>NC_081387.1:5790996-6408746 GCF_030684315.1 Stegostoma tigrinum
AAATAAATGTCCATTAGAATAATCGATTCTCTGAGAGTGAGAACACAACAAGTGTGAGGGAATGGAGACTGGTATTCAGTCAGTGAGGATGTGTGCGTGCGTGGTGGATTTAATGATCAATATTAGACCTGGTCTGGGCCAATCACACAAAGGGAAAATCAGACAGGGAGCAAGGTGTGTTTATATATGTGTATATGTGTGTGGGAATTCAATCAGTTCCATTCAGCACAGTGCCCTGTACTTCCAATACTGGACGTTCCCCCGCACACTCACTCTGTCGCCATAGTTATACATTAGCCTCTCCCTGTTTCTTAACTATCCATGGACTTTTCCAAATGATTATTCTGATTATCCCAAAAATAACAGCCAGTAGAATGATTACTGATGAAATGACACTTCTAAGATGGGAGTGTCCTCAGTTGTTTTCCAATATTTCTGAAACAGAATGGAGTAATGTCAGGGTTGTCTCTGTTTCCAGATCCATTCTAGGCTCTGTGTTGATTGGGGAAAGTTTTAACTGACCCCACCCATTGAAAATTGATGGGATTAGTTGAAATGCTGGTTTGACCCTCACCTGATTTCACTCTCCGGTGTAGTCACTAAAGATCCCATTGATGGGAGTATACACTGCGTTGCCCCAATCCTGGGGGTTACCTTCCCAGACAGTTCAGTTCTCATTCTCCCCGATGTCCCTGTGTGCCGCTCTTGCTCAATACCCAGGGTAAAAATGGACAGCCCGGGGGCAGCATCACTGGATAGTTTTCACATCAAACTTCAAAGCGATGGGGAACAAAATGACTGCAGTAAAGTGATAACAAAGTGTGAAGCTGGATGAACACAGCAGGCCAAGCAGCATCTCAGGAGCACAAAAGCTGACGTTTCAGGCCTAGACTCTCTGATGAAGGGTCCAGGCCCGAAACATCAGCTTTTGTGCTCCTGAGATGCTGCTTGGCCTGCTGTGTTCATCCAGCTCCACACTTTGTTATCTCGGATTCTCCAGCATCTGCAGTTCCCATTGTCTCTGATTGCAGTAAAGTGAGCTCACTTTGTTCAATTTTGTAAGGTTATAAAGTTCCAATCAATGCTCTGAAGGTGTAGTGATAGTGTCTCTATGCCTGAGCCAGAGGAGAAAATACTGGAGTACTCAGCAGTTTGAGTAGTTTCAATGGAGAGGGAAATGTTCATAAGTTGAAGAGATTTATATTGGAAGTGAAACTTTGATTTTGTTTCTCTCTTTCCACCAATGATGCCAGACCAGCTGAGTTTCTGCAGGATTCTCTTTCTTTGAATAAGAAGTCAAACTAAGATTGCTTTATCAGCTAAAGTTGCAAAATTGGTGCTTCTTACAGAAGACGGGGGACGCAAAATTAACATATTATAGGGTTCTGAGGAACATGCAATCTTCCTGAAAGCTTATGGACATTTTAATGATAGAATTGTGAAAACAAAATTGGTTTTTACCAACTTCAGCACACATCCAGAGAGGAAAGATGTACAATGAGAACTTATCAGATCCTGCTTCATGCACAAAATGTGAGACAGCTAGATCAACAGTTTGCCTAGAGTCGGTGAGAGATGATGCCACAGTCAATTAGAACAGAGCGCATGAAGGCTGCACTGAATTGAGTTCTAACTTTAACTGGACTGAGTTTTTTTTTAATCAATCTGTCCAGGAATACTATGGCACAGCTCTAGGGCAGGTGGGGCTTAAACCCAGGCTTCTGGCTCAGAAGTGGAGACACTACCACTGTGCCACAAGAGCCCTTATCACCTTTTTTAATGCTTTGTGCAGACCCTGAAAGATTTTAATAAATCCTTTGGAATTGTTTCAACTCATTTGCATTGTTGAGGAGACACCCATAGGCTTGGTCATAAACAGGTCTTTGGTCTGGATTTAAGGGAAACAACATTTCATTTTTGTTGACTGAGTATTGAGGCAAATGACAGTTCAGGCACTGCTACAAAAGAAGCACGATGGTACAATCCACCAAGAGCTTAATCAAAAGCGACTGCAATGGGCCAAGGCATGGCCAGGGCTTGAAGTAAGTGAGCGAATCCTGCTCAAAGAATTGCTCCCAGAACTGTCCAGAGATTGAGGGACAAACACTGAGACAAGTCTCAGCTGATCAAAGAAAGAGTGGTTGGATTTGTGTAAGTGAAAACTGAGGTGTTAAGCTGGCAGTGAAATTGCTCTTGAATTGAGTATTTGCAAAAAGATAGCCTCGGAAAGCAAGATGAAATTTGTTTTAATATAAAGCAAAGAACCACGGATACTGCAGATCTGAAACAGAAGCAGAAATTGCTGGAGAAACTCAGCAGATCTGGCAGCATTGGTGGAGAGAAAGCAGAGTTAACATTTTGAGTCCAGTGACCCTTCTGAAGAAAACTCTGCTCTTTCTCCACTGATGCTGTCAGACCTGCTGAGTTTCTCCAGCAATTTCTGTTTTCGTTGAAACTTTGTTTTGTTGTTTGTGTTAATATCTTTCTGTCTCAGTCATCCAAATTTTGTTTCTGTTTCTTGTGTGTAATAAGATTGTGTTCTATTTATAGGTGATCTGTGGGCTCATGTGAATACGTTTCGGCCTGTATCCAGCACTATAAATGATAAAAATGTTAAGAACATGATCCATCAAGTCAGATTTCCTTTTAGGATATAACCTGTCCAATAGCTCAGATCATAATAACACATTGGTTTGTCCTTCATATTTAAGGGGAATTCAGTTCGGATAGAGATGAAGAGAAAATTCTGACAAACAGATATGTGAATCTTTGAAACTTTCCTACCCAGGGCTTTGCAAATGTTCACTGTGGAATATCCTTAAGCCTAGGACCGTGAGGTGTTTAGGTTACTCAGGGAATCAAGGCTCCTTAGAAGTAGAGAGGCAAGAGAATTCAATGATGACGACCAGCCACAAACATGTTGAATACCAGAGTAGACTAAATTGTGTACTTTGAATCTCTATGATGCTAGATGAAATTGTGATGACGAACTCTATAAATTCATTGAATGGTGGAACAGAGTTAAACCTGTTGACACACACACACACACACACACACTTACAAACACACACACACACACACACACACACACACACACACACACACACACACACACACACACACACACACACACACACACACACTCCAGTTCCTTACCCCAATGTTAGAACTTAGGCTGTGCCAGGCTGCTGTGTTCAATTTGACAGGAATATTGATCCTCATCTCCAACACTGATTTCAATAATTTTATGGATCTGATGAGTGTCATCATGGTCGTTTGAACCCCTGAGGATTGTATCTCAGACATGAACTCTCCATTCCTTAGCCAGGTCACCTCGATGCCTACAGGATAAAATCCAGTGTCCAGGCAGGAGAGAGTGAGCGGCTTGTCCTGACGATTGGGCTCACTCCTGGAGATGAACACTTCAGGCTGAACTGTGATGGGAAAGGGTGAGAACACAAACAATAGACAGCCTCTGAATGGAATGGGACAGCAGTTACATAGATCAGTGAGGTTAGAGCAGAACATGGGATCAAAAACTTTGTAAAGACTGCATTGTTTGTATCATTATATCTCTATAAACTGTGGAGTGTAAGGAGAAAGAACAGTTTTTAAAAACAGGAACTTTCCAGGACAATGATAATAAAATGTGAGGCTGGATGAACACAGCAGGCCAAGCAGCATCTCAGGAGCACAAAAGCTGACGTTTCGGGCCTAGACCCTTCATCAGAGAGGGGGATGGGGAGAGGGAACTGGAATAAATAGGGAGAGAGGGTGAGGCAGACCGAAGATGGAGAGTAAAGAAGATAGGTGGAGAGAGTGTAGGTGGGGACGTAGGGAGGGGATAGGTCAGTCCAGGGAAGACGGACAGGTAAAGGAGGTGGGATGAGGTTAGTAGGTAGATGGGGGTGCGGCTTGGGGTGGGAAGAAGGGATGGGTGAGAGGAAGAACAGGTTAGGGAGGCAGAGACAGGCTGGGCTGGTTTTGGGATGCAGTGGGGCTAGGGGAAGAGCTGGGCTGGTTGTGTAGTGCAGTGGGGGGAGGGGGCGAACTGGGCTGGTTTTGGGATGCAGTGGGGGAAGGGGAGATTTTGAAGCTGGTGAAGTACACATTGATACCATTGGGCTGCAGGGTTCCCAAGCGGAATATGAGTTGCTGTTCCTGCAACCTTCGGGTGGCATCATTGTGGCAGTGCAGGAGGCCCATGATGGACATGTCATCTAAAGAATGGGACGAGGAGTTGGAATGGTCCGCGACTGGCAGGTGCAGTTGTTTATTGCGAACCGAGCGGAGGATGTTCTGCGAAGTGGTCCCCAAGCCTCCGCTTGGTTTCCCCAATGTAGAGGAAGCCACACCGGGTACAATGGATACAGTATACTACATTAGCAGATGTGTAGGTGAAACTCTGCTTGATACGGAAAGTCATCTTGGGGCCTGGGATAGGGGTGAGGGAGGAGGTGTGGGGGCAAGTGTAGCATTTCCTGCGGTTGCAAGGGAAGGTGCCGGGTGTGGTGGGGTTGGAGGGCAGTGTGGAGCGAACAAGGGAGTCATGGAGAGAGTGGTCTTTCTGGAAAGCAGACAAGGGTGGAGATGGAAAAATGTCTTGCGTGGGGGGGTCGGATTGTAGATGGCGGAAGTATCGGAGGATGATGCGTTGTATCCGAAAGTTGGTGGGGTGGTGTGTGAGGACGAGGGGATCCTCTTTGGGCGGTTGTGGCGGGGGCGGGGTGTGAGGGATGTGTTGCAGGAGACGCGGTCAAGGGCGTTCTCGACCACTGTGGGGGGGAAAGTTGCGGTCCTTGAAGAACTTGGACATCTGGGATGTGCGGGAGTGGAATGTCTTATCGTGGGAGCAGATGCGGCGGAGGCGGAGGAATTGGGAATAGGGGATGGAATTTTTGCAGGAGGGTGGGTGGGAGCAGGTGTATTCTAGGTAGCTGTGGGAGTCGGTGGGCTTGAAATGGACATCAGTTACAAGCTGGTTGCCTGAGATGGAGACTGAGAGGTCCAGGAAGGTGAGGGATGTGCTGGAGATGGCCCAGGTGAACTGAAGGTTGGGGTGGAAGGTGTTGGTGAAGTGGATGAACTGTTCGAGCTCCTCTGGGGAGCAAGAGGCGGCGCCGATACAGTCATCAATGTACCAGAGGAAGAGGTGGGGTTTGGGGCCTGTGTAGGTGCGGAAGAGGGACTGTTCCACGTAACCTACAAAGAGGCAGGCAGAGCTGGGGCCCATGCGGGTGCCCATGGCCACCCCCTTAGTCTGTAGAAAGTGGGAGGAGTCAAAAGAGAAGTTGTTGAGGGTGAGGACGAGTTCAGCTAGGCGGATGAGAGTGTCGGTGGAGGGGGACTGGTCGGGCCTGCGGGACAGGAAGAAGCGGAGGGCCTTGAGGCCATCTCCATGCGGAATGCAGGTGTACAGGGACTGGACGTCCATGGTGAAAATGAGGTGTTGGGGGCCAGGGAATTGGAAGTCCTGGAGGAGGTGGAGGGCGTGGGTGGTGTCACGGACGTAGGTGGGGAGTTCCTGGACCAAAGGGGAGAAAATGGAGTCCAGATAGGTGGAGATGAGTTCGGTGGGGCAGGAGCAGGCTGAGACGATGGGTCGACCCGGGCAGGCAGGTTTGTGGATTTTGGGAAGGAGATAGAAACGGGCCGTGCGGGGTTGGGGAACAATGAGGTCGGAGGCTGTGGGTGGGAACTTTCCAGGACAGTTGCATAATGTCACAAGGAAATTGATAGCTGCATGTTTCTGCAATGTGCAGATGATCAGGAATCGAAGAATCATTTACCAGTTAAGCTGATCTGTTTTTAATTACCTTAGCAGGTCAGAAGTTACGCAGACACAGCTATAGAGAGAGACACACATGTAGAAGAATGGTTTGATGCTCTCCCCAGCTGAAGCTACCTGTTTTCAACAGTCCAAAAACAGCTCATTTTAAACTTGAAGAAAACCAGTTACCTTTCCCACTGTGTTTGCTGTGGGCTATGACTTTTGAAGTGAGAAATCAGGGACATTTACGAAGTGAATGAGTCACTCTGTACTTCTAACAATCTATTGGTAACATCCAGAGAAATACAACTGAACTCCAGTGTCTGGCTCATTGACGTAGAATGATATCAACATCGGAATCAGAAAGCAAAACCTACTGAACTGACTTTCCAGATATTCTCTACCTCCTTCAAAGATCTATTTTTCCTATTTGTCTAGCTATGTGTGTTTCAAGGATTAATGGGTTAGAGTTTTAGTTACTTATATACCAATAGTCAGTAATAGCCTGATTACTTGTGATAAGTAATAATTCTAGGTTTGCCCAGAAACATGATCCATGCTTTCCATAAGAGACAGTAAGAGCTGCTGTTGCTGGAGTCAGACATAATGCAGTGTGGAGCTGGAAGAGCACAGCAGCCAGGCAGCATCAGAGGAGCAGGAAACTTGATGTATTGGGTCAGGACCCTTCTTCAGAAATGGGGCAGAGCTCCCTTCCCCCTCCCCAATAAAAAAGCCCTTCCCACCTCACCGACCAATCTCTACCACTGCCTACTTGAACTCACCTATCACCATTCCACCTGTCTTCCCCAGCAACCCCTAATTATTTCAGACCTCCCTTCCCCTTCCATAAAAAAATCTCCTGAACATCCTAAGCTGTCCTCTTATTTCAAGGACTGCAACTTTCCCTCTTCAGTGGTCAAAAATGCTCTTGACTGTATTGCGTGCATTTCCCACACCTCTGCCCTCATGTCCTCTCCCTTCAACAAAAACAAAGACAGAACCCCCGTTGACATCCGGATTCAACGTATCATTCTTTGCCACTTCCGCCACCTGCAAACTGACCCCACTACCAAAGATATATTTCCCTCCCTACCCCTATCTGCCTTCCGTAGGGACCGTGCTCTCCGCTTCACACTCCCTACTAGCCCTACTATCCCTGGCCCCTTTCCCTGCAACCGCAGGAAATGCTACACCTGCCTCTACACCTCCCCTCTCACCCCCTTCCAAGGAATCAAAAACGCCTTCATATCAGACAGAGGTTCACCTACACTTCTTCCAATGTGGTTTATTGCATCCGCTGCTCCTGATGTGGCCTCCTCTACATTGGTGAGACCAAGCGGAGGCTCAGAGACCACATTGTAGAGCACCTGCATTCTGTTTGCGACAAACAGCAACACCTTCCAGTTGCGAACCACTTCACCTCCAACTCCCACTCCCTGGATGACATGTCCATCCTGGGTCTCCTCCAATGTCACAATGACGTCACCCAAAAACTGGAGGAGCAGCACCTCATATTCCACTTTGGGAGCTTACAACCACTGGTCTCAATGTGGACTTTACTAGTTTCAAAATCTCCCCACCCCTGGTCTCATCCGATGACCAACCCTCCCTGTCATCCCCACCTCCATGACACAACCTAACACAACCTGTCCGTCTTCTCTCCCACCTATCTACTCCTCCCACCTCACTGACCAAACCCCACCACTGCCTACCTGGACTCAGCTATTACCATCTCACCTATGTCCCCAAGCTCCTCCCCATCTCACTCTATTTATTTCAGGGGTCATTTCCCCCATCCCCCATAAGAAACGGTCCCATTTCTGAAGAAGGGTCCCGACCCGAAACATCAGCTTTCCTGCTCCTCTGATACTGCCTGACTTGCTGTGTTCCTTCAGCTCCACACCGTGTTATCCTGTGCTTTCAAGAAACCCTGTTCTGAAAGTCCGAGAAGTTGAGGCACTGTGTGTACCTTAAAAAGAAACTGTATTATTTGGTATGATTCCAAGAATAGTAGGGCTCGGTCTATAGTGCACTATCCCAGAGGGTTGTAAAGAACAAAATAAATACCATTCCTTTTGAAGTATTTCTTTCCAGCTTGCAAGTATCTCATTAATTGCTGAACACATGCATCTTCTAGATGTTCTTCCCATAATGTGTTACAGGATCTAGCAGAATCCAATTTTTCCTTTACCTTCCCTGCATTGTTACTGGATGTGACCCATCTCATTCTGTCTGGCTCGAGGCTGATGTAGTCCTTTCCATCAAATCCGAATCGAATTGATCTCTTCATGGAACCTTTCCTCACTGTATTGTTTTCATTCACGTCCACAATCCTAACCCATTGAAAAATGTGAATTCCTGTCAGTGACCAAAAAAGGATCAACAATGAATTGTGATGGAATATGCTCCACTTACCTGAATGATTTCAGCTCCAGCAACATGCAAGAGGCTTGAGAGATTCCAGCGAAAGCAACTGCCTAATTGACACTCCACCTATCATCTTAAACATTCACTCCCATCAGCACCAATGCATAGTGACAGCAGTGCTGTCTACCAGGTACACTGCAGCAACTCAACAAGGCTCCTCAATGCAGCACCTCCTAAACCTGCAAGCTCTACCTAAAAGGATAAGTTGTAAAGCGATTTGAGAACCCTTCAAACCTACTTGTTCCTCTCCAAGTTCAGCAGAATGTGCACAACGTCACTATTCCTCCACAATCACTGATCAAAATCCAGGAACATCCTTCCAAACAGTACTGGGGATGAAGAATGGATTACGGCCACAAGTTGAATGTTGTTCTTTTCATGGAGTGCTAATTTCATTGAGATTCAAGGAGCCTAATGAATCTTCACTTACTTTTGTCCCAAACTCTCCACAATAACTGCCAAAATGTACCCCTTATACCCAATTCTCCCACTGACAACAGTGAGAGCTCACCACTGTATGGATATCCCAGAAAGGACTGGCATCCCGAAAGCTGCTGCCAACTTCCAGAGAATTGAGAACGTTGCACAGCTGGTCAAGAACTGTTTGTCCAGATCTGTCCTGTACACTTTGTGATAATTGGCACAGTGGAGGAGTTTAGTATCTTGCTTTGTGGACAGGCATTTGGAGGTCCTAGAAAAGGGTTGGTATAGAGGAGAGGTGCTCTATTCCCTAAGGAGCAGCAGGGGAACCCATACACCACAGCCTAACGACCTGTTGCCCCTTGTTCAGTGCAGTGTCAACTGTCTGGGGGAAGGTCCAGCAAGTGGAGGAAGAAGCTCCTTTACCTTCTCTGTTCTGTCAGTGTAAGTTCCTCCATGAGTTATCTGTTGCTTCATACAGTCTATCTCAGCCATTGCACCGACTTCCCATCAAGGCTCATCTTGACTACTTACACTATCACATGCAACATCTTCCCTCTCTTGCTCTCTTGCTGCCTCTCAACCCTCCCTAATATCCCACAGCACTAACTCTGCATGGTCTGTATGTTGTCTACTCACTTGCTCAGAGACATATCAGATTTATCCCACCTGGACCAGAACTAATAGCTGTGCCACCTACTTTGTTTGTCTTTCATTGTTCAATACCAGGAGAAAACAGCACACAATAAGGCATTCAGCTCCTCACTGTTTACAGGGAGAGGATCCTAACCCTGACTGTCCCAAGCAGATGAATGACTGTGTCCAAGCCCCTAGACAAGTATCAGGGCTGCCCCTTGATATACTGTGCCGGGAACCCCTGTCTCATGGCTGTCTGCCTTGACTTGGCTGAGGACTGCTCCTACCAGGACAACCTTCCTGGCTTTGTGTCTTTCCTAAAGGTATTGCAAAACAAAAATAATACAAGCCTGGTCATTCTGACCGAGGGAAGAAACACAAAAAAGCAGTGCTTGAGTGAGCATCCAGACAGGCTCAAAGTGAGAGAAAATAAACAGCCCAGGATACAGCCTGGTCCAGCCTGTGAGCTGTGTGCCCCGTCAATGTGCGAGAAATATTTTTGCAAAGTGGCCGGCAAATATATAATGCCCAGCTCTGTGTGCATAGAGAGTGTATGCAGCTGCACTGAGAGCGAGATATTAATGCCAGGTGTCCAGGTTGGCAGTTCAGAGGAACAGGTAATGAATTTCACAGGTTTACCACCTACTGCATGGGGACATTTCTCCTCATCTCATTCCTAAATAGTTTATCCCATATCTTAGGCTGTGACTTCCATTTCTGGACTCCTGCACCATTGGGAATATCCTTCCTGCAATACTCTGTCTTGCCCTGTTCAACTTTTATTGGTTTCTATGAGATCCTCACTCATTCTTCTGAATTCCAGCAAATATAATCCTAACCAATTGAAGGTCTCCTCATACATTAGTGCTGTCATCCCAGGAATCAGTCGGATAAATCCTCACTCAAGAACAAGAATATCCATCCTCAGATATGGAGAACAAAATGGCACACTATATTCCTGGAGTGGTTTCACGCATGCTCTTGCAAGACATCCCTGCCACCTGCACTCGGATTCTCTCGTTATGAATGCCAACGTACCATACCTGCATCCTTCTCACTGTTCATCCTCTCCCCCAGCTTTCTGTCATCTGCAGGTTTGGAGGCATAACACTTTGTTATATCATCAAAATCATTAATATATATTGTGCATGTCTGTGTTCCTGGCACTGATTCCTGCAGTACCCTACAATACACCACCGGCCAACTGGAAAAAGACGGCTTCATTTCCTTTCTATCCATCTCAATTTGCTATCCCCTGTGCTTTAATTTTACACGATAATCTCTTACGTGGGAACATTGTAAGAGACTTGTCAAAGTCAAAGTAAAGCAATATTGCACTGGCTGCTTCTCAACAACTCTATGAGTTACATTCTTATAGAATTGTGGTAGGTTTGTCTAGTGTGATCTCTTTTCTGTCTGATCCTGCTACTCCTTTGCAGCGCTCAGCTATAAAATCTTGTATAATGGACTCTAGCATTTTCCCCAGATGCAATATCAGACTTATTGGTCTATAATTCTAGTTTTCTCCCTACCTCCTTTTTAACACAGGGATTATGTTATCTAATCTTCAATATGCAGGAACTGTTCCACAGTCGATAGAGTTTAGGAAGATTACCACCAAAGCATCCATTATTTCCATGGCCAGTTCCCACCATTTTCCCCACTCTATATCGCTCCTAATACTGATTTCCTTCTGTTCTTACTCTCACTAAGTCATGTGTTCCCAAACATTTTTGGTGTGAACTTTATGTTCCCCTTTGTGAACACAGAACTAAATTAGTTAGTTGGTTCACTGTTTCTTTGTTTCCCATTATAAGTTGTCTTGTTTCTGACTGTAAGGGACCTATATTTGTCTTCACCAATCTTTATTTCTTTACACACCTAAATAAACTTCTACAATCAGTTTTTATGTTCCACTTAAGCTGACTCTCGTACTCCATTTTCCCTTTCTAACTCAGTGCCTTTACCCTCGTTTGCTGAATTCTAAACTGTTCCCACTTCTCAGGTCAGTTTTTCTTTCTGACCGATATGTACATCTCGCCCTTGAATCTGCTACTATTTCTAATTTCCTTTGTAAGCTTATTCTATGTAGCTTCAGGACCCTCGTGTAAGAATCAAGCACCTCACCCTCCACATTGATGAGGTCTTCTAACATATGATGGCCGCTCATCCACAAGGGGCATGGTACAACTGAATTGCCTATTATTGCTTTCTCATTACACAATACCCAATCTCATTTGGCCTGTTCTCTAGTTGGTTCCTTAATGTATTTGGGCCAGAAAATCATCCCGTAAAGACTCCAAGATTCCTCCTCTATGCTATTGGCACTAATTTGATTTGCCAAAAGTATGTACAGATTAACGTCACCCATAATCACAGATGTCCCTTTATTGGAGATAATGGGAACTGCAGATGCTGGAGATTCCAAGATAATAAAATGTGAGGCTGGATGAACACAGCAGGCCAAGCAGCATCTCATTGCATGTGTTTCTAATGTCCTGTTTAATGTGATTCTCATCATCACCCCTACACCTACTAACGTTTCTGCTCTTTGTGTTTCTTAGCTCTGCCCATATAGATTCCACATTATTGGAGCTAATATCCTTCCTTACTACTGCATGAATTTCCTGCTTAACCAGCAATGCACCACCACCCGTTCCTTTTTGCCTGTTCTTCCAAAATACTGAGTACTCCTGAATGTTCATTTTGCATTTCTGGTCACACTGCAGTGATGTCTCCCTAACTTACATGATATCGTATCTGTTTTTGTTGAGTTGCACAACTAGTTCATCCATGCTATTGAGAGTTGTAGAGTAATAGAGATGTTCAGAATGGAAAACAGACCCTCTATCCAACTTATCCATGCTGACCAGATTTCCTAAATTAATCTAGTTCCATTTGTCAGCAATTGGCCCATATCCCACTAAACCCTACTCACAAACCTGTCCAGATGCCCTTTAAATGCTGTAAATGTACCAGCCTTGACCACCTCCTCTGTCAATTCATTTCATACACATACATGAAAAAGTTGCCCCTTAGGTCTGTTTAAATCTTTCCCTTCTCACCTTAAATGTATGACCTCTAGTTTTGGACCCCCCCTATCCTGTGGAAAAGACCTTGGCAATTCATCATATCCATGCCCCTCTTGATGTTGTAAACTCCTATAAGGTCGCCCCTCAGCCTCTGATGCATCAGGGAAAATAGCCGCAGCCTATTCAAACTCTCCTTATCGCTCAAACCCTCCAAGCCTGGCAACATCCTTGTAAATCTTTCTGATCCCTTTCAAATTTCACAATTTTGTTCCAAAAGCAGGGAGACCAGAATGAATGCAGTATTCCAAAAATGGCCGAACCAATCTCCCATACAGCTGCAGCATGGCCTCCCAACCCTCAGACTCAATGCACTGACCAACAAAGGCAAGTATATCAAAAGCCTTCTTCACTGCCCTATCTACTGGGGACTCCACTTGTAAGAAACTGTGAACCTGCGCCCCAAGGTCTCTTTGTTCAGCAACTCTCCCCAGGCCCTTACTGTTCAGTGTCTAAGTCCTGCCCTTGTTTGCTCTGGCAAAATGCAGCACCTCACATTTATCGAAACTAAACTCCACCTGCTAATTTTCGGCCAATTTGCCCATCAGATCAAGGTCCCGTTATACTCTAAGCTTGTCTTTTTCAATGTTACTTATCCCATTCCCATTCTTTGTAACTGTGGCTCTGTTTAATCTTGGCCCTTGATTTCTCTGCCTATTACTTTTCTGCCTTGTTTTCTTGCCCTTATTTCTCCTTCCCTTGTCACCCTGCATGGGATCCTATTGCTGGGAGGTGTGCTGAGTAGAGTGACTCAGGGGTCAGTGCTGGAGGCTGGGCTGTGTGGAGTGGCCCAGGGGTCAGTGCTGGGGGAATGGACTGAGTTGAGTGTTCCTGGTAGATTAGTCAGAGAATTAATTGTCTTGGTTGACTCAAGATAGTTTCAACAGGAATATGGATCCTTCCTCTAAACTCACACACACACACACAGAGTCATTTTAATATCATGTTAATTGTTTATGAATGAGGGACTGCCACAGTACAGGCCCATCGGCACAACATCAAGAGCTGAAGGGCCTGTACTGTGCTGTAATGTTCTATGTTCTCTGTTCTATATACTTGATCCTCTCCACTTCTTTATCTCGCTGAGATATTTACTAAAAAGATTCCTATTCTCTTTTCACACAGCCTCCTGGGTCCACATTGTCCGTTCTGTAATATCGAACAAGTTCGAGCCCACTCCATATATGTACATGTGAATTCAAACACAGTGAGGTGATTGGAGTTCTCCAGCAAGCTGCCCGTTCCTGGATGGTTGCAATCATCTCACCAGTCTCTCACTCACTAAATCACAAACCTATCTCCTGAACTTCATCATTTTAGCAAACTTTCTAAAAAAGGAGAAGGAACAGAATAACACTCCCTGTTTCCATGTTCATGGTGTCTCATACAATGTACATCACAGTCTGCCATATAACTATGGCCTGCTAGCTGTCTCACATTTGGTACTCAGCAGAGTTAATGGATAATTCCACATCACTTCTCACGATACTATGCTTTTCTCTTGAATAGGGGTTTTGACACGATGGTGGAGAGATGTCTGATTCAGAAGCAATTGGTAAACAGCTTTGAGATCCCTCAGTGTTATTTAAATAACAAAAGAAACATGTGTGTGTGGAGTCAGGCTCACAGAGACCCAGGGCTTTGGTTTTGCTTTCAGTTAGGGCTTGAAGTTGGCTGTTGAAGCTCATAGTTACAACTCACTCTCTCTGCTGCAGCAAAAGGCTTGAGTTCTCTCTTTGCTGCTAGGCTGCTTCTTTTGGTGATTTTCCTGGACTGGAGAGGAGATAGCACATGAGGAAAATCTATATTGCGGAATTTGATTTTGCCAAGGCTTTATTTACAGAATGCTGCCATATTGGAACAGTTGATGATTACTCATTAAATAGCATATTGGTTTGCTCAGTATTTCAACAGTGTTAAAGTCATGCCAATTATTCCTTTTTGTTGTTTGTGTTTTAACTGTGTTGTATGAATAAACTGTGTTTTGCTTAAACCCTATCAGTGGTCCAATCAAATCATGTGACTTTAAACAAATCATTGACTTTAAACAAAATAAAAAAGTTACGGTCTAGGCTATCTCCTTGATATAGTTTGAGAGGCTTGGTTTGGTTCATAGCACATTGACCTTCCTAATTGTCTGGTTTGTACTTTTTATCATTGTACTCATAAGCTGTTTTGCACTTTATGATAGTGTCTTCATGAGCCTTGCGATACATTTCCAGTATTCCACAACAAAAGAGTCTGCCATGAAGTGCAGTTTAGGGATGGTCTGACTGATATTAGTGTCAAAATAATCAACCTGAAATCCATTTACCATTACAATACTAGTAACCTCAGGCATATCATGAATGCTAGAAACTGATGAAAATGTGTCAGTGACTGTAAAACAAACAAGAGACAGGTTACTAGCCATTTACACAGATTACTATGTGCTTCAAGTAGGCCCCATCCGCACCATGATAGTCTTCCTTAATCCACCACTTTATCACACTTTCAAAGTCCTGTCTGATATTATAAACAGAAATATATTCAACTGGGTCAGAATTAGATGCTGCAGCCTCTCGTGAATAGGAATTAAGCACTGGATCAGTCAGGCATGCAATCTAGGGGTTGGAGAGTTAACACAGAAGATCACTAACCTGGAACAGGAACCTGGGACATACGTAGTATGGGATTAATTGAGATAAATAGCGTGGGATCTATTATTAATCTGGAATACTATCTGGTCACACCCCATCTATCACTAACCCGGAACAGGAACTGGGGTCTGTGAGTGAATTTGTTATTGAAACTAAGAGAAACAGGAATATTTGCGAGAATAAAGTGTGAGACCATGGGGGAAAATATTGTGTGAATAGTCTCTCTGTTGAACAGAAGGATGGACAATCCAGTGCAAGATCTCCACTGTCCTTTACTGAGATTTTTAATCATTCCATTATACACGGCTAGTAGGAAGTTGGTGGTCTGAGTTCATTTGACCTATTCAACCATGAGCTTGGGGTAGGTTAAACATGAAGTATCCTTCTTCTCCCTGCAGTGTTTATGGGACTTTGTGCCAGGAGCGATGAAGCTGTTGGATTCCAATCGATGTGAAAATTAAAATTGCCCATTGGAACCAATTCCGATTTGCTCCGAGCTTCTCAGATCTCAGGATTTCTACAAAACGGGATACAAATCCCATCAGAGTCTCACAGACTGCGCTGCCTTAAGTGTGTAAAATATCAGGCTGACTGTATAACAGGCGGCTGGTCAAACAGCCCCCATTTCAAACTCTCACCAAGAGATTCACATTCACTCCAGTGGTAGGTAAACCTTTAAAGACAATGTTTCGTAGGCCTTATCAAACTAAAATGAAATTGTGTGGTGAATTATTTGATTAAATCGCTAGATAGAAGGAAAACTCACGGAAGATGTCATGCAAATATGAACATAGAACATAGAACAGTACAGCACAGTACAGGCCCTTTCGTCCACGATGTTGTGCCTACCTATTATCCTACTCTAAGATCAAACTACCGTGCATACCCTATACTTTACTATGATCCATGTGCCTATCCAAGAGTTACTTAAATGTGAGAACTCATTTCTCCATTAATCCAAATGGACTAGACACTGTCACATCTCCTCCTCCTGTAGGATTTGAGCAGATCTGACAAGTCAAAACTGGATATCCATGAGGCCCTGTGAGCCATCAACTGCAGCAGAATTATGTCCAAATGCAATGTACAGCCTCATTGCTCCGCATATCCCCCACTCCTTCATTGCCATCGAGCCAAGGAATCCCCTGTGACTGAAGCTCCATGTCTCTTCTCATACCCAGCTTTACTGGCTCTGAGCCTGAAAAATCACCCTGACTATGCTTGAGCTTCCACATCACTGAGACTCAGCAATTGCTCATATTTTTGCATAAGAATATAAGAAATTGGAGCAAGGACAGGCATTTTAGTCCCTTGATAATGAGTGATATCATTTGGTTCTCAATTCCATTTTCCTGCCTAAAACCTTTTCTTGTTACAAGCTAAAAATCTGTCTATCTCCTTAAATTTGTTCAGTGTCCGGTGTTCACTGTCCTCTGTGGTAGAGAATTCTACAGATTTGTAACCTTTTGAAAGATGTAATTCCACTTCATTTCAGTTTTAAATCTGCTCACCCTTATCCTAAGCTGTGTCCCCTTAGTCCTACATTGACTCATTTGAGGAAGTGTCTGCTTTACGCTGACCTTGTCAATCTCCTTCAGCATCTTATGTACTTCAATTAGATTTCCACATAACAGGCAACATAAACTAAAAGAAAGGGTTCATGAAAATGCAAAAAAAAACTGATTGGAAAGATGCAAAGACCAGGACAGGGCCACAAAGCAGCTTATAAAAGCAACTAAAAGAGGTTGTGAAAGGAAATTTGAAATGCACTTCAAAATCAAGAAGAAGAAATATTACTGTTAAATAAATGCAAAGGGAGTAGTGGGGGCAATACCAGCCAATTAAAGATTGAATGAGCATAGGGAAATGACAGCATGTTGAATAATTACTTCACCTCATTATTTACAGTAGAAAAGGATCACAGCTAGCTTGAACTTCCAAAGAAATGAGTAGTAGATTGAGACATTGAAATGAATAACATTAAAGCCAGTAAAACATCAATAATCAAAGAATTAAGTAAAATTGAGTGGCAAATTCCTGGGACCTGACAGTTTCCATCTGAGGATGTTAAGGGAAGTAGGGGAACACATTGTAGATGCCCGAACTATAATCTTTCAGAGTTCTCAATATATATGAATTGTCCATATGGATTAGAAAATTGCATGTGTCACTCTGTTTTGTCAGGATCTCCATGTGAGGACCTATGTTAGGGCTTCAATTATTTACATTATGTATTAATTACTTTAATAGTGGCATATAAAGTCTTAAATCCAAACGTGTCGATGATAGAAAGTTAAGTGGCATTGTAGGCAGTTTAGATGTAGACAACAGCATAAAATTACAAAGGGATATTGATAGGCAAAGTTAATTGGGAAAAATGTAGCTGGACTTCATTATAGAAGGAGTGAGTGTACCAAAAACGTTAGATCAGGGTAGGTTCAAGAAGGCATGAAGTTAAATACAGTGGCTATCCAAAGAGACTTGAGGTTCAGAAGCATTGATCTTTGCAATGTCACAAACAGGTACAGAAAATAATGAAGAAAGCTAATTGAACTCTGGCCTTTGTATCTACAGAATTGAAGGATGCAGAAATTATTTTGCAGCTACACAAAGACCTGGTCATATCCCAGATAGTGAACTGTGAGCAGGTCTGGGCACCATACCTTAGGAAGGATGTATTTGCACTGGGGCTCAAAACAGTTTGCAAGAATGATATCTGAACTTCAGTTAAGAGGAGAGATTATACAAACTAGGCCTGTTTTCTAGAAGGTTCAAAGCTTAAACTATAAGCCTTCTAGATTAATTCCAGAGATGATAGGCTTGTCTTATGAAAAGTTATTGAACAGTTTGTACTCACGAGATGTTAGAAGAAGAAACACGAGTAGGCCATTCAGCCCCACAAGCCTGTTATACTGCTCAATAAGATTGAGGCAATCAGATTAAAATCATTAAGTTAAATGATTATGATTAAATCATAAATGTCGGTGGATGTAGACCAGTTATTAATATTAAATCTGAGATAGATAAATTTGTGTTAAGCAGAAGTATTAATAGATATGGGTCCATAGCATATCTTCTGATAGTAAGTAGAGTTAGACTACAGAACAATCACAATATTGTTAAATAGTGTAACAGACTAGAGGGGATGAATGGCCTCCTATTTTTGTGTTCTTATGTTCTAAACTCCAGTAAGTTGAGGCCTAAATTGGTGAATATCTCCTTGTAAAGTAAACCTGTCATCTCTAGAATAAAGCAGTGAACCTGCAGATTAAGATCGAGGAAAGGATCAAGTTTCAATGCAAATCGGGCACAGTCTTCAAAGGCTGTTATATTATTGGCTTCTCCTGTGTGTAAACAGAACTTGTTTTAGCCCAGTGTGTTTTATTCACAGTTTCTGACTGGAATAGGGACAGTGGATTCCCAGAATGTTGCTGATTCTTTTCTCCACCTCCCTGTATTTTTTCCTGGGTCTCACCTGTTGCGTACGGAATTCATCTTTCCATTCTCACTCTCTGTTTTCCAACTCAGGATGAGAACATTACTTTCCTGGAATTTTGCTTGATGGATTTGGTAGCGTTTCATGAGAGAACTGATCTCTCTCCAGTCTGGATCTGAGCCAGTTTCACAATCTCTCAGGGACTGGGGGCACAGGTTGATAACCCTCCCCGGAAGGCAGGGACATGAGCAGATTCACCCTTGATCTCTGGGCTGGTATTGAAAGCAACCAGGGAGACGTTAAAATGAAATAAGATCCTATTAATCAACTCCCAATGAGAGCAGAGTGCCAGCTGAAAGATAGCCGTGATATAGAGGTACTGGTGTTGCCAGGCCTGGTTGGTTGATGTTCAACACCAGTACCTCTATATCACGGCTATCTTTCAGCTGGCACTCTGCTCTCATTGGGAGTTGATTAATAGGATCTTATTTCATTTTAACGTCTCAGTACATCAGGTGAACCGTTGCTCATTTCACCTGATGAAGGAGCAGTGATTCAACAGCTTGTGGTTTCAAATAAAACTGTTGAACTATAACCTGGTATTGTTTTACTTCTGACCAAGTGAAAGGGTGATGGGTGCTTGTACTGGTAAGCAGCATTCCCGCTCAGGGCGCGGTACTGACAGGTAGCATTTTTGTAGCAGCCCAGGACTGCACTTACTCATCGCTTCCTGCTCTGTGTTGTACACAATGTTCATTGACACTGACTTTGAGAGTGAACGAAGCTTGAGTCGAAAGAGAGAAGTTATAATAATCGCAACCACAGCCGGTACGACTGGTGAAACAGCCAGAATTATTGGCTGCATGATTACCGGCACTGGCCTACAACCAGTATTACTGGCACTCGTCTAATATTACTGGCACCACACCTAGTAATTCTGCATGATTACCGGCACTGGCCTACAACCAGTATTACTGGCACTCGTCTAATATTACTGGCACCACACCTAGTAATTCTGCTGCCGTGACTTGTATAACTAGTGCTCCAGCCAGCGATACTGCCACCATGACCAGTATTACTGACACCACAACGAGTACCACTCGCATGATGACAAGAAGTACTGTTCCCGCAACCAGTATTACTGGCATCATGATCAATCATACTGATTTGGACAACATTTTTGGTGTCACACACAGCATAACTGGTATATTGGTGCTCAAATTCCACAGTGTACTGTTTCTCTACTGGTGCCAGAACTCCTGGGTTTTCCCTCTGGGTGACAATGAAAAAGCTCGAGGCCTGAGTGGAGGTAGGGCACTGTTTCCTGGGTAAATGAATAGGAAGGGTTTAGAGGGATATGGGCCAAATGTAGGCAAATGGGACTAGATTAATTTAGGATATCTGGCTGGCATGGTCAAATTGGACTGAAGGGAATGTTTCCGTGCTATACATCTGTATGACTCTATGATCAATGACTCAATGAGGTGAATGGAATACCTTCTGGTGTCTCTCTGCTTTCCACCTGGATTATTTTTCCTGCAATTTTACATTAAAGCCTAGACATTTGTAGAATAAGGGAGCTCGCATGCGTCATCCACTCTGAAGCAGAGAAAGGATATCTCTTTATGGTGCACCAGTTTGGAAATGACAGATAAACTTTATATCGACTTTGGAGATCAGCCCTTTCATCCTTATGTAGACCAGCATCATAATCATTGGTGGTCTATCATAGATTAGGATGACTTTCTTCTACTCGCAGGGTGAGTCCATAAGTGGCTGTACAGACAGATGCGGTTTCTGCAGAGCCTTCCACAATTGGGACAGAGTGTGGCAGTGCACTCCTTATGTTGTTTTCACCTGGCTTCTGTTTTTTCTCGATGGCAAGTCTTGAGGCATTTGATGTCTTCCTGGATGCTCCTCCTCCATCTTGGACTGTCTTGTCCCAGTGATTCCCAAGTATCTATATGAATGCCTCACTTCACCAGTGAGGTCTTGATGGTATCACTGAAGCATTTCCTCTGTCCACCTGAGGCTCACCTGCAATTATGGAGCTGGGAGTATCACACCTGCTTGGGGAATC
The DNA here is from genome assembly GCF_030684315.1 of Stegostoma tigrinum. Classification (NCBI taxonomy): domain Eukaryota; kingdom Metazoa; phylum Chordata; class Chondrichthyes; order Orectolobiformes; family Stegostomatidae; genus Stegostoma; species Stegostoma tigrinum. Next base: position 5,811,494 of record NC_081387.1, read on the forward strand.
TTGTGTTGGTTGTATGAACAATGCACCCACCTCATTGCAGACAGTCAACGGCGGTCAGTGCCTCGATGCTGGGGTTGTTGGCCTGGTCAGGTATTCCAATGTTAATACATCTGTCTTCCCAGTGGATTCACAGGGTCTTGTGCAGGCATTAGTGGTACTGCTGCAGTGTCTTGAGGTGTCTGATGTAGCCAGTCAACATTTCTGAACCATATAAAGAGAGTGGGAGCCACCACAGTTCTGTAAACCATGAGTTGGGTGTCAGATCTGAAGTTGTCATCCTCAAACCATTCCTCAGGGGGCCAAAGGTTGCATTGGCACACTGGAAGAATGCTGGATCACTTCACCAATAAGTGCGCTGGATGACAGGCCACTCCTAGTTATCGAAAGCATTCTCTAACGCCTCCCCATGGACATTGATGATCTGGGGTTTTCTCCACAATGCCAGGCCTGGTTGGTTGATGTTCAGGGTGAGACCCGTGCTCACTTATGCCTCCATAAAGGTGTTGTCAATGTTCAGGTTGTCACTCTGTGAGTTTGCACGTGTGCAAACAATAATTGCCGACTGCAGCTCAATGACACAGAGTGGGGTGACTTTGGTTTTGGCTTGAAAGTGGTGGAGGTTGAATAATTTCCGGCTCATTCTGCAGTTAGCTCCACTGCAGCGGGATCTTATTGGAATGAGGTGAAGCATCGCAGTGAGGTAAATTGAGAACTGTGCTGGGGTGATGATGCAGTCCTGCTTGATACCAGCCTGAATGGGGAATGGGTCAGTGGTGGAGCCATTTGTCATTACCATGACTTCCACATCATTGTGGAGCAGAGGAAAGCTGGTGACAAGCTTCATTGTAGACCCAAGGTGGAGAAGGATGCTCTGGTTGATGGTGTCAAAGGCCTTTGTAAGGTCGAAGAAGGCCATGTACAATGGTAGGTTTGTTCCTGTGTATTTCTCCAGCAGCTGTCACGTGGTGAAAATCATGTCTGCTGTGTCCCTCCATGGCTAGAAGCTGCACTGCAACTCCAGGAGAAGTTCCTCAGCCACAGGGAGGAGGCAGTTGAGGAAGTCATGTAACTTGCTGTGGAATGCATTCAAGGACACCTGGATCAATGACAGAGCCCTGGTTGAGGAGGTTTCTGAAGTCATCGCCCCAGTGTTTTTTGATGGCTTCTTTGTCTTTGATAAGAATCACTCTATCATTGGCCAGCAGTAGAGTGCCACCTTGGGTGCTTGGTCTGTAAGTGGTCTGGACAGCACAGAGGAAACCCTACACATTATGGTTATCAGCCATCCGTTGGGTCTCCAGTGCTTTTTCCACCCACCACCTGTTCTTTATGGCGCAGGTTCATTGTTGGACCTCGGCCTTCAGATGCCTGTAGGTCTACTTTTTCTCTTCCAAGTGCAGTTGCTGTTTTATTCTCAGAAATGTCATTCATTTCCAGCTTCTCAGTTCTTGGGCTCTCCAGGTCAATCACATCAAAATGGCTTTGTTGTTCCCTGGCTCAGTGACCGACTGACATTTTGCAGGCACTGACAATGGTGGTCTTTGGACAGCCGACCAGAGGCTGTTGGAATCCTGCAAATCAGTGTTGCTGAAGGTCACTAGATTCGTAGAGAGGAGTTATTTGTATGAGGCTATCTTTTTCAGGTCTTTGAGTGCTTCAATGCAGAACTTCTAGTAGCTCTGCTTCTGTTGTCTCTGCTGCAACGGGGCTATTTTTATGTTAATCCTGGCTCAGATCAGGAGATGATCTGTCCAGTAGTCATCGACTCTTGTCATGGCACGTGCATTTTTACATCTTTCTGATATCCCCATTCTGATGATGATGTAGTCAAGGAGGTGCCAGTGTTTGAAGCACTGCTGCTTCCATATGGTCTTGTACTTAAGCCTTTGATAGAGCTGTGTGTTGGTGATGAGGAGGTTGTGTTCATGGCACTTAGGCAGGACTCACTTTGACTACTAGGGCTGTAATGAGGTTCTGAGCATGTTATTCTGAAACCGTCACTCCAGATATTTCTGATCAAGATTGTCTGCTCAACATCTTAGCTGGCCTAATCCAGATTAATGATAGCTATATCCCAGTTTGCTGCTCTGGTAAGTAATAGGCTGAATGTATAGGCGATTACTGTTCCAGCTTAGTAATTGATCATTTATTTCCAAATTTACTGTTGCAGGCTAGTGTTAAACCAGGTGTTTGGTCCCAAGTTTCTGTTTCAGGTTAATTATAGATTTGGTGCATTCCAGGTTATTTTTCCAGATTAATGACAGGCTAGGCATGCTCCAGGTTAGTATTGGATCTGGCAAGCTATTAAGGTGAAATCAAAGATATGATCTCAATAGAACATTTAAAATGCAGAGGACAATTGCTTTGCTATACCATCCACACTGACTAGCATTCGGTAAATGTAGGAATATAGGACAGGAGAGGAGGTAAATGATCAGTTACAACTTAAATTTTACTTCAAATCACTCATGTGAGTTACAAATTCCCAGTGACCTGTGCCCAGTAATAGTGTGCACAGAGAGCTGGACACAGTAATGTTCCTTCCTGCAGGAAATGTATTGGCATCTTTTGCAGCCAGCAACAACTTGGAGAAAGTGAAGGAGGATTTGAAGCCAGATGCTAATGTAGCCTGGAATCCTGCTCTCCCTCTGAAGGTGAAACAAGAACTAACTGCGGCTCCCAGATTTGTTTACGTAAGTAAATTGCCAGTTCTGATTTCAATCATTTCATTTATTAATGGGCCACCTCACTGAGTTTATACATTAAGCAAACAAATCACCTCTTCAACAGAATTCCACTGAGAGGCAACAAGGTAATTATGAAAGTATTAACACAACATTTGAATGCAATGGGTCTCAGTGTTTTTCTTTTTATACCATCATCCATATGCCTACCTGATAGCTGCTTAAATGCCCGTAATGAGGCCGACTCCACTACGCTCTCCGACAATGCATTCTACACCCCTACCACTCTCCTTTTAAGAACCTACCTCTGATGTCTTCCCTATATCTACCTCCACTCACTTAAAAACTATGCCCCCTTGAAATCGCTACCTCCACCCTAAGAAAAAGTCCCTGGCTGTCCACTCCATCTATACCTCTGATCATTTTGTACAGATGTAGCATTACACTTAGCTGACAGTTACTCAGGATAACAGACATCCACTACACTCATCTCCAGGCTTTCAATCCCCAGTCCCTAAAACTCCACATCTCCATATCCCCAGTTCTTTAACCCCTCCCTCTACATCCCTCATCCCTACTCCTTCACTTTATAATCACTCATTGCCATGTCCTCACCGTCCTCTCCTGCATCATCCAGTCCTACTGCGCTGCTGTGTGAACCTGGTTAGTTAATGCTGAGAGTGAGTGTATCCCGTGTCCACTGAATGAGAGACAATATATCATACTGTCTAATTTTATATTTTGTTCCAGTTCTCACCTTCCGTTTTCATTTTCTCAGCTTCTGATGTCACTGTACCAGCTCCTTCATGATCCATTAAGTAACATTATAACTAACTTCCATTGACATATTTGTAAGTTTTTCACTCCCCTCCTAACCCTGTCTCACCCTCCCGGACACTGTTAAAACCTATCAAACTAATTTCACTCTGCTCCCCACCCTGAAGTGATTGCCCTGTGTTTATCCATTTCTCACCCTGTGGGTTTCCTGGGCTCAATTGCAGGACATTCCCAGAGCATCATTGACAAATCATGGGATTCTCTTGTTCCAGTGTGCACATGGGCATCATCATCATCTATCCTCCCATATCACAGCTGACACACAGAATTACAACTCGTTTCTCATACCCAGTTCTTTCAGGATTAAGGTAATTTTTTGCTGAGAATGTGGTTCTACAAATTTAACAGTATGGTGGATCATGGATCTGCAAGTTTGAATCCTTATTCTTCAAGTGAGACATTCTCAAGTTGTGTTTCCAACCTGCCTCAGAAATGTGAGCAGTGTCACTACCAGAGGGATCTTCATGGATGGTTTCTCCCTCACACTTTCTTGTCTTTGCTTCTTCAGTGGGTTGATGATTGGCCTGAAATGATGCAATATTCTCAGGGAACTCAGATGCACTTTTTATATTGTAGGAAGCCTATCAATTTTGCACATTATGTCAACAAATTTGGACTTCTTTGTAAATTCTGTACAAGTTTTGTAACTGTCTTTATGTTAACAAACATTTTACTATGCATCTGTTGCAGTTCTATTTTCATTCTATTTATATTCAGCTGAACTGATCTGTTTTGCACTTAAAGTAACTGTGTTCAAACGTGAACTCTTAAATGAAGAACTATTATTTTATTTCTTCCTGATAATATATTTATGATGGCAAAATTCTGTTACTATGTATAATCAATATATAACTGCAAATGCAGATAATTGTGGTTTGTAATTGATAAATAATTGTTTGATTCATCTGCATTTTTCATCAATGATTTCTGAAGAAAGATTTAATTCACTCACTCAGCAGCTTGTGGTTTTTGAGAAACCCAGCATATCTGTCAGCATCTGTGGACAAAGCATGAGCATTACTGGGCCGCTGAGCCTTCTTCACGACTCATGGCAGCTATGAAAAGAAGGTATGTACTCTGATGACTGGGAATGGTGGGTGTGTGGGGGGTGTAGTGGTTTGTGGTGGGAGAGGTGATGGATATAAAACAATAAGTGATAGCTGGAGAAGGACCCCAGACATAAAGTCAGTTAGGCAGACAAAGGGACAGATAATGTAAACTAGGGAAGGAGAAAAGCAGATAATGGGGACCATAACTCAGTGAAAGTGTTAGCTGTGCTAAAAGCAACCCAAATGATGACAGGGCCTGATGTATGTGTTTGGATAAAGGGCATGGAAAAGGCTTTCAGGCCCTAAAATTATTGATTACTGAAGTCTACACTTTCCCCAAGTAGAAAAAAGATGTTTTCTCACAAGCTTGCACTGAGCCTCCTTGGAGTGCTGCAGCAAGTCTGACACAGAGATATCACAGTGGGGTAGGAACTGGAAGCTGTGTTCATCCAGCTGTTATCTTGGATTCTCCAGCATCTGCAGTTCCCATTATCTTTGTAGAAAACTCAGCAGGTCTGTCAACAACGTTCTGAAGATGGGTCGCAGGACTGAAACATTAACTCTGCTTTCTCTCCACAGATGCTGCCAAGCCTGCTGAATTTCTCCAGTATTTTCTGTTTTTTTGTCTGTATCTGCCACTACATCTTTGGCTATACCCGTGTCGATATGTCTCACTCGGGTCAGGATTTACATTGCGGAAGAAGGCCATTCGACCTAATGTGTCTACACTAGCACTCCAAATGAGATTCTCTCAGAGCCATTTGCCTGCCTTCCCCCAATTATACTGCACATCCTCCTTTTTCCAATAACCATTTATTCTTTTTAATGACCTTGACCCTACTTGGCCCCACTGCACTTTTCAGTAGTATGTTCCAAGCCTTAACTATTTTCTGCAAAAAAAAGGTTTGCCTTATGTATCATAATTTCCTTTACAATTTCCTCTTCAATCTGACCTCATTCTTGCTTCCTTCATGAGCAGGAAACATTTTTCCCTACCTAATCTGCCCAGATATTGATGATTGTTAATACCTCTATCACATCTTCTGTCAGCTTTCTCTTCCCCAGAGAAAATAATTATAATGTCTCCAATTAATTTTGCTAATTAATAAACCTTGCCCCTGAAATCTGTTCTGAGCTTTTATTCATGCTTTCAAAACCTTCTTAAAGTGCAGCACCTGAGATGAGACTGAACATTCCAGCTAAGGACTGACATGTGTTTTATGCAATTTCCAAATGAGATCCATGCTCTTGTCCTCTCTGCTCTTATTATCAAAGCCCAGAATACTGTAAGCTTTATTAAGTGTTCTCTCCAAATATACTGATACTTTCAAAAACATAGACACACAAGCATTCAGATTCCTGTGCTTCTCAAACCTCTTTCAGTGTTTAACCCTTTATGTCATATTGGCTGTCTATGTTGTTACCAAAATTACTCACCTTAAATTTCTATGCATTGAACGTCATTTCCCACAAATCTTCTCACACCTTTTTATATGAATTTGGGTTCAGTTGCAAGGAAAATTACATTTAAGAAAAGGAAAAGGAGAACATAGGATTGCACTTTAGTGATGGGATTGATTGGTACCAGAAAATGAACAGAAGGGATCCATAAAAGTGTTGGGAACTCAATAATAGAACAAACTTAAAGGCTTTGAATTTTAATACATGCAGCACTTGAAACAAGATAAATGAATACAATCTCATAGCCATTATGGAAACATGGAGGAGGTAAAAATTGGGAACTTATTGTTCAGGAATATTTGACATTATGGAAAGACAGGATGAATGTAAAAAGTGGTGGGATAGCATTAATAATAAGAAATGAAATGAAGACAGTTATCTGAGATTATCTACAGGTCCAAAAGCAGAAATTTCTGGAACACCTCAGCAGATCTGGCAGCATCTTTGGAGAAAAGCAGAGTTAATGTTTCAGGTCCGGTGGCTTCCTTTAGTGTACAGATCTCCATACTGTAGCCACACTGCAGGAAAGGATACAAATCAACAAATAATTGGAGTATGCAAAAGGAATAAGGCAATAGTTATGTGTGCATTAAGTAGGTTAATCATTCAGAAATGGTAGCAATGACAATGAATTGATTGAGTGCATTACAGATAGTTTCCTTGAGAAATCTGTCACGGAGTCAACCAGTTAGCAAGCTATCTTGGATCTGGTAATGGATAATGAGGTAAGTTTAATAAGTGACCCTTGAATAAAAGATGCCCTAGGAAGTAGTGATCATGACATGATAAAATTTAATATTTAGTTCGAGAATTAGAAACTGGATTTGAAAACAAGCTCCAAGTAAAGAAAATTACAATGAAATTAGAGCATTAACTACAGTGAACTGGACATATAGATTATCAGGAATGACAGTCACCAAGCAGTGGCAGGCACTTAAGTAATTCATGACTCTCAGTGAAAAAAAATCTCCAAAAGAAGGAGCATTTCTAAAAGAGGGATAGACCAACAATGGCTGACCAAGGAGGTCTAGAAAAGTAATTAAATTGAAAGAAAAAGCATATAAGGAGGCAAAAGTCAGTCACAGATCCATAGACTGGGATAAATTCAGAATCTAACAAAGGAGGACTAAAAAGAAAATTACGCTTGATAACATTTCTACGAAAGAAAACTAGCCAGTAATATAAAAACTGACAGTAAGAGCTTCTTTAAATATATTTTAAAAAGTGAGAGACCAAAGTAAGCATAGTTGATTGTTTTGAGGAATCAAGAAATGGCAGGACAGTAAAACAGATATTTTACATCAGTCCAGATATTTCTATTATTCCATTAATACATTAAGAATACGGGAGAAGAATTAAATACCATCACCATGACAACAGAAGCAGTATTCATTAAATTAATCGGGTTAAAGACAGATAAATCCCCTGGTCCAAATGGCTTGCATTCCTCAGACTCTAAGAAAGGTAGCTGTAGTGATAGTGGATGCATTGATTGCAATTTTGCAAAAATTGTTAGATTCTGGAGGAGTACCAGATGATTGGAAAACTGCTCATGTGGAACCAGTATTCAAAAAGGGACAGAAGCCAAGTGTGGTTAACTAGAGGCCAATTAGCTGGCCATTTATTGTTAGTAAACAATTGGAATCAGCTTTTGAGGAAATAATAAAAGAACATTTAGAAAGTGATATCTAATCATGCAGAGTCAGCATGGCTTCATGAAAGAAAAATTTGTCTGACTATCTTTTCTGAGTTTTGTGAGAAAGTCTCAACCAGAGTGGGCAGAACGGAGCCAGTAGATGTGATGTATTTGGGTTTCCAGAATGTGTTTGATAAAGTTATTTCACAAAAAGTTAAGCCATAAGATGAGCCCATTCTGTTGGAGGTAATATACTATCATGGAATGCTCATGGGTGGGTCATGATTAGGGTTTTTTTTAGACTGGCAACCCGTGACAAGTTGGATTCCACAGGGATCAGTGCTGTTACCACAACTGTTTAACAATGTGTAAAAATGACTTGCAGGAACTTTGCATCGCATCCAAATTTGGAGTCGACACAAAAATATGTGGAAAGGCAGGTTGTGAGAGAGATAAAGTTTACAGAGAGATATTGATTGGTTAAGTAAGTGGGCAAAATGATGCTAAATGTGGGGAAATGTGAAGCCATTCATTTTGGATGGGAACAGTGTCCTGTGGTACACCAGTCACACTGGGCTCATGTCACACAGCCTGCAAACACAACTTCTGTCTCCTGCCACTAAGCCAATTTGGATCCAACTTGCAAAGTTACACTGGGATACCTTGAGCTTTTACCCTCTTTATCAGTTTCTTGTGTGTGACTTTGTGAAATACCTTGCTGAAATGCACTTAACTTACATGACTGTTCTATCCTCAGCCAAGCACTCGATCACCACCGCTAAAATTTCAACCAGATTTGTTGACAAGACCTTCCTCTAATAAAGCTACACTGACTATTGCTGATCAAAACTTGCATCTCTAAATGGAGATTAATTTTTTCCTTCACTATTATCTCCAAGATTTTCCTGACCAAAGATGTTAGACACACTGGCTTATTGTTCGCTGGCCTGTCTCGACCACACTTCTTGTAAAGTAGAGCCACATGAGCTGTCCTTCAGTCCTCTGAGAATGCCACTGCATAACGTATGTATTTTTAAATTCCGAGGATTTCCAATACCTCTTTGCTTTTTTTTGGTCAAGAACTTTATAGTCCATCTTCACCAATTCAGTACTTGTATCCTGTACTTGTAAATGTGAAAAGGATATTTCCTCTAATGAGTGAATCCAGAGGCGGGGGCATGATTTAAAATGAGGGGCCACACTTTTAGCACAAGAGTATTTGTGTTATATGATATAGTCAGGCTGTGAGTATAACGCTAAGAGATATATTCATGATATCCTCACTGTGTCATAGCATGTAGCCTGAGGTTATAAAGATCTGATTCTTCATCTTCTTGGGAATTAGTTTAAGCTTGAAGTGGTACTGAGCAAATGGTGCTCTGTTGTAGTATATTAGTTTAAATTCAGCCCAGACATCAATGTGTGTGAATCTAATAATTATACTAAACTTGAGTAAATGCCTGTTGGAATCTTCAGGACCTCAAAATTTACTGAAGCTGCTTTTGCTACAAGAGAGAGTATAAACACTGTCTCGTCAGGTTATGTACTCTGCAGGACATAAAATTCATATAGGAATAAGGAGATTATTTTCTCTGCCTGAACAGATTCTTGAGGCATTGACTGATTCCAAACATGGACTATCAGACCTTTATTGAATATTTTTATGGTGGAATTTGATTCGTGTTCATCAAGGGAATCAGATGTTATTGGGGCTTGATGAAAATGTGAAATTCAAAACACAGATTGGCAGTGATCACATTGCAGGTTGGAGCTAGCATGATAGGCCGAATGGCTTACACCTGCTTCTAATGTTTGTACTCAATCTCTCTATATCTTTTCCAAATCTGTCACTGCCTTCGTCACAGAGCACAATACATTAAAGTTTTATGTCATTTACAAGTTTTGCAATTGTGCTCTGTAATCCCAAATCTAAGTGTTGATATCTATCAAAGAAAGTGGTGTCCTAACACTGACCCATAGGGCTCTGCGCATTCCACCTTCCTCCAGTCTGAAAACAAATTCTCAACGCAAGTCATTATTCTGTTAGTGAGGTAATTTTTGATCCAGGTTTAGCATCTGTTTTCTGTTTCATGAGTACAAACCTTTTGGAAAGCCTATTCCATGGGACTTTACAAAATGTGTTTGGAAGTCTATGTGCACTACATCAAGCACATTACCTTGATCAACCATCTCTGTCACCTCATTAAAAAAAAACTCCAGTGAGTCAGGTAAACATGATTTAACAAATCCACGCTGACTTTCCTTAACTAGTCTGTAGTTATCCAGTAACTGTTATTTTGTTTTAAATTATTGTTTCTAACCACATTCCCACTACTGAGCTAAAATTTGTTTTTAAACCAAAGATTAACCTGTAGTTTCTGCTTCACTCTGACACACATTTTTGAGCAAGAGTAACAAGAATGAACAAGACAGGCTAAAACACAGGGTGTTAATCTAAAGGGTATACATGAGCAGAGAGACCTGGGTGTGTGAACAAATGAAAAATAGGCCACTCACCCCTTTGAGCCTTTGCCTTCATTCAGTAAGGTCATGGCTGATGATTTTAACCTCAACTCCACATTCCTGCATGCATAACCCTGGTAATCTTTCATCCCCTTGGAATAAGGAATCGATCTACTCCTACCTTAAAAATATTTGAAGATTCTGAACCCAGTTCCTTTTGAGGAAGGGAATTCCAAATACTATGGGGGAATTTATTTTTACCTCTCTCTAACCTAAATGGGGTTCTCCTTACTTTTAAACTTATGACCCCTAGTTCTAGATGTCCCCCTGGAAGAAACATCTTTTAAACATTTCCTCTGGTCAAGTCCCCTCAGGATCTTATATGTTTGAATAAAGTCAACCCTGACTCTTCTAAATTCCAGAGGATATAGACTTAGCCTGACTAGATTTACCTAAAAAAGCAATCCATTCATTCTAGGTATTAGTCAAGTAAGCCTTCTCTGAACTATTTCCGATGCATTAATATCCTTCTGTAAGTATGGTGACCTGTACTGTACACAGTACAGCCTCATCAATGGCCTCCACATCTGAAACATTAGCTCCCTACCCTTGCTTCAATTCCCTCACAAAAAGCCATATGTTCTATTAATTTCCTGATTACTTGCTGCGCCTGTGTACTAATCTTCTGTGATCTAGGCATCAGGACATCCAGCTCTCTCTACTCGTCAAAGCTCTGCAGCCTCCATTATTTCAACAATATGTTTCCTTTTTTATTAATTTTTCCAAAATGGAAAATTTCATACTTTCCAAAATTATAATCCATTTACCAGATCTTTGTCCATTCATTTAACCTATCCAAACCACTTTGTAGACTCCTTATATACTCTTCACTACTCACTTTCCCATCTATCTTTACATCACAAGCTAATTGACCTCCCATACATTTGTCCCCTTTGTCCGAGTCATTTATATAAATTGTATGTGGATGAGGTCCCAGCACTGACTCCATTTATTCTTACTCTCTGTTTTCTGTTAACTAACCAATCTTCTGCCCATGCAAATACATTGAACTTATAATGTGAGCTTTTACTATATTGAATGATCTTTGATGTGGAACCTATCAAAACTTGGTTTTCTGTGTGTGTGTGTGTGTGTGTGTGTGTGTGTGTGTGTGTGTGTGTGTGTGTGTGTGTGTGTGTGTGTGTGTGTGTGAGAGAGAGAGAGAGACACTTGGGATTGAAAATCAGGTAAATTGGAGAACATTTGTTTATTCTGAGAAAATCTTTAACTTTTGTGATGACTACGGGAATATTGGGGCTTGATTTCCAACACACTACCCCAGTGAGGATTAACACAGTGCAACATTACAGCATACTTTTCCCTGCAGACGCCGACAATCCCACTCTCAGTTTAAGCCCAAAGAATTTCCTGCTTAAATCTTAAACTTAAGAAGAGAGAGGAAGAAAGAATGGAAAGTTGAATTCTGCACTTACTGGGAGAGATGTGAAAAACACATGGAGATTGAAAAAAAAATCACAAACATTCTGTGAATTACCCATCTAGATTCCAATCAGACACTGAGAATGAAATACTCTGGGGTGAGAAACAACTGCTCTTTATAGACTGGATAATACAAAAAAATCTCTCAACTTACCATATCACTGTTTAACTTAAACTGTGGTCATTTCCTGAACTCAAACTTCAGAACTACAAGATGAGTGATTGGTTAGTTTCAGGAAAAAAAAATGAAAGGGATAAACTGTTGTCTGTCACCAGTTACCATGAGGCTCAAACTCAGACAGAGTAAGATTCAGGCTATGAAACAGAAATTATGAACATCATTTAATATCATTTTGATACCTGGATGTAGAGATAAAATATAGAATCAGAGTATACTTACAGGGGTGAAGGAGGCCATTCAGCCCAATCTGTGTGCAACAGCTCTTCGAATGAGCAATTCATTTAGCCCCATTCTCCTACCTTCTCCCTGTAACCCTGCATATTGGTTCCTTTTCAAATAGCAGTCTGATTCACTCTTGATAGTTTCAATTGACCCTGCTTCAATGAAATTGTCAGAAAGTGCATTCTAGATCCTAACCACTTGCTGTGTGAATGCGTGGAAAGTGTTTTACTCTATCTGCCTATGCAGATCTCATTTCCAGATTAGTAAAGTGGAATTTTTCATTTCAAATTGAATCAAGTCTGCTGTAGTCATGTGTCCTCTACCATGAGGCACAACTCATTGTAGGCTGGCATCTTGGCTTCATTTCAGTAAAGCTCACAGCATGAACACATTGTGTTGTACAGTCAAACCTCTGTACCACAAGTGTTGCTGGTGTTGCAGAACTGTAAGAACACACAGCTACTGACCAAGACGTACAGGAATATTCAGAGCTGTGAAAGCTGCCACTACAAAAAAAAACAAACTACAGTTCAAGTATTAGCTAAAGGAAAATGACTGAAGTTATTTCCCTGCTAGTTCCTGCTGAAATGAAAAGCAATATGAAGCAAACCTGGAGGTTTCTGCATAATGACAGAATTACAACAGATTTCATAGATTTCTTGAGCAAACTGGAGCAATTAATTTAATTTTTAAAAGAAATTACATGTGGAAAGCTGATGTTGCTTGCCAGCCAGCGTTTATCACCTGTCCCTAGTTGCCCTTTGAGAAGGTGGTAGTGAGCTGTCTTCTTGAACCGCTGCAATTCACTTGCTTTGGGTCGACCCACAATGCCATTAGGGAGGGGATTCCAGCATTTTGACCCAGCAACAGTGGAAGAACGGCAATATATTTCCAAGTCATGATGGTGATTGGCTTGGAGGGGAACTTGTAGGTGGAGGTGTTGCCACATATCTGCTGCCCTTGTCCTTCTAGATGGAAGTGGTTGTGGGTTTGGAAGGTGCTGTCTAAGGATCCTTGGTGAATTTCTGCAGTGCCTCTTGTAGACAGTACACATTGCTGCTACAGAACATTGGTGGTGAGGGAGTAGAAGCTTGTGAATATACTGCTAATGGAGCATGCTGTTTTGTCCCGGATGGTTGCATGTTGCAGCTGCACTCCTCCAGGCAAGTAGGGAGCATTCCGTCACACTCCTGACTCGATGGTGTGCAGGCTTTGGGAGTTAAGAGGTGAATTCTTTGCCACAGTACTCCTGGCTTCTGAACTGCTCTTGTAGCCACCGTGTTGTGAATCCCGTTGAATATCTGTTCAATGATAACTCCCAGGATGTTGATAGTGGGGGATTCAGTCATGGTAACACCACTGAATGTCAAGGTCCGGTGGTTAGATTGTCTCTTATTGATGGTGGTCGTAGCCTCACATTTGTGTGACATGAATGTTACTTCCCACTTGTCAGCCCAAGCCTGGATATTGTCCAGATTTTGTTGTATTTGAACATGGACTGCTTTGATATCTGAGGAGTCATGAATGGTGTTGAACATTGTGCAATCATTGATGACTATCTCCATTTCTGACCCTATGATATAGGGAAGCTCATAGTTATAGCAGCTGAAGATTATTGGGCCTACTTCACTATCCTGAGGAACTCCTGTGGAGGTTTCCTGGAGCAGAGAAGACTGACCTCCAACAACCATGATCGTCTTCCTATGCATCAGGTATGACTCCAACCACAGAGTTTGCCCCGATGCCTATTGATTCCAGTTGTGCTAGGGATCTTTGATGTCACACCTGGTTGAATACAGCCTTGATATCAAAGGTTGTCAGTCTCACCTCACCTCTGGAATTCAGCTCTCTTGTCCATGTTTGAACCAAGGCTTTATGAGGTTAGGAGCTGTGCAACCTGGCAGAACCTATGATAATATGGTGTAGAGCTGGATGAACACAGCAGGCCAAGTCGCATCAGAGGAGCAGGAAGGCTAATGTTTCTGGCCTAGACCCTTTTTCTGAAGAAGTTTGGCCTCCTGTGTTTATCCAGCTCTACACCTTGTTATCTCAGATTCTCCAGCATCTGCAGTTCCTACCAGCTCTACTGGGAGTCACTGAGCAGGTTATTTCTGAGCAAGTGCTGCTTGATAGCACTATTAATGGCACTTTCCATCACTTTACAGATGACATATGGAAGATTGATGGGGCAGGAATTAGCCGGGTTGGATTTGTCCTGCTTTTTATGTACGAGACATATCTGGGTAATTTTCCACATATTAAGTAGATGCCAGTGGTGTACTGGAACAGCTTAGCTAGGGGATCAGCAAGTTCTTCAGTCCTGTTGCTGGAATGTTTTCTGGGCCCATACCCTTTGTTGTCTCCAGTGTCTCCAACCCTTTCTTGATGTCACATGGAGTGAATTGAATTGGCTGAAGACTGGTGTACAGAATGCTGGGGCCCACTGGAGGAGGTGAAGGTGGATGGCCCACTTGGCGCTTCTGGCTAAGGATTGATACGAAAGCTTCAGCCTTATCTTTTGCATTGATGTGCAGAGCTCGCCGATCATTGAGGATGGGGATATTTGTGTAAATTGTTTAATCATTCACCACCATTTCTGAATGGATGTAGAAGGACTGCAGAGCCTAACTTGCTACTTATGTTATTTGACATTCAAGAACCATCAGTTCTGCTGTAACACAATAGCTACATTCCTGTGGGGCATCATGTTATAGAAATAATGGGTCCTATGGGAAAAGCAGGGTTAGGGGGAGATCACCAAAGAATATCACTCAAAATTGCTCAAAAATCACTCAAAAGCTTAACAGAAAGGCTAACACAATTGAATAAGTGTTTAACTCATTCCTAATAATAAAAGTAAATTTAACACCTTAGCTTGAAAAATTGTCAAGGTGACTTGTTGAGGAAGGAGGTGGTACTGTATCTCTCACAGAAAACACTTCATGACTAAGCCTGCAAAATGATCACATGATGCCCGTGTAGAAACTCTTCTGGCACTAACGTTGTACACATTCAAAACAGCCTGTGAAGCGAGCATGTGATGTTGATGTGTAATCCTCCGCACTCTAATGGACTCTTGTTATCGCCAACACAATTTCACATTTTAGAAATAGCATTCTCCTTTGGCCAGTTGTGTTCCAGCTAATTTGTGTAGATGGAACATGAATTATCGCAGAACTGACTGTAGTCCTGTTTGGTGTCTTCACCAGGTTGACACTCATCTTCAGTTATGCTTGGTTGCTCCTGGCGTGCCCTCCTGCATTCTCCATTGGAGCGCAGTGGATCCTCCCTGGCTTGTTGTCAATGATTAAGTGGGTGATATGCCAGGCCATGAGGTTACAGATTGTGCTAGAGTACAATTCTCCTGCTGTTGATGGCCCATGACACTTCATGTCTTGTGTTGCTCGATCTGTTTGAAGTCTGTGTCATTTAGCGCTGTGATGATGCCACACAACATGATGTCGTTTTCAATGTGAAGACAGGATTTTGCCTCCACACGGACTGTGCAGTGGCCGCTCTCATTGATACTGCCACGGACAGATACATCCACTTTTAAAGTTTTAGCAAATATCTGTAGGTCGTCTTGTCAGTGAGTTTGTTGATTTGTCCATTGAGCTGGCTTATTTCCTTCAGAAGTTTCATCACCATGCTAGGTAACATCATCAGTTAGGCCTCCGACGAAGCGGCGTTATTCTGCTCAGCTTGGAATTTATACGAATTGGCCCATTCTGGTAGGCAGTGTCATTTCCAGTTTTAATCTGTATGGGTTTGTGTATGGGGTCTCATTCTATATGTTTGTTGATTCCATGTCTCTAGGAATTCCCGTCCATGTCTTTGCTTGGTTTGGACTACTATAGTTACGTTGTCCCAGTTAAATTGATGGCCTTTATTGACCGAGTGTACTTTATTGAGGGAAATTTATCATGTAATTTTGCTGCTAGCTGATATTCGTGTATTCTGATGGCTAGTTTCCTTCCTGTCTGTCCAATGTAATGTTTGTGGTAGCATTGTGTGGTATTTTGTAAACTACATTGATTCAGCATTTTGTGGGAATAGGGTCTTTAATCCTTGTGAGTGCTTGTTGTAGTGTTGTTGTGGGTTTGTGTGCCATCATGACTCCTGGTAGTTTTAGGAGCCTTGTTGTCAGTTCTGATATGTTCTTGATGTAGGGCAGTGTGGCCAGTGTGTTGGGGTGTACTGTGTCCTCCTGTTGTTGTTGTCTGTTTTGTAGGCACCTGCGGATGAAGTTGTTGGGATATCCATTCATAGCGAAGATTTTGTACAGGTGGTCATCCTCTCTCCTGTGTAATTCTGCAGTGTTGCAGTGAGTCGTGGCCATTTAAATAGTGTCCTAATGCAGCTTCGTTGGTGGATGTTGGAGTGGTTGCTGAGGATTTGATCAGTGTGGATTGTTTTTCTGTATACTGAGGTTTGGAAATCGCCATTGGTCATACGCTCAACGCTAACATCCAGAAATGGAAGCTGATTGTTGTTTTCTTCTTCTCTTGTGAATTTAATCCCTGCAAATACATTGTTGATGAGATGGTGGGTCTGTGCTAGTTTGCTGCGTTTAATAATGACAAATGTGCAGTCTGTGTACCGGATCTACAGTTTAGGTTGAATGCAGAGGAGTGTTCTGTGTTCTAGTATTTGCATGACTGCTTCTGCAATGAGTCCTGAGATGGGTGAACAGGACAGACTTCGTGGTCACCCTGATGACTATATTAAAAGACAACAGATTCACGGACGAAACACAACAAGCCGTCTGACAAACTGTAATCCCCACGCTACGCAGAAGGAACGAATGGAACACCCTGAACACATCAGAGAGAAAAGCACTAGATAAACACAAGAAAGACAAAAACATTATAATCCTACCAGTGGACAAAAGATGTATGACTCATTATGAACAAACTGGACTGCATTAACAAAGCTTTTGTGCTCCTGAGATGCTGCTGGGCCTGCTGTGTTCATCCAGCCTCACATTTTATTATCTTGCATTAGGAAAGCGCAGGCATTACTGGCAGCTACAAACACTTACCAACAGGTGGCGATAGATCCAACACAGTGGCTAAGTAATGGGTTCTCCCTGACATTGAAGAGAATAAAGGATGCAAAAGACACGAACAACACCTGCTTCTATGGACTCGCTGAAATACACAAACCAGACATCCCCCTCAGACACATTGATTCCCCACCGGGCGCACCTTCACACAAATTAGCTAAGGATCTACAACAGAGATTGAAACACCTGGTCAACGGATCACCCCATTCCATCCACTCAACCCAAGAATTTCTCACTTCCCTGCAGAACATAAAAATCAGTGAAAACAAGATTATGGTACCCTTTGACGTCACAGCTTCATTCATGTCATTTGACATCCCCTACCAAAGAAACAGTGGCCACTTTACTAGAGGAAGCAGCAACACAGATCTGCCGCTCCATCAACAACAACAACATACTCAAACTACTAGACCTGTACCTCACCACACACACTTCGTCTTCAATGGTCAAGAATACAAATAGATCAATGAGGCCCACAAACAAAGCTGTATTAGGATACTATTTAAATGGGCCACAACTCACTGCAATACTCCAGAACTAAAGGAAAGCACCTATACAAAATCTTTGCCATGAACTTCATCTGCAGGTGCCTATTAAACAGACAACAGGAGGACACAGTACACCCGAACACACTTCCCTTCATAGGAACATATCACAACTGACAACAAGGTTCCTAAGACCACTAGGAGTCATGGTGGCCCACAAGCCCACAACCACTCTACCACAAACACTCACAAGGACTAAAGACCCATTTGCACGACATGCAGAACCAATGTGGTTTACAAAATACCATGCAATGACTGCCACAAACATTACATTGGACAGACAGGAACAAAATGAACCATCAGAATATATGAAAATCAACTCACAGCAAAACGATATGATAAATTTTCCTCAATGTAAGTACACTTGGACAATGAAGGCCATCAGTTTGCCTGGGACAATATAACTATAGCAGCCCAAGCCAAACATAGACATACATGGGAATGCCTGGAGGCTTGGCTCTCAATATGGAATGCAATCAACAAATGTATAGAATTGGACCCCATGTGCAAACCCGTAGAGATCAAAACCGGAAATGACATGATTTACCATAACAGACCTGACAACTTAAATTCTAAGGCGAGTAGAACAACATTGCTTCATCAGAGTCCTCACTGATGATGTTACCCAGCATGGTGATGAAACATCTGAACAAAAACAAGCCAGCTCAGTGAGCAAGGCAACAACCTGAGATACATCCTCACCTGGCAATTGACGAAGTTGAGGTCAAGTATGTTTTTCCCCTCTTGTTGGTTCTCTCACCACCTGCTTCACAGCGCTTCTCGTAGTTATGTTCTTTAGGACCCAACCGGCTTGATCAGTTCTGTTGCTGCTGAGCCACTCTTAGTGGTGGACATTGAAATCCTCACCCAGAGTACAGTTTGTGCCCTTGCCATTCTTGTTGCTTCCTCTAAGTGTTGTTCAACATGGAGGAGTACTGATTCATCAGCTGAGGGAGGACGGTATGTGGTAACCAGCAGGAGGTTTCCTTGTCCATGTTAGACCTGAAGCCACAAGACTTCATGGGGTACAGAATCACTGTTGAGGACTCCCAGGGCTACTCCATCCTGACTGTATACCACTGGGTTCCCACCTCTGCCACATCTATCCTGCCAGTGGGACAGGACATATCCAAGGGCCGTAATTGTGGTATTTGGGACATTGTCTGTTAGTTACGATTCCGTGAGTATGACTATGTCAGGATGTTCATTAACTAGTTTGTGAGACAGCTCTCCTAGTTGTGGCACAAGCTCTCAGATATTAGTGCGCAGGACTTTGCAGGGTTGACGGGACTGTTTCTGCCATTGCCTTTTCCAGTACCAAGGTCAATGCCAGGTGATCCATCCAGTTTCACTTCTTTGATGAGACTTTGTATAATTGGTAAAACTGAATGACTTACTCGGCCATTTCAGGGGACAATGGAGAGTCAACCACATTGCTATATATCTGGAGTCACAAGTCGGTTAGACCAGGTCAGAATGGCAGATTTCCTTCCTTGAGGACATTAGTGAGCCTGTCACTTAACAATGGTTTCATAGTCATTAATAGATTCTATATACTGGACTTTTAAAAACTTGAATTAAGATTCCACCATCTGCCATAGTGAGATTCGAACCCAGGTGCCTTGTACATATAAATGAAGGATAACTGAGTGACAGATAATGGCCTCTGTGCCAGTGGTGATGAGAATGTGTTGTTGACATGTGGTGCCTCCCTGTATGGTTTTGGGGTGGCGTCGGCTCATTGGTGGCTCAACTTAGGGGAACAGCCCATAGTACATGCTTCCCAGACTCTGGCTGAAGCTGAATACAAATACACCCAGACAGAGAGGAAGGTTTGATGGTCATCTTTGGTGTGAGAAAGTTCCACCAGTGCCTTTACTGATATATATTTATCACAGTAGTTGACTACAAACCCCTGTTAAGGCTGCTTATAAAAGACAAGGTGGTGCCACACATATCTTCTGGTAGAATTCAGCAGTGGATTCTTATTTTCAGTGCGTACAAGTTGGAACACCCTCCAAGTGGGAAGTGGGAATAGGCCAACTGGGAAATGTGGATGCCCTGAGCCAACTGCCACTGGTAGATACTCCACTGCCTCCTCTGGAAGAATCCGTTCAGGTATTAAACTTTCTGAACACCCTTCCAGTCGCCACTGACAGAATCATAATGTGGACACTAAACAGATCCCATCCTTGTAACCTAAAACAGCTGGTAATAATGGGGGTAACATTAGAATTGAAGCCTTTCAGGACCTGGCAGATCATTGTAGATGAAAGCACATTACTACACAGTGATTATCCCGAGTAAAGAACACTGCAAGATACTGGCTGAACTGCACCAGGGTTATCCAACAGGAGTTTCCAAACTTAGGCTGTTGTCAAGAGATTATCTTTGGTGGCCAAGATTGAATGCCAACATGGCTGCATGTGTTGGGGCAGTGCCCTGCATGCCAACAAGGACAAAAATTAACCATCTGCAGCTCACTCACAATTCATGCGAATGGCCAGGTCAACCCTGGACTCAATTAAGCATCAGCTATGCTGGTCTTTTTTGTGGGCTTAATGTTCCTGCTCATTGCAGATGCCCATACAAACTGGTTGGGCATACATAGAGTACATTTGGCAAATGATGATTGAAAAGCAGTGTGCATCGTTTCTGGTACACAAACTCCCAGAAGTATTGGTCACAGATAATGAATATCATTTACCAGCAGGGAATTCGAGTATTTCCAAGGGTCAAATGGCATTCAGCATGTTTGGGCAGCTCCATACCATGCACGACCCAAGGATCTGGCAGAAATACCAGTCTAAATGTTGAAGGCAGGCTTAAAGAAACAGCCGACAGTTTCTGTCGATATTAAATTTTCCCGGTTCCTGTTCAACTTTAGGACCACCCCTCATACAACGTACAGGGATAGATCGAGCAGAGTTGCTGATGAGGAGATGACTCTGCACCAGGTTAAACCTGATATTCCTGGACCTGGAGGGGGAGGGAGGGTAAAACAGCAGCAGGAGCACCAATGCAGCCACATGTCTCCTCAAACTGAGACAGACTTTTTCATTCAGGGGAGGAAGTTTGGTGCTGCAACCATGGAAATGGCCTGGCATGGATACAGGATGAGGTCTACATGAGGTCAGGTCCCATGACACACAAAGTTTGTGTAGATGAGGCAGTTCTGAACAAACACGTGGATTACCTGAAAGCTGTCACATGTAGATGAGGCAGGCGCAATACATACCAGCCCCTCAGAAAGGCCGGTCAGAAACTGTGGGTTCTCCCCCTCCATCTTGAGTCAGGGAAATCTCAGAGTCCAAGAATGGATGTAGCCTCAATCCCATTACTGCTGGAATGAGAAGAGGATACTCTCCTGAGATGCTCAGGCGCAAGAGATGGGCTACAATCCAGCACACACTGCCCCTGTCAGAGTCCGAGATGGGGAACTGGATCTGGGGGGAAGACGTTGCAGGAGAAGCTACAAGAGAAAGACAAGGTGTACATCCCCGGACTTAGAAGGGACGGGATGTAGTGAAGCAGGGTAGGTGGAGCTCATTGATCATGAGATCCTTGATTGGTGCTATTAACCTTGGCCAATCAGGGAGTCCTAGCTGAAAGAGAATCAAAAGGCCCCCTCAGTCTATGGATTGGCTTTGAGCTGGCTGGTCAGAGCTCATGTACTCTGCACATGTAAATAAAGAGTGACTTGGTGACAGGATACTGGCTTCTGTGCAGTTATTTCAGGTTAATCTAACATCCCTATTTAAGATGGCAGGGAGGCAGAAGACTGGAAATTAAAAAGCTGAAAGAACTGTAAGTCAGAAACAAAAACAGGAATTGCTGGAAAAGCTCTGCAGGCGTGGCAGCATCCGTGAAGAGACATCAAAGTTAACATTTCAGGTTCAGTGACCCTTCCTCAGGACCCAAGTTTCAGTGGTAATGCTATTGAGGCTACATCTTGTTCAGAGAAAGGGTCACTGGACCCGAAATGTCAACTCTGATTTATCTTCACAGATGCTGCCAGACCTGTTGAGCTTTCCAGCAACTTCTGTTTCTGTGACAGGAAATTAAAGGCCAGATAGCCTGACCTTAGTCATTGGTAAGATTTTGAAGTCAATTATTCAGTACGTGATTGATTTACACGGTAAAATAGCGGCAGAGTCAGCATGGCATTGTCTAGAGGTGGTCATGCCTGAAAAGTCTGTCGGTATTCTTTGAGGTTGCGACGAGTAAGTTAGATAAAGGAGAGGCAGCAATCTATTTGGATTTCTAGAAGGCCTTTGACAAGGCGGAAAGCCTGAACATATTCCTTTTGTTTGCAGAGAACGGGTTGCTGCAGATGGATGAATCTCACTTCTATCAGTTGTAAATAATGAGCATTTTGTGGTCAACTGGTTTGAGCCATTCTGTCCAATTTCTGGATCAGATTGAAGAGTAGATGTTTTGTTGAGATTTTTACAGCCGTGGGGCCAGCTTGAGTACAATTGATTCCTATACTTCTATAAATTAAAGTCTTTTATCTGCATTTGATTCCTACACTTCTAGAAATTAAAGTCTTTTATCTGCCTACACATCGGTATGCAGGCACCACTGCCCTGAAGCTTCCTGCCCAGCTAGGAATTCAGTGTAATAAAATGTGAGGCTGGATGAACACAGCAGGCCAAGCAGCATCTCAGGAGATACTCCTGAGATGCTGCTTGGCCTGCTGTGTTCATCCAGCCTCACATTTTATTATCTTGGATTCTCCAGCATCTGCAGTTCCCATTATCTAGGAATTCAGTGTAAAGCTTTTGTAACTCCTTATCTTCTCTCACATCGGTATGCACACACTGTCTTAAGCTTCCTGACTGAATAAAATTAGAATCAAACTGTTTCAAATAGGGTTAGGTGGGGAAAATTTGTAAGGGTGTGAGACCTCTAAAGCATGTAACTTCTGTCACTGACAAAGGGGCCAGGGCACTGACTTTGTTCCAGCCAGACACACTGGCAACTTGAAATCAGAATCTGTCCCGGACAACAACTCGAAATCGCCTCCTGCCATTAGCAGCCACTTCACTAGCAATCAATACTATATCCTGGTCTTTTATGTTCTTGATGTCATAATTGTTTGGTATCCTGTCTTTGTCTATTGTAGTAATTGTTTTATGTATCATGTCATTGTAAATTGTGAAATCGTTTAATGTATCATGTCTTTTGTAAAGTATAAAAAGCGGGGACTGTCGCTGCTCGGGGAGAATTACTTGCGAGACTCTGCACTCTGTGCTGCTTTGAGTACAGTAATTCTCCACAGCTTGTACTTGCTTGGTAATAAAAGGATTTGTGTTTTTCTAAACAGGTCAGTGTCTTGTTGTTGCAGCAAGTCCGTGAAGGTCTCCGAAAACGAACCTGACATTTGGTGTTGCGAGCAGGGCTCCAACATGTACAGCAGTCTCACGTGGAGGGCTGAATAAGTGATCGTTCGAGTATCGGTGGAGTGAGACGGACGGGCCCGCAAGGTACGATTCACCTTGGTCTCTCTCACCAGCCTACCACCCATTCGACCCCTCGTCCCTGCATTGGGTCTGTACTGGTGGAACCCGAGACAGCTCACAGTCTTGAACACTGCTAAATCCGAACGTCTGGAGGTTCGAGTCCCCAAGTTAGTAAAGAAATCCGGGAGGTTGGACTCCCCCGGTGGAACTGGGTAAAGAAAACCGGGAGGGTAGAGTCCCCCGGAGGAACTGGGTAAAGAAATCCGGGAGGTTGGAGTCCCCCGGTGGTCGGGGTTAAGTCCCTGAGTCAAGTAACAAAAGAAAGGAAAAAAAAATCCAGGAGGTTCGATTCCCCCGGTGGCCAGGGTGAAAGTCCCTGGGACTTGTAAATAATTTTTTAAAATCCGGGAGGATCGAGTTCCCCCGGTGACCGGTAGTGAAACCCTGTGTCGGGCAATAGGGAAAAGGGAGGGGGGTTAGTATAAGACCGAGGTGTAGAGTAGTTACAGTGTCTGTCTGTCTCAACCACCCTGCCTCAGACCGGTTGTTAAGAGGGGAACTGCCCCACACGAAGGTCAGGACCCTGAAGTGGGTGTTGAGGCTAGGGACACTGCTGTAGTATATAGAAACAAGTAAAAAATGAGAACGCTAAAAAAAAGGGATAAACGCTGGATAAGTCGGGTGTTGGAGCCCCTTTACATCGGTTATGCCGGGATGACCCCAAAAATGAAGTACAGTACAGACGTCTGTCCGCATGCCTAAACAAAACATTGGGAAATGAGAATTAGCCATTGTGCGGAACGTGGGATATAGATCAATGTACTAAAGCAGAAGAGGCACTGGAAAGGGTTAATGTCATTCTGGGGAAAGAGAGCTGAGAAGCTGACTGAAAAGTCAAAACCGGCCAGTTGGGTGGATAATGCCACAGGAAAGGGGTCAGTGCCTGTGATAATGAGGGGAAACCTAAAACTTGGGAAGTTTTAAAACTGCAGTGTGAGGATCATAAGATAATAAAAGGGAAAGAGTTAACCAAGAAAGGCAGGAGAGAGAACAACGAGACGAAGAACGGGGACTAGAGCGGCAGACCGCGTTGACAGAAAACAAAAAATCGGACGCACCTCCTGACATATCTGGCGTGCCGATGTTGTTCCAAATTAATGACACAGATGAGCAGGATGAGGAGGACTGGGGAAGGCATCCCTCTGCCCCATCGGGACCGCTACCCTACCCGTCCTTGGCCAATCTACATCTGCAGGCACCCCAACACTGCCATCAGTCCCAGCAACCGCCACCGTACGCTGCCCAAACTAAACCTCCCATAGAATCTCCAAGCCCTTCAGTAGTCAGCCCACACGAATCCCCTGACAAACCCGCGGCTTGTACAGACCCTACCTCCTGTCATACCAGATCTAAAACAAAACAGACAAACAGGAAACGGGACGCAGGCCAGACCATTAGTGAACAAAAGAAGGGACGACAGGATCCTTTTAAAACCCATGAGAAGCCCAGGAAGACATAAGTTCCGGGTGCAGCCTACTCGACCCTCTAACACCTGTTTACTGTTTCCTGGCGATTCCACAAGTAGCGAAGAATATAACAGTCCCGAGTCACAGGCAGGGGATAGTGAATCTGAGAACGGGGCTTGGGAGAGACCCTCGGATACCGTCCCCTAAAGAAAGACTCATGTAAGAAAAATCACCGGCAATTCCTATCAAATCCTCTGGGTTAGTCTTTCGATCAGGGGCCCTGGACATAATTAAACACATCTCTTGTGGCTTCCAAGGGGCGTAGGCCTGCATCGTATTTTGACCCCCTTGTGTCGGGTTCGGATGAGGGACCGTGCAATTAGGGAATTAGAACATAGAACAGTACAGCACAGAACAGGCCCTTCAG
The DNA here is from genome assembly GCF_030684315.1 of Stegostoma tigrinum. NCBI lineage: Eukaryota > Metazoa > Chordata > Chondrichthyes > Orectolobiformes > Stegostomatidae > Stegostoma > Stegostoma tigrinum. The sequence continues at coordinate 5,836,495 of NC_081387.1, forward strand.
CCCACAATGTTGTGCCGACCATTGATCCTCATGTATGCACCCTCAAATTTCTGTGACCATATGCATGTCCAGCAGTCTCTTAAATGACCCCAATGACCTTGCTTCCACAACTGCTGCTGGCAACGCATTCCATGCTCTCTAAAACTTTGGTTAGACCGCACTTGGAATACTGCGTCCAGTTCTGGTCGCGGTATTATAGGAAAGATGTGGATGCTTTGGAGAGGGTTCAGAGGAGGTTTACCAGGATGCTGCCTGGACTGGAGGGCTTATCTTATGAAGAGAGATTGACTGAGCTCGGTCTCTTTTCATTGGAGAAAAGGAGGAGGAGAGGGGACCTAATTGAGGTATACAAGATAATGAGAGGCATAGATAGAGTTGATAGCCAGAGACTATTTCCCAGGGCAGAAATGGCTAGCACGAGGGGTCATAGTTTTAAGCTGGTTGGTGGAAAGTATAGAGGGGATGTCAACTCTCTGTGAGAAGAACCCGCCTCTGACATCCCCTCTATACTTTCCACCAACCAGCTTAAAACTATGACCCCTCGTGCTAGCCATTTCTGCCCTGGGAAATAGTCTCTGGCTATCAACTCTATCTATGCCTCTCATTATCTTGTATACCTCAATTAGGTCCCCTCTCCTCCTCCTTTTCTCCAATGAAAAGAGACCGAGCTCAGTCAACCTCTCTTCATAAGATAAGCCCTCCAGTCCAGGCAGCATCCTGGTAAACCTCCTCTGAACCCTCTCCAAAGCATCCACATCTTTCCTATAATAGGGCGCCCAGAACTGGACGCAGTATTCCAAGTGCGGTCTAACCAAAGTTTTATAGAGCTGCAATGCGTTGCCAGCAGCAGTTGTGGAAGCAAGGTCATTGGGGTCATTTAAGAGACTGCTAGACATGCATATGGTCACAGAAATTTGAGGGTGCATACATGAGGATCAATGGTCGGCACAACATTGTGGACTGAAGGGCCTGTTCTGTGCTGTACTGTTCTATGTTCTATGTTCTAATTCCCTAATTGCACGGTCCCTCATCCGAACCCGACACAAGGGGGTCAAAATACGATGCAGGCCTACACCCATTGGAAGCCACAAGAGATGTGTTTAATTATGTCCAGGGCCCCTGATCGAAAGACTAACGCAGAGGATTTGATAGATTACATCCTGGGCACTATTGAAATGTACCAAGCCACCCTCCAAGCTCTCTTTAGCCTGTGCTGCATGGCTCTTAGCCCTAGTGAGTGTACTAAATGGAAAGACCACCTAGGGAACCCGGCTCCCCAAGACCGGGATGCCTTTACAGGTCTCGTGGCAGAAGGTCTTTGGCTGCCAACCATTAAAGATGCACTCAAATGAACTTTACAACAGCCGGTAGATGTTACCAGGGTACTGGAGCGCAAACCCAAACCCGGGGAGGACGGCCCTGATTTCTGGGATCGTTTTTGCTCTATCTATGCCACATATTCTGGCGATGCTGCCTACATTGCAGGGAATCCCTCACCACAGTTCAATGCTCATTTGCTGCAGTGTATACCTGAGGCTGCGGCGACAGCTATTCGCACTAATGACATGGATTGGCCAGATAATACTCATCCCCAGATGAGACGAGCCTTAACTTATTGCTGGAACACTGTGAAGGAATCCAAACCAACCAAGATCAAATATGACATGGTGCAGCGTCCCCCACATCAACCCAGGTCCAGCAACCCAGCACCCCTACCTTCAGATTTTGCAAGAGCACATCAAACAGAACTCCAGGACTACGTTCCTAGCCAGACCGACAATTGCTGTAACGGTTACGCGACCCGTACAATGGGTCCTACTGCTCCTCGATGTAGAGCGCCATATGCACCCACCCCCCACATCCCCCAGACCCAGTGCCAGAACGCACCGCTCTGCCCCGGGCTGTGTTAACTGCGGCAATCGAGATCACTGGTGGAGGGATTGCCCACAGAATCAACCACGATGGAGACCCCAAGGAAGAAGGCCACCCTTTTCCACCAATAATCCTTTTTCGGCCTGACTATCTTCGCCCCATAATTTGCCTGTTTTAAGTAGAGATCCGGAGGATGCAGCAATTGTTAATTTAACTGTACAAGGTGTATCAGTTCCCTTTATGATTGACACTGGGGCCACGACGTCTATGCTGGATGCTTCATGTATGCACAAGATGGGTTTAAGCTCTCGCCAGCCTCAGTAAGCCTTAGCGGGCTTTCTGGGCAAGGAGACACCTACTCCTTAACAGAACCGCTGACAGTCCAATTTGGCCCTCAAACCTGTGTTATTCAGTTTGCCCAGACTCTCATTTGGGAGTTAATTTAGCGGGGAGGGATCGGTTGTGCCTTCTTCAAATTGAAATTCCCTGTCTAAATGAGGGTATTAGCATGAAAAGTGATTCAGCTAAACGGCAGTTGTGGGTTCGTCGATCGCCACAACGGTGGACAATTAGCTTATCCCCTCAGGATTTCATCCCTCCACTACATCCCCTAGCCCTCATATTACTTTGTGCTATGACCCAACGGGCGCTTCCCTTGAGTTGGCTGCTATCTACGCCCCCTATCTGGGCTCAAGCTTATCGGTCACTGTTACAGGATATATTGAAGGAAAGGAAGGGCCAGCGTTGTTGGTGGAGGTGCCGTCTCACCTATGGCACCAATCAGGTCTTGTGTCCCCCCCACCTCTCACTGACTGTGAATACTAGCTATAAGGCTAAGTCCTTGGGATTCGTAGCGCACCGCTTCATCCAAAGGTCAGACCCGGCAGTGAAGGGCTCCACACAGCAGTTAGCTGATGGTCTCATTTTGTGTTATTCAGATCCCTTTACTGTCTTTGGGACATTGTGTCACCACCACCCTCATCATAGCCCCTCCGATGAGCCTTCTCCAGACCTGTGGTCCCGACATGAGGTGGGATACACCCGGTCACCCAACAAAAGTACAGATTATCCCGGGAGCGCCCTTACCCTCGGTACCTCAATACCCTCGCAAGCCCGAGGCAGTGGAAGGGATAACCTTCTTAAATAGACTCATTCCTCCAACAGGGCAGATTAGTCCCCTGCCAATCACTTTGCAATACTCCTTTTCTGCCCGCCCCTAAACCTGGCCGGCAGGAATGGCGACTGGTCCAAGACCCCAGACAAATAAATAACGTCGTCTGACCCTCACATGCGATTGTCCCTAATCCTGCCACTATTCTCAGCAACATCCCCTTGGATGCGTGCGTCTTCTCCGTTGTGGACTTGCAGCATGCATTTTTTGCTGTTCCCTTGGATAAGGAGTCTCAGTATCTGTTTGCCTTTACCTTCAGGGGCCAGCAGTATACCTGGACTCGTCTCCAACAAGGTTTCATTCACTCGCCTACCCTATTTTCCCAAGCTTTGCACCGCCAGCTCCAACATCTCCAGCTCTTGGGTGTCTCCACGGTTAGCCAATACATTGACGATTTACTCTTAGCAAGCCCTTCAGAATCCGCAAATGTTGCAGATACTAGCAGAATTTTAAATGCTCTCCACTCTTGGAGATATGTTGTGCCCACCGCGAAGGTTAAGTGTAACCAACAGCAGGTGCGGTTCCTAGGGATTTTACTCAGCGCCTCACAGCGGACACTCACCCCTGAGCGCATTGCACCTGTCCTTATGACCACCTCACCCACCACCCCTAAACAGATGAGGGCCTTTTTAGGGTTGGTAAATTATTGTCGGCCATGGCTCTCTAATGTCACCTTGCTCACCAAATTCCTAACCCCTCTCGCTTCTTGTAAAGCCCCAAAAACCTTTACCCTCTCTAGCGAGCAGGAATCAGCTTTCACAGAATTAAAAGCAGCCCTTGCTGCCACCCCAGCTTTGGGCAGACCTTTATCTGACAGGCCTTTCCACCTATATGTTAATGTGAGTTTTGAGAAAACTTGTAGCTCAGGTCGAGGTTCTGGATGTGAGTTTGCTCGCTGAGCTGGAAGATTCGTTTTCAGACGTTTCGTCAGCTTTTCTTTCAGTTGAAAAAATATGCTTTATTCATAAGATGTACAAAAAATAAAACATATTTATACACCTACCCAGTCTTGCAAGCCGCTCCAGGTTACCCCGGGGGTACGTACACCAACTAAAGGAAAAAAAAACAAAGCAAAGCAAATAACCCCCGAAGTCGTCTCCCCGCACAGTCCCCGTTGGCCCCCTGACCAGTTGGGGAAGGCGCCAGCTGGGCCCAGTTACCAGATAGGGCCCTTTTTTCTATTGTGGACGAGGGGTTTCATACGGTGGTCTTTCCCCACTGCGCCTTGGCGGCGGCTGCCCCAAGCTTTAGCGCGTCCCGCAGCACGTAGTCCTGGACCTTGGAGTGCGCCAGTCTGCAACACCCGATCGGGGTCAGTCCTTTCAGCTGGCAGACCAGCAAGTTGCGGGCAGACCAAAGAGAGTCTTTCACCGCATTGATGGTCCTCCAGGCGCAGTTGATGTTGGTCTCGGTGTGCGTCCCCGGAAACAGCCCGTAGAGCACGGAGTCCCGCGTCACGGAGCTGCTCGGGACGAACCTCGACAAATACCACTGCATCCCCCTCCAGACCTCCTGCGCATAGGCACACTCCAGAAGGAGGTGATCGACAGTCTCATCCCCCCCGCAGCCACCTCGAGGGCAGCGTGCGGTGGTGCAGAGATTCCGGGCATGAATAAAGGATCTCACTGGCAGAGCCCCTCTCACCGCCAGCCAAGCAATGTCTTTGTGCTTGTTTGAAAGTTCTGGCGATGAGGCATTCTGCCAAACGACTTTGGCAGTCTGCGTGGGGAACCACACAACGGGATCCACCCTCTCCTTGTCCCGAAGGGTCTCGAGAATACTACGTGCTGATCACTGCCTGACGGCCTTGTGGTCAAAGGGGCTTCCCTTCAAAAATTTCTCCACGAAGGACAGGTGGCACGGGACGGTCCAACTACTCGGAGTGTTCCGCGGCAACGAGGCCAGGCCCATCCTTCGCAACACCGGGGACAGGTAGAACCTCAGTAAGTAGTGACACTTGGTGTTTGGTACTGAGGATCTACGCACAGCTTGATGCAGCCGCACACAAAGGTAGCCATCAGGGCGAGGGTGGCGTTCGGTACGCCCTTTCCCCCATTTTCCAGGTCTTTGTACATGGTATCTCTGCGGACCCGGTCCATCCTCGAACCCCAAATGAAGTGGAAGATGGCCCGGGTGACCGCAGCGGCGCAGGTCCAGGGAATAGACCAGACCTGCGCCACATACAACAGTACCGAAAGCCCCTCGCACCTGACAACCAGGTTCTTACCCGCGATGGAGAGGGACCGGAGCGTCCACCTGCCCAGCTTCTGCTTCAATTTGGTGATACGCTCCTCCCAAGTCTTGGTGCATGCCCCAGATCCACTGAATCAAACACACAGCACCTTCAGGTAGTCAGTCCTGACGGTGAAGGGGATGAAGGAGCGGTCGTCCCAGTTCCCGAAGAACATGACCTCGCTCTTACCCCTGTTGACTTTGGCACCCGAGGCCAGTTCAAACTGGCCGCAGATGCCCAACAGCCTACTCACCGACCGACGATCGGTGCAGAAGACGGCGACGTCGTCCATGTACAGGGAGGTCTTGACCTGAAGGCCTCCGCTGCCTGGGATAGTCACGCCCTTCAGGCTCATGTACTTCCTGATGGATGCAGCGAAGGGCTCCACACAGCACACGAACAAGGCAGGAGAGAGCGGGTAGCCCTGCATGACTCCAGATCTGACGGGAAAACTCTCCGATTCCCACCCGTTGATCGAGACTGCACTAACGATGTTGGTGTCGAGCAGCCGGATCCAATTGCGGATGCCCTCCCCGAACCCCAATTTGGAGAGGACGTCCCTCATGTAAGCATGAGAGAACGTGTCGAAGGCCTTCTCCTGGTCCAGGCTGACGAGGCAGGTGTCCACCCGCCTGTCCTGTACGTAGGCGATCGTATCCCTGATCAGCGCGAGGCTCTCAGCGATCTTCCTGCCTGGCACAGCACAGGTTTGGTCAGGGTGAATCACCGACTCCAGGACAGACCTGACCCGGTTGGCTATGACCATGGCCAGGATATGGTAGTCCACATTCAATAGTGAAATGGGACGCCAATTCTTAATTTCTTCCCTCTCCCACTTCCTCTTGTAAATGAGGGTGATGATGCCCTTCCTCATGGACTTGCACATTTCCCCTGCCCGAAGCGCACTATCGTACACCTCAAGCAGGTCCTGGCCGACCAGGTCCCACAGAGCGGAGTACAGCTCGACCGGTAAGCCGTCGCTCCCAGGAGTCTTATTCCTCTTCAAGGACTTGAGGGCTCTGGTCAGCTTGTCCAGGGATATCGGCCAGTCCAGCCACTCGCTCGTGCTGTCGTCTAAGACCTCCGTGATAGATGACAGGAACGACTTAGAGGCCGTGCTGCTCGTGGGCTTCACCTCGTACAGTCTGGCATAGAAAGATCTGCTGATCCTCAAAATGTCGGGCCGAGACGACGTCGCCGAGCCGTCGTTCTCCTTCAGAAGGCTAAGCACATTTGTGCACCTTCTGAAAGAAGAAACGTGAGCACGTCTCATCCTGCTCCACGGAGTGGACCCTGGACTGGAAGATTATCCTGGAGGCCTCCGCGGCGAAGAGCGAGGCTTGCTGGCCCCTTACCTTGTGGAGGTCCTCTGTTACATTGACCCCCATCAACTGCAGGTTCTGCATCCTTTTCCGGAGTTGCGACAGCTTTCCCCACCTCTCTCTCACCTTCCGAACACCCTTGAGGACAAAGAACCTCTTGATGTTCTCCTTCACTGTCTCCTACCAGTCACCCGGAGACTGAAAGCGGGGTACTCCCTCTTACGCTCTTCGACATTCTCTCGGGTCAACAGAGTCTTGTTGAGCTTCCACATCCCCTTGCTGGCCTGCTGGTCGTCCTGTAAGTGACAGTCGGCCAGCAGGAGGCAGTGGTCAGAGAAGAACACCGGCTCGACGCCGGTGGACCTGACCGAGAACGCCCGTGACACAAACAGGAAGTCTATCCCTGAGCGGATAGACCTGTCTGGCCGTGACCAGGTGTATCTCCGCTGCGTTCCATCTACAGGCGTGCTGAAGACGTTGAGCAGCTTGGCGTCCTTCACCGTGCCCATCAGGAATCTGGACGTGACATCCAGTTGACTCCCCCCACCCACTGTCCCCACGCCAAACCTTCCATCTGCATCAATGATGTAGTTGAAGTCTCCGCCTAGGATGACCGGCCTGGATGTAGCCAGCAGGGGTGGAAGCGCTGCAGGACGGCCAACCGCTCACTCCGTACCGCTGGGGCGTACACGTTGATCAGCCTCAGGGAAGCGTTCCTGTAGGTGACGTCAGCCACTAGGAGGAGCCTCCCCCACCACCTCCTGAACTTGAGCGACGGTGAAGTTGCGCCCCCGCAGCAGAATAGCCAGGACGGAGGAGTGACGGTCGTTAACCCTGACCAGATCGAAGGCCCACAGGTCCAGGTGCTGGACCAACTCCCGTACCTGCTGAGGTGCGGTATCCCGCACTCCTGCAGAAACAGGAAGTCCGCCTTGACGGTGGTCAGGTAGGCCAACGTGGACACACATCTTGCGGTGGACTTGACGCTGCACACATTAATGTTCGCAACTTATACCCCCATTGTGAGCAGTGACCGCAGTACCCTCCCCACGTCCAAGGTCCAGCCCCTCCATCTGTCCCTTCATGCCCATTGCCCGGGCTAACTGCTGGACACTCTCCAGGCTCAGGAAACCGTCCGTGCAGGCTTCCGGGTGACATCCCCCCGTCAGGGATACGGAGGCAGGAGAGTTGGCTCTGGGTCAGGCTGGGACGTGCTGTTTCCTCATTCCCACCTGGAAGTTCCGGGGTGCCCTCCAGGGCCCCAGCGGCACATGGCTGGGTGTCAGAAGGAGACTCAGGACGCCTCCCGTCACCAGGAAGCGGGGTGCTGCTTTCCTTCTCCCTTGAGATCTTTAGCTTCTGCTTTGGGCAGGCCTCCTCCGAATCTCCCTCGTCAGAGGAGCTCTTATAGCCCCCGTGTAGCTGCCTCTTCCTGCCTGATGGTTGCAGTGCCTGGGCCTGCCGGCGCGCATTCCTCCTGGCTTTCCGGACCGTCGTCCACTCCCCTGGGTCGCCTGTCGCTGCCTCCATCGACTCCGGGTTGTCGGGGGGGAGCGGAGCCTGCAGGGGTGCTTTGCTGGCCTCGGGTCCATCCTGCGGGGCAGGGCCCTCCTGCACGGCCTGGCCCTCCTGCACATTATGGGGGTCCTTGCAGGGCCCTGGTGCCTTCCTCTCCTCCGGGGGGGCTGGCCCCGCATTGCCCCTGCCGGCAACCTGGGCGTAGGTGGTCCCCTGCCGTGGGCATGCCCTATAGAGGTGGCCCACTTCCCCGCAAAGGTTGCAGCGTTTCTCTTGTGGGCAATCCTTTGCAACGTGTCCCTCCTCCCTGCAGTTCCTACAGATGGTGGCTTTGCAGTCGGCCGCCACGTGACCTGACCTACCACAGGCATGGCAGACTTTAGGTTGCCCTGCGTAGGTCAGGTAGCCCTTGCTCCCGCCAATCGCGAAGCTGGAAGGTGGGTGTACGATGTTCCCGTCCATGCCCATCCTCAGCGTCACCTTGACGTGCCTCTTACTGGTCCAGATGCCAAAGGGGTCCATGATGTTGGTTCAGTCCCCTTCCACCTTCACGTACCTTCCAAGGAAGGTCAGGACATCAGCTGCTGGCACATGCGGGTTGTACATGTGTACAGTCACCATACGGCTCCTCTGTGCTGGCATCACAAACAGCGGGACAGCGGTCAATACAGAGAGGGGGCCCTCACCTCCTGTCTCCTTGAAAACCTCCAGGAAGCTCTCGCAAAGCTTGGCACTCCTGAAGGTTACATCGTAAAAACCTCCTCCAGGGAAATCTTGCAGGCAGTAAATGTCCGCAACAACAAACCCACAACCGTCCAACAGGACCCTCTTCACGAAGAAGGTGCGGTCCACAGGTGCACCTTCATCCACCTTCTTTACAGAAACACGGATGGTGTTCCGGACCCCCTGACCTGGGGCACGAGCACTTGCCGCAGCCATCGTTGCAGGTTGGCTGCTCCCCTGAACCAGCGTTAGGCCGAAGCCAGCATTAAGATCCACCAGTTGCAAGGGTGCACAGCCAACCCGACGTCCTCCTTTCACCTCCAAGATAGCACTCTCGTCCTCTCGGTCCACAAGAGAGTGGGTCTTTATTGTGTTTGAGATGTAAGCTGGTTCACTGAGCTGGAAGGTTCGTTCCCAGACATTTCGTCACCATTCTAGGTAACATCATCAGTGAGCCTCCGGTGAAGCGCTGGTGTTATGTCCCGCTTTCTATTTATCTGTTTAGGTTTCCTTGGGTTGGTGATGTCATTTCCTGCATTGGTGATGTCATTTCCTGTTCTTTTTCTCAGGGGATGGTAGATTGGCTGCAAGTCAATGTGTCTGTTGATGGAGTTCCGGTTGGAATGCCATGCTTCTAGGAATTCTCGTGCGTGTCTCTGTTTGGCTTGTCCTAGGATGGATGTGTTGTCCCAATCAAAGTGGTGTCCTTCCTCATCTGTATGTAAGGATACGAGTGATAGTGGGTCATGTCGTTTTGTGGCTAGTTGATGTTCATGTATTCTGGTGGCTAGCTTTCTGCCAGTTTGTCCAATGTAGTGTTTGTACCAGTTTTTTCAAGGTATTTTGAAAATGACATTTGTTTTGCTTGTTGTCTGTATAGGATCCTTTAAGTTCATTAGCTGCTGTTTTAGTGTGTTGGTGGGTTTGTGGGCCTCCCTGATGCCCAGAGGTCTGAGTAGTCTGGCAGTCATTTCAGAAATGTCTTTGATGTAGGGGAGAGTGGTTATGGTTTCTGAGCCCGCTTTGTCTGTTTGTTTGAGTTTGTTGCTGAGAAATCGGCGGACTGTGTTCATTGGGTACCCGTTCTTTTTGAATACGCTGTATAGGTGATTTTCCTCTGCTCTGCGTAGTTCCTCTGTGCTGCAGTGTGTGGTGGCTCGTTGGAATAATGTTCTAATGCAGCTTCGTTTTGTGGGTGTTGGGATGGTTGCTCCTGTAGTTCAGTATTTGGTCCGTATGTGTTGTTTTCCTGTAGACGCTGGTTTGAAGTTCCCCATTGACTGTTTGCTCTACTGTGACATCTAGGAATGGCAGTTTGCTGTTGTTTTCCTCCTCTTTTGAGAATGTTATGCCAGTAAGGGTATTATTGATGGTCTTGAAGGTTTCCTCTAATTTGTTTTGTTTAGTGATGACAAAGATGTCATCTACATAGCGGACCCAAAGTTTGGGTTGGCTGATTGGCAGAGCTGTTTGTTCGAGTCTCTGTGTTACTGCCTCTGCTAGGAACCCTGATATCGGAGATCCCATGGGTGTACCGTTGGTTTGTCTGTAGGTTTTGTTATTGAAAGTGAAGTGGGTGGTGAGGCATAGGTCCACTAGCTTGACGATGTTGTCCTTGCTGATGAGGTTGGTGGTGTCTGGAGTATGTGTCTTCGGTTCTTCTAATAGTGTCATCAATGTTCCTTTGGCCAGGTTGATGTTGATGGATGTGAACAGGGCTGTTATGTCAAAGGAGACCATTATTTCATCCTCTTCTATCTTGGTGTCTTTGGTGTTCAGGAATTCTTGGGTGGAGTGAATGGAGTGGCGGGAGTCTTCTTCTAGGTGTTTTAGTCTTTGGTGTAGTTCCTTGGCTAATCTGTAGGTTGGTGTTCCAGGTAGTGACACTATGGGTCTGGGGGGGTGCTCCTGGTTTGTGAATATTTGGTATTCCGTAGAAGCGTGGTGTGTTGGATCCATCCGGTTTCATTTTTTGGAAGTCTCTCAGTTCTCCAACGGGAGAATTAAACAAGAGAGACTTGAAAGACTAAAACACCTAGAAGAAGACTCACGCCAATCCATTCGCTCCACCCAAGAATTCCTGAACACCAAAGACACCAAGATAGAAGAGGATGAAATAATGGTCTCCTTTGACATAACAGCCCTGTTCACATCCATCAACATCAACCTGGCCAAAGGAACATTGATGACACTATTAGAAGAACCGAAGACACATACTCCAGACACCACCAACCTCATCAGCAAGGACAACATCGTCAAGCTAGTGGACCTATGCCTCACCATCCACTTCACTTTCAATAACAAAACCTACAGACAAACCAACGGTACACCCATGGGATCTCCGATATCAGGGTTCCTAGCAGAGGCAGTAATGCAGAGACTCGAACAAACAGCTCTGCCAATCAGCCAACCCAAACTTTGGGTCCGCTATGTAGATGACATCTTTGTCATCACTAAACAAAACAAATTAGAGGAAACCTTCAAGACCATCAATAATACCCTTACTGGCATAACATTCTCAAAAGAGGAGGAAAACAACAGCAAACTGCCATTCCTAGATGTCACAGTAGAGCGAACAGTCAATGGGAACTTCAAACCAGCGTCTACAGGAAAACAACACATACGGACCAAATACTGAACTACAGGAGCAACCATCCCAACATCCACAAACGAAGCTGCATTAGAACATTATTCCAATGAGCCACCACACACTGCAGCACAGAGGAACTACGCAGAGCAGAAGAAAATCACCTATACAGCGTATTCAAAAAGAATGGGTACCCTATGAACACAGTCCGCCGATTTCTCAGCAACAAACCCAAACAAACAGACAAAACGGGCCCAGAAACCATAACCACTCCACCCTACATCAAAGACATTTCCGAAATGACTGCCAGACTACTCAGACCTCTGGGCATCAGGGTAGCCCACAAACCCACCAACACACTAAAACAGCAGCTAATGAACTTAAAAGGCCCTATTTAGACAACAAGCAAAACAAATGTCATCTACAAAATACCTTGCAAAAACTGACAAACACTACACTGGACAAACTGGCAGAAAGCTAGCCACCAGGATACATGAACATCAAGCCACAAAACGACATGACCCACTATCACTCGTATCCTTACATACAGATGAGGAAGGACACCACTTTGATTGGGACAACACATCCATCCTAGGACAAGCCAAACAGAGACACGCACGAGAATTCCTAGAAGCATGGCATTCCAACTGGAACTCCATCAACAAACACATTGATTTGGAGCCAATCTACCATCCCCTGAGAAAAAGAACAGGAAATGACATCACCAATTTAGGAAATGACATCACCAACCCAAGGAAACCTAAAGATAAAAATAGAAAGCAGGACATAACACCAGCGCTTTGTCGGAGGCTCACTGATGATGTTACCTAGAATGGTGACGAAATGTCTGGGAACGAACCTTCCAGCTCAGTGAACCAGCTTACATCCAGAACAAAATAAAGACCCACTCGTTTGTGGACTGAGAAGAGGAGAGCACGACTGTTGGAGCTGGAAGGAAGACGTCGGGTTGGCTGTGCACCCTTGCAACCAGTGGATCTTAATGCTGGCTTCGGCCTAACGCTGGTTCAGGGGAGCAGCCAACCTGCAACGATGGCTGCGACAAGTGCTCGTGCCCCAGGTCAGGGGGTCCGGAACACCATCCGTGTTTCCGTAAAGAAGGTGGATGAAGGTGCACCTGTGGACCGCACCTTCTTCGTGAAGAGGGTCCTGTTGGACTGTTGTGGGTTTGCTGCTGCGGACATTTACTGCCTGCAGGATTTCCCCGGAGGGGGTTTTTACGACGTGACCTTCAGGAGTGCCAAGCTTTGCGAGCGCTTCCTGGAGGTTTTCAAGGAGAAAGGAGGTGAGGGCCCCCTCTCTGTATTGACCGCTGTCCCACTGTTTGTGATGCCAGCGCAGAGGAGCCATATGGTGACTGTACATATGTACAACCCGCATGTGCCAGCAGTTGATGTCCTGACCTTCCTTGGAAGGTACGTGAAGGTGGAAGCGGACCTAACTGACATAATGGACCCCTTTGGCATCTGGACGAGTAAGAGGCAGGTCAAGGTGACGCTGAGGATGGGCGCGGACGGAAATGTCATACACCCACCTTCCAGCTTCGTGATCGGCGGGAGCAAGGGCTACCTGACCTATGCAGGGCAACCTAAAGTCTGCCATGCCTGTGGTAGGTCAGGTCACGTGGCGGCCAACTGCAAAGCCACCATCTGCAGGAACTGCAGGGAGGAGGGACACCTTGCAAAGGATTGCCCACAAGAGAAAAGCTGCAACCTTTGCGGGGAAGCGGGCCACTTCTATAGGGCATGCCCGCAGTGGGGGACCACCTACGCCCAAGTCGCCGGCAGGGGCAATGCGGGGCCAGCCCCCCCGGAGGAGAGGAAGGCACCAGGGCCCAGCAAGGACCCCACTAATGTGCAGGAGGGCCAGGCCGTGCAGGAGGGCCCAGACCCTCAGGATGGGCCCGAGGCCAGCAAAGCGCCCCTGCACGCTCCGCTCCCCCCCGACAACCCAGAGTCGATGGAGGCGGCGACAGGCGACCCAGGGGAGTGGACGACAGTCCGGAAAGCGTGGAGGAAGGTGCGTCGACGGGCCCAGGACCCGCACCATCAGGCGGGAAGAGGCAGCTACAGGGGGGCTATAAGAGCTCCTCTGACGAGGGGGAGTCGGAGAGGGCCCACCCGAAGCAGAAGTTAAAGATCTCGAGGGAGAAGGAAAGCAGCACCCCGCTTCCTGGTGACGGGAGGCGTCCTGAGGCTCCCTCCGACACCCAGTCAAGTGCCGCTGGGGCACTGGAGGGCACCCCGGAACTTCCAGGCGGGAAGGAGGAAACAGCGCGTCCCCAGCCTGACCTGGAGCTGGACCCTCCTGCCTCCGCACCCCTGACGGGGTGATGCCACCCGGAAGGCAGCAGGGACGGTTTCCTGAGCCTGGAGAGCGTCCAGCAGTTAGCCCAGGCAATGGGCATGAGGGGACAAATGGAGGGGCTTGACGTTGGACTTGGGGAGGGTACTGCGGTCACTGCCCACAATGGGGGTACGAATTGCGAGCATTAATGTGCGCAGTGTCGAGTCCACCGCAAGATGTGTATCCACGTTGGCCTACCTGACCACCATCGAGGCGGGCCTCCTGTTTCTGCAGGAGTGCGGGATACCGCACCTCGGCAGGTACGGGAAATGGTCCGGCGCCTGGACCTGTGGGCCTTCGGTCTGGTCGGGGGGTAACGACTGTCGCTCCTCGGGCCTGGCTATTCTGCTGCGGGGGCGCAACTTCACCATCGCTCAAGTTCAGGAGGTGGTGGGGGGGCGCCTCCTAGTGGCTGACATCACCTACAGGAACGCTCCCCTGAGGCTGATCAACGTGTCCGCCCCAGCGGTACGGAATGAGCGGTTGGCCGTCCTGCAGCGGCTTCCACCCCTGCTGGCTACGTCCAGGCCGGTCATCCTAGGCGGAGACTTCAACTGCATCATTGATGCAGATGGAAGGTTTGGCTTGGGGACAGCGGGTGGGGGGAGTCAACTGGACGCCACGTCCAGATTCCTGATGGGCACGGTGAAGGGCGCCAAGCTGCTCGACGTCTTCAGCACCCCTGCAGACGGAGCGCAGCAGAGGTACACCTGGTCGCGGCCAGACGGGTCTATCCGCTCAAGGATAGACTTCCTGTTTGTGTCACGGGCGTTCTCGGTCAGGTCCACTGGCGTCGAGCCGGTGCTCTTCTCTGACCACTGCCTCCTGCTGGCCGACTGTCACTTACAGGATGACCAGCCGGCCGGCAAGGGAACGTGGAATCTCAACATACTCTGTTGACCCGAGAGAACGTCGAGGAGCTTAAGAGAGACTACGCCAGTTAGAGAACCGTGAAACCCCTCTTTGAGTCTCCGGGTGACTGGTAGGAGACAGTGAAGGAGAACATCAAGAGGTTCTTTGTCCTCAAGGGTGATCGGAAGGTGAGAGAGAGGCGGGGAAAGCTGTCGCGACTCCAGAAAAGGATGCAGAACCTGCTCCTTCTGCAGTTGATGGGGGTCGATGTCACAGAGGACCTCCGCGAGGTGAGGGGCCAGCAAGCCTCGCTCTTCGCCGTGGAGGCCTCCAGGATAATCTTCCAGTCCAGGGTCCACTCCGTGGAGCAGGATGAGACGTGCTCGCGTTTCTTCTTTCAGAAGGTGCACAAAGAGAGCTCTGTGCTTAGCCGGCTGAAGGAGGACGATGGCTCGGTGACGTCGTCTTGGCCCGACATTTTGAGGATCAGCAGATCCTTCTATGTCGGACTGTACGAGGTGAAGCCCACGAGCAGCACGGCCTCTGAGTCGTTCCTGTCGTCTATCACGGAGCTCTTAGACGACGGCACGAGGGAGTGGCTGGACTGGCCAATATCCCTGGACAAGCTGACCAGAGCCCTCAAGTCCTTGAAGAGGAATAAGACCTCTGGGAGCGATGGCTTACCGGTCGAGCTGTATTCCACTCTGTGGGACCTGGTCGGCCAGGACCTGCTGGAGGTGTACGATAGTGCGCTTCAGGCAGGGGAAATGTGCAAGTCCATGAGGAAGGGCATCATCACCCTCATTTACAAGAAGAAGTGGGAGAGGGAAGAAATTAAAAATTGGCATCCAATTTCACTATTGAACGTGGACTACAAAATCCTGGCCAAGGTCATAGGCAACCGGGTCAGGTCTGCCCTGGAGTCGGTGATTCACCCTGACCAAACCTGTGCTGTGCCGGGCAGGAAGATCGCTGAGAGCCTTGCGATCATCAGGGATACGATCGCCTACGTACAGGACAGGTGGGTGGACACCTGCCTCGTCAGCCTGGACCGGTAGAAGGCCTTTGACAGGGTCTCTCATGCTTACATGAGGGACGTCCTCTCCAAACTGGGGTTCGGGGAGGGCATCCGCAATTGGATCGGCTGCTCTACGCCAACATCGTTAGCGCAGTCTCGATCAACGGGTGGGAATTGGACAGTTTTCTCGTCAGATCTGGAGTCATGCAGGGCTACCCGCTCTCTCCTGCCTTGTTCATGTGCTGTGTGGAGCCCTTCGCCTCATCCATCAGGTAGGACGTGAGCCTGAAGGGTGTCACTATCCCAGGCAGCGGAGGCCTTCAGGTCAAGACCTCCCTGTACATGGACGACGTCGCCGTCTTCTGCACCGATCGTCAGTCAGTGAGTAGGCTGTTGGACATCTGTGGCCAGTTTGAACTGGCTTCGGGTGCCAAAGTCAATAGGGGTAAGAGCGAGGCCGTGTTCTTCAGGAACTGGGTCGACCACTCCTTCAAATCCTTCACCATCAGGACTGACTACCTGAAGGTGCTGGGTGTTTGGTTCGGTGGATCTGGGGCATGCACTAAGACTTGAGAGGAGCGTATCACCAAACTGAAGCAGAAGCTGGGCAGGTGGATGCTCCGGTCCCTCTCCATCGTGGATAAGAACCTGGTTGTCAGGTGCGAGGGGCTTTCAGTACAGTGGGATGTGGCGCAGGCCTGGCCTATTCCCTGGACCTGCGCCGCTGCGGTCACCCGGGCCATCTTCCACTTCATTTGGGGATCGAGGATGGACCGGGTCCTAAGTGACATCATGTACAATGAACTGGAAAATGGGGGAAAGGGCGTACTGAATGCCACCCTCGCCCTGACGGCTACCTTTGTGTGCGGCTGCATCAAGCTGTGCGTAGATCCTCAGTACGCAAACACCAAGTGTCACTACTTACTGAGGTTCTACCTGTCCCCGGTGTTGCAAAGGATGGGCCTGGCCTCGTTGCTGCGAACACTCCGAGTAGTTGGACCGTCCCGTACCACCTGTCCTTCGTGGAGAAATTTTTGAAGGGAAGCCCCTTTGACCACAAGGCCGTGAGGCAGTGGTCAGCACGTAGTATCCTCGAGACCCTTCGGGAAAAGGAGAGGCTGGATCCCGTTGTGTGGTTCCCCACGCAGACTGCCAAAGTCGTTTGGCAGAATGTCTCATCGCCAGAACTTTCAAACAAGCACAAAGGCATTGCTTGGCTGGCGGTGAGAGGGGCTCTGCCAGTGAGATCCTTTATGCATGCCCGGAATCTCTGCGCCACTGCACGCTGCCCTCGAGGCGGCTGCGTGGAGGACGAGACTGTCGATCACCTCCTTCTGGAGTGTGCCTATGCGCAGGAGGTCTGGAGGGGGATGCAGTGGCATTTGTCGAGGTTCGTCCCGAGCAGCTCCGTGACGCGGGACTCTGTGCTCTACGGGCTGTTTCCGGGGACGCACACCAAGACCAACATCAACTGCGCCTGGAAGACCATCAGTGCGGTGAAAGACGCTCTTTGGTCTGCCCGCAACTTGCTGGTCTGCCAGCTGAAAGAACTGACCCCGACCGAGTGTTGCAGACTGGCGCACTGCAAGGTCCAGGACTACGTGCTGAGGGACGCGCGAAAGCTTGGGGCAGCCGCCGCCAAGGCGCAGTGGGGAAAGACCACCGTATGAAACCGCTCGTCCAGAACAGAAACAAGGGCCCTGTCTGGTAACTGGGCCCAACTGGTTAGGGGGCCAACGGGGACTGTGCGGTGAGACGACTGCCGCGGTATTTTCTTTGTTTTGTTTTTTTTTTCTTCTTTTTTTGTTTTTTTCCCTTTAGTTGGTGTACGTACCTCCGGGGTAACCTGGAGTGGCTTGCAAGACTGGGTAGGTGTATAAATATGTTTTATTTTTTGTACATCTTATGAATAAAGTATATTTTTTCAAAAAAAGTGATAAAACGTCTGAAAATGAATCTTCCATTTCACTGAGCAAACTTATATCCATATGTTAATGTTCTGGATGGGTGCGCTACGGGGGTGTTAATGCAGACTCATGGTGACTGCAAATGGCCGGTTGCCTACTACTTTACCCGCCTGGATTCTGTGGCTCAGGGATTACCCCCTTGTTCCCAGATTCTCCCCGCGATTTATTCCTTCGTCAGTGCAGCCTCTAACGTTACTCTCCACCAGCCTCTTACCGTCTGTACCTCACATGCCATCGTGGCCCTTCTCACCTCTCACCAGACCCAACACCTTAACCAGGCACGTTTGAGCCGCTACGAAGTTGCACTCCTTAACCATCCCTCCTCACATTCTCTTCCTGCTCCACTATTAACCCAGCCACATTTTTGAGTGAGCCCCCATAAGAGCTCTTAGAGCCCCCACATGACTGCCTATTGAGAACCAATTCCTGACCTCTCCCCGCCCAGACCTTACTGATGCCCCACTCCCTTCGCTGGACCTTATCCTGGTTGTTGACGGCAGCTCCGCCATATCCCCCGTAGGTGCATCTCTCTCTGGATATGCGATTTTCGATGATACCTCAGCCCCCGGTGTCTGCTTAGGAGGCAGAATGTTTTGCCCTTGCCCATGCCTGCATTCTAGCCGCAGGGAGGTCAGGAACCATTTACACCGACTCTGGGTATGCTTTTGGGGTCTCCCACGGCTTTGGCCAGTTGTGGTCTCAGTGTGGATTTTTAACGTCCTCAGGTACACCCATCCACAATTCCCTGTCTGTTAAAAACCTCTCCAGGCAATCCTCCTCCCTAAACAATTGGCTATTGTCAACTGCGCTGCCCATGCCTCTGATGATTCTGTAGTTACTCGAGGCAACGCTCGGGCTGATCTGGCTGCTAAACAGGCTGCTGCAGACCAAATTTTTATCGTACTCTCTATGAACAAGCAGGCGGTAAATCGCACGCCTTCAGACAAGACAGGCATTCCAGGTATGGTCACTGATCGGCACTTACAGCGGGGGCGGGGGGGAGGGGGGCGCGGCCCTGCTTTTGAAATGGATGTTTGCATTCTGCGTGCTCAGGCCTTTGGGTTACCCCAGTCGGCCAAGTGTGTGTATCTGATACTTTATTACCTATGCTTGTTGGCTGTCTGCATTCTGACACCCACCTTGGCAAGGAGGGAATGAGTGGTATTATGCTCCGTACCTGGTGGCACCCCAGACTGACTGAGGCAGCCCAGTCTCGTGTGGCATCTTGTCCCACATGCCAGCAAAACAATGTGGGTCGGGGATGAGATGCTCACCCTTGCCAGCTGGACCATTTGAATGCATTCAGCTGGATTTTATTGAATTACTGCGCATAAACTGTCATAAATATTTTCTTGTCATTGTAGATGTATTCAGTAGGTGGATAGAGGCTTTCCCAACGACAAACAACAAAGCCTTAACAGTAAGTAAAACTGTTATTAACTGAAGTAATACCAAGCTTTGGAGTACCGCAACAAATTAGTTCAGACAATGGCCCTCACTTTGTGGGGAAATTAATAAGGAACTGTGTGGTACATTACACATCCAACAACAATTCCACTGTGCCTACCTCCCCGGGCAGCAGGGATAGTGGAGACAGCTAATGGAACACTTAAAACTAAACTGACCAAGTTGACATTAGAGGTCGGCCTTAATTGGCTAAAGATTTTACCACTAGCCTTGTATCACATGCAAATAACACCCCATTTTACCACTGGGCTCTCAGCAGCAGAAATAGTCTATGGCCGACCCAGCAGAACACCCTGGGATGCCAATACCAGCCCAGCCACCCAAATGGACCTCAATGTGATGGGAGAAGAAATGCAAAGGCACTTCCAACAACTAACATCATCTTTAAAGTTTCTCCATTCGCAGGTGAAGTGCACCTTCGGACCGCCTCCACAGACAACGGACTAAGGCCTCAAGAATCAGGATTGGTCTTCATGGCTGCAGATTGGAGATTTTGTACTTGTCCGGGACTGGGGTCATCCCAAGCTTGGACCAAGGTGGAAAGGACCGTACCAAGTGCTTCTTCAGACTCCGACAGCTCTTAAAGGTAACGGACAGAATCGCTGGATTCACTCAAGTGACTGCAAACGATGGATTTCCTCATCGGCGTGCAGTTAACCATTGGACCGAGTGTTATTCTGCCCGTGCATGGCCAGCAGGACAAGCTGTTTTATAGAACACACACCCAGCTGCAGGGAATCAGACAGCATGTTACCCACTAGCACAGTCTGCAGAAGCGTTATTTGTGGCAACACCTGCCTGGAACCCGAGTCAGCTTCATGGAATAGAGTATTCCGGTAAGCCTTGCCGAGGGGAGGGGGGAGCTTGGACGAGGTGTGTGCAGGGTACATGGGGTGTGCAGGGTACATGTGTGAAACTGGTAGTTAGTGGCCTTTCTGGTTGTGGGGACACTAGACCTCGGCATGGGAAGGAAGGGGATAACTGTACAGGTCCCAACATCTATCCGTTTTGCTTTAATGGAACTGGGACTTGTTGTGTACATGCTCTAGTTACTAATCACCCCCAAAATGTTTCCTGGCCCCATCGGTGTGTAAAGAGAAATTGCACCACGAGAGGATGATTGTTGAACTGCCCCTGCTTGAAATCTAAGCCAATAACTGTGACCCCGGGCAGACAGTGGACTTGTGGGGATTGCAATAGCACCAACGTGAAAACAGATTATGGGTCATTTCCCTTTAACTCCGCAAACTTCTGTCCACATTAGGGTCAGTCCTCCTGGCATAGCTATCAAGAAATCCGTGAGTCTGTTACCTGCTACTGGGCTAAAAAAGGGATTTGTTTCCCTCCTTAATGGGACCTTCACTACTGCCACTCCAACTCTGCCGGTGCTGTTTGCTGTTGGGACCATTGGGCCCCTCACGGTGCCTTGTCCCCAACAAGCATGAACTCAACGGCAAATTGCCACACACTTCCTGAGCTGGGAGTTTTGCGCTGCATGGCAGAGCCCGATTGCCTTGGGCTCTTCCTTGAGAATACGGCTTCATGGGAACTGTCAGCTTGGGAGGCTCCCCAGGGGTGGAGGCCACAAAAAAATCGGAATTACCTTGAATGTGGACTCACCGCCCTGGGAAACAGCACAATGACGGCATTGGGGGCAGTCAACCAAGAATTAGCCGAACTTCGGCTCTATGCTCAGCAAACCCGGTATGCAGTGGACGATCAGCTGGCTCAGCAAGGAGGAGTCTGCACTATTATCGGGGACTAGTGCATTACCCACGTCACCAACGAGTCCTATAACATTACCCAGGCTATTCAAGCCATACAGGGGCAGTTGGAACAGTACAGTGAGGGACCCCGGCCTGGACAGGGTTTGCTGGGATGGCTTATGGACGGTCCTTGGGGCTCATACTTGCTGCATGGGTTAGTTGTTTGAATAGTTATTACAGCTGCCTGCTGTACATTGATGGCATGCCTGAAAGCTTCCTGCAGATTTGTGTTTGACAGGCTGCCAGCTCCCTTCTCAGCCCCGTTATAGGTTATCATGAAATGATAAAAGGAGGGAATGAGATATTATTGGGATAACATCATATTCATTTCAATATTTCTATAAATTAATGTCCTTTATCTTCCTACCCATAGGTCTGCAGATACTGCCTTCAGCTTCCTGCCTGAATAGAATTAGAGTTAAACTGTGCAAATCTTTACCTTCCTGCAAGGGGGTATGTGAAAACTGTCTCAAATAAGGTCAAGTGAGGAGCATTTGTAAAGGTGTGAGACTTCTGAAGTATGTAACTTCTGTTCCTGACAAAGGAGCCAGGGCACTGACTTTTGTTCAAGCCAGACACTTTGGCAGCTTGAAATTACGTTCTTGAAATTACTTTGGCAACTTGGAAACGCCTCCTGTCATTAAGTCACTTCGCGAACGATCGATACTATATCCCGGTCTCTTTATGTTTTCGCTGTAGTCATTGTTTTGTATCATGTCATTGTCTGTTGCAGTGAATGTTTCATGTATCATGTCAATGCGAGATGTAAAATTGCTTTATGTATTATGCACTTGGTAAAGTATAAAAAGCAGGGAGTCTCCGCTGCTCGGGGAGAATCACTTACGAGACTCTGCACTCTGTGCCGGGTTGAGTACAGTGATTCTCCACAGCTTGTATCTGCTTTGTAATAAAGGGTTTGTGTTTCACTAAACAGGTCAGTGTCTTGTTGTTGCAGCAGGTCCGTGAGGGTCCCCGAAACCGAACCGAACAGGTGGGTGGAAGTTTCTGCCGCAAACGTGCTGATCCTCCAGAGTAGAGAGTTATCAGAGACTGTGCGTTGCCAATTGACACAGGCCAATGTCCTGAACCATAGTCTGAGGGCCACACGAAAGCTGGGGCTAGTCACTGTAAAGGCCACAGACTAAGACCCTCCTCCACAGTTCACTGAAGGGCTGCTAACTGTGAGAAATTCCCCACATCAAACGATTGACGTGAAGTAAGTATCTCCAGTATAAACTGTGATTGTACCTGCAGTGAGGAACCTCAGAATGCCACTTAATAAGCACAAAGAAAACAATTTTCCGTGGTTGATTCCACAAAAAAGGTTTAATGCTTTCAGCCGGCCAGGCCACATCTGAAGAGACAGAAACAAAGGTTACTAATTCCAGGCCAGTATGA
Source organism: Stegostoma tigrinum (assembly GCF_030684315.1). Taxonomy (NCBI): domain Eukaryota; kingdom Metazoa; phylum Chordata; class Chondrichthyes; order Orectolobiformes; family Stegostomatidae; genus Stegostoma; species Stegostoma tigrinum. The sequence continues at coordinate 5,858,753 of NC_081387.1, forward strand.
CAACTTCAGAACAAAAAGTTTGAATGCTGTGCAAAACTGAATGAACGCCAGAGAGCTGTAAAATACCTTAGGGGTAGTACTAGGAAAGGTGAGTCATATCATGTATAAAGGAGCTCATTTAGGATGTAGAAAGTAGAACTGGCTTCATAAAGAGGGAGTCACAAACTGTACTTGAAGAATTGTTTGAACTGATTACTCTATTGCTTTTCGTTGACTAAGGCTTTGTTTTTTTTGCAATTGTGAGATCTTGTGGCATAAACTTCTCAGTTATTTTCTGTTGAATTCCTTATTCCTCATCCCTAATTTCCCAGAACACCATTAAGAGTCTTAATTCCCAAAGACAGATGATGGAGGTATCTGGTAGACATCATGCAATTACGGGAAGGTCTAGCCCTGTCCATCATTGATCAAGTGTTAAGATTAGATTCCCCACAGTGTGGAAACAGGCCCTTTGGCCCAACAAGTCCACACCGCCCCTTGGAGCATCCCACCCAGACCCATCCCCCCAACCCACAAATCCCTGAACACTACGGGCAATTTAGCATGGCCGATCCACCTAGCCTGCACATCTTTGGACTGTGGGAGGAAACCGGAGAAAACCCACACAGACACAGGGAGAATGTCCAAACTCTGCAAAAACAGTTGCCCGAGGCTGGAATCGAACCCGGGTCGCTGGCGCTGTGAGGCTGCAGAGCTAGCCACTGAGCCACCGTGCTGCCTCAAATGGGATTGGATGCACAGATTAGGGAGAAATGCAGCTGACAACGACATCAATGCTGTATGTAATTATTGTAACACGAAAGGTATAAAAATGTATTCAGCTGATCTCAGATCTGAGCTGTCATTAAAAGCACAACTGGGTCCCGTGTGAAAGCCAGATTTGGAGCTCTCTCCGGCTGCTCTCACACGGGTGGTAAAAGAGCTCGGAATAAAGATCACTTACGCTGCTGAACAAGACTCCTCTTTGGTATTTCACCCGACAGCAAGTGGTAGTTCAATCAGAGTGCTGCACTGGCCCACTATTGACTATGTGGGTTCGAATTGGGTAGATATGTTTAATACTACCACTAGATTGAGGGCAAACCTTGTAGTCGATCCCGGCTGTAAAATTGCCATCCACAAAGAACTAAGAGGATAAAAGGAGTTGAGCTGTGATCAGTAGACAATTGATCGACCTAGTTTGCACCAGGGAGGTGTTTTGAGTCCCACTGCAGGACACTTCGGTGGAAACAGGATGCATGAGACCATGGTATACAGAAAGGATCGAGAAGGGATCATGTCTAAGAACAGAGGAAAAATATTATGGGGCTCAGAGGGGGCATTAATATAAAAGAGTACTGGATTATAACAGAAGCTGATCAGGAAGCTGATCAGGATGAGGTATGCTGCTGAGGGGCTCACACCTTCCTGGTGCAGGTTGGGTAATTGCCAAAACAGCATGGTGGAAGGGACAAGAAAGAGATAAATATGACAGGACGGTTGCATTTTTGACAGCCCGCATCAGTAATATGGCCAGTGAGAGGGAGGAGCAGTGAGGGAGGCGGTTCTCAGACGGCAAGAGTTTGAAGCTGGAAGTCTGGATGGTGGCCGCAGAGGAGGCACCCAGTGACCCAGGGGGCGGTACGGACAATGGCATTGACTGGAACCTGTTCAATGGCGAAGTGTACATGTATAGGCATAGGGATAACAATGGGTAGGATGACCCTATGAATGAAAGACCCATGTGTATGGCTCTGCTGGGGACTGTAGAAAAAATTGGGAAAAAAGGAAAACCGAAAGAATAGCAGACCCTGTAAATCAGAGGCCAAAACTGAAATTGGTGGAAAAGTTCAGCAACTGTGGACAGAAGTCAGAGTTAATGTTTTGGATTGAGTGACCCTTCCTCAGTCCAGGAGAGGAAGGAAGTTAACTTAGAACCTTTTAACCCCAGTAGACAGGTGAGTGTTATTGAGGGGACTGACCAAATGGTTGAAGCTGATTGGAACCCCACAAAGCTGTCTTTTTTGCGAAGAGGGTGACTACAAAAGAGGACAGTAATAAAGAAAACATTGCCTTAATATCAGTATATCAAGCACAATATTAAAACTGAGATTGGAAGGAAGTGTTTTCAAGTTGTGGAGAGAGACAGGGAACAACTTTTTGTGCTATGCTCCCTCAACAAAGTTTTAACTCTTTCTGGTCTGGTCTGTTTATATCTTTGTTCATTGGTTGCTAAACGCTGTCTTGTTTACTTTGTGTATTTTGCTCCCTGGGCCTTTGAGGTACACTTGCAAAATGTCTACGATGACTTGAAAGTGTGGTGTGTGGCTGTATCAGTTTGGAATGTATACAGTTAAGATGGTGTCACGTGAAGGAATCAGTAATGGACATGTCAAATGAAAATCTGCTTTGAAATGCTGACCTAGAATTTGTTTCCCAAAACCTTGGTAAAAATTTACCTTTTGGGATTGGAATATATCTAACTGAAGGAGGAGAAATCCTGGGAAATGTTTAATTTCAAAACATTTATGATTGAATAATGATATTTGGAATTTCATTTCCTGGTCAGAGTTAACTTGCAAATATTATTTTGATTATGAGTTAGTCTTTAATTCTGGATGATGAGATTTGCTCATTTTAAATGGCCATTGGAGAAAAATGTGCTTGAAGAAATAGGGAAATTGGAATTTTGGAAAAGAAATTTGCTTTGAACAAAATTATTGAATTAAAATGTGAGAAAACTGAAATCAAAGTGTTTGAAAGAATTGCAAAATTTACTGAGAGACATAAACTGTCCCACTGGTTGGAAATGGACTGTAACACATGGCTTTTTTTCTATAATGGAGAAAGAGGAGCTGTTGAACTAATTATATCAAAAGTCACCCTTTTAGATTAGCAGTAAACTATCACTAATCAACCCATTGCGCTTGAAGTGCAATGGATGGATACTATTTTGTTTTTAGACAACTGAAGAGACAGAAGACTTTTGCCAACAGCTTCAAATTTTTAAACTTGTCTGCAGACTTTCAACATTGCAGTACAGTGATGGATGAGTCACCCCGAATCCATCAGGCCACTCTTAACATTGCATCTCAGTATTGGAGAACTATTACGAAAACATCAAATATACTGAGTACTGGACATTTCAAAACCACTAAGCCTAAACACATTAAAGCATATCAAAATAAATTATATTACGATCCACATGATCTGGCATTCTAAAACGTTAGCATGGGGAACAGTTCTCTGAATTAAAGGGATTCTGGAAAGTCATAAAATGCATGAACAGAAGATTGAGAGTGGTTCTTAAAATGAAATGAAATATTGAACATGGATGAATTTCTATACAGACACATCAAATATCTGGAGTAGGTTATCAAGTAATTGATAAAAACCAGTCATCTCAGAGTAAGTACGATCAAATTATGTTTTTGCCTCTTCTAAGATAGTACAGGGATATTTTTTATTGGACTGCAACAGCAATTGAGGTTTACACGCATTCTAGTCAAAAGGAAAGAGAGCACAAAATGGATAGCTTTCTCTTGGTGATACTCGTGTCCTTGTCTTTTTTATTAAGAGAATCGAATGTGATGATTAAGCCACCACCCAAAGCATCAGGACCATCTGTGGAAAGGTAAGTAAAATCTCAGATCCTTTTGATAAGGTCAAACAAGAATTAAGAACGTGGGGCTCGGCATAGGGATACTGTGCAACTGTGCAAGAATTCTGTGTCTACTCCAAATTAGACGGATACAGAAAAAGAGAGGAAATAGTGCACTGAAGAACAGGTTTCAATCACGTGCATCAATTTGACAAACAGTATGGCATGAAATGGTTATAGTGGCCAGTAAATTGAGAAAGCATGTTAATTCACAATGCAACGACACCTACTCCTTTGAGGAACTGACAGTAAAATAATTTGGTGAGGATAATTGTAAGGAGTAAGGATAATTTAGATTTAAATAAGAAAGGGCTTTGGGGTTGGACATCCTGAAGCTGGGTAAAGATGAAAGAGAGCTGGAGAGCTCTGAGCCGACGTATGATATTATTTTACTGAGTGAGGTGATCTGCACGTGAAGAATTGAAGAGTTTTAGAGATATTCGTAGGTGAATTTAGAAAATGATATAAGGGAACATCCTGCACTGCTTTGGCCTGGGTAGAAGGAAATGGAAACGTAGCTGGCAGGCAAGCAGATTTCTGGGAGATATTCAGCCCAAGTAGCAGAATTAAAATCCCTAATTGGAAGCACTGAAATTAGCCAGTGAAAGCGATCAAAGTAAAATTGAGCTACAAACCGAGACCTGGGGCCCATGGGAGCAATTGCAGATAGATTTTACAGGACCTCTACCCCAAGGCCAGGGAACGTGATTAAGCAGGTTTGTGCCCTGCTCGGTATTACATAGAAATTCTGCGTCTTGTACCACTTGAAGGATCAATATGGTAGAATAAATGAACTGGACACTTAAACCTATTTTGACTAAGGCCCTGATAGAGACTGGACAAGGATGGATCAGAATATTTTCCCCTAGCCTAATGAAATTGAGGTCAACCCCTACAAGGGGAATGGGGTTGCCACCCTTTGAATCAGTGATTGGATGGGCTGTGCAACTCCCAGACGATGTAGGAGAAGCAGAGATGTGCAATGACAAGGATGGGATTAAGCCATTTCTGAAAGGTCTGGCAACACAGCTGTATGAGCTGAGAAGGGATGATGAGAAATGGCAGGAACAGGTTACGTGAAACACCATGGAATTTTTTGAAGCCTCTGTAAAATATGGCCATTTCACTTCTTGACAGATTGGCTAATACATCTGAGGAAGAACATATGGCAAAAAACATGTACATCCTGTGCCATCTGGCTATTGACAATGATCAGCTGAAATTGGATACACGCCAAGTTCCCGGCTGGGTGACAGATAAGCAATTGAGAGAATGGGCAGGAGAAAAGATGCCCCTGGGATATCTTAGCAGTTTAACTTCCGTTAGCAGATTATTGGGTACTGAGGACACTGTTGAGGAGGAACGTTATGTAGGGGTCGTGTCACACATCTCCAAACATGGAGACAAATTGCACACAACCTAAAAATGTTCACAATATTGGAGGTACCATGAAGGGAAATGGATATCACTAAAAGCCACTCCAACTGATGGGATTATCATGAAAACTGCCGAAAAGGGAATTAACGTGACCAGATGACACCAAGGAGGGGATCACTGGTCATGCTGAGATGAAATGGCCAGCCAAAGTCTGTCCAGATTGTGTTGTTACAATGTATCGCACCAATGCATGAATTATTTTGTTGGTCCTTCTTGCAGTAAGCTCTGGTCAGATCTATCCATGGCAGGCAGCTATTGCCAGAACGGATCAAAGAGGTGCCACTTAAATCATGTTGTTTTCAGTGGGCTGACCCAAAGCATCACTATTAATGGATAGACCTTGCTGAAGACAAACAGTAATTAGTCTCAACATTCAATGAAGTTCAAACATTCTTGCAGTTCAAACTAACAGGGAGTTACAACAACCAAGCGGGGTAAATCAGATTTGCGATGGAGACTCGATACCCAAATAGACCAATGGATCTGGGTCGTATCTCATGCACTAGTAGAAATACAATTGTTGTTTTGATTGTGTTCAAGTGTTACTATGTAAGAACAAACGATCTATTGAGGAGGAATGTCATGCAGAAGATAGGAACTGAAGAATTCCATCATGAGCCATGGTAGCATAAGTTATAAAAATGTGGTACTCAGCTGGAGAAAGTTATCGTGTCATTCACCTCTCTTCTGACGTGGGCTGTGTTTAAAAGGGCAACTGCATCCACATGGCAGCCAGATTCGGATTGGTCTCTGGCCTCTCCCACATGTGTGGTAAAAGACTCTGAACAAAAAACACTTGTACTGCTGAACACAGAGCTCAAGACTTCTCTTTGATAATTTTCCTTGCAACAGTATGAGTGTAAACGGGTAAAGTCCATTCAGTGACAGAAAAACTATAATTTCCCTCACTCTTTTAGATAAAGGTACCTGTCAGTGTCCTCTGAGTAAATCCAACTGAGAAATATATGGTGCTTGTCGCACTTTCCCAACATAACCTTCCAGGCATGGACTAGGATTTGAATCAGATGACTTTGCGAGAGTCCAAGCACAATAATTTACTACTACACAGGTCTGGCACCGTAGCAATGCTGCTCCATTCACTGCAAATCACTTTGGCCATGTCATCTCGAAGAGTGCTTTCAATTTCTTTTGACCCTGTGCCACTAAAACCTTGCTTTCAAACGTTCACCTGCCACTGGGAGTTACACGAGCGCATTATCTCCATGAGCAAAATTACAAATTTTTGATCTTGTCTGCTTTCTGTTTTATCACATGCTGCACCACATTCAAATCTGCGTCGCCAACTCACCCACTCTATTTAATATCTCTCGGAAATTTGACACTGTTCAAATATGTGGTCTCTGAACTCTGACATACCAATTTCCCCTTAATTAATTTCAATGGCCGTCTCACCTCATGCCAAAAAACAAATTCAAATGGGCTGACTTTAGTTGATTCTCTCGGTGCATCTCTAATTGCAAAAAGTACAAATGAAATTCCTTTATCCTAATTCCCTGGAGAGTCAGGGTGATATGTTCTCAACATGGTCTTTAAAGTTTCATGCCACCGTCATAATGCTCCCTGTACTTCTGGATTGTTTGCAATGGATTTGATTATTTTTATTAATAAGCTATCCATAACTTCCTTGAATAATTCTGAAGTAAAATTTGCTTCTTGATCTGACTGTATTGCTATCGTAGTCCATATCTAGGAGAAGGGTTACGCAACATTTTCTTACAAGCTGTGATCCTGCATTATGGAGTGGCTCTGGAAATCCAGCAGGCTCATTCATTATGGGCAACAAACACTTTTTTGTTTTAGGTCGGGGTCCGACACAATCAATTAAGACCCTTGTAACAGGTATTCAAATGCAGGTATGGGTATTAAGGGCTGGCTTTATCACTGCATGAGGTTTTCCTGTTACCTGGCAGGCATGACATGTCCAGCAAAATTCAATCACATCCTTATGCAGTGCAGGCCAAAATAAAAAGTCTTTGTATTTTGGCTTGGGGTTTCCTAGCTCCGAAACGGCCTCCTATGACAATCTATGTGCTACCCGCAATACTTCCTTTCTGTAACCCACTAGTAACACAACTTGATGAACTTCTGAGATAACAAGGTGTGGAGTTGGATAAACGCAGCAGGTCAAGCAGCATCTTAGGAGAAGGAAAGCTGACATTTTGGGCCCAAAACGTCAGCATTCCTGCTCCTAAGATGCTGCTTGGCCTGCTGTGTTCATCCAACTCCACACCTTGGTATCGCGGATTCACCAGCATCAGCAGTTCCCATTATCTTTGATGTACTTCTGCCCATTTTTCATCTGCTTGAATATGTGATAGTCTACGTTTCCTCTTTAAGACATCATTTTTAAGATAGTAACATTCCAGCTACACTCAGATTCTTCTTCTGTGTACGCTTTTTGATTCAACTGTTTTTGTTTTTCATGTTTCCATTGTAATCCAGCTCAGTTCTCTGGGCTAAACACATGAACTTATTCCTCAACCTGTCCTTGTGTTTTTCTCAGCCATTTGACTGAGCGTAGTTTCTGACAACTGAACTTCAACTTCCTCATCTTTACTCCTTAATTTCTGCTCCTGTTTCAGCCGATGGCTTTGTGACCTTATTACCATTCAGTCAGGAAAAATACCAGGATACACTTCTTGTAATACCTCAGTTGTCTGATTTTCCACTGGCTTTTCAGCCATAGTCGGCATCACTCCTACCTATGATCCCACTATATCATTACAAAGGATAAACTGTATTTTCAGAACTGACAATTTCTGTGTTACTCCGACCATAACTTCTCCATTTTTCACCAGACTCTCCGATCTCACTTCATATAAAGTAACACTGTTCTTCCCACTTGAATTCCACACCTTACTATCTTTTCTGGCGATAGTCTGACTGAATTACATAGCTCCTCATCTCTTACCAAAGATTGGCCTGCTCCTTTATCTCTTTCCATCTTAATTTCTCTCCCTGCTCCTCCTGATATCTATACATTCTCAATCAACTCCTGCTAAGGTTGTACATTTTTTTACACATTTTTAGCTTCCACTGTGCCTTCCTTTACCGCTTCGACACTAGCTTATCACCTTCCTGGACCTCTCCATCTCCATCTCTGGTAACTGACTCATGACTGGTGTCCATTTCAAATCCACTGACTCCCACAATTACCTCAACTACACCTCCTCTCACCCGCCCTCCTGCTAGAATTCTGTCCCATACTCAACTCCTCTGCTACATCTGCTCCCAGGGTGAGGCGTTCTACTCTAGAACTTCCCAGGTATCCTGCTTTAGAGACTGTAGTTTCCCCATCTCCGTTATGAAGGATGACCTCAACCACATTTCCTCCATTTCCTGCACTTCTGCCCTCGAACCCTCTCCCCCGACAATAATGAGACAGTCCCATTAGTCCGCACATAGCCTCCAACCTCTATATACAACACATCGTCCTCTGACATTCCCACCACCTAAAGTCAGACCCCAACACCAAAAAGATATTTCCCTCCCCACCCCTGTCTGCTTTCCACAGGGACCGTTCAGCTCCATGACTGCCTCGTAAGCTCTCTCACTCCCCACCAACCCCTCCACCACACCTGGTACCTTTCACTGCAACAGCCTGTCACCTCCCATCTCACCTCTGTCCAAGGCTCCAAACAATCCTTCCAAATCTGGCACAAGTTCACCTGCTTTTCATCTCATCTCATCCACTGAATCCATTGCTCCCGACGTGGCCTCCTTTGCATCAGGGAGACAAATTGCAGACTTGAGGACTGGTTTGCAGAGTATCTGTGCTCTGCACTCACCAACCAACCCGATCTTGTAGTTGCCATCCATTTTAATTCCACCCCCCCACCACCCACCCCTCACCGAGTCCCTTGACCATCCGTGGCTTCCTCCACTCTCAGGGTGAGGTCAAATGTAAACTGGAGGAAGAGCATCTCATAATTTGCCTTGGGATCTTAGAGCCCAATGGCCTGAATATCAACTTCACAGGTTTCAAAATCTCTCCAACCGACCCCGTCCCCAATTTGTCCATCTTCTGAATCACCTATCCGCTCCACTGTTCTCACTAACCAATCACTATAACCCCATACCTAGGACACCAGCTTCAAAATCTCTCTGCAACACAAACTATCCGTCTTCCTACTCACCTATCCCTTCCACCCTTCCCACTGACCAACCTCAATATCTCCTTACCTGCATCCATCTACCCTCCCCCTAGCCTCAACATCCTCCCTTTATTTATTTCTGGGTTCCCCTGCCACTCCCCGATCCTGAGGAAGGGCTTTGACCCGAAAAGTTGACATTCTTGCTCCCTGGATGCTGTCTGACCTGCTGTGCTTTTCCAGCTCCACCTTTATTGACTCAAGCATCCAGTGTCCATATTCCTTACTGTATCCAAGTTGCTGAAACAAGTATCTGTTTGCATTCAGATTTTAAAAAAAACACATCCCATTGGATATGCTATTTTAGCTACTGCAAAGTAATCAAAGTCAGAAAAAGTCACTGAGTTCGCCAGTCTCTGTGTGTTGGGAAGAGATGTGTAGAATCACATCAGGTGAATGTGCAGAACGTCACTCAAAAGAAACACTTGGAACTCATCCGTTGAGTAAGCAATTAAAGAGTGAACACAGGAGTATCACTTAACTGGGATTGAGAATCCATGAAGAACTTTTCGACGGAAAATGGTTGAATTTTTTTTGCTGTTTCTGAGCCTTACCCTCAAAAGTTTGCTGATATGTTGGGTGGCACGGTTACTCCTGCGGCCTCACAGCACCAGGAACCTTGGTTCAATTCCAACCTCTGGTGACTGTGTGGAGTTTGCACATTCTCCCTGTGTCTGCATGGGTTTCCTCCGGGTGCCCCAGTTTCCTCCCACAGTCCAAAGATATGCAGGTCAGGGTAGATTGGTCATGCTAAACTGTCAGGAATGTGCAGGTTAAGTGGGTAACCATGAGAAATACAACACTACAGGGATAGAGTAGGGGAGAGGGCTGGGTGGGATGCTCTTCAGAGGGTCCGTGTGGGCTTGGCGGGTCAAAATAGCCTGCTTCCACACTGTATGGATTCTACGATTTCATGATCTGGATAGACTGCGAAGCAAGGTTGGCTCATGGATTCCGTATGATGACGACGACAACATCTCCCCTGCTGCAACTTCAGAATCAGAATCTTAACCCTTTGAAGTAATGGTCCCTCAATCCGAACAGGACATTCTTTAGAGTCACTCATGTTCTATCATTGTACCTCTGACAAAAACCCAGCCGCAATTGATATGTGATGGTGTAGGAGTGTGAGACGCACCGAGGAACCTTCTGGCCCACTTCATAGATTGACAGAGTTTCTCCCACAGTAGCCTTTTGGCTGAAAAGTGCTAATACTTTAAGAAGATGTTGAAAGTCAAATTGTTTCACCGGTTCCCATGTGTAAAGAACCCAGGAAAGCCATGAAGTAAAGGATGGGCAGACACAAGGCAGGGAGGGGAGTGAAATTTGTCTGACAGGATTTAGCAGAGTCTGGGATGCTGACAGGGGGGTCAGTTAGAAATAAGTCTGTTGGGAGGAGTTGACATGCCACTTACTGAATCATGAAGAAGCTGCAACAGAGGCATCAAAAGGTGAGAAAATAAAAACAGAATGTCAGAAATGGAATAAAATATAAAATTAGACAGTGTGAGATATCTCCTATCATTCAATCACCCTCAACAATTAACTAACCACAATCTTGCAGCACAGCCAAATGGGAGTCGAGGGTGAAGGATTGGAGGGAGAGGCGGACATGGAGGGTGGCAATTGCAAGGAGAGGCACTGGGGACATGGAATTGAAGAGGATGATAAAAGAGTGGTGGTTGAGGAACAGCACTGTGAGGAGACTGACATGCCACCCTCAACAACACCAGGCAAATATAACTGCACACCTTCCAATGCCCTACCCATCATTCCCAATACCCTGTCCCTTCAAATACTTACCACGAGCTGTGGCGTAGGTCCCACTTAGTGAATCTGCAGAACAAAATAAATGTCCATTAGAAAGGGAACTAATCCATTCTTAGTGAGAACACAACAAGTGTGAGGGAATGGAGATTGATGTGGAAGTGCCGGTGTTGGACTGGGGTAGACAAAGTCAGGATTCACACAACACCATGTCATAGTAAAACAGGTTTATTTGAAATCACAAGCTTTTGGAGCGTAGCCCCTTTGTCAGGTGCAGTAAGAAGCACACAGGCACTGAATTTATAGGCAGAGATGTCAAAAGATCACACAAATGGTGCGAGTGGAGCGTCGAGTAATACGTCTCTGCAGGTGACCAGAAGTGTCAGATGGTGTGAGTAAAGTGTGAACAGCTGAATAACAAGTGAAGGGATGACCTATAATCCGACTAAATTTGGCAGAGAGATAATTCCAAAAAATTAAAAGTAGCGTGGTGCTGGAGTCAAACCAAATGACTGGAATACATCATGGGTAGAAGATTCGCATGCTGAGGGTCTGGCCAAAGTATTAAGTAATCCAAACTGTACAAACTAATTAAGGTAGAGATCTTAATTTATCTAGGTGAGAGTGCCAAAATACAATTTTACAGAGATTGTGGAATAAATTCTCATTCCCACAATCCCCTCCACCCTTACACTTTATGGAGATTCTGGTGATCTCTCCCATTGCATCCATGTTTAGTCAGTGGGGATGTTAATGTGTCTGCTGGGTTTAATGATCAATATTAGACCTGGTCTGGGCTGCTCACACAAAGGAAGATCAAACAGAGGCTAAGCTATGTTTATACATGTGTATCTGTGTGTGGGAATTTAATCAGTTCCATTCAGTGTCGTGTGCTCCAGTCCTGAAGATACCCCCTGACTCTCTCTGTACCCTCAGTTTCACATCCCCCTCTCGCTCACCGATTCTTACCTCTCCATGGCCTTTTCCAGATGATTATTCCGATTATCCCAACAATAACAGCCAATAGAAAGATCATCGATGCAATGAAACCTCCGAGGTAGGAGAGTCGCCAACTGCTTTTGGGAATTTCTGAAACACATTGGAAATAGGTCAGGATTCTTGCTGTTCCTGGATTTATTTCCAGCTTTGCGCCGATTTTACCTGCTCCTGCCCTTTGGGAATTGACGGGATTCATTGAAATGCTGGTTTGACCCTCTCCCAATGGCATTCTCCACTGAAGTCATTAAAGATCCCACTGATGGGGGTGCAAACATCTTGTGGTGCCCATCCTAGGGGTTACCTTCTCAGACAGTTCAGTTCACATTCTCCCTGACATCTGTGTCCGGTCCTTGCTGGTGGTGGAGGGGTAGGTGGACCAAGGTTGAGCTGGAGCAGTGAGTGAATGGTTGAAGGGGTGTACTGAGTTGTCCCAAAGAGCCAGTTCTTGGGTTGCTGGGCAAGGGTCAGTTGGGGGTCTCACTGGTGAGTGTCAGGGATATTGAGTGACAATGGAATGTTGTTTGGGTGCCGTAGTGGGGCAGTGAAGGGGTCATGTTAGAGGTCCAGTGGGCAAGTGGGGATGGACGCAGCGGGGGCGGTATTGTGTGTTGTGTTTCAATCGGCTGGCTGGGGTGATGCGTTGCAAGTCAGACAGACATCTGGAGCTGGTGAACTGGTGCTGGTGCTGGGGAAAGATCAAGCATTGCTTGGGGATTGTCGGGACGTGTGTTTGAGGAAATGGCGTCATACAGCCACACAGCATGGAAACAGATCCTTCAATCCAACTTGCCCATGCCAACCAGATATCCTCGACAGTGCGTGAATGGGGGTGTTGCGCAGTAGGTTTGGAGATGGTCAGTTTTATAGCTCCCTCGTGTTATGGACCAGACTCGAGCCCCTCAAAATGGTTTTTTAAGAAGATAGCCTGGGTTTAAACTATTTCTTATTTTAACAGTAGATATGAAGTGGCCTGTTCCAGATGCGATGCAATTGGTCAAACTACACTATGTTAAGCAAAACACACTTGATTTGAACACTGCATTTAAAATACAAACAAAAGGAAAAGGAATTTAGAATAATTTAACTATTGAAAACTGTAACCGAATAACAGAGTACAGTACCTATTGCTAATTAATTGTTCCAATATATTAACATCCCATAAATACACGCCTTGGCAAAAAGGCAAATTCAGACACAGATTCTTACACTCAGTCCTCCAATCTAGGAGGGAACAACATTAAGAAAATAATCAGAGACAGTAATAGCCAGGAGGCATTCACTGAAGCTCCTAACTCTTAAGGCCCATTGGCTTCTGATGCTACTGTTAATACCGAAACTGGGAAATCTGGATCTGAAAGCAGCTCGTCAGCTCTGTCAACGTTCTAACACCCTGAGAAAAGCCAAGTTGTTTGCTGAAGTTGTCTTTAGCAGCACACATGCCTTATAACCGCTCTTCAAAACAAAAGGATAAAATAACCTTTGAAAGTGGCAGCATCATCATATTAGGAATTAAAGAAGCTTTTAATCTCTTTCACGCTTCCCGTATTAGTATTGAGGTGAGTCAGAGCTCTGCAAAGTCTCTGACTCTAACTCAGAACTGGAGAGCTTTTCAGAGGGTTCTCGATGCTAAGTAATTGTCAATTGGAAGTTGAAACTTCCCAAAAAAAATCCCATTTAATGAGTCAGGAATTCTGAGGGGTCCAGACCTTCCTCTTTTAGGGTCTGACCAGTCTCTAACTGTCTGGGTGTTGAACAGTCAGGGCCCATGTCCGGTGCTGAAGCCTGGAATGCAAGAAAGTCTTCATGTAATTACGGTGGGGTCATTTCGGAGTGAAACTGGTGAGTAATTCACCAACAACAGGGCAGTGGGAATGTGAAAATCTCCATCAAAAGACTTGAAAGCTCAGGAACAAGAGACCTTGACAAACTTAAAATTGGAATACTCAACTCAGGTGAGACCAACACAACAAGAAAGTATAGGGAGAAAGGTGTATATGTGCAGGCGAGGTAGTGAACCAGTGTCCTCTGACCTACAATCTGTCATAAACACATAAATACATCATATTCTTACCCCACTGATACAGCTTGGCCTCTGCCAGGCTGCTGTGTTCAATTTGGCAGGAATATTGATCCTCATCCCCAGCACTGATTCAATATCTCTTTCTGGATCTGATGAGTCCCATCGTGGTTCGGTCGAATCCCCGAGGATTGTGTCTCGGACATGACCTCCCCATTCCTTAGCCAGGTCACCTCGATGTCTACAGGATAAAATCCAGTGACCAGGCAGGAAAGAGTGAGCGGCTTGTCCTGATGATTGGGCTCACTCCTGGAGATGAACACTTCAGGCTGAACTGTGATGGGAAAGGGTGAGAACAGAAACAATATACAGACACTGAATGGAATGGGACAGCAGTTACATAGATCAGTGAGGTTAGAGCAGAACATGGGATCAAAACTGAAATACATACCTTTCCTTTTGAAATATTCCTTTCCAACTTGCAAGTAATTATCTGAAAGGTCAAATAGTTCTGTTTCCAATTGCCATCTCCAATACTTGTTCCAAGATTCATCTGAATCCCATTTATATTTAGTCTTCACTGCAAAGTGATTGGCTGCGACCCATCTCATTCTGTCTGGCTCTAAACTAATGAAGTCCTTCCCGTCAAATCCAAATCGCATTGATCTCTTCACAGAGCCGTCATCACTGACCTCAACGGAACGTAGCCATTGGAGAGTGTGAATTCCTGTCAGTGACCAAGCAGGCGTCAATCAGTAATAATGAATGGATAACCACAAACTATCCGATTAGAGGGCAAGGGAATCCATTATCCGATAGAAATGGAAATTGCGAGTCACATTCTGATTAGAGGTGAAAGAGTGTTTTGTATCAGATAGAATTAGGGGATTTAGGGAAGCAGTCTGATCAGAGAGGATCAGATTACTCTTGGATTCATTCTGGGCCATGATGAGGAAGCGTGAATTTCTGAATATGTTGAGATTTTAATCCAGCTATGGAAGCAGTTATGGCAATGTGATTAATATGGAATTGGTTCAGGGTGAGATTAGGACATGGAATTGGCTTCACAGTGATTCAGTGGGAATGAGTGAGGAATGATTCAGGCTGATGGAGAGGCATGAAAGATAAGAAAAGGGGTTGGCAAGTCAACGTAGAGAGTACGTTTTCTCCAGTGGGGCAACTTAAAACGAGAAAGCATAGCTTTAGGATAAAGGGTAGCAGATTTTAAAACAGAGATGAGGAGAAATCACTTCTCTAAATGGGGAAATAATCTGTGGAATTCATTATTGCAGGGACATTGAGTAAATTTAAGGAGGAGATAGAAGATTTTTAATTAGTGATGTGTTGAAGGGTTATGGATAATGATAGGACTGGAGAGTTGAGGCTGAGATGAGTTCAGCCATGATCGTATCAAATGGCAGAGCAGGTTCATTGGGCTGAATGGCCTACTCCCTGTTCCCAGCTCTCATGTTCATACAGGCTACACAATATTGACTTTGGTGCTCTCAAATTCACTAGATTGGTTGACACTGAATCAATAAATGAGGCAAATTATGCTTTTAACTGGCATGACCAAAATTCAGATGTCCACTGTAAGCCATGTTTTGTTGTCACTAACAGAATGACAGGTAATCAAATTGCCTATCATATCCTTTAAATGCATCATTTCACTTTGCTCCAGCAGCGGGAAGTTTTGTCAACGCTGACTGCTTGCCGACCAATCTTCTGCGTCAATGCTGAAAAGGAAGATCACTTCCTCAATACTCCAGGTGATATTCTGAGGCATTTGCCACCCCAAGGCAAGTCATTTCCCCGGCGAATCTGGATCAGACTCATTTTCTGGCATTGGCTAAATGGACAGCTTCTTGGACGTGGTACAGAGATTTGACACTGTGTTGCTAACATCATCTTTTCAAGGTGCACACCAGCACATGTCAGATGAAAGCATAAACATGATAAACAAACATGTCCACATATAGTGGCATACTACCCATTAGCATGCCAGACACAAGGAACTGATGGAGAATAGCAAAAATGCTGAAACTTTGTGCAGTCTCTTCCATCTGAAGGCTCAGTCAGTAGCAATGATGAAGAACTGAAATGTCCGCACACAGAGATACAGTTAACAACAAAACTGCAGTGACCAGATCTCGCAAAGAAAGCATCATGAACAGGACTGAGATCCAACTTTACAGAAATGAGTCCTCTCATCAAAACAAACAGAACAGCTCTCCTGGCGTGTAAACTGTGTCTTTACACTAAGGCATATGCCAGTCCAATACTGGAGAAGACAGTTGTGCAGGATGCAGAAAGGTACTGTCCCTACAGGTACTGCACCAATCCATATAAAGAAATATAGATGCTAGTGACAATGATAACCTTCATGCTGATAATAATCAGGAGAACACTCAAGCGCAGCACGAGAAAACTTGCTTCTTGAGATCCACAAATGGGAGAGTAGTCACTGATTTGAAGACGCAAATGACTCACTGGACAGATTGGCTACTCTAACTATACCCATGTGATCCAGATATCTCCCTCTGCCTGTGCTTAATGATCATCTGCAGCTATCTGTCATGTTTCTTGAAAAGGCCATTGACTCGCTTTGTAGCCCTGAAAGCCGCTGGAGGAATGGAATACCAGTCAAGGCTATACATGTACGGAAAACCCTACTTTGTTTTGACGCCTCTATGTCGTTCAATTCCATTAGGGAGAAAGTTCTGTTCCACACGATGTGTGTGACATAATTTCAACCAGTTATACAAGAACAAAGGCACTCGAGGAAACTGAAGCAACTACTGTGGCATTTCACTCTGCAGAGGGTTCTGGAAGGCTTTTCCAGAGCTAGTCAAATAAGGCTTCATCAACCAGCCAACAGAATATAACTAGCAGCAAAATGGGGCTTCAGATCAGACAGATCTGGAAAGCACGATGTTATCCCAATCTCAGCTTCAAGCGAAGGTGGAAAGCAGTGAAAAAAGAAGAAATTCTACCTTGCTTTTGGGGATTTCACGAAAGCATCTGACACCACGATGAGACCAGGAGCTATTGGATGTTAGAGAGAATGTGCTGACCTCCTGATCTTCATTTTCTTGTTCAGTCCTTCCATGGAAACATGCACAGCACCAATCAGTTCAATGATTCCATCTCTTACAGTTCATTGATTAAGAATGGGTGGAGACTGGTCTGAGTCCTAATCCATATTTTGTTTTGTATCCTTTTTCTGTCATACTGCTGACATGAAAGAGTTGTATTTCCTTCCAACCTGATGAGAAACTCCTCAAATGAACAAGCCTGAAAGTCAAGTCCAAAAATGCAGCAAGTCTTGATCGCAGCACTTTGATAGACTGATGAATGATGCTGCAATAGTTATCTACATGGAAGAACGGCTCCAAGGTTCAGGAATCTTATACCCCATACGCCTGTGTCATGTTGTACCTCACTATTGGTATTGAAAAACTGTAGCTAAAGGAAAGGCTATGTGTCACTGTCCGTGTTCAAAAACACATCACTGGAAGCAGTCAGTAAATTCTCTGATGACAGACACCCTATTTCTTGGCAAAGAGCTTAACACACACATTGGAAGGAAAGCCAGTATCATCAGCCAGGCATGGAGCAACAAAACATTGACCCGCAGGACCAGGAACCTGACTGACAGGGCCTGTATCCTTTGCATATTTCTCCATGACAATGAACATGGACAAATTACATCCATTAGGATGAAAGGCTACAGAAAATAAGTTCCATCTCTGGTGTCTATCATACGTCTATGGCACATCATGGAAAGACAAAGTAACCAAAAGAGGTAGCTCTTTCTCAGGAAAACATGCCAAGCATGCTCACATTCACCATGGCTCGGGCTTACATCCAGGCTGGAAGGGCTAGCCACATTCCCAAGGATATGCTATACAGATGGTAGCCAGTGTCAAGAGACCAACAAGGCACCCAAAGTTCCCACTCATCAAAGATGCTGTCAAGAAAAAACACACACACATGGCCACCTTCAGCATCAACTGCAACATGAGGAACTGTGCAAATGGCAACATCAGCTTCATGGCAACATTTCACCACCACCATGACATTTTGTTTCAGAAACTCCAAAGCAGTTACTAACCTTACAAACAAGGTGCCAGCAGAGGCCTTCACCCACTACCTTGAGGACAGCCCCTGCTTGTTGCAGACTTTGCCTTTCCAGGAGCAGCTTGTTCAGCCACCGAAGGAGATGCAGTGAATGATCTCAGCTGACCTCACCAAAGCTCTGAGGCTGCCTTGTCATCATTGCTCCCAAATGGAAATATGTCAGACTTCTAGCGCAAATGGGTGGAAGACGTATCATGGGCTGAATGGTTTCCTGAATGCTGTAACTGTCTGTCCTGCTTTCTTTTGCCAGGCTTTCCCCTACATCACTCCACTGTCACCTCATGCTTCCTCGCCCTTTCTCCATCATGTCTGCTGCTACCGCCTCGTTTATGTTTCTCTAGTTTTCCAGCTCTCTTTTCCTGCCCATTGGTCACTTCTCTGTTACTCTCTCGGAATGTTTCTCCTTATATCAACTTGCCCAGCAGTTCTCCCTCACCTTTACCCACTGATATCCATGAGGTTTAAGCCAAGAGAATGCAAGTCTACAGAAGTCAAGGTTCAGATTGTGTTGAAGGGTGAGGCCCCCATCTGTGGAAAAAAAATCATGAATGATGCACAATTTCAGATGGGGCTGGCTGTGGACAGTGGAGACGTCTGGAGTTGGAGACAGAGCAGAACAACATGAAAAATAATTGCTTCATCCTCAAAGAGTAGCAGCCAACTCCCCAGAGAGCCACAGTAACTTGGCTCTCAGTGGCAGGTGACAGTTTGACTCATCGTACCAGCTGTCAAGTTCATCGATATCATGATCGTATTCAAAGTCTCCTTCATCACATCGTAGCGTTTCTTCCCCAGGAGGGTGAGATAATCCCAGTTGTCCACAGTGAGATAGTTTGATATGAACTGCTGTCTGGAAACCATCTTCAAGATTTCACTGTCATAATAGGATAGGGTAGCCCCATTGAGCATTGCCACACCAACAAGCTCAGGGCCATCGGTCATCCCAGTGGTTCCCGTGTACAGCTCAGTGAAGGAACTCGGGTCTGTCAAATAAGACAATGAAATCATTGATTAATTTATGATTAATAACATTTCCAAACAGTGCCAACTGATCTAATTGAATTGTGACTAGACAATGATAACCTCCTTTTCATTTCAACATCAGAATCCGAAGCTGAGATTTTAAACTAAATATCAAGGCAGCAAACAGGCATGGGCAAAGGTCTTAAGGATCTTAAGCTTCTGGAGGAAGCAAGATGAGAAAGTGGCCAGGAGATAGTTGAAAGTAGTGATACCAAAAACATGGGCGAGAGTTTCAGCAGGAGATGAGGAACAGATGGAGGCGGAAGAGAGACTTGAATGGGAAGTTGCTAGTCTTCATAATGATGAAGAGGATGTAATGAAAATTTTAGAAGAAATACAAGTGTCCATTTGTAAACAGCTAGCACTCACATCAGCAGTGCCAAAATGACCAGATTTAGTTCATGAGTTAAATATTATGCTTGAGTCTTGGGAGTGGAATCAGAACCCACATGTTTTTCTCCTTCAATGTAGCAGTGCCACCGACTAAAATACAGCCCATACCTTATGGGATTGGAAGCTCAGCTTCAGGTCAAACAGCACAGCCCAATTCAAATTCAGCCTGAGATGATGTACAGGGAGGTGGGTGTGAGGGAACGGCATTCTTGACAGCGGTCAAAGAAAATGGCATGAGAAAGAGTGATACGGAGAGTGAGTGCAGTCAGGCAAAGGAAGAGAAAAAGAGAGAACCATTTACACTGAGAAAATGCAATATGAAAAAATAATGAAACACAGACAAAATGGTATCAAGAACCAGTGAGAGAGAGGGCAAAATAGAGAAAGTGTGCGGTAGAGCGTGCAGTAAATATACACAGAGAATGATCTGGAGAGAGATAGTGATACAGAGAGTGAGATTTGGGAACAGAAGGTAATGTAGAGAGTCAGGCACATACAGAGAAGAATAATGAAAAATCAGGTACAGGCAGATCAGATCTAAAATCTGCAGTCCTGCCACATGTAGTCATTAATGACAGTGTACAAATAAACAGCTCACTGGAGCAGTCGGCTCCAGAAAAATCCCAAGCACATCAGAGTTCAAGATATTTTGAAATATTTGCAATCTTCAGACAGAAGTACTGAATGGATATTCCATCCCAGCCTCCTCCAAGGACCCTTGCATCAACAGTCCAAGCATGAGTGAACATTACCACCTGATGCCAGTCTTCAACCAATTTGATTCACTCCATGTGATATTATAAGACAGCTGGAGGCACAGGACACTGCAAAGAATATGGGCCCTGACAACAATCCAGTACTCAAGACAGAACCTGCCAACCCTGAGCCAAACCATTCCAGTTCAACAACAACTTTAGTGACTACTCAGCAACTGCCCACGTACACAGCGTACAGAAAGCAGGACAAATCCGACCCAACTAACCACCACCCCATCAGTCTACTCTTGATCATCAGGAAAGTGATGGAAGGTGTCATCAACCTGCTCAATGCCACCCAACGGGCAATCCGCCTGGGCCACTCACTTCCTGATCTGTGGGTTTCTACATCCTGCTGTCAGGACACCTGGATACAAATCCCATCAGCGTCTCCCAGACTGCGCTGCCTTCAGTGTGTAAAATATCAGGCTGGCTGTATAACGGGTGGATGGCCAAACAGCCCCCATTTCAAACTGTCACCAAGATTCACATTCACCCCAGCGAGAGAGAGAGGGAGAGAGCAATGTCTCACGTGACAAGGTGACCCAGGTCTGATTTCAGCCATGGGTGACTGTCTGTTTGTGGAGTTTGTACGTTCTCCTGTGTCCTCATGGATTTCCGCTGGGTACTCCAGATTCCTCCCGCAGTCCAATGATGTCCAGGTTAGGTGGATTGGCCAGAATAAATAAGAAATGTGGGAATAGTGGGGCGCTCTCTGGAGGATCGCTGCAATATCAGTGGGCCGAATGGCCTCTTTTGACACCATAAGGATTTTAGTTTAAGATTCTATGACCCAGGAAAAAAACCTCAGGAAGATGGAGAAAAAGTCTAGCAACATTTTGGGAATCCTCTGTGCCTATTTGAATCAAAGAGTGAAATATGCTCATCGATCACAGTGGCTCAGTGTTCACACTGCTGCCTCGCAGCATCAGGAACCCGGGTTCGATTTCACTGACAGTCTGTGTGCAGTTTGCACGTTCTCCCCGTGTCTGTGAGAGTTTCCTCTGGGTGCTCCAATTTCTTCCCACAGTCCAACGATGTGCAGGTTAGATGGATTGGCCGTGCTAAATTGCCCGTAGTGTTCAGGGATGTGTAGATTAGGTGGGTTATATGGGCCGAGGTGGGATGCTCTGAGGGTCAGTGTGGACTTGTTGGGCCGAAGGGCCTGCACCCACACTGTAGGGATTCTTTGATGATTCTGTGATCTCAATCAAAATAATCCACATAATCTTTTTCGTTTCAGATCAAACCTCTCCAGACTGCAGAAGGCAACTGATTGGTTAGTCTCAGTTTAAAGAAAAACCTAATTTATAGGACCAGACAGCTCACTGTCACCAGTTACCAGGGCCATCGCATTCAGAGAGAGTCAGAGGCTTGCTCACTGCCTGGATGAGGAACAGGGCTGCAGGAAGGATGAGTCAACTGACCATAGCACCATGGTCCAGGAGGCCATTCAAGAGCGGGGAGGAAAAAGACAGATTGTAGCTGTAAGGGGTTCCATCATCAGGGGGACAGACAGTATCCTTTGCGAGCAGGATGGAGAATCCTGCATGGTGTGTTGCCTGCCCAGTGCCAGGGTGCGAGACACCTCTGACCGGCTTGAGAGGATACGAGAGAGGGAGGGGGAGAATCCAGTTGTTGTGGTCCACGTAGGTACCAGCAACATAGGCAGGACTAGGAAAAAAGACCTCTTCCGGGATTACAAGAAGCTAGGAGCAAATTTGAAAGACGGGTCTTCAAGGGTCATAATCTCTGGATTGCAGCCCGAGCTACGTGCAAATTGGCATAGGGAGGCAAGGATCAGGGAAATAAACACGTGGCTGAAAGAGTGGTGTGGGAAAGAGGGTTTCCTTTTCATGCGGAAATGGCATCAGTTCTGGGACAGGAGGGAGCGATACCACTGGGATGGGCTCCACCTGAACAGGGCCAGGACCAGTGTTCTGGCAAAAATGGTAAATAAGGTGGTTAATGGGACTTTAAACTAGTAAGTAGCGGGGAAGGGAGAAGTGAGCGTAGAGGGAGAAGAACAATTAATGGAAAGCAAAGCAGCAGGTTAGCAGATGACGAGGAAGTTTCAACTCCATTGAAAATTAGGAAAAATATGTTAAAGGGAAGGAGAACTCCAGAGCTGTTAGTAATGGAGGTAATAGGACCCAAAAAGAAGGTGCAAAAACTGGCATAAGGGCACTTTATCTGAACACTCGGAGCATTCGAAACAAGGTGGATGAGTTGACGGCGCAAATCATGGCAAATGGGTATAATTTAGTGGCCATTACAGAGACATGGTTACAGGATGGTCATAACTGGGAGTTAAATATCAGGGGGCTATCAAACTGCTCAGAAAAACAGACATGAAGGTAAGGGAGGTGGTGTTGCTCTGGTGTTTAGGGATGATATCAGGGCAGGAGTGAGAGATGATGTAGGTTCTACTGAACAAAACGTTGAATCCATTCGGTTGGAAATTAGGAATAGCAGGGAGAAGAAATCATTGATAGCTGTGGTCTATCGGCCACCAAATAATGACATCGTGGTGGGGCAGGCAATAAACAGAGAAATAGATAATGCATGTAAAAATGGTACAGCAATTATCATGGGGGATTTTAATCTATATATTGAATGGTCAAACCAGGTCGGTCATGGCAGCCTTGAGGAGGGGCTCATAGAATGCATCCGTGATAATTTCCTTGAACAATACATAATTGAACCTATGAGGGAGCAAGCTATCCGAGATGTAGTCCTGTGTAATGAGACAGGGATTAATGATCTCACAGCTAGGGATCCTCTCGGAAGGAGTGATCACAATATGATCGAATTTAAAATACAGATGGATGTGAGAAGGTTAAATCCAGTACCTATGCCCTGTGCTGAGACAAAGGAGACAATGCAGGAATGAGGGAGGAGTTAGCTCAGGTAGAGTGGGAGCAAAATCTTTCTGGTGGGTCAATTGAGGGACAGTGGAGGACTTTCAAAACGATTTTTCACAGTGCTCAGCAGAAGTATATTCCAGTGATAAGTCAGAACTGTAGGAAAGAGACAGCCAGCCAAGGATGCCGAAGGAAATAAAGGAAAGTATCAGATTGAAAAAAAAACATACAAAAGAATAGTGGGAAACTGGTAGGCTGGGAAATCTTTAGAGGCCAACAGAAAGCCACAAAAAAGGTGATAAAGAAAAGATAGATGATGAGAGCAAAGAAGCTCAGAATATAAAAACAGGCAGCAAAAGTTTCTATAAAAATGTGAATTGTAAAAGAGTGGCGAAGGTAAACATTGGTCCTTTCGAGGGTGAGAAGGCCAATTTCATAACTGGGAATGAGGAAATAGCCGAAGCATCAACAGTTATTTCGTGTTGGTCTTCACTATGGAAGACACAAATAACACACCGAAAAGTAATAGCAATGTGGTTATAGCTGGCGAGGACCTAGAAACTATCATTATCACTGAGCAGGCAATGCTGGGCAAATTAATGGGGCTAAAGGTAGACAAGTCTCCTGGCCCTGATGAAGAGCATCACAGGGGACTAAAAGAGGTGATGGGGGAAATAGCAAATAAACTAGTAATTATTTACCAAAATTCACTGGAATCTGGGGTGGTCCCTGCAGGTTGGAAAGCAGCCAATGTGACGCCACTGTTTAAAAAAAGGAAGGAGACAAAAAGCAGGTAACGGTAGGCCACTTAGCCTCACTTCGGTCGTGGGGAAAATGCTTGAATCTATCATTAAGGAAGAAATAGCAAGACATCTGGATATAAATTGTCCCATTGGGAACACCCAGCATGGGTTCATGAAGGATAGGTCATGTTTAAATGTTTAATTTGGTGGAATTCTTTGAAGACATTGCTTGCATGGTGGACAGTGGGGATCCTGTGGATTTGGTGTATCTGGATTTCCAGAAGGCGTTTGACAAGGTGCCACACCAAAGGCTGTTACATAAGATAAAGTTCCACAGTATTACAGGCAATATATTGGCATGGATAGAGGATTGGTTGACCAGTAGAAAGCAAACAGCAGGGGTAAATGGGTGTTTTTCTGGTTGATGGTCAGTGGCTAGTGGTGTGCCTCACAGATCAGCGTTGGGACTGCAATGTTCATAAGTTACATTGATGACTTGGAGTTGGGGCCTAAGTGTGGTGTGTCAAAATTCACAAATGACACTAAGATGAGTGGTAGAGCAAAGTGTTCAGAAGACACAAAGTCTGCAGAGGGATATAGATAGTCTAAGTGAGTGGGCAAAGGTCTGGCAGATGGAGTACAATGTTGAGAAGTGTGAGGTCATGCATTTTGGTAGGAATAACAGCAAAATGGACTATGCTTTAAATGATAAACAATTGCAGCACACTGCTGTACAGGGGGACTTGAGTGTCCTTCTGTATGAATCACTAAAAGTAGGATTGCAGATGCAGCAGGTAATTCAAAAGGCACATGGAATTTTGTCTGCCATTGCTCGAAGAATGGGTTTTAAAAACAGGGAGGATATGCTACAGGGATAATAGGAACTGCAGATGCTGGAGAATCCGAGATAACAAAGTGTACAGTTGGATAAACACAGCAGGCCAAGCATCATCTTAGGGGCAGAAAAGCTGACGTTTCGGGCCTAGACCCTTCATCAGAAATGGGGGATGGGGGAGAGGGTTCTGGAATAAATAGGGAGAGAGGGGGAGGCAGTAGAAGATGGCAGTTCCTAATATCTCTGATACAATTTTAACCTCACTGCGAAGCCTCTTCTAGGGATGCCTAACCTGAAGTTACCCTCCTCCCTCTGGACAAACCTCAGGGGATCTCTCTCCCACTGCAACTCTCTTGCCCTCCCCAGACTGCCCTAACCCCTCCCTACCTCCACTCACCTCTACTGGCTCCATCCCTGCCTCTAACTCGTCTGTCTCCTCTCCATCTATATTCTCCCCTATCCATCTTCAATCTGCCTCCCCCCTCTCTCCCTATTTATTTCAGAACCCTCTCCCCCTCCCTCATTTCTGATGAAGGGTCTAGGCCTGAAACGACAGCTTTTCTGCTCCTAAGATGCAGCTTGGCAGGCTATGCTGCAGCTGTATAGGGTCCTGGTGAGGCCACACCTGGAGTACTGTGTGCAGTTTTGGTCTCCTTACTTGAGAAGAGATATACTAGCACTGGAGGGGGTGCAGAGGAGATTCCCTCGGTTGATTCCAGAGTTGTTTCAGAGATAATGGGAACTGCCATCTTCGATCTGAGTAGACTGGGATTATACTCACGGGAATTCAGAAGAATGAGGGGAGATCTTATAGAAACATATAAGATTATGAAGGGAATAGATAAGGTGGAGGCAGGGAGGTTGTTTCCGCTGGCAGGTGAAACTAGGGCTAGAGGGCATAGCCTCAAAATAAAGGGATGTTCTTACGTTCTTACGTCAGGCTGCAAAAAAAAATACTAAAAGAACGAAGCCTTCTTTTGTCTAGATGAGACAAAAGGGAACATAGTTGGGCCGTTTGGCATGGAGAGGTATTCAACATTTTCTGCTATTCTCAGGAGATATCCACAATCGATCTTCCCAAACGACCATGAATTTACAAAGCCTTCAAACTGCCACTGGTCCAATTAGCTGCGTTCACGGCAGTGACGGGATGTAATGTTAATCTGCAAATATCATCCTGTAATAATTATTGTTCGCTTCTGTAACATCAGGACAACAGGGTGTTCACATCATATCCATTCCCTTCACCACCGAAGCTCAGTAGCAGCTGCGTGCACTAGCTACAAGATGCACAGCAGAAATTCACCATTGATCCTTCGAAAGCACTTTTTTAAATTCACCCTCACTTCCATCTCGAAGGACAAAGGTCAGCAGATACATGGGAAGACCACGACCTGAAAGTTCCCCTCCACGCCAGTCACCAACCTAACTTCGAAATACATTTGTGGTTCCTTCTTTGTCGCTAAGTCAAAATCCCAGATTGCTGTCCCAGCCCCGCCCGTGGTCTGCTGTGGTTCAACAAGGCGGCTCCCACCGCCTCACAAGGACAACCAGGGACGGACAATAAATGCCGGCCCTCCCAGGGAAACACTCGTCTCACAAGCGATTTGGAAAGAAAACCATGGGAACACCATCACTCCAAGTCCCTTCCAAGCCACTTAACATCTTGACTTGGAAACATATTGCCGTTCCTTCACTCTCCTTGAGTGAAAATGGTGAAACCACCTCCTAACAGCAATGTGGCTCTCCATACATCCCAAAGCAATTTCTGATGGTTAATAAATGCTGACCAAGCAGTGGGGCAAATATCCCATGACAAAGGAATTTTAAAGAATCCCATCAGAGCCTTTCAGACCGCGCTGCCTTCAGTGGGGAAAATATCAGTCTGGCTGTATCACAGGCGGCTGATGAAACATCCCTCATTTCATTCACTCGCCAAGAGATTCACAGACTCCCCCCTCGGGGAGGGAGAGAGAGAAGGGAAAGCCGGATTCTGTACTTATCGGAAGAGACCCAGGAAAAACATAGCGAGATGGAGAAAAGGATCAGCAACATTCTGGGAATCCACTGTCCTTATTTCAGTTAGGGTCTGAGATCCATTCACAGGTTGGACCTGAATCAAAATAATCCACATCTAACCAGGCTTCATTTTCAGCTTCAGCGCGAACTTGGGCCGTCTTCAGACCGCAGAAGGCGAATGATTGGTTGGTCTCAGTGAGAACATCCAATTAAAGGGCACCGTCACCAGTTTCCGGGAGAATCACTCCGAGACCAGGCTGCAAAACAGGAACTCAACAATGAGCCGTCCTCTCCCCGGAGGGTCTCGAAAAGCAGTGTAACTGGGCCGTTTGGCATGGAGAGGTATTTACCCCTTCCTGCTATTCTCGATCTTCCCAAACTACCATTAATTCACTGAAGGCCTTCACTTTCTCGGATTCACTGCCCTCACGGCAGTGACAGCCTGTAATGTTTATCTGCAAATAACATGCTGTAATAATTATTGTTAGCTTCTGTACGTCAGGACAACAGGGTGGTCACGGACTGAGGAGGAACTGAATTAACTTTCATCACAACGCCTGGTAACGACATTAAGTACCCGACAATCGGAGGCATTCATGTGTCCGGCCTCAAGCTTTGCCATTCGTATTTAGTGCAGCATGTACCCCTCAGCGTGTCATGCTATAAAAGGCCAGATGGAGACTGACAACTTTCGACCAGTGGGTTATCAGCCACGATACGGCGATGGCATTGTGAGCATGTTCCCTAATTATTTCCGGGGTTGGGGGATATGGTGGGGGGAGATGTGTGCTGCAATACATGTTCTGGCAACAGCACTGACGGACAGGGCAACACCATTTCTAAAACGTGAACTTGTATTGGCTATATCGCGATTCGATCCATGATGGTTTCACCGGCTTTATGTTGACTGGGCGCAATGTTAGGGACAGAGGAGTTTCCGTGTCTCTTTCATTGCGCTTTCGGTGAGAGGTACAGTACTCCGTTTTTGTTTTGCAAGTTCTGTCCTGTTACCCACAAAAAAACACAACAGCGCAGTACTGGCCCTTCGGCCCTCAATGTTGCGCTGACCTGTGAAACCAATCTGAAGGCCACCTAACCTATTCCATTATCATCCATATGTTTATCCAATGACCATTTAAATGCCCTTAAAGTTGGCAAGTCTACTACTGTTGTAGGCAGGGCATTCCACGCTCTTACTACTCTCTGAGTAAAGAACCTACCTCTGACATCTGTCCTACACTTGGTTCACAGTAAACAACTGTACCTCCCAGTCGCAAACAATTTCAACGCCCCCTCCCATTCTTTAGATGACATGTCCATCCTGGGCCTCCTGCAGTGCTATAATGATGCCACCCATAGGTTGCAGGAACAGCAACTCATATTCCGCTTGGGAACCCTGCAGCCCAATGGTATCAATGTGGATTTCACCAGCTTCAAAATCTCCCCTTCCCTCCGCAAATGCATCCCAAAACCAGGCCAGCTCCTCCCTGCCCTCCTAACCTGTTCTTCCTCTCACCTATCCCCTCCTCCCACCTCAAGTCACACCCCCATTTCCTACCTACTAAACTCATCTCACCCCCTTGACCTGTCCTCCCTTGACTGACCTATCCCCTCCCTACCTCCCCACCCATACTCTCCTCTGCACCTATCTTCTCCTCTATCTATCTTCAGTCTGCCTGCCCCTCTCTCTCTATTTATTTCAGAATCCTTTCCCCATCCCCCTTTTCTGATGATGGATCGAGGCCCGAAATGTCAACTTTTGTGCTCTTAAGATGCTACTTGGCCTGCTGTGTTCATCCAGCCCCACAATTTGTTACCTGATATCTGTCCTATATCTATCACCCCTCAATTTAAAGCTACGTCCCCTTGTGCTAGCCATCACCATCCGAGGAAAAAGGCTCTCCCTATCCACCCTATCTAATCCTCTGACATCTTGTATGTCTCTATTAAGTCACCTCTTAACCTTCTTCTCTGTAACGAAAACAGCCTCAAGTCCCTCAGCCTTTCCTTGTAAGATCTTCCCTCCATACCAGGCAACATCCTGGAAAATCTCCTCTACACCCTTTCCAAAGCTTCGACATCCTTCTTATAATGCGGTGACCAGAACTGTACACAATACTCCAAGTGCGGCCGCACCAGAGTTTTGTACAGCTGCAACATGACCTCATGGATCCGAAACTCAATCCCTCTACCAGTAAAACCTAACACACCGTACACCTTCTTAACAACCCTATCAACCTGGGTGGCAACTTTCAGGAATCTATGCGCATGGACACTGAGATCTCTCTGCTCATCCACACTACTAAGAATCTTACCATTAGCCCAGTGCTCTGTATTCCTGTTACTCCTTCCAAAGTGAATCACCTCACACTTTTCCGCAGTAAACTCCATTTTCCACCTCTGAATCCAGCTCTGCAGCTTATCTGTGTCCCCCTGTAACCTGCAATGTCCTTCCACACTATCCACAACTCCACCGACTTTCGTGTCATCCGCAAATTTACTAACCCATCCTTCTACGTCCGCATCCAGGTCACTTATAAAAATGACAAACAGCAGCGGCCCCAAAACAGATCCTTGTGGTACACCACTAGTAACTAAACTCCAGTATGAACATTTCCCATCAACCACCACCCTCTGTCTTCTTACAGATAGCCAATTTCTGATCCAAACTGCTAAATGAGCTTCAATCCCGTACTCAGTATTTTCTGCAATAGCCTACCATGGGGAACCTTCTCAAATGCTTTACTGAAATCCATGTACACCGCATCCAACGCTCCACCTGTTTGGTCACCTTCACAAAGAACTCAATAAGAGTGTTACTTCCCAACAACAGAATGCTGCTTTCAGTCCAGAGAGATGCTCTGCCTCCCACATGGTTAAGCACTGATTTGAAATTCCATGTTGATGTGATACTAAGCATATAGATCATATGTCCCAATATTTGACTGATTGAGTCAAGCAGTATGTCTCTGTAGTTATTGAGAATGAGGCAAGTGCTTGACTGTACTCAACCTGGCCCCACGGCTGTAAAAATCTAAATAAAACATCTACTCTCGAATCTGATCCAGAATTTGGACAGAATGGCTCAAACCAGTTGACCACAAAATGCTCATTATTTACAACTGATAGAAGTGAAATTCATCCATCTGCAGCAACCTGTTCTCTGCAAACAAAAGGAATATGTTCGGGTTTTACACCTCAACAAGTGCCTCTGGAAATCCAAATAGATTACATCTACTGGCTCTCCTTTGTTTAACTTGCTCATTGTGTCCTCAAAGATTGCTAATACATTTTTCAGGCATGACATCTCCTTGACGATGCTTACCTGACACTGACCCTATTTTCCCATATGCTACCAAGCACTCCACACTCTTGTCCTAAATAATGGACTCTAAAATCTTACCAATGACTGAGGTCAGGCTAATTGCCCTCTAATTTCCCGTCTTCTGCCTCTCTGCCATCTTAAATAGGGATGTTAGATTAACCTGAAATAACTGCACAGAAGTGTCACCGAGTATCCTGTCACAAAGCCATCCCTTATTTACATGTGCAGTGTGCGTGGGCTCTGACCAACCAAAGCCAGCCACTAGACTGAGGAGACCTTATGAATCTCCCGTGTACATCCATCAGCCAGGGCTCCCCGATTGGTGTTTTTAATCTGGGCCAATCAAGGATCTCATGATCAATGAGCTCCACCTACCCTGCTTCACTACATCCCATCCCTTCTAAGTCCGGGGATGTACACCTTGTCTTTCTCTTGTAGCTTCTCCTGCAATGTCTTCCCCCCAGATCCAGTTCACCGTCTCGGACTGACAGGGGCAGTGTGTGCTGGATTGTAGCCCATCTCTTGCGCTGAGCATCTCAGGAGATTATCCTCTTCTTGTTCCAGCAGTAGTGGGATTGAGGCTACATCCCTTCTTGGACTCTGAGATTTCCCTGACTCGAGATGGAGGGGGAGTACCCACAGTTTCTGACCGGCCTTTCTGAGGGGCTGGGTATGTATTGCGCCTGCCTCATCTACAGGTGACAGCTTTCAGGTAATCCACGTGTTTGTTCAGAACTGCCTCATCTACACAAACTTTGTGTGTCATGGGACCTGACCTCATGTAGATCTCGTCCTGTATCCATGCCAGGCCATTTCCATGGTTGCACCACCAAACTTCCTCCCCTGAATGAAAGAGTCTGTCTCAGTTTGAGGAGACATGTGGCTGCATTGGTGCTCCTGCTGCTGTATTACCCTCCCTCCCCCTCCAGGTCCAGGAATTTCAGGTTTAACCTGGTGCAGAGTCATCTCCTCATCAGCAACTCTGCTCAATCTATCCCTGTACGTTGTATGAGGGGTGGTCCTAAAGTTAAACAGGAACCGGGACAATTTAGTATCGACAGAAACTGTCGGCTGTTTCTTTAAGCCTGCCTTCAGGGTTTGGATTGCTCAGATCATTGGACAATGGATGGGATGGAATTGCCCCAAAGTGCCGAATGTCATTCAAATCTAGGAAATACTTGAAATCCCTGCTGGTAAATGATGTCCAATTGCCTGTGACCAATACTTCGGTGCACCCGCGCTTCCAGTTCGGGAACGGGTAAGTTTTGAAATAGGAACTAGAAAAATTTTCACTGTCAAAATAACGGGGATTGGTGTTGCCCCCTGGAACTGGTGGTAGAAGTGGGTTGATTACTTGGTACAGGGATTGCCATAGTTTGGAGATGGTAACATGGTGGAGGAGGGTTAGGAATGAGTACTTGAATCTGCGACAGGGGCAGATGGATCATGGGCTTGTCTGTCTTGTTGTCTTCGATTGTCATGCTTAGTACAACCATCCCAGCCATGGGCCTGAACTTCGCCGTCACTGTCAGGCCTCAGTCCAGACTTAGTAGAAATCATCAGTTTACCACAGTTCTTCTTTGACCCAGTCCATTATTATTTACGCTCTTTTTCTTCCTTTCCTCAATTTGTTTATTTTCTGAATTGACTCTTCCCTCCTTTTATTAGATTCTGTCTGCCAACTTTGAAAAGCTGACCACCCAATTTCTTTCTTCTTTTGTATTTTTCTCTTTGACTTAAAATCACACCGAATTGTTTTGTGATCACAATTAAAAGTGCCGTCGGGGGGAAACTGCTTTTCTGTTTCCTGCATCTAATTGACCCATTTGTCGCTATACCTGACTGAATCGGGCCCATAATGAATATACATATGTGCCAGTGGTTTCTCCTTTTGTGTTAACATCTCGTTGGAGACGTTGTTCCCCATTGTGACCATTTCGCAAAGTAAAATTAAATTCATATCCAATCAGATTTTTGGAAATTTTGAACTCTAACAGTCCCTGGGCCTTGCATCACCTCACCGAGGGGGCTGTGACCCTCTTGCAGGGGCAAACTGGCCTTTACCTCCCAGGGAGGACCTTCTCTCTCTCACCTTTATGGAGGTAACTTCTTACATAACTTCACCGAGGAGGGGTTCATTTCCTCTTGCAGAAGTAAAGCTTTTAAACTGAGTCCTCTTTTCCCTGAACTGTCTCTGGAGACCTCACTTCATTTCCTTGAGTTCCTTGTCTTTTCTCAGTCAGTACTTCAAAACGCGATCCCCCCCCCACCCCGCCTCCTGTTAACATATCACCGTTAGTGGCTTACCTTGTAGTTGAACACAGGACACAACCTCGGGTCTCACCCGTGAAGCACAGCACGAAAGGGATAAAATTCCCCATCTTTTATATGCTGCGGCTGATTTGGTTACTGGCGAGGTGCAGCGTCTCAGACCGTGGCCTCCAGCCGGAGGGATTGCCATCTCAGTATCACCTCCATGAGACAACCAACGCTTGATCTCTCCCCAGTACCAGCACCAGTTCACCACCTCCAGACGTCTGTCTGACTCTTAACACATCGACATGGGCAGGCGTCTGAGAACAACACACAACTCCCACCGTTGGACCCCATTACCCCAACATGGCACCCAAACACCATGCCGTTGGACTCTCAACATCCCTAACACCCACCTGCAAATTTGAAGTGAGTCTTGCCCAGCCACATAAACTCTGCCTTTCTGAGGGGTCACGGTGGCTCAGTGGTTAGCACTGCTGCTTCACAGCCCCAGGAACCTAGTTTCGATTTCAACCTCAGGTGGAGTTTGCACCTTGTCCCCATGTTTCAGTGGGTTTCCTCCAGACGTTCCAGGTTTTCTCCCACAGTCCAAAGTTGTACGGGTGGATTAGCCATGCTGAATTGCACACAGTGTCCAGGGATGTGGGTTAGCCATGGGAATTACAGGGATAGGATAAGAGAGTGGGTCTGCGTTGGGATGCTGTTTGGAGGATCAATGTGGACTCAACAGGCCGAATGGTCTGCTTTTGCACTGGAGGGATTCTATGACTCCACCCTTCCAACATCTAATTAGCTTCCCCCAGCTCAACTTGGACCCACCCACCCTATCACCACCACCAGCACAGGACAGGACACTGAGACATCAGGGAGAATAGGAGCTGAACTGTCCAGAAAGATAACTCTCGGGATTGGGACCATACAGTGTTTAAACCCTCATCGTTGGGATCTTTAGTGACTTCACTGGAGAGGGAATTCGAGCGAAGGTCAAGCCAGCATTTCAACCAATGCCATTAATTCCCAACTGGCAAGATCTGTTGAAATTGTTCCCAATCAACACAGAACTGGGAATGGATCCCGGGACAGAGGCAGCCCGAGCATATTTTCAATGTCTTCCGTAAATTCCAGGAAGTATTTGGAGACGCTTTCATCTTTGAAGTGTCATTGCATTCATGATCATTCCATTGGCTGTTACTGTTGGGATAATCTGAATAATCATCAGGAAAAGGCCATGGAGAAAGGGGAATGACGAACTGAGGGACAAAGTGACTGTGGGAGAATCTCCAGTCCTGAGAGTGTAGGGCATTGTGTTTAGTGGAACTGATTGAATCCCCACACACAGATACACACATATAAACATGTATCGTTTCCTGTCATATCTTCCTCTGTGTGATCGGCTCAGACCAGGTCATCGCATACACTGACATCCTCACTGACTGCCTATCAATGGAATGGGAGAGATCACCAAAATCTCCATGAAGTGGAAGAATGAAGGGGAGTGTGGGAATGAGGATTTCGTGCGCAATCCCGGTAAAATCTTCCTTACTGTCCTGTTTTGACACCATCACCTTGATAAATTGTTAAGGTCTCTCTACTGTAATTAATTTATACAGTTTTGGATGACATTACTTTGGTTAGCCCCTCAGCACGCAACTCTTGTTGTGTTTTCACTCTTCAAGAATGGATTATTCGTCATTCTAATGAACATTTATTTTGTTTCTGCAGATTCTGCCTGAAGGACAGAACATTTGGAATGATGGAGAAACGATTGGAAGCTGTAGAGCTACATTCTCCTGCGTGTGACTCAGAGTGACGCACATCAGTTTTCTTGTAATACAGTGCCTCAGTCACCACTATTTTATTCTCCACGTCCCGAACTCCACTCTCCCAGTATCTCTCCTTCCAAACCTCACTCTCCACTCCCTCATCCCCCATTCCTTTCCCTCATCTCCTTCACACTTGACTCCCCCTGCTCTGTGCTGTGTGAGTCTGGTTAGTTAATGCTGAGGGTAATTGATTCCTGAGACCAGTGAGTAATGGAAAATATCTCATACTGTCTAATTTTATATTTTATTCCACTTCTCACATTCTGGTTTTATTTTCTCAGCTTCTGATGTGTCTGTTCCAGCTTCTTCATGATCCAGTAAGTGACAGGTCAACTTCTGTCTGCAGACTTTTTGTGGCATTTTCACTCCCCTCCTGACCCTGTCTCGCCCTCCCAGACACTGTTAAAACTTGTCAGACTAATTTCACTCCGCTCCCTACCCTGAAATGATTGTCTTGTTTCAGTCTATTCCTAACCTTGTGGGTTTCTTAGAGCCTTATAGAGGAATAACAGGATTCTCCTGTTCTAGTGTGAACACTGACATCACCGTCCATCCTTAAATATCACAGCAGACACACAGAATTACAGCTCATTGTTCATACTCAGTTCTTTCAGGATTGAGACCTATTTTTCCTGGGAATGTATTTCCGTAGATTGAACAGTGTTTCCCAGACCTGCAGGTATGGAACCTAATTGTTCAAGTGTGATCTTCTCAAGTCACGCTCCCAACCTGCCTCAGAAATGCGAGCAGAATCACCGTCAGAGGGATCTGCACAGATGGCTTCTGCCTCACACTTTTTCATCTTCACTGTATTCAGTGGCTCCATGATTTAGCTGAAATGAAGCAATGTCCTGAGGCAACTCAGAAGCATTTTTTTTATAGTAGGAAACTGATTGATTTTGTACTTTGTGCAACAAATCTGAACTCT
The DNA here is from genome assembly GCF_030684315.1 of Stegostoma tigrinum. Classification (NCBI taxonomy): domain Eukaryota; kingdom Metazoa; phylum Chordata; class Chondrichthyes; order Orectolobiformes; family Stegostomatidae; genus Stegostoma; species Stegostoma tigrinum. The sequence continues at coordinate 5,893,907 of NC_081387.1, forward strand.
TATTTTTATATAGGTATGATTTTTATAACTGTGATAAAGAGACAAATATCGTTAACAATTTATTATCAATGTTTAATTGTAAATGCTCATAATTTTCCTTTATAATGAATAAATAATTTTTACAGATTTTCCAAATTCTTCTTCAATGATTTCACAAGAAAGATTTAAATCATTCACTTAGTAGCTTGTGACTTTTGAAATCAACAGTTGTGGAGCTTCAATTCAATGTGAACTGGGGGAGTTAAGACCATTCAACTCCCCAACACCTTTCCCCAAACCAACCAGGAAGTACAAAGTGATGTTTATTTAATGTGTATTCAGAATTTGATGGGCAATAAGCCGAGGAGTGTTCATTCCCTGCAGGCGGAGTGTCCTTCCTGAAGGATCTGAATGAGTGTGGGGAGAGGGCCTGGTACTTGCTGGGAATCAGAACAAGGTCACTGACTGGTGACCAAGCAGCTATTGGAGTGAGGAAAGGCAGGGTCACCAGCTGAATGTTTCAACCAGGGTTGAGCGCATGGGTTTCTGGGATGTGACCGATGAGGAAGAATCATTATTATCAGTGTTTTCTTCTGACAAATGTTGTTGTCTCTAGATACACGGGATGAGGGTGGGGAGCTAGTGTCAGTAGCCGAGGGGATTGAAAGGGGCCCTGGAGAAGTCACTGAGCCCCAGGTCATAGAGGGCTGAGAGACGATAACTGAGCTGGAGGGGGAAGGGGAGTGACATCCAGATGAACAGGAGCTTGAGCACCTGGGGTGGGAGGGCAGGTGAAGTGGCGCTGTTACTCCTGTCCCCATGTTGCATCTTCAAGGTGTTAACGTGGGGAGTGACTTGGGTCTGGGATGATAATCAGGTGACTAGCTCTCCGTCTCTGTGCCGATCAATCCGAGGGAGGCATTACGGCAGCCATGGAGAAAATGGTGTGGGGTTACTGGGGGCGTGTGTGATGAGCCAAGCTGGTCTATGGGGTCTGAGGGACCTCCAGCAGTTGAAGGACTTGCTCCATTGTCTTCACTGTCACTGCCACATCTGGCCCATGTTGAGACTCTGCTGGAAGATGTGTTCACTGCTGATCTGTGGAATGGACTGGTGGCTCAATGTGACAATCACCTTGACTCTGCATGTGAGCGGACAGGAGATGAGGGCGATTCAGACAAAGACTTCGCAACAGCTGGGCCTTTGGAGGAAAAGCATTCCTGATGCAGTAGCCATCTCAATCCTTCTGTCACATGGAGGATGCTGCAAAGCTCCCGTAACCAGAGGCCAGTACAAATACAAGAGCTCAGACAGCTGCTCTGGGAGTAATACAAAGAAGCCCAATAGAAGATCTGCTGACAGGTCCAAGTACAGAAACAGGGAGACAGCAACTGGACCTTTCATGGATGCAGTGCCTGGTCTGTAACTCTCTACCGACAAGTGCTCAGCTGCTGGGCATGCCTCTGGTACAAGAGGGGGCAGGGAATGGGCATGGGGGTGAGACGCAGGAGACATGAGGGTGGCAGTTGTTGCAGGGTGGATGTCTTTCTCTGCCTCCCCCCACTCCCCTCCTTGTGGCAGTATCCCTCAGACGCTGAGAGGGTGAGATTTTAATGTTTCATTTTGAAGAAGTGTCTAATTTAAGGAGAGCTCTATTTCTAAATTCGAATTTGTTTTTCTTCTATTGGAATCCATTGTTTTATTTCTTGATTGGCCTGAAGTCAGTTCAAACAGACATTCCATCGTCCTTTGTGAGAGTGAATCCATGGAAAGCAATTGGTCCAGACTGCGTCCCTGGCCCTCCACTCAGATCCTTAGCGGTCCAGCTGGCAGGAGCATTTGCAATCCCGACTGAAGTCCAGGTCCAAGGCATACAGGTTTGGCAATTCTGACCCATATAGGAAATCCAGAAATGACATTTCTAACACAGTCAGAGATGCCAAGAGGCAATACCAAACTAAGCTTGAGATACAGACAAACTACACAGACACCCATCATTTGTGACAATGCTTACATGACATAATGGGCTACAAGGCAAAGCTGAACAGATTCAGAGGCAACAGGACATTGCTGGCTTTGAACAGGAGGTCAGTGTAAATATGTCATCTATCTCCACAGCCTCGGATACATCTGTACCCATGGTCACTGCCACAGACATTCCATTGTCCTTTGTGAGAGTGAATCCATGGAAAGCAATTGGTCCAGACTGCATCCCTGGCCCTCCACTCAGATCCTGAGCGGTCCAGCTGGCAGGAGCATTTGCAAGCACCTTTAACTTGTCTTTACTATGATCTGAAGTCCCCATGTTTTAAGAAGACTGACATCATCCCGCTGCTAAAGAAAAATCATGCAGTGTGCCTCAATGACTAGCACATGGTGCCTCTGCGTTCTATAATTCAGACGTGCTTTGAGAGCTTGTCATAGCTTACAACAATTCCAACCTCCCAAACTGCCTGGAACATTTTCAATTTGCCTACCAGCACAACAGGTCCACAGCAGATACCATCTCCCTGGCCATACACTCACCCCTGGATCTTCTGGAAAACAACGAAATCTATGTCAGGCTCTTATTTATTTGCTACAGTTCCGCCTTCAACCTGATAAGTCCAGAAAAACCCATCTCTAAACTCTGTCACCTAGGTCTTAGATTCCCCCTCTGCATCAGGATACTCAACTTCCTGACCCATATGCCATCAGGCAACAACACCTCCTCCACCTTACTCCTTCACATTGGTGTAAGATATAAAGACAATAAAGTCTTCATCAACCTCAGCAAAATGAAGGAGCTGGTCATTAACTCCAGGAAGCAGAGTGGAGGGCACACCCCCTCTCAGCATCAATGGTGCTGAGGTAGAGATGGTCGAGAGCGTCATGTTTCTGGGAGTGATCATCACCAAAAATCCATCCTGGTCCACCCCTATCGATGCAGTTGTCGAGAAAGTACAATAACATCTCTACTTCTTCTCAGGGTTGAGAAAATGTGGCACGTCCATGAGGACTCTTAACAATTTCTACAGATTCACCACAGAAAGCATTGTATCTGGATGCATCACAGGGTTTTAGAGAAACTGCTCTTCCCAAGACCACAAGAAACTGCAGTGAGTTGGGAACACTGCCCAGTCCATCACAGAAACCAGCCTTGCATCCATTGGCTCCATCTAAACTTGCCGCTACCTCAGGAAAGCAACCAACTTAAGCAAAGCCTCTCTCACCCCAGTTATAGTCTCTTCCACCCTCTTGCATTGGACAGAAGATATAAAAGTTTGAATCCAAGTACAAATAGATTCAAGAGCAGCTTCTTCCCCACTGTTATCAGACTTTTGAATAGATCTCTCAAATGTTAATTCTGATCTCTCTCTCTCTCTCTGCACCTGCTGTACTACTGTAACTCTCTGCACTCTGATATGCTACCTTGCTGCGTTTTCTATGATATGATCTGCATGTATAGAATGCAAGCTCGGTGGTTAGAATTGCCGCCTCACAGCACCGGTGACTTGGGTTCAACTCCATCTCTGTGTAGAGTTTGCATGTTCTCTCCATGTCTGTGTGGGTTTCCTAAGGGTGCCTCTGGTTTCTTCCCACTGTCCAAAGACATGCAGGTTACCTGAATTGGCCATGCTAAATTGCTGATAATTTCCTGCGATGTGCAGGGTGAGTGGATTAGCCACAGGAATGCAGGGTTAGAGGGATGGGCTGGGCCTGGATCCTGGAGGAATGGAATTGTGGGAGATATAGCAGTTTGGATCAGAAATTGGCTTGCTAAAAGAAGACAGAGGGTGGTAGTTGATGGGAAATGTTCATCCTGGAGACCAGTTACTAGTGGTGTACCGCAAGGGTCGGTGTTGGGTCCACTGCTGTTTGTCATTTTTATAAATGACCTGGATGAAGGCGTAGAAGGATGGGTTAGTAAATTTGCAGATGACACTAAGGTCGGTGGAGTTGTGGATAGTGACGAAGGATGCTGTAGGCTTCAGAGAGACATAGATTAGCTGCAGAGCTGGGCTGAGAGGTGGCAAATGGAGTTTAATGCAGACAAATGTGAGGTGATGCACTTTGGTAGGAGTAACTGGAAGGCAAAGTACAGGGCTAATGGTAAGATTCTTAGTAGTGCAGATGAGCAGAGAGATCTCAGTGCCCATGTACACAGATCGTTGAAAGTTGCCCCCCAGGTTGACAGGGCTGTTAAGAAGGCGTACAGTGTTTTAGCTTTTATTAATAGAGGGATCGAGTTCCGGAACCAAGAGGTTATGGTGAAGCTTGGAGTATTGTTTACAGTTCTGGTCACCGCATTATAAGAAGGATGTGGAAGCTTTGGAAAGGGTGCAGAGGAGATTTACTTGGATGTTGCCTGGTATGGAGGGAAGGTCTTACGAGGAAAGGCTGAGGGACTTGAGGCTGTTTTCATTAGAGAGAAGAAGGTTGAGAGGTGACTTAATAGAAACATATAAGATAATCAGAGGGGTGGATAGGGAGATCCTTTTTCCTAGGATGGTGACGGCGAGCACACAGGGTATAGCTTTAAATTGAGGGGTGAAAGATATAGGACAGATGTCAGAGGTAGTTTCTTTACTCAGAGAGTAGGAAGGGAATGGAACGCTTTGCCTGCAACGGTAGTAGATTCACCAACTTTAGGTACATTTAAGTCGTCATTGGACAAGCATATGGACGTACATGGAATAGTGTAGGTTAGATGGGCTTGAGATCGGTATGACAGTTTGGCACAACATCGAGGGCTGAAGGGCCTGTACTGTGCTGTAATGTTCTATGTTCTATGTTCTAGATACTCTTTGGAGGGTTGCTATGGGCTGAATGGCCTTCTGCAAAAATGAATCAAACAAAAAAGCATGAGAGGTGAGCAACCTGCCTTGAAGGCACATTTTGGGGAGTAGATGCAATTTCATCGGAACTTTGACAGTTGCAGGGCACTATCTGTCTGAATGTAGTAAAGGATTCACTGTGCTTTTACTTCATATCACTTCGCTAAAATCACAATTGAGCACATCTTAAGTACACATCACTGTTGACATGATCATTCAATGAGATTATTCATAAAGTTAATGAGCTTTTTGCCACTGGCATATGATGTCCATCTCTCATTGACACTATCAGGAGCAGGGTGTGACCATTGCATGTTTGTTAGTGCAGAGCTGCCAGTCTGGAACTCCAGTTGGCTGCAAAAGCCTTGTCCAAGCAAAGAGCAGGAGAAGGTCATTTGGCCCCTTGAGCCTGTTCCACCATTTAATAAGATTGTGGCTGATCAGAATGTGACCTCAAAACTATATTCCTGCTTACCATAATAACATTTCTCCCTCGTGCATGGCAAGAATCAAATCAGGATCTGCTTCACCAGGTGGAGACTTAATTTTAAGGTGTGTCAGGTGCTGCTCCTGGTATGTCTTCTGCAAACATTGAAGAGAATTGATGCTCTGTCTTGATGGCCATGGTAGAGTGGGGGATATGTCAGCCACAAGATTGCAGATTGTATTAGATTCTAATTTTGCTGCTGCTAATGACCTCTAGCACTTTGTGGATGCCCAGATTTGAGTTTGGAGATCTGTCCAAAAAGTATTCTCCACAGCATTTTGGTAGCACAGCACAGCACAGCATTAGGTTGGTGAAACTACAAAACGGGACTAGTAAATGGCAAGCATTGCTGCAGCATTTAAGAGAACATGCTGAGCAATTCCACAAACATTAGATCAGATCTAAGCTCTGCAGCCCTGTCGTATCCAATCGTGAATGGAGATGGAAAATTCAACAACTCATTCAAAGATGGGACACCACCAGTATCCTTATCCTGAATGATGAGAGGGCCCAGTACGTCAGTTGCTGTTTCCAATTCCCTGGTCAATGTCAGTAAAATTGAAACTTCCAGGATTTCTAAGAAACTGCTTCATTGTCAGGAGCAAATGCTAATATTTTGAAAAACCACAGCCAACCAGAAGCCTTTCCTACATAAGTTCAGAATGTGATGAGCTGACAATGGAAGTGCGAGTGCCCACAATAAATCAGAGGTTGGTGAAGCTGATTGCAGCTTTCCTCTGAATCTAAACACCTATCAACAAAATATATCGAGTCACTGAAACAATCAGAGACTGACTTCAGCACCCAAAAATGAAAAGAGTCTGAGCCAGTGTAAATGTTTTCGAACAAGTGCAGTTGTTCCAGGAGCTGAGATCTCAGTGAAAACCCTGGTCCATCCTGTCCCGATAGTGATTCCCCCACAGCTGGATCACAGACATTTCATGTACAGGTCAGTGAGATACTTTCATGTGGGAGGTAACCTGTGTGTGTGAGTTTAGCTGTTTGTGTCCATTCGTGTGAGGGTGGTCTTCTATATTCCTGTGAGACAGTGACAGTATGGCTAAATGGCATTAATGTTATGTCATTGTAACAGGGGCTGTATCAATGTGAGATCCCATTTGGGTGTGTGTGAGTGTGAAATGAGTGTGAGTGTGAAGCATATACTGTATTCATGTACATATGTGTACGACACAACCCAAAGGAAAACCTAGCAAGCTGATGAATGAATATACTGGTCTGACTCCTCTCTTATACTCGCACATGGAGGCCTGGTCCAACAAGCTCGGTTCCAAATAGGATATCTTTTCCTTTGGTACTTTCCCTGTCTGAGTCACTCTGGTTATACAGCAGCATCCACTTCTGCCTTGGGGTGGTTAATGTGTCGCGAAACACAAATTATGCTGGAACAGTCCACTGCCCTTCCCTGATGAATTTGACTGAGAGACCCAGTGACACCACTGCTGTGTCAGTCACTGCAACAATCCCCTCACAAGTGCAAAAGCAGAAACCTCATGTACAGTTCTGTGAAATAATGTAATGACAAGGGAACCTGTTGCAAGTGAGTTTCCCTGTTTGTGAAGATGCAGTGTAGAGCTGGATGAGGACGGCAGGCCAGGCAGCATTTGAGGAGCCGGATTGTGGATGTTTCAGGTCAGGAACTTTCTTCAGAAATGTGGAGGGGAAACGGAGCTTGGCAGAAAATAGAGTGGAGGGTGGGGCTGGGGCAGGCAGTTGGGATGGTGATAGGTGAGTGCATTTAGAGAGTGATGCGGATTAGTCAGTGGGATCGGTGAGAGAGAAGGTGGACGGGTAGTGTCAGGTCAAGGAGGTGGGATAAGGCCGGATCTGTGGAGACTGCAGTGATGTTTTAGGTCGGTACCCTTCTTCAGAAATGGGGAGGGGTAAGGGCACTGAGAAATCTGTGTGTCTCCAGCATCTGCAGTTCCTTGCTGTCTCTGGTCCTGCTCCTCTGATGCTGCCTGGTCTGCTGTGTTCCTCCAGCTCCACACTGTACTGTCTCTGACTCCAGCATCTGCAGTTCTTGCTAACTCTTTCCTGTTTGTGTGTCTGAGTGTGAGGTGTATTACTGTGAGACAGCAAGAATGCATCTGAGTGTGACAACGTTTGTGTTAGTGTAACAGTAGCTCCATGAGTGTGTCCTAATTATGGTGCGTGTGAATGTATCACATTTGTGTGGGATGATATTTCAGAAATGCTTATGACTGAAAAAGCATGATACAGTAGTTGTGTGTATGCTCAAAATGTAATAAAGAAGTAGGTAAGTTCTGATTTAGTTATTAATGGAAAGGAGTAACCACACTTGCAGTTCTGTGTCCAGTATTGGGCTTTAATGAAGGATGCAAACACATTGGAAGCGGTTCAGAGCAGATTTACTGGATTAAACCTGGAATGTTGAGGTTGTCTAATGAGGATCGATTGGGCATGCTATGTTTGTATCTGATGGAGTTTATATCTGTCCATGTTTGGAACATGTAAGGAGCAGAAAGGTCTTGACAGGTTAATGTGCAGAGGGTATTTCCTCTTAAAGGAGGACCGAGACTGAGAGATCGCTGTGCCAACGGTAGAAGGCTTTTCTTTTAAAACAGAGCTTGGGTACAATTTTTTCTCTGGGTGCCCCATGAGGAATTGGAACTCCCTCCCTGAACAAAAATAGAGCAAAGAGATCCTTAAATATTTAAATCATAGATTCTTAGTAATCGATTCAATTTTCCAAATGATGAGTGAAAATCTCATTTTGTTTTTCTTTGCTGCTGAACAAGAAGTCGACAGTATCTCGTGCTGAGTTTCTGAGTGACACACAAACATGTCAACATCCTGTAGCTCTGTGATGGAGGTTGGAATGAATGCGGGTTCTGATTAGAGCGGGTGGAGATTGAACAGTTTTCTCTCTGTGGAGTCGATTATCTCCAAGGCAGAGTTTCCTATTGCTTTGCAGCCTTTCCTTCTCCCAGGAGCCGTCACTGTGAGCTTGGGAGTGCTTAACAATTTAAATTGTGCAAAACTTTACGTTTGCTGAGACCGGGTCATGTGCAGTGAGTTACAGGGAGATAGTGTGAGGAACGGGGAGGCCGATCACTTATCGGTAGTTGGGTCAGAGAGAGTGATGGGTGTGTGGTCAGTGTTACTGATAGGGTTTCTATGTGAGTGATTGGTAGCGGTCAGTTTTGTTAGGAGCCAGCAGTTACAGCTGGTTGAAATCCATCTCTCTGGTCCTGGCTCACTGTCAAGTGAAGTCAGTCAGAAACCTTCCGAGTCCCCAGGTCTTGTTGAGAGTTAGAGACGTTTATGGATGGTTCCAGTTGGTGGGTAATGGCCCTCTGATATTCAGTGTCCTGTGCAGTTCCCCGCGCAGCCAGTGCATTCCCACTTTCAGGAATTTCCAGTTCGAATCTTCCCGTTTCTTCCCCTGAATGTCATCCTGACCAATCGCTCTGGTCATGTGCCTAATGATAGGATTGTGGGGAGCCCAGGACTTCCGCCCAGTGGCACCGCTTCCTTCGCAGGGTTTTCTGACCCAATGATCCTGTCCATTTTTTCTGGGAATTTTCAGTCAGGAATTCCGGGCTGAGTCCAGACTAGGACAGAAGTCGCTGCCGCTGGAGGCCATTCGGCCCCTTAGTCATGCTGTTATTCGATACGGTCACGGCTGATCCAACTGAGGCTTCAACCCCACTTAGAAGTGTCACACATGATCAGGTTGAAATTGCCCCGGAAATCAGCCCATTGCAATACAAACTTCCCGGGCAATGACAGCGTGTGTGTGTGTGAGTGTGTGTGCCTGTGTGTGTGTGTGTGTGTGTGTGTGTGTGTGTTTTCGGTGTGTGTGTCTGTGTGTGTGTCTTTGTGTGTGTGTGTGTTTTCGGTGTGTGTCTGTGTGTGTGTCCGTGTGGGTCAGTGTGTGTGTCTGTGTGTGTGTGTTCGGTGTGTGTGTGTGTCTGTATGTGTGTGTGTTTTCGGTGTGTGTGTGTCTCTGTATATGTGTGTGTGTCTGTATGTGTGTGTGTTTTCGGTGTGTGTGTGTCTTTGTGTGTGTGTGTTTTCGGTGTGTGTGTTTATGTGTATGTCTGTGTGTGTGTGTGTGTCTTTGTCTGTGTGTGTGTATGGGTGTGTGTTTGGTGTGTGTGTGTGTCTGTATGTGTGTGTGTCTGTATGTGTGTGTGTTTTCGGTGTGTGTGTCTGTGTGTGTGTCTTTGTGTGTCTGTGTGTTTTTGGTGTGTGTGTCTGTGTGTGTGTCCGTGTGGGTCAGTGTGTGTGTCTGTGTGTGTGTGTTCGGTGTGTGTGTGTGTCTGTATGTGTGTGTGTCTGTATGTGTGTGTGTTTTCGGTGTGTGTGTGTCTTTGTGCGTGTGTGTGTTTTCGGTGTGTGTGTTTGTGTGTATGTCTGTGTGTGTGTGTCTTTGTCTGTGTGTGTGTATGGGTGTGTGTTTGGTGTGTGTGTGTGTCTGTGTGTGTGTTTTCGGTGTGTGTGTCTGTGTGTGTGTGTCTTTGTGTGTGTGTGTTTTCGGTGTGTGTGTCTGTGTGTGTGTCGGTGTGTGTCTGTGTGTGTGTCTGTGTGTGTGTGTTCGATGTGTGTGTCTGTGTGTGTGTGTATGGGTGTGTGTGTGCATGTATATCACTGTGTTCAGTGTGTGCGTGTGTGTGTGTGTGTGTGTGTGCAGTGTCAGGATTTGCTTTGGGAGTGTGGGATGAAGTTTCCCTGACTCTAGGAGAATAGGTTGAGGAGACTCCACGACAAGGCGTGCAGATGTTGACCACCCATAATTACACCCATTTGAGCTGCTGTTCCAGAAGACAGTTCAGAGTCAACAACCTCCGTGGGTCTGGCGTCAGATCTAGACCAGACCGGGACGGGAGGCAGATTTACCTTCTCAAAGGACTCTAATGAAGGAGAATACGTTTTCACACAATCGGTGCTCGTCGTCACGGTCACCGTTCAGACACCAGATTTCAATTCTATTTTTTTTTATTATTTGAATCTAAATTCCATCAGTTCAGTGTGTGTTTAGATCCTATGTCCACGAGAATTGGTCTGATCCTCAGTATAAGTCGTTCAATCATATTAGCTGCAGCACCGTCTCCACTGTCAGATCTGAGTAATAACGAAACGGCCAGCATTTCTCGGAAACGATTTCATTGTCGGGAAGAGCCGCACATGAACAAAGTGAAAGTTAAATGTTACTCAAACAGCACAACTGTATCTCTGAGTTGGCAGCAGCATTTCGTGCACTCGTTCTGAACACTACAACGTGGTAAGGGAAACATCAGTTCCTGCAGTAAATAATCTTTGCCTCCATCTGATCACAGCTTTACTCCACACCCCAAAACGTGTCAACACAAGTGACTCAGCCACTGAGTCAATCGGAGACTGACTTCAACTCGCAACGCGGAGAAGCGTCTGATGAGCCAGTGCTTTCGAACAAGTGCAGTTGTTACAGGAGCTGAGACCTCAGTGAAAACCCTGGTCCATCCTGTCCCGATAGTGATTCCCCCTCGGCTGGATCACAGACATTTCATGTACAGGTCAGTGAGATAGGTTGATGTGGGAGGGAATCTGTGGGTGTGAGTTTAGCTGCGTGTGTATATGGGTGTGAGGATGCTCTTCTACATTACTATAAGATAGTGAGAGGCTGGTAAATGTACCAGTAGCTGCGTGTGTGTTAAATATTTCCGGGCATGTGTACAATCGTGAAGCATCCAGTGTGTTGCTGCACGTGTTCGTGAGACAACCAGAAGGAGTGACCAGTAAAACTGGTGAATGAGATATCGTGGTCCAACTCGTTTCTGATGCCTCTAAATGGAGATCCAGCATGACCAGCTCATTTTCAATTAGGATTGTTTTGGGTCTGTGCCACTGTGGAACATTTGTGCCCATGGGGTATGTGATTTTCTTCCACATGCATGTGTGTTTGAAAATCGTTGCTGGTATGTTTTTCAACCCCATTTTCTTCTCCCCAGAAACTTTGATCCCCTGACTAATCCAAAGCCTCTGTCTCTCTCTCAGTGTTTAATACACTCAGTGACTTGGACTCCACAGCTTCCTGTGGCAATGATTTCACAGACTCACTGCTTTGGTAAGTTAAGTTTGCCACCTGCTATCAGGAGCACAACTTAGCAAAGCAGTAGCTCAGTGGTTAGCACCGCTGCCTCACAGTGCTAGGGACCTCGGTTTGATTCCAGCCTTGGGTTGCTGTCAGTGTGGAGTTTGCACATTCTCCCTGTATCAGTACAGGTTTCCTCCCACAGTTGAAGGATATGCAGGTTAGTTGGATTAGTTAGTTGCCCACAGTGTCTAGGATGGGAAATGCAATGACAGGGCAAGGGGTGAGATGCTCTTCAGAGGGTCAGTGTGGGCTTGATGGGCTGAATGGCCTGTTTCCACACTATATGGATTTTATGACCCTCCCACCCCGTGGCTAAAGAAATTCTGTCGTCTCAGAGCTTACACTCTGGGGCTGTGCCCTCGGGTCCGACAGTCTCTCCTATTCATGGAAACACAGACAGACATGAGGTTGGCTATTGTTGTAGGGCAGACCTCTTTATCTGCCCATTCCCCCAACCCGCCCAAACCCCAGCCCTGTGACAATGTCCCTCAGACACTGAGAGGGTGAGTTTTTAACGTTTCATTTTGACAAAGTGTCTCATTTAAGGAGAGCTCTATTTCTAAATTATAATTTGTTCCAGTTCTGTTGGAGTCCATTGTTTTATTTATTGATTGGCCTGAAGTCATTTCAAAAAGTACAACATTTTTTTGATGACATTGGACATTCAGCCGTTAAAACAGATTACAAAGTAGAAAAGCTACTCATTAATACATTTTTCTGAAGAAGGGTCCAGACCCAGAACGTCAGCTTTCCTGCTCCTCTGATTCTGCTTGGCCTGCTGTGTTCCTCCAGCTCCACACCGTTTTGTCTCAGATTCTCCAGCATCTGCTTGCGACCACCCTGTTGTCCTGATATTACAGAAGCTAACAATAACCATTGCAGCATGTTGTTTGCAGATAAACATTACATCCCGTAACTGCCCTGAACGCAGCTAATTGGACCAGTGGCAGTTTGAAGGCTTTGTGAATTCATGGTCGTTTGGGAAGATCGATTGTGGATATCTCCTGAGAATAGCAGAAAGTGTTGAATACCTCTCCATGCCAAACGGCCCAATTATGTTCCCTTTTGTCTCCTCTAGAGAAAAGAATGCTTCGTTTGTTTAGTGAGATAACAAGGTGTGGAGCTGGATGATCACAGCAGGCCAAGAAGTATCTTAGAAGCAGAAAAGCTGATGTTTTGGGCTCAGACCCTTTTCTGATGAAGGCTCTAGGCCTGAACCATCAGCTTTTCTGCTCCTAAGATACTGCTTGGCCTGCTGTGTTCATCCAGCTCTACACTTCGTTGTCACAATTTTGTTACGGACAGCATTGAAACAAAACCCATTCAAAAAGTCAGATAATCAGATGAAAACTTCACATCCAATTGCAGAATCAGATACATTTCAACATTTAAATGGATAAACTCTTAGTTCTGGAAGTTCCTTTCTGCTGGTGTTTGAATCTTCCTGGAAAGGTAAGACTGTGTCCTGCTCCTGGGTAAAGCAGCCTGAATGTTTCTCAGAGAAACACCAACATCAGCTCAGGGAAATGAGCCCAAATGCTTGAGTCGTACAGTCGTTAGCGCAGCAAATCAGCGAAAGCTAATTAAGAGCTGGCGGATGTCAGTTCCTTCTGGTTTCATTCTTAGGTAGCATGTTTTCTTGATTTGTCCGTTCTGTTTAACTCACTGTCCACCCCACTCAATCCACTCAGCCCAAGAGTTCCTCAATCCCATCAAGGACATAAGAATAGACGATGATGAGACCATCATATCAGTTGATATTACTGCCCTATTCACATCGATTGATGTACCACAAGCAAGAGAAACACTGGCAACACAACTAAAACAAGAACGAGACCCAAGTAACACCATCTCCATCGACAACACGCTGAAATTACTGGACCTAAGCCTTTTGATCCACTTCACCTTTAACGGCCGAATATATGAACAGATCAACGGGACACCCATGGTGTCAGCTATCTCTGGACTAATAGCTGAAGTGGTAATGCAGAGGCTCGAAAGCATGGCCCTTCCGCTATTCCAACCAAAACTGGATCTGACGTAGAAAGCACCATCATCATGATTAAATGGACCAAATTAGAGGAGACACACCGACCAATAAACAACACTCTCACCAGGGTAAAATTCAGCAGGGAAGAGGAAAAGAACAAACAGCTTCCATTCCTGGACGTCATGGTACAATGCAGGGCCAATGGGGAATTCCTGACAAAGTTCCACAGGAAAGCCACCCACACTGACCAAGTACTCAATTTCAACAGCAACTACCCGAACACCCACAAACAAATTTGCATGAAAACACTAGTCAAATGAGGGACAACATGCTGCGGCAACCAAGAACTAACCCACAGCATTTGTTGTCCATCCCAAATTGCCCAGAGGACAGCTCAGAGCCAACCACTTTGCTGTGGGTCTGGATGGTATTTTCCTTCCCTGTAGGACCTTAGTGAACCAGATGAGATTCTTCCTGACAATTGGCCATGGATTCAGAGTCATCATTGGATTGTTAATTCCAGATATTGTTATTGAATTCAAATTCCACGCTCTCCCATGGCAGGATTTGAACCCAGGTCCCTAGAATAGAACATAGAACATAGAACAGTACAGCACAGAACAGGCCCTTCAGCCCACAATGTTGTGCCGACCATTGATCCTCATGGATGCACCCTCAAATTTCTGTGACCATATGCATGTCCAGCAGTCTCTTAAATGACCCCAATGACCTTGCTTCCACAACTGCTGCTGGCAACGCATTCCATGCTCTCACAACTCTCTGCGTAAAGAACCTGCCTCTGACATCCCCTCTATACTTTCCACCAACCAGCTTAAAACTATGACCCCTCGTGCTAGCCATTTCTGCCCTGGGAAATAGTCTCTGGCTATCGACTCTATCTATGCCTCTCATTATCTTGTATACCTCAATTAGGTCCCCTCTCCTCCTCCTTTTCTCCAATGAAAAGAGACCGAGCTCAGTCAACCTCTCTTCATAAGATAAGCCCTCCAGTCCAGGCAGCATCCTGGTAAACCTCCTCTGAACCCTCTCCAAAGCATCCACATCTTTCCTATAATAGGGCGCCCAGAACTGGACGCAGTATTCCAAGTGCGGTCTAACCAAAGTTTTATAGAGCTGCAACAAGATCTCACGACTCTTAAACTCAATCCCCCTGTTAATGAAAGCCAAAACACCATATGCTTTCTTAACAACCCTGTCCACTTGGGTGGCCATTTTAAGGGATCTATGTATCTGCACACCAAGATCCCTCTGTTCCTCCACGCTGCCAAGAATCCTATCCTTAATCCTGTACTCAGCTTTCAAATTCGACCTTCCAAAATGCATCACCTCGCATTTATCCAGGTTGAACTCCATCTGCCACCTCTCAGCCCATCTCTGCATCCTGTCAATGTCCCGCTGCAGCCTACAACAGCCCTCTACACTGTCAACGACACCTCCGACCTTTGTGTCGTCTGCAAACTTGCTGACCCATCCTTCAATTCCCTCGTCCAAGTCATTAATAAAAATTACAAACAGTAGAGGCCCAAGGACAGAGCCCTGTGGAACCCCACTCACCACTGACTTCCAGGCAGAATATTTTCCTTCTACTACCACTCGCTGTCTTCTGTTGGCCAGCCAATTCTGTATCCAAGCAGCTAAGTTCCCCTGTATCCCATTCCTCCTGACCTTCTGAATGAGCCTTCCATGGGGAACCTTATCAAATGCCTTACTGAAGTCCATATACACCACATCCACAGCTTGACCCTCATCAACCTTACTAGTCACATCCTCAAAAAACTCGATAAGGTTTGTAAGGCATGACCTACCCCTCACAAAGCCGTGTTGACTGTATTTGATCAAGCCATGCTCTTCCAGATGGTCATAAATCTTATCCCTCAGAATCCTTTCTAACACCTTGCAGACGACAGACGTGAGACTTACCGGTCTATAATTGCCGGGGATTTCCCTATTTCCTTTCTTGAAGAGAGGAATTACATTTGCCTCTCTCCAGTCCTCAGGTACGACTCCAGTGGAGAGCGAGGATGCAAAGATCTTCGCAAGTGGCGAAGCAATTGCATTTCTCGCTTCCCAAAGCAGCCGAGGACAAATCTGATCCGGGCCTGGCGACTTGTCAATCTTAATGTTTGACAAAATTTTCAGTACATCAGCTTCCTCTATCTCTATCCATTCCAGCATGCACACCTGCTCTTCAAAGGTTTCATTCACTACACAGGTCGTTTCTTTCGTAAAGACAGAAGCAAAAAACTCATTTAGGGCTTCCCCTACCTCCTCAGGCTCCACACACAAGTTCCCTATGCTATCCCTGATCGGCCCTACTCTTTCTTTGACCATTCTCTTATTCCTCACGTAAGTGTAAAATGCCTTTGTGTTTTCCCGGATTCCTTCTGCCAAGCCTTTCTCGTGCCCCCTCCTGGCTCTCCTCAGACCATTTTTGAGCTCCTTCCTTGCCTGCATGTAATCCTCTCTAGCTGAACTTGACCCTAGCTTCCTCCACCTTATGTAAGCTACCTTCTTCCTTTTCACTAGAAGCTCCACCGCTCTCGTCATCCAAGGTTCCTTTATCTTACCCCGTCTTGCCTGTCTCAGAGGGACATATTTACTCATCACTCCCAACAACTGTTCCTTAAACCATCTCCACATGTCTATAGTTCCCTTACCATGGAACAACTGCTCCCAGTCCATGCTTCCTAACTCGTGTCTAATCGCATCATAGTTTCCTCTTCCCCAATTAAATATCCTCCCATTCTGCCTAATCCTCTCCTTCTCCATAGCTATGTAGAATGAGAGAGTGTTATGGTCACTATCACCAAAATGCTCTCCCACCACAAGATCTGATACCTGCCCCGGCTCGTTTCCGAGCACCAAGTCTAGAATGGCCTCTCCCCTCGTCGGCCTGTCAACGTACTGCGTTAGGAAACCCTCCTGAACACACCTTACAAAAACAGCTCCATTCAAATCTTCTGCTCGAAGGAGGTTCCAATCAATATTAGGAAAGTTAAAGTCACCCATTACAACAACCCTACTGCGTCCACACTTTTCCAAAATCTGTCGACCTATGCTTTCTACAATCTCCCTGCTGCTATTGGGGGGCCTGTAGTAAACCCCTAACGAGGTGACTACTCCCTTGCTGTTCCTAATTTCCACCCATACTGACTCAGTAGGCAGATCTTCCTCGACAATGGAAGCTTCTGTAGCTGTGATACCCTCTCTGATTAGTAGTGCTACACCCCCTCCTCTTTTTCCCCCCTCCCTATTCTTTTTAAATGTTCTAAACCCTGGAATATCCAGCAACCATTCCAGCCCATGAGAAACCCATGTCTCTGTTATGGCCACAACATCATAGCACCAGGTACTGATCCATGCTCTAAGTTCATCACTTTTATTCCTGATACTCCTTGCATTAAAGCAAACACACTTTAACCAATCCCTTGGTTCCTTCCCAGGAAAATCCTTCCCACTAGCTGGTCTACCTCTTGCTACTGCCTCACCTGCATCAACGCTCACCTCTGGTATACAGCTCAGGTTCCCACCCCCCTGCCATACTAGTTTAAACCCTCTCGAACTACTCGAGCAAACCTTCCACCCAGGACATTGGTCCCCTTCCAGTTCAGATGCAACCCGTCCTTCTTGTACAGGTCCCACCTTCCCCAGAAGGCATCCCAATTATCAACATATCTGAAACCCTCCCTCCTACACCAGCTGCGTAGCCACGTGTTCAGCTGCGCCCGCTCCCTGTTCCTCACCTCGCTATCTCGTGGCACCGGTAGTAAACCAGAGAACACTACTCTGTTCGTCCTGCTCTGCAGCTTCCATCCTAACGCCCTGAAATCACTTTTTATATCCTCAAACCTATTTCTGGCTATATCATTTGTGCCAATATGTAACACGATTTCTGGCTGTTCACCCTCCCCTTTCAGAACTTTATACACCCGATCGGAGACGTCCCGGACCCTGGCACCAGGGAGGCAACATACCTTCCGGGAATCCCGATCTTGCCCACAAAATCTCCTGTCGATTCCCCTAACTATCGAGTCCCCTACCACGAGTACTTTTCTATTCTGCCCCCTTCCCTTCTTTGCCACAGTGTCAGGCTCAGTGCCAGAGAACTGACTACTATGGCTTTCCTCTGGTAGGTCAACCCCCCCAGCAGTATCCAAAACGGTATACTTATTGCTGAGGGGAATGCCCACAGGGGATCTCTGCACTGTCTGTCTGTCCCCTTTCCTCCCCCTAACTGTAACCCATCTATCCTCGTCCTGAGCCTTAGGAGTGACCAACTCCCGATAACTCCTCTCAATTACCCCCTCTGCCTCCCGAATGATCCGTAGTTCATCCAGCTCCAGCTCCATTTCCCTAACACGGTTTTCAAGGAGCTGTAGCTGGGTGCACTTCCCGCAGATGTAGCCAGCGGAGACGTGTGCCACATCTCCCAACTGCCACATTTTGCAGGAGGAGCAAGCAACTGCCCTAGCATCCATACCCCACTTATCTGAACACCCACTCAATACTAAAGCAGAAAGCTCACTTCAAGTAATAATAACAAATTAATAACAAACTTATGTTCAATAGAGAAAGTTTAGAATGAACCTTACCTTATTAACTAGGTTAGAGGAGGAGGGCGGGTGGGAGACACTACAGTTGTAGAGTCTCGGGTTAAGCCGCCTTGCTGATATATATGGTCACTGCTTTCCTTCCCGGCTGCCCCTCTGGTCCTCGTCACTTCCTCTGATGCTCCCGCTCCTTCTCTGAAAGAGGAAAAAAAAAACACCGCTGCCCGCTACCGGTAAGTAATTTAAAAATAAACTGCTTTACCTTAGCTGCAGTCTTCCGGGTCCGTCTTGCCTCCGCTGCTGCTCGCACTCAAAAAGAATGTTAGAGATAATGGGAACTGCAGATGCTGGAGATTCCAAGATAATAAAATGTGAGGCTGGATGAACACAGCAGGCCAAGCAGCATCTCAGGAGCACAAAAGCTGACGTTTCGGGCCTAGACCCCGAAACGTCAGCTTTTGTGCTCCTGAGATGCTGCTTGGCCTGCTGTGTTCATCCAGCCTCACATTTTATTATCCCTAGAATGTTATCCAGGTCTCTAGATTGATAGACCAGCAATAATACCGCTCAGCCATTGCCTCACCTGATGACAAAATTAATCAACAAAGTGATGTGAATGAGCAATGCTGGGGCTCTGTCCACATTGCATGTAGCTCCTGGTCTTTCAAAGTCTAAGCTCATATTTGAGTTGAAAGACTCTGTGTAACAGATATCAAGCTGCAATCTTCAATTACAGGTGATACAGGATTGGATTGTGTGGAACAATGAGTCACGGAGAAAGAGTGGTGATGGAACAGGCAGCTCTGGGCCGTCCTTTCCAACTGGGAATGCTGTACGACTGCCGATCTGACTGTCTGATCCCAGGTAACACAATCCAACTGACTGTAGGGCAACAGAAGCAAATTTCTATCAAATCATATAATTGACACCATGTGATTGTCTACTAATCTCGGTAACATCTCTGTGATCCTCACAATTTATTTCTTCAATCTATCCTGTTATTATTGAATACTGGGACAGGTAAACCGCAAATATACTGCACATAATAGATATTATCTGCTCTGCACTGCATCTGTTTTTCTCCTTTCTCATCCACCTTGTTCACGTTGATATTAATGTATGATGATTGTTATATCTGCAGGGGTCACACTGTGGGATTTAGAGAAATTACAACCTCACGTACAATCTCAGCGTAACACTGAGTTTCACATCATTGCATCTGACTCCACTGATAAAAAAGCCTCTGCGCTGAATGTGCATGGATCACTGAAAGCAAGTTTCCTGGGTGGTTTGGTGGAGGTGACAGGATCAGCGAAGTATCTCAACGACACAAAGAAATCGAGGCAACAGGCCCGAGTGACCCTCCAGTACCGAACAACAACCAAGTTTGAGCAGCTGACAATGAACAGCTTGGGGCAACAGAAAATAACCTACCCGAATGTGTTTGATGAGGGAACAGCAACTCATGTGGTTACAGCAGTGCTGTACGGGGCTCAGGCTTTCTTTGTGTTTGATCAAGAGGTCTCTTCGACAGAGAACATACGGGATATTCAGGGTAACCTGGAGGGGATGATTAAAAAAATTCCTTGTATTGCAGTTGAGGGTCAGATCTCCCTAGAATTGACAGAGGAACAAAAATCCAATGTCCAAAAATTCAGCTGCACCTTTTATGGAGATTTCTTCCTGGAAAACAATCCCAGCACATTCCAAGATGCTATCAAAATCTACACAACCCTCCCAAAGTTACTGGGAGCGGATGGAGAGCACGCAGTGCCCATGAGAGTCTGGCTCTACCCACTCGACAAACTGGACTCTAAAGCTGCTCAACTGGTACGGGACATAAGTATTGGATTGGTCAATGACTGCCAGTCTGTGCTGGAGCAGCTCAATGAGATCGAAATGAGATGTAATGATATGTCGAAAGACAGTATCACGGTTCAATTTCCAGAGGTTCGGAACAGGATACTGAAATTTCGAGAGATGTGTCAGGAGTATAAACTGGTTTTCCAGAAGGCTTTATGCAGAGTGTTGCCGTCTATCCGTGGAGGTGGTGCAGAGGAAGGGTTGCTGGTGGATATTCTGAAGAACAAGGAACGGTCACCGTTCAAACACCAGGCACTGGTCAAATGGCTCGATGGTAAGGAGCGGGAAATGAATGTGCTGAGATCATTTCTCATAATATTGAAAGATATACCCATTGTGAAATCGAGGGGTGAGATGGATAGGGAACTCTTGGATCCAGAGGCAGAGAATGTGGTCTGTTTCACATTCACATCACTGCATCAAGAGGATTTCTATCTGTCAGAAGCAGGCAGATACCTAAAATCTCTCACAGCTGAGAAAATGCAGATCCCAGATCCTGCTACCCAGATTAGTGCAGAACATCACAACCAGCAGTGGTTTCACTCAGAGTCTGTATCACAGAAGATGAGGGCGCTCTCTCGTTTATTCCGGGATTTTGCCACAGAAAACAGAGTAGAAAGGAAAACAAAGTTCATTGTTGCGTCAGTGCAGGATGACAGTAATGTGGGATCATCGATTTACCTGTATGAGGGAGGGTTTGTGGTGAATTGCTGCTTCAAACCCCCATCACAGCCGGAGAGACCCGTGGTCAGTGGAGTAACACATGACAGTGTGACTCTCCAATTACAGCCACCGAGATGCGATGCTGGTGAGATTGTTGGGTACAGGGTGGAATACCGAAACACCCAACAGGAGGAATTGAAAACTGTGGATACACCCAATAAATCCAAATCCTTCACAATCCCCAGGTTACAGCCGCACCAGAAATATCAATTCCAATACAGAGCAGTGACCAAGGCAGGGGTCAGCGTGGCCAGTGAGAGCTCCAGTGTCACCACACGTCCCACAGGCCCACCTGGTAACCCCTCCACACTCCAGGTTGACTGGTGTGACGTAACACTCACCTGGGACAGGCCGACTGAGATTGGAGCCAGTGTTAATATTGTTCAGTACAGGATAGAATATAGGGAAGGAAAGGCAGTTCGCTCCAACACAGAGAATGGATTGTGGGAGGAAGTAAAGACAAGAGGCTGTGAATGTCATTGTACTTTAGAGGGACTGAAACCCAAGACATGCTACAGACTGCGAGTGTCTGCTGACTGTGGAGAAGGTGGCTCTAGTGAACCAAGTGAGGAGGTTCTCATAGAAACAGAAAATCAACCCAAGAGACTGGCTGTGAAACTTCATAAAGAAAGTACATTAACAACCAAAGGGAACCCTTCCATTTACACACTGCGCTTACAGAAGAAGATACTGGACAAAGCTGGACACCTTGTACGTTGCACCTTTGGAAAACCCTCCAAAAAACACAGTGGAAGGACAATCATGGTCCTTGGAGCAACAGGAGCAGGAAAAACAACCCTCATCAATGGAATGATCAATTACATCCTGGGTGTGAAATGGGAGGACAAATTCAGATACAAATTGATCAATGAAGGGACAGGAAGATCCCAGGCTGAAAGTCAGACATCATCAATCACTGCCTATCAACTGCACCATCGAGAAGGATTCCAGATTGATTACTCTCTCACTATCATTGACACTCCAGGGTTTGGAGACACCAGGGGGATATCCCGAGATAAATTGCTCACTGAGCAGATCCAAGAGTTCTTCACTTCCCCAGATGGTGTTGATCAGATCGATGCTGTGTGTTTCGTTGCTCAAGGCTCTATGGCTCGTCTGACCCATACACAGAAATATGTCTTTGATTCAATTCTTTCTATTTTTGGCAAAGACATTGCAGAGAACATCAGAATCCTGGTGACATTTGCAGATGGGCAGATTCCCCCTGTTCTGGAGGCCATCAATGTTGCTGAGGTACCGTGTCCCAAAGATAAAAAAGGTTTTCCAGTTCACTTCAAGTTCAACAATTCGGCCATATTTGCTCAAAGACCAATTTCTGGTGACTCTGTCAATAAGAGGGACCCTGATGGGAGCAGTGAGGAGGAGGAGGAGAGCAATAGCTTTGATGCAATGTTCTGGAAGATGGGATCAATCAGCATGAGGAAATTCTTTTCAGCTCTGAGCAAAATGGAAACAAAGAGTTTACGTTTGACAAAGGAGGTCCTGAGAGAGAGGCAGCAGCTGGAGGCTGCGATAGAGGGATTGCAGCCTCAGATTAAAATGGGGTTGACCAAAGTGGAGGAGCTCAGGAAGACACAACAAGCTTTGAACCAACATCAGGTCGATCTGGATGCAAACAAAGATTTTGAGTATGAGGTTGAAGTCACAGTTCCGGTACAGACTGATATCAGTGGGAGTGGTCATTTCATAACTAACTGTCAGAAATGTCACTTCACCTGCCACTATCCTTGTGCCATTCCTAATGATAGTGATAAAAGGGGATGTGCAGCAATGGGGCACAATGGATACTGCAGAGTCTGTCCAAGTAAATGTGTGTGGTCTATTCATTTTAACCAAAAGTACAAGTTTGACTATGAAACCAGAAAGGAGAAGAAAACGTATAAAGAGCTAAAGGAAAAATATGAGAAAGCATCTGGTGAAAAGATGACACAAGAAAAGGTCATGAAGAAACTTCAGCAGGAGTTAGATGGTGTGCAGCAAGTGGTTTTCAAACTGATTGAAACATCATCTCAGTGCATTTTAAGACTTGAGGAAATAGCTCTCAGACCAAACCCATTATCAACTCCAGAATACATTGACCTGCTGATTCAATCTGAGAAAGAGGAAGCGAAACCGGGATTCCTGGAGAGAATCCAGTCACTGAATGAAGTCAAACAACAGGCTGAGATAATGGCAAAAATATCCAGACAAGAGGAGCTGTGCCCAAAAGAATATGGAGGCAAAGCAGCAGACGGTAAGAAAGGACTTCGGGAAAGATTGAAAGAGAAGTTTTCTGACGTGTGCAATTGGTTTCAGCTTTCAAAATAATTCACATCTCAGGCTGGAATAAATGAAGACAACAATGAAACATTTAGTCAACAAATGATGTCGTTCACTTGTTTCCAATGTCTGAAGCAAATAGTTAGCTCGTTAATAAAAGAATTTCTCTCCAAAAAAATTTCCTAATTCTACTTCGCTGATTGAACCAACTCAATCCAGCTGTAACCAAAATAGAAGCAATTATTGCCTGGCCTGTATATCTAACATACATTGCATGAGGACACAAATTTTAAATATCTTTATAATGCCGATCCAATACATAGCTGATTTGGTTGTGAGCTTACACTTCTCTATTCCAATGTGATCACCATATATTTTCTGGTCATTCCTGAATTTTTTGGCTATGATTATTCTGGATCCCGCCAGTGGGAATACCATCTTCCACTGAGCCATCATCCTGATAGACCAGAGCAGCCGTATTGCAGGCTGCTGCAATTGATCAGGCCATCCCTGGATCTCCTGCTGATGAAGCATTTGGAACTCCTTGAATTTGTTGATCTCCCCTCTAATCTGCTTCAGTTTCAGAGCAGTGTCACCTTCACAACAGGGTGAGAATTTACACTTCGATTTTCTATCCTGTGTTTCTCCTGTGACAAAGGCATGATGCTCAGTGGTTAGCACTGCAGCCTCACAGTGCCAGGGACCTGGGTTTGATTCCACCCTCGGGCGACTGTCTGTTTGCACATTCTCCGTGTGTCAGCGTGGGTTTCCTCTGGGTGCTCCGGTTTCCTCCCGCAATCCAAAGATGTGCAGGTTAGGTGGATTGGCCATGCTAAATGGCCCGTTCAGGGATGTGTAGATTAGAGAGATGGTTCTGGGTGGGATGCTGTGTGTGTCGGTGTGGACTTGTTGGGCTGAAGGGCCTGTTTCCTACGCTGTAGGGATTCTATTCTATGATACTGAGAATCAGGTGTGTGCCAGCTCCATTTCTCTTCCCAGCTTGTATTTCAGTTTGGTATTGTAACTCCAAGACCCCAAGAAAAACATGGATCGTCTTGCTAGTGCTTTCTTGTGGGTTTGCACCATTTATCATGATGAACATCCTTACATCGACATCAACATCGAAATTCTCACATCTATATAAGTGCTCCTTTTATATTGGCATCTCTGATCTCATCCGAGAATGAGCTTTGAATGTTAATACTGCTGTCTTTGCTTTCCTGTCCTCTATTTGTAGAGGGGCATGTTTCTTTCTCTTGGAGGAGTAGAATAAACTTAACAAATGTCATATTACCTTTTGGAGTTTCTTTGAACTTCTGTCACATGACTCTGACAAAGAGCACATGAAACCTTTTTATTATGTGTTGTGACACATTTGATGTGATGGAGCTTGTGTATCAAGTCAAGTCAAGGAAAATTCTCAACTCTCTCAGCATTGCTAGTCCCTTTCAGCAAACTACCAAATGGCAGTCTCTACTTCAGTTTAAACTTTTTGAATGCCTGTAAGATACAATCAGCTTCTTAATTCATTGTGAGCTTCAGCAGTGCATTCTGCTGTGTCTGTCAATGTTTTTCTTTTTCATTTCTGCACAATTCAAGATATTTTCCTTCTGGCATTAACGGGGGTTGCTTTTCCAAACCAGTATTACATTAATTTAAGATAATAAAATGTGAGGCTGGATGAACACAGAAGGCCCTGCTGGGCCTGCTGGGTTCATACAGCCTCACATTTTATTATCTTGGATTCTCCAGCATCTGCAGTTCCCATTATCACTGTTACATTAATTTAAAATGGTTTTGGCTTAGTCACAAGCACTTACTGCCACTATACCATGTATTCTGGTTTTCTTTGTTTCCCAAATGTTAGAAATAATCAGCTCGTAAATGTGCAAAGATGAGAAATTTTGGCGTAATATTTGCTGTTTGGCTTGGTTCTCTTACATATGCTTCTTTCATCCAGCCTGGAACATTTAGACATCAGTTGATTTCTAGGTAAGTAGTTCCTAGCCCTTTTCACACAATAGAATAGTAATTAACACAAGTACTGCCTTAGTAAAAGACAGAGGAGCTAAACTTACATTAACATTTGGACTCAACTTTTGCTATAATTATATGGAACTGTTTCATTTATTCAGATTGTTTCCTTCAAATAATGATTCATATGCTGTTGCTTGTGTTCACTTATTAGACAATATTATTTCAGGAAACATTGTTTTCTTTGTTAAATTTTAAAATCACACATAGCCGCTATTTTTTTCTAAGGTTATATTCTGAATTTCTTTTTGTAAGTGTGGAATTTGAACTATACAATAAGCATGTTTGTATTCTGGTTAATCTTGTTTGAATAAGCTTTGATATTAGGTTTGCAACAAGTGTTTCTATATTCCATGAGTAATTGTATTTCATGAAGTGATTTGCTTTGAAACTGTATAAAGTCTAACCAGTTATCATTGGCTTATCAATAAAACAAATGATTTAATCCAGCTTGCTGTCATTTTTACCAGCAGCTTGGGCAAAGCTGCAGACAGACTCACTGACTAGAGTGTGGGTGCCTCACCTTGACAAATAATGTGTAAAGTTACTATTACAGTATTAAGCACCTGATACGGGTTTACCCTGAAACTGCCCTCATGCTCAGCACCAGAGATCACTCCAGCAGTGACCCTTCCAATCTGTGGAAGCCAGAGTGTGACTGTAAATGGACAGTATCTGGCAATGGATCCTGCCCCAGATATTGAACAGATGCCTTATTCTGATCATCAGCATGTGATTGTCATTCATGGAAAAATGGGAGAATGTGTATCCAATCAGATGGTGTCATGACTATAAAGTAGGAAGCAATTTCTTGTGAACACCAAAATAAATTTCTGAAACAAAAGCAGAAGTTGCTGGAAAAGCTCAGCAGGTCTGGCAGCATCTGTGAAGAGAAATCAGAGCTAACGTTTTACATCCAGTGAAGCTTCCTCAGAACAGTTTTGAGGAAGGATCTCCGGACACAAAACATTATTGCTGATTTCTCTGAGGAAAGCTCACTAGACGTAAAATGTTAGCTCTGATTTCTCTTCACAGATGCTGCCACACTTGCTGAGCTTTTCCAGCAACTTCTGCTTTTGTTTCTGATTTACAGCATCTGCAGCTCTTTTGGTTTTTATGAAGACAAATTTCTGATTTGCTTCTATGGGAAACATAATTCAAATATTTCCCCATGATTTTAAAGGGGAAATTGATGATTATTACACAACTTGTGAAAATTTGAGAAATGTGAAGTGAAGAAGGAGGGTATTTGATATAGACGACTGTGACACGATTACCTCGTTGTGGAGAGGGACAAGAGTCACGTTTTGTCAATTTGGAAAAAAGCAAAACAGAAATATATATCTCAGGGCCATAACTATAAGAAAGTGCTGCAAAAGTACAAATCCTCCCATGACATAATTTACTTCACAGACATGGGGAGAGTTTGTATTTACAAATCTATTTAAAAAGGGGCTCTTCAACAAAATAGAAGTTTGAAAACCACAGCTTGTGTAATTACTGACCATTGCACAGTGGTGGAATACATCACATATTCTATAAACAGTGAAGAAAATCAATTGGCCACCAAAACATTCATTGCATTCATATATAGCAACCTTTACCCTAGAAAAACTCACAAGGTGCTTCACAGAGGCATTTTGTAAGATACAGTCAGAGAACTGAATGCTGGCAGTTTCTAAAGATTTCCTTCTATCCTTTTAACCTTAAACTCTTATCTCTCGAACAAAGAGTCAGAAATCCCAAAGCATATCCAGGTTCAAATCCGACAGGCATTTTCACACTGGGGCATTGAGTTGCTGCTAACGAACCCTGCAAGAACAGTGGGTGTGATGAAGATTTGCAGATTTTGACAAGTGGCCTGGGCTCTGTTCACAACTCCCTGTAGTTTCTTTTGGTCTTGGGAAGAGTAGTTGCCACATCATGCTGTGATGCATCCAGATAGAATGCTATCTACAGTGCATCTGTAGTTTCAAACTTCTTGAGTGTTGTGGGAATTTGTTGGACAAACAGGGAATTTTCCATGACACTTGAGACTCTCACCTTGTCTCTGGTGTGCATAAGGTCCACAACTTGTATGCCACACTCTGTCCAAGTTCTTTTCGCCCTATGACCTCTAAGGTCCTCGATTACTATGATCTTCCTGTACTGCTTGCAAACAAATCTTTTCATCTTAAGCATGTGACAACAAATCAAATTAAATCAATAAGGTGGGGTGCTCTTTGGAGGATTGGTGCAGTCTTGATGGGCCGAACAGCTTCTATCTGCACTGTAGCCATTCTCTGATTATTTAAAGAATTGCTCTTGTTGCCTGTGAAATTAGGCTCTTCAATGTTGATGTCTCTGCCCTGATGGGAACTCAAAACAGGGCAAAGGGCAGCTGTGGGAAGAAGATGGTGGTTACACCTTCTTCCTAAGAGGCAATCCTGAGGATCAACCCAGGGAACATGGAAGTGGATTCGCTATCAAGGACAAACTTGTCAACTCGCTCCCAGAGCTTCCCTGTTCGAATCAATGATTGCCTCGTGACATTCAGCCCAGCACTTCCATGTTGGCCCTGTGTGAAAAATAGATCTGCAGGTTCTATTCTCTAGCTTCTTCACCAGAACCCAGTAAATCTTTCCTTTTCAGGAAGTTATCCAAATCGCTTTTGGAAGGCACAATCAAATCTAGCTGTACTACACTCTCAAGCCCTGTATCCCAAAATCCTAACAATTCCGAGCATAACTAAGTAACTCAAGCGGGATTCAGTGGCCAAATAGCCCCTTACTCTCCTTAATTTGTCTGTTTGTCAGACAGATTCTAAATTGACAAGGGTCAGTGAGTGTAGACAGAGAGAATGTGGTGAGGTCATAATCAAATTTGAAGCTAGCCTCAAAGGGCCGAATGGCCTACTCCTGTTCCTGAATCTCATATTCTTTTTATGTCATCCCTGGTTCTTCTGCCACGAACCTTAAACCATTCTCTAATAGGTTTTGCCCTTCTCATCCATGGAACTACTTTCTCATCATTTGTCCAAGACACGCATAACTCAAGCAGCTCCTCTAAAGTTTCCCCTCATCATTCCCTTTTCCAAGGACAGTAGTCCCCCAGCCCAGCACATCCCACCTCTACCTTCTTCTCAAAATTCACAACAGAACTGTCGGAGCAGACCTATTGTTTCCAGCTGTTCCCATCCCGGAACTTATTCCTTTCTGCCTTGACTTGTATTTTTTTGCTCCCAAGTCCAGTCCCTTTCTATTCACATCCATGTTTCTGCATGTACTTGATGTCAGTTTTAAAATTTCCAGGTGGCAGTTGGCAGCCACCTCCACTTCACCATGGATGCACAATCACTTTATGCGTCCATCCACCATCGGGATGGTCTCAGAGCCCTCCGTTTCTTGCTGGAAAAACGACTTGAGTTGTCCCCAACAACACTGCGCTCCTCTGTCTGGCTGAGCTCATCCTCGCTTCAAGCAACTTCACCTTTAACTCTTCTCACGTTCTTCGGGTCGAAGATGTGGCCACAGGTATCTGTGTGGGTCGAGTTGCTGTCTCTTTCTGGGGTACATGGAACATTCCTTGATCCAGTCTTATTCCGGTCCCTCCCCATATCTCTTTCTCCACCACATCAGTGCTGCTTTCCTCTCTCATCCAGAATTTTAAAATGTGACAAATTTTGCTTCCAGATTCCACCCCACATTTACGTTTACATGGTGCATCTCTGGCTCCTCACTCCCCGTCCTTGACATCCCTGTTTCCATTTCTGGGAATAGCCTGGCCACCCAACACACTGACTCCTACACTTACCTCAATAGTACATCCTCACAACCTCCTCCCTGTTAGGACTCCATCCCAATCTCCCAGTTTCTCTGTCTCCATCATATCTGTTCTGACGATGCCAACAACTGTGGTGGGGCGGGAGGAGGGAGTGTTTCAGAAATGTCCATCCTTTTCATCAACTGAGGATTCTCTGCTGTCGTGGTTGACAGAAGTTTTAGCTGTGTTTTACCCATTTCTACACTTCTGCCCTCACCTATTGCCTTCCCCCCGACAACAGCGATTGGGTCTCCCCCCATTCCTCACTTTGTATCCCACCAGCCTTCATATCCAAAGGATCATTGGCCGCCGTCGCTGCCACCCCCAGCAGGATGCCACAACCAGATACATATTCCCTCCCCTCCCTGTCAGCATTCTACAGGGACCAATCCCTCTGGGACACTCTGGTCCCCTCCTCCTCCATTCCAATCATCTTCTCACACTCCCACAGCACCTTCCAAAGTAGTCACAGAACACTCCACACTTACCTCCTCCAAGGTCCCAGACACACATCCCAGGTGAAGCAATACATGCACTTCACTCAATCTGGTCACAGTGTGCGCTCCCCTACCATGGGTAACCACTTTGCAGAATCCTATGTTTTGTCTGCAGAAATAATCCCGAGCTTCCAGTTGCCTGCTATTTCGACACACCACTGTGTTCCCACACCTACATTTCTGCTGCAGGCCTGCTGCATTGTTCTAGTAAGCCTCAATGCAAGCTTGAAGATCAATGTCTCATTTTCCTCTTGGGGGCCCTGCAGTCTCTAGGACTCAACATTAGGTTCAAAAACTTTTGAGTTTCATTCCATCCTTCCATGTTTTGTACCCTCCATACACCTGATCTTGTAATGATATGCATTGCATTTAGCACAGTCATCCATTCCCACCTACTCCTAGGCCAATTATCACATTGTGTGAGTTATATTCAGCACAGCTCACCTATTTTCTCCTACTCTTAGCTCCGATGATCATTTATTCACCTTTCCCTCTGTCCTGGTCTGCTATCCATTATCTCCTTGTTTACCAAAGTCTTTCATCTCTTTTTTTCTCTCTCTCTCTCCAGCAATTTCTGTTTTTGTTTCGGCATTATTCTTTTCTGTTGATCACATCCAATCACTCCTTACAGGGCTGGCCTACAGGAGCCCAGCTGGCATGATGGGTCCTGTCAATCACACCCTGAACATTTAGGAAACCTGATATTGCTGGCTCCGGCTCTTTCTAGACTGAATGCTGCAGTTCATGTAAAAGCTCCATATTGTCCAGCCCACATTGCATTGCATCTGTAAATACCTGTGTGCAATGATGGGCAGCAGCCTGTAATTTCACACACATTACTCCACACAGCCTTAATTGGTCTGGATAAAAAAAAATTCAAGGCAACAGTTACTTTCAGGGGCACTGGCATTGGTTAACCTTTGCCACCTACCCCTCCAACCTCAGCCATGTGTGTGCAGGTCCTTCCCCAGCCTGGCAGGTCACAGAGAGAGGTCACTGATTAGCTTAAGAACCTCAGTCTTTTCTGGTACGACAGCTCTGACATTGCTAAGTTCCCCAATCTAACCCTGCGCACACAGTTAAGTGCACAAGGCCCTCTGGACATACCCCTGTGGCATCAGAAGCCCCCCACACCCTGTGCAGGTCAGACATCATCAAACTGTTCTTCCTGTCCCAGGGTGTTTGGCTTTTTCTCATCTCCTACTCCTCATCCTCTGCATCCTTCCTCCTCTTCTCTGTCCCACTTCTCCTCCTCCCTCTCCAACCCTCCTGCTTCTCCCCTCCATTCTTTCTCCACCATGTGCTGTCCTTCCTCCCACCTCCACTTATCTTTCTCCCTCCCCATTCCTCCTCTTCCCTCTCTCATTTCTAATCAGTTTCCTCACATTCCAACTGCTCCTCTTTCTTTATCCTTCTCCTCCATTCCTTCTTCTCCAATCCATTCTCCATATCCTCCCCTTCCCCTACCCCTCTTCCTCCATCCCCGACTTCTGAAAATGGTGCCGGTGCTTGTCCTGCCCAAAATTCAGCTCCCCCTCACCGCCCACCTCCAACCCATCCGCCACGGAGAGCCACCCGAAGATCTCGCCCCAACTGAGCCCCGACTTTGGGATCACGCCCCGACTACTTCCACTGGGAATAAATCCAAACTCCGCCCGCCGCCCACACCTCATCTCCCGGGAAGCTGAAGGGTGGAAGTGAAGCCTTTGCTCAGCCCCGAGCGATCAAGCCACCAGGAAACCGATGTGAGAATGCGCCTGGCGCTATCCTAAGGCTGGGAGCCAGGGGGTGAAAGAGCATTCGGCCGCTCAGGAGCTTCACAAGCTTCCCGCGGCCAACATGAACACAGTGGGCAGACCGGGATTTCAAAGCTGCCCGCTCGCAGCGGGGATCAGAGCTTTGTGAGCACACAGTTAGTCCGGCTTTAGGGCAGGAAGGTATGGTCCAGGAGCTTCTTTCACACCTGGATCTGTCTGAACCCTGACTATCCTCCCAAAGTCTGTCAGAAAGAGGAAATTTCCAGGGTCTAACACTGTAATCCCTCGGCTCCTGCTTCACAGTCTGGACCATTTCTGAAGAAGGGTCGAGGACTCGAAACGTCAGCCTTCCTGCTCCTCTGATGCTGCTTGGCCTGCTGTGTCCGTCCGGCTCCTCACCTTGTTATCTCAGGTTCTCTCTTTAGTTGGTTTTAAATTTCGGACACGATCAATCATGCACTTGCTGGCTCTGCTGTTTGAGTTCAGGAAATGTTGTCAAACACAACAGAATATAATCTCAACAGATTTAGTTTATTGTGATTTTCCCCGCTTATAGACTGCTGTTATAAGGCAAGATTAATTTTCTTTACCCTCAGAGTGTTTTATTCCCATTCCCTGATTGGAATAGTGATATGGATTTTTACATGGATTGGGAGAAGTCTAACACTTTCATCGCTCCAGCCTTCTGTAGACATGGAGGCGACCTGGCTAAGGAATGGAGAGGTCATGCCTGAGACAAAATCTTTGGGGAGTTGACTGAACTACGATGGGACACATCAAATGCAAAAAGAGACTGAAATCAGTGCTGGGGTTTGAGGATCAATACTGATTCAATCAATTTCCAACTGAACACAGCAGCCTGGCAGAGGCAAAACGCTGTCAGTGATGTAAGGAATGAGAATGTGTATTAATATTGGAACAGTAGAAGACTGTCCCACTCCTTAAGTTTCTTCTATCAAACAGGTTTAAGGGGTTTAAGGAGCACTTATTTTTCCAGATTTGTGCATATGGATACCAAATTCTCATTGCTGCTTTTCAGCTCTATCCCAACAGTATGGAAATATTGCAATCAATTTTCATCCCATTTAACGTGGAATGATCTCACCCATCGGAAAATAAAACCGATGGAAGAAGTAATTCACTAATTTAACCCATTGATATCCCTTCACTCTTCCTCCAAACATTTAACCATGTGTAAACGTGCACATGGAATTCCCTGTGTCTCCATCCAAGCCTCTAAATTATCTGTGAATAAATCCTAGCACTAGTCAGCAACACCCAATTCACATGAACAAAATAAGAAAAGAAATCACTGAAAAGCTGAGGCTTTACAGCCCTCTGCAGCATTTAAATATATAATTAGGGGTCAATAGATGATGACTTTGCCCATTATGTTACATGGACAGATGGAAGAGTGCGGAAAGTCCATTTTCATTGAAAGATTTTCAAAGAGCAGAAAGGATGAATGTACCATCTTCAGGGTGTGCCCTTTGCTCAACAGGGCACAGAATATAAATGATCCTTCCTTCTTTCCTCCTCCCTGGATTTAAAATCCTCCATTTCTCTCCCCTCTGCCCTCCCTTCTGAAGATGCATAGACACACCCTTTCCAATGCTTCTGAATGAATTGTGCCCAGGATTCAATCAGGACACCATCCTGGTTTACATTCTCAGCAGGACCCATGACTGAGTTCTTGGTGCAGACACGACTATTAAAGCTGCTGGCCACTCTACACCAAGTGAACCTGTTCATAGTGTGTTATATTACAGGAAGGCTCCTTACCAGTCTCTCACCAGGTAAATGATGAGCAACCTGACACCTTGAAAATATCTGTCTAAAGTTATTGTGATGCTGTTGCTGGTGAAATTTGACTACTGTTTCCCTTCCCATGTGGAGAACTATCCTTAATGTATGCAGCAAGGAGTACATGCTCAGGAAGGCTTATTAGATCCAGCCACTAGAAATACATTCTTGTTATTCCCATTTCCCAGCTGCTATCTCCCAACCAATTGACACCCTGTGTCAAAGATTTCTTCCAATTCTATTGGCTCTTATGACTGTCAGGAATCACTAGTGTGGAACCTGACCAATTAACTTCTGGAAGCCCATATAGGGCAGAGACAGGAGTGGATCCAGGTACAGAGACAATCCTGATATTATACAAACATGTTTCAGAAATCCAAGGAAGCAACTGGAGATGTTCCCATCTTATAAGTTTCATTGCGTCAATATTTTTCCTGGCTGTTTTTGTCAGAATAATTGACTAATTATCTGGAAAAAGCCACGGAGAGGTAACAATTAGAGCAAGTGCAATGTGAAACTGAGGGGATAGAGTGAGTCTAGAGGAATTTCTAGTACTGGGAACACAGGACACTATGTTAAATGGAATTGATTGAAATCCCACACACAGATACACATGTATGAACACGTCTTGTTCCCTCTCTGATCTTCTTTGTGTGATTAGCTCAGACCAGGTCTAATATTGATTACTAAACCCATCACACACAGTCACATCCCACTGACTGAATATCAATAGAATGGAAGACATCTCCAGACTCTCCATAAAGTGTAAGGATGGAGGGGAGTGTGGGAATGAGGATTTCTGACACAATCTCCATTCCCTCCCACTTGGTGCATTCTGACTCTCTGAGAATAGATTATTCCTCGTTTTAATGCAATCTGTTTTGTTTCTGCAAATTCACCTAGTGGGACCTACATAACAGCTCAAAGGAAGTGCATGGGGAGAAAGTATTGGGAATGATACGGAAGGGTTTGGAAATTAGAGACAGTCAGCCTCCTTCAATTGACTTGTGGTGACTCTGGTACTAAATTCCCCTGCCAGCCATTCCAACTCCTTCCATTCTTCATTCTTCATGCCCTCATTCTCCTCATTTCATTCCAAAATGATTGCTTTGTGGATATTGTGAATCCAATTTCTGTGTTCTCTCATCAGGGGAAACAGCCAGTGCGGCTTCTCTGTCTAACCCTCAAAGAATCTTTCATTTTTCAATGACATAATCTCTCTCTTATCAAATCTGGAGAGAACATTGCATTCAAATTCCACTGTAGATTCACAGCCCACATCAATCATATTGCATTTTCTCACTTTCCACTTCCTTATTCCTCCAGTCCATCCCTTTCCAATTTGACTTCCTCCACTCCATCTCCATCCACTTGCAATTCCTCCACCTTATCTGCCTCTATCTCCTCACCTTCTGTTCCCTCTGTGCTCATTTAGATAAAGCCTGGAGATGATTGAATCCAGGGGTTCAGTGAATGATGTCTGACCACCTTGATTTATTTATTTAATTCTTGCTTCTCAATTTCTGTGTTTTGTCAGGTCCCTCGCTGCATGGCAGGGCACCAATTTGTTCTTTCCTGCCATGTCTAGGTCAGATGTCAGGAACTAGTTAAGGCAGTTCTGGACTGACAGTGCTTGTCCAATGGTACAATTTTGAAGCATGGCACTGGCAAGGGCAGAGACTTGTCGATCCTGATTCTAAGGCAAGTCAAATCAGGCTAAAGTCAAATGAGAGTGACACCATAGGACAATGTCGTTTGGTGAAGAGATGAGTTTGGTAAGATGTGACAATAAACTTGCTAAGCTTCACAGAGAGAAACCCTCCATGGAACTCAATGAATATGACACTGCCACAAAAATATAAGATTCAGCCCATTCACTATAATCATGGCACAAAATAAACTTTACTGCACACAGATCATGGTTGTAGATGCGCAACAAAGCATATGTTTTAGCAAATACAATCCAGACAGATCCAATACATCACTCAATAATGCCACCAGACATTCATTTTACTGAAATTCATTCACAGGAAGTGCACATCACTGATATTCACACACTGAAAGTGTACATTACTGATAGGCCAGCATTTATTATTCATCCTTAATTACCCTTGACTCAGTGCTTGTTAGCTACTCCTTGAACTGCTTCAGGCCATAGGAAGTTTGGTGCACCCACAGTTTGAAAAGGGATTCCAGGAGTTCAACCTTTGGAGAAGGGTCGCCGACATAATTACACGTCAGTTTGGTGTGTGACTTTAGAGGAACTTGCAGATAGAACAACCGTACATCTGGTACACATACTTTCCATGGTCGAGGATATGAGTTTGGAAGGTACATTCAAAGGAGCAAAGGTGTTTTGCTGTAGTGCATCATATAGATGCTATACACTGCTTCCACTCTGTGTCAGTGATGGGAGAAGCAAAATTTGAAGGTTGTCGATAGACTGTTTTTATCCTGGATGTTGATACTATTAATGTCAGAGGAGTATAGTGCCTTCCTCTGGTTTCACCACTCTACTGTTCCCAATATAATGTAAATGTTTTATTCAGTTACAGAAAGTGTCAATTATAGATTTTTGCTGATAAAACTTATTAAATATATTGTGATGAAACAATGTTATGGCACACCCCTGGAGCAGGTGGTGCTTGAACCTAGGCTTCCTGGCCCTGAGACAGGGACATTACCATTGCACCACAAGAACTCTCTATGGCTGAATATATATTTAACCTTTTTGCATCTCACAACATGGAAAGAAAACCCAACAACCAGATTTCTTCCATCAACCACAAATGCATTGACTAATAATAACAACAAGATTTAATGAACTCAGATGCTGAGCTGATTAATACATGCTGTTGGAAATGTGAAGGAATTGGCCATATGGCCTAAGACAAATAGCAAAGGCAAAGAAATGAATTAGTATTTGTCGAGATCAACATTAAAACCCAGGTTTTGGCTAAATAAGTGATAACTCTTGAAGAAAAAGGAGTGGTAATGAAATGTCACAAATCTCATCAAATCTGTAATTCTGGTGTCCGTAAACAAGTGTCACAAGACACATGTAGTTGTCACTGACTTGTTTTCAGAAGCCATTCATTCAAGAGATGTCAAGAGGGTGTGTTTCAGAAGATTTTCAGAAGTGTAGCTGCGTCAGTTCTCTGAGCTCTGACACTGGATTTCCAGAAGATTTCTCAAAACAGGTACAAGAGGATGATTTGGGTCATAGCTGTCAGGAGGCTACACAGCAACTGAACTCCAAATAATATCAGACAACCACAAGACATCATAGCCATGAACACAGACATGTGAATTCCAGCAAACAAAAACTCATGATATGCGACATTCAGTAAATTCTTTTTGAAAGTATCTGAAGTGTCCTTTCATTGACTTTTTAAAAATAAAACAAGTCATCAGTCTTTCAAATGTACCAAAATTCACAAGCATCATGTGATGGTCTCCATGGCTAATCTTCAGGGAATATGACTGGCCTCCTCATCCCCAGGCCATTGCTGGTGAAGCTGGATGCCAACATACCTTTGACAGCTACATGTCATCAGAAATTCCCATGGGAAGGGTTTATCTGCTTTACAGCATTTGGAAAGTTGCACAGGGTGGGGATTTAAAGA
This sequence comes from Stegostoma tigrinum, assembly GCF_030684315.1. NCBI lineage: Eukaryota > Metazoa > Chordata > Chondrichthyes > Orectolobiformes > Stegostomatidae > Stegostoma > Stegostoma tigrinum. Next base: position 5,930,256 of record NC_081387.1, read on the forward strand.
TGACACTCTTGGCATGAAGTGCAGAATGTCCCAGTAGCACCATGTCACTTCCTCCTCTGCTGACAGTACAATTGCATTGACAACACATCATTGGATATGGCTCATTGATTATGAGGTGAGCAACAGAGAATTCAATATAACAACGCATGAGCACTCACTTAGAGAAACTCTCCAGGAAACTCACCCAAGCTGACACCTGGATGATTTTTGGGAGAAATCAGCTATTAAAATGTCTGCTAAATATGTTGGTCAAATTGTTCCTTTCTTTACATGTCTATTACAGCCTTTACATTACATTTTTATAGTTTATTTTCTAAAATACATTAATAGATTCACCTGCTGTTTATCAGTTTCTTGGCCGTCCTTTGCAGTATTCTACAATCATTCTAATCGTCAGAATTGCTACTATTTCTGGCAACTGTAGAGACCTTTGCGTCTAATCTTATGCGATGCTAAACTTCCTTTGTTACTCACGCTTGGCTGACATTTGTTTTGAGAGGTCATGCCCATTGACAGAATATATTATTGCCGTAAGTTGTGTGGCAGTCCTCTAAATGTTAAATGGCTTTTAAAGTAATTTCCCAATCCACTTCGACCAAATGGTGCCTTATTCTTTCATAATTTCCTTGTTCAAGTTGAATACCCTTGTTTCAGGTTGAACCTTTGCACTTTCAAACATATACCATCCTGTCCTAATTTGTTTGCATGCTCTCCCCCATGCATTGGCTTCTGCTGGGTGCTCCAGTTTCTTCCCACAGTCCAAAGATGTGCAAGTTATGTGAATTGGCCATTCTAAATTACCCATAGTGTTCAGGGATGTGTAGGTTAGGTGTGTTAGCCATGAGAAATGCAGAATAACAGGGCTAGGATAGGGGGATGGGTCTGGGTGGGTTGCTCTTTGGATGGTCGGCATGAACTCATTCGGCCAAATGGCCTGTTTCGACATGGTAGTGACTCTATGGATTAAATTCGATGGATACTACAATATTATCTTATATTGTGACAACTTATCCCGAAAGATTCTTTGAGAACAAAATTGTAATAAGCATTTTTACATTACAGATGTAAAATAATTACATTTCAATACTCCTTATTAATGTACTAATCACATCTATTATTGTCAGAACACCTTTTATTTCCTTCTGTCCTTAAATATTACATTGCTATTCCTCTCTAAGGCAGCTATTTTTATGGCATTAGGTCATAGTGATGAGCGCTTATGCTGCCTTTAGATCAATTACTTTGCAGCGAAAACTGTGATCATTCAGGTTGAATGCCCATAACTTTGGCTTTTTGACATCATTCTGCTTTCAAAGCATACTCAAGGCTCAGCTTTGTTTCTGCTGTCCTCTAGTTACTTTCCATGCACTTACTTCTCATTTGGATTGCAGTCAGTTTCTCATTCCTCTTAATAAACTCGTTTCAAACCATCCTAACATCAACCACAAATATCCCTGTGAGGGTGTCAGTTCCCATCCATTAATATGTACAATGTACAGCTTGTACGGGTCACACCTGCCTCAGACCCAACAGACTTGCTCAGAAATCTGATGCACTTTTTCCTACAATAATTCTCTGGCCAAGTTTTGAAACAGTCGATCCTCCTGTTCTGTAGCTCGCACCTTACTCTGGACTGTTGAATGTCCAATTCCCGAATCTGCCTAAACCTGATTAGACAATGGTCACCATCCATTAAAAGTTTCCCACAAATATTTTCCTACCTCATACATCCTTCTGTGTCCTTGAGGTCAGCAGTGTCTGCTGTTGCACAATTTCAGAGAGATGTAGAAGGTGCTGCATGAAGACAGGGTATCCTGGAATCTGTTCCTGCCAGTCCCAGATGACACATTTTGTTCCCAAAATCAAAGAACCCTGATCCCTCTGAATCATAATGTTCCATCATGAGAGAGTGCTGCTATGAGGATCCTGATCAAAGCTCAGTTGTATGGCTGCATGAGAGGGGTGGCAGAAAGTGGGCAGCTGGAAGGGCAAAGGTTCTGCATGTGGTGTCTGCCAAGCACCCTGATGAGTTATGGCAAAATGAGTGAATGCAGAATGTTGTGATCAGCTGATATCAGAAAGGTGTTGTCACCTCCATGAGTATGTCTTGTGATTGTTTTCCAGTCTGAACTATGTAGAGTGTGCACCTCAACTACAATGTGAATGGATTGCAGTAAACAGCACATTTCCACTGGAAGGCCCATAAATGGATCATTGGGATCTCTTCAGTGGCAGAAAAACCTGCTCAAATGGGATGGGTTTCACTTGAACAAAAACAGTAGTTGCTGGAAAAACTCAGCCAGTCTGGCAAGATCTGTGAAAAAAAATCAGAGTTAACTTTTTGAGTCTGGTGACCCTTCCTCAGTTCTGAGGAAACTGCCCGACCTGCTGAGCTTTTCCAGCAACTTCTGTTTTTGTTCCTGATTTACAGCATCTGTAATTCTTTGGGTTTCATTTGAAGTGCAAGAGGCCCAATATCCCGTCAGGGAAATTTTCTCCTGCCATCCAGGAGCATTTAAACTATTGGGGTGTGTTGAGGGGGATCCTAAGTAGCACTGAGAATTAAAAGACAGGTGGGGATGGTTCTGATTTTAAAAAAGACCACGTCTATATGTCAGAGAAGGAGGTAACTCTGATGAACTAAACTGCAATTATTTCAATGCAAACGGTCTTAAAGATAAGGCAGATAAACTCAGGGTAAACTGAGGGTATGCCTGGGAACTTGGGACTGTGACCTCATATCTGTTATAGAGATGTGGCTGAGGGCGGGGCAGGACCAGTAGTTCAATGTTCTATGTTTTAGATTCTATAAAATGGATAGAAATAGTGGAGGATGCGTACATTTTTTTGATTTAGGAAGACATTGCTGCTGTACTGAGATAGGATATTTTTGAGGGAGTGTCCAATGAAACTTATGGGTGGAACTCAGAACTAAGAAGGAGATGATCACCTTCATGGGATTGTACAATAGGCACATCAACAATCAGAGGGAAATTGAGGATTAATGAACAGGACACAAGATCGCCAATGTACACATTGAACTTGTAATTGCAAAAAAATTGGAGATATAGCCAAAAGATATCTGTGCTGGTAAATTCAGTAACTGTCTGGACAGAGACCCTGGAGCAAAGGTGCACAAGGGAACTTTAAACAACAATTTCTTGTGTACAGAAGCAATTCAAAATGAACGGCAAAGTGACCGATTGTGGCTACAGAGGCAACAACGGTCTGCTTATACCCATAACAGCCAGCAAACCAGATTGTTTTGCACACCGCAGCTGTATCTTGTATTTTCATCTTTCAAGAATTCAAAAACGACAAGGTGAGAAACCAATTTCTAATCCATAATGTATGTGCCCGCGAGCTCGGCTGCTCGCCTGCACTTGCCTGGGTTCGTGTTGTCGTGTTTTTAAAGGTTGTACTTGTATAACCATTCACTATATCGGGGGTGAAGGGTACTGCATCTCCTGATGAGTGCTGGAGGCTAGATGGCAAGCCAGTTCATAAGGAAATGGGATGAAAGAATTTCCCATAACATCAGTTTACCTGCTCCTCTGATGTTGCGTGGCCTGCTGTGTTCTTCCAGCTCCACATCTTGTTATGAAAGAAATTCAATCTGTGAAGTTAATATTCCTGATGTCAACTGCTTAATTATCTACGTTTCACTGTATCTTCTTCATGAATGTGCTAGTGGCTAATCCATGTATTATTTAATATTTGTATTTTTATTATCTCACTTGCCATTTATAATTTGTATCTATCCATGTGGTATTGTTTCTTCTCACATTTGATAACTCTCTCGTTTGTTATTTCAAGAAAGTCTGGTTTTAATAGCTGTACTTAAAACATAAACTAATTTTCCCTGGGAGAAAGATCTTCACAAGTGAAGGAATTGTTCTTAAGTGAACCCTATTGTCACTAATCATTCGGATCGTGAATATTGTTCCTCACCTGGTGCTTCATAATTTCGAGCATCCCGTCGGAGACCAAAATAAATGAGGGAAACTCAGCCAGAGACTAGTCATAACCTAGCATTATGTTTTGTATGATGAATTGTGCCTCACTATGCACCTTCTTCCCTGACCTTTTGAAATTTGCTTGCCGTGTGTTTAAATTCAATAAAATATATTTAGGTATTGTCTGTACATGCCTCTCCTTATATTTCTTCATGATTGACATGTCACTTTAATGTCATTCATGTTGTTTATTAGTCATGACAGAATCTGCTTCTGCATAAGTCAGGCACACCTACTTGCATTTCATCTCCAGAAAGCAAAACTGGTTTTATTCATTAACAATATGACAATTTGCGTCAACTTTTCTTCTGTTCTTGCAGCAGCTAGTTGCGTGCTGGTGTTCTCTGTCAGACTGTGCTGATACGGACGTTTTCTTGTGCTTCCCGAAGATTTCATCCTCAAGTGAAACTTAAGCAAATCTTCCAGCCTCTTTTGTCCTCCTCAGGAATTTAGTCTTTTCAATGCAAGGAAAGTCACTAATCGATATTCCACACAGCCAATCACAGGGAGCTTCTCTCTCTCTCTCTCTCTCACTCCCACACACACACACACACACACACACACACACACACACACACACACACACACAGAGCCTGGAAGAGTATCTGCCCTGTCAAAATCTATTTCAACCTAAATCACATGACACTTTATACAGTAGTAATGTCAATTACCTGTTCTGGAAATGCTGAAATAAACAGACACTTTAAAACTATTCACCCCATGATATTTCCAAAAACTTTCTTGGACTTGAGAGATTATTAATATGTCCATCATCATCACAGCTGCTTTCATCTCAGTGAAAGTGCTTGGGCCTACTTTAATCTTTAACAATGAAACCACTCAGGTTTCTTGTCAGGCTGACTTCAGAACAGGTCTCAGGCTCACTTTTATTTTATCCTGAATTGAAGACGGAGCCCCAAAATTTATAAACCTATAAATGTCTGAATTATAATTGGCAACTCATCATTCTGAAATATGGAATCTTCAACTGAGACAGAGGACGGTGTCCAAGAGGATGAGGCGTTGCATTATTAGTTAAGGAGCCAGTAACTGCAGAAAAGAGAGACGATACCTTGGAAGCGGTATCAGATAAAGATGTGCAGTAGAGACTTAAAAGGGCAGCTACATTGCTTGGTGTTTGTTATAGACCCTCAGACAGTCAGCAGGAACTAAGAAGCAAATTTCTTCACAATCTGTGGAGGTGGGTAAAAAGTAGCAAAAAGGTAACTACAGTAGGTGATTTCAACTTTCCCAAATTTAACTGAGATAGACTAAAAAGGAACAGGCTCCACGCAAGCTTATACTCGTGCAGCACCATTTGACAACAACTCTCCCAACCTCCTCCATCCCATACCCCCTTCACCCTCCTCTGCTACTGATAAGTCTGAAGGACGAGTTTCATGTATGTAAGATAACATCTCTTCTGTTTGAGACCAATTGAATTGGATTCAGAAATCAAAATTTCCAGACCCTGCTCAGGGAAGTCCACAGACTCTGATATTGGACCCAAGTGGCCGGTAGATCCTCAACCACAGGAACCAAGACTGCATGATGGGAGATGGTTTCCATGGAGAACATCATGAACTAGAACAGATCGTGGATTTAGGGCAGGAAGAGATTTCCCAGGCTGCTGGGCTCCAGTTCAATTGATTTCACATCTGAAGGCTGCACCTACACTGAGAGATTGGACACATACCACTTCTATAGCAGGAGGCTTGTATTTCTGAGCCGCTCCTGTTGATGCACACAGTAATTGGTAGAGATGTGATGGTCAAATGTGATGTCATACCACTATCAAGAGCTATCTCTTAGCCATACGAGACATATTATGTCATAATAACATTGCGTTGCATTTTTATAATTAATATTTAAATAGTCACAAATTACTTGAAACGAAGAATCGAAATTGTGCAGTGAACCAGTGATATCTGGATGCAAATAAATCATCACATTCTGTGCTGAATACAGCCAGACCTGACCATATTTCATGAGTTCTGTCACTACACTGTGAAATGAATGGAGAGGCTGCAGAAAAGATTTACAAAGGTGTCTGCGGGATCACATGGAAATATGAATTGGGGAAGGAAGAGCAGGCTATATTTCTGTCTCTTTTAAATGAGCTGAAGGATGGTTGAACAGAGACCTTTAAAATTATAAACAGTTTTGACTGTCTCATTCAAAAAGACTATTTCCACCTGGGGAAAAAGCAATATGAGAGAATATCATTATTGCACAATCACCAAGATGTCTAACAGGGAACTCTTTACCCAGAGGCCCTCTTACAGAAAATGGTTGAAGCAAATTGTACAGATACACTATATTGAAATCTAAACACCTATACAAAAGATAAAGGAATAAAGACTTCGACAGACAGAGGAAGATGAGCCAGGGTCTCAAGGTGGACTGGAGTGAAACATGAGCATGGACTAGTTGGATTCACTGGCCTGTTTTTCGGGATGACTGCCCATGATGAGTCAAGTTCTGCAGAGTTCAGTGTTGGAACCACAGGTGTTCACGCTACATTTTAGTGATCTGAATGAAGGAGACATAGAAATGTAGAAAAAAGATAAATGAGAAGGCCATTCAGCCTTCAGGCCTGCATCAGTGTTCATTATGATCATGCAATTTCAGTATCCCATTCCTGCTTTCTCTCCATACCCTTTGATCCCTTTGGACACAAGGGCCATGTCCAGCTCTCTGTTTGGTATATCTAATAAGCAGTCCACAGCAGCTTTCTGTGGGAGAGAATTCCACACCTTCACAACTCTCTGAGTGAACAACTTCTTCATCATCACAATTCTGAATGGCTTACCTCATATGCTTAGTCTGTGGCCCATAGCTCTCGACTTCCTCAACATTGGAAACATTCTTCCTGTGATTAGCCTGTCCAGTCCCATTGCAATTTATATGTTTCTATGAGATCCAACCTCATCCTTCTAAATTCCAGTGAGTACAAGTTCAATTAATCCAATCTTTCTTCATATGTCAGTCCTACCATCCTCAGAATCAGTCTGATGAACTTTTGCTGGATTCCCTCAAGAGAAAGAATGTTCTTCCTGAGAGCAGGAGATGAGTACTACACAAAATACCCAGGACATGACCAAGGCCCTGTATAACTGCAGCAAGATATCCCTATTCCAATACATAAATCTTCTCATTATGAAGACCACTATGCCATTAGCAGAGTATCACCTCTCTTCTACTGTTGGATATTGAATTCCTTCCAATGTTGTTCTGTTCGGCGCCTTCTGAATTTTCATTGCTGTGAAAAGATTACAGAAAGTCTAACAGTTTGTTTCAGCTGTCAGTACAAGAGGTGAGATCTCAGTAAAACGTTATTGTTTCCACTCACTGCAAATCCCCCACAATGGAAGTCAGAGACTTGATGTATGGATCTGCGGAATACTTTCATGTTGAGGCAACATGTGAGTTTATCTATTTGTGTGTCCAATATGCTGGGTGGGGGGGGGGGGAGGGTGCGGAATATTGCTAATGCTCTTCAGGAGAGTTTAAACTAATGTAGCTCCAGTGTACAGGAGGTTGAGTGTAGTGAGGTCATGAATAAAGTTTCAAGGTCGCAGGAGTGTACCAGCAGGCAGGAACAGGGTTTGAAATGTGTCTACTTCAATGCCAGGTGCATCCAGAATAAGGTGGGTGAACTCGTAGCATGGGCTGTTACCTGGGACTTCGATGTTGTGGCCATTTCAGAGACATGGATAGAGCTGGAACAGGAATGGTTGTAAGATAACAAGGAGTAGAGCTGGATGAACACAGCAGACCAAGCAGCAGCTTAGGAGCAGGAAGGCTGACATTTCGGGCCTAGACCCTTGGTTGCAGGTTCCAGGGTTTAGATGTTACATTAAGATCAGGGAAGGTGGTAAAAGAGGGGGAGGTGTGGCATTGTTAGTCAAGGACAGTATTATGGTGGCAGAAAAGACGTTTGATGAGGAGTCGTCCACTGAGGTAGTATGGGCTGAGGCTAGAAACAGGAAAGGAGAGATCACTCTGTTGGGAGTTTTCTATAGGCCTCTGAAAAGTTCCAGAGATGTAGAGGAAAGGATTGCAAAGATGATTCTGGATAGGAGCGAAAGTAACAGGGTAGTTGTTATGGGGCCTTTAACTTTCCAAATATTGACTGGAAAGCTATATTTTGAGTGCTTTAGATGGGTCAGTTTTTGACCAATGTGAGCAGGAGGGTTTCCTGACACAGCATTTAGACAAATTCTTTTAGTGAGTTTGTCCTTGCCAATGTTACTCCATTACTGTGTAGCAGTTCAATAATGCGTTATTCTGTTACATTTTCCGATAGAATTGTTATTCAAATTCTTAGAACATAAAACAGAGAACATTACAGCGCAGTAAACCCTCCTGAAGAGCATTAGCCCTCGATGTTGCATCAACCTGTGAAACCAATCTGAAGCCCGTCTAACTTACTCTATTCCATTATTGTCCACATGTTTAGCCAATGACCATTTAAATGCCCTTAAAGTTGGCAGGTGGGGCCACAGTATTCTCTCTGAGTAAAGAACTTACCTCTGACATCTGTCCTATATCTATCACCCCTCAACTTAAAGCAATATGCCCTTGTGCTAGCCATCACCATTGAAGGAAAAAGGCTTTCACAGTCCACCCTATTTAATCCTCTGATCATCTTGCATGCCTCTATTAAGTCACCTCTTAACCTTCTTTTCTTTAACAAAAACAGCCTCAAGTCCCTTAGCCTTTCCTCATAAGACTTTCCCTCCATACCAGGCAACATCCTGGTAAATCTCCTCAGCACCCTTTCCAATGCGTCCACCTCCTTCCTATAATGCAAGGGGCAGGAGTGGGGATCGTCATGTGCGAGCCCCACAACAGAAATGCTGGGGATTGTGAAAGACTTGGTGAAAGCCCATCTCCTGATGTCAGGAAGCTTGGATACCCAGCCTGCAACAGCTCTCGGCAACTGGAAGCAGCAATGCTCTGCACCAGGAGCAATGACACTCTGAACCGAGAGCAATAACACTCTGAAACATGAGCAGGACACAGCCACAGCACTGTCTGATGCAGAGCATGGCACTGAACCAGACATTCCTGCTTTGACTTCTCCCTGATGACACCTGATTGGGACAATGTTCCCGGGAGGAGCCTGGCCAACATCAAGGAGGACCTCTTGTTCCTGCAGGAGTGTTGGATACCACACCTCAGCACCTACAGGAAACAGCTGAGCTTGTGGGCCTGCAGGCCTTCGATTTGGCTGGGATAGATGATTGTCATTCCTCTGGCCTGGGTATTTTGCTGTACAGTGGTAACTTCACCATCTCTGAGGTGAAGGAGGTGGTAGGTAGCTGCCTCCTTGCAGGTGATATTAAGTGCAGAAATGCTCCCCTGAGACTGAATAATGTTAATGCCCCATGGCTAAAGAATGAGTGCCTGGCTTCCTGCAGCAGCTCTTACTGCTGCTGGAAACATCCAGGCCAATCATTCTGGTGAAGACTTCAACAGCGTTATCAATGCAGCTGGGTGATCTGGAGGGGATTACAGCAAACTGCATGACACGTCCAGATTCCTAATGGAAACAGTTCAAGGCCCTAAGCTGCATGATACCTTCATCACCCCTACAGATCTATATATCTGGTCATGGCCAGAAGGGTCTATTCACTCCAGGATAGATTTCCTGTGTGTGTCCCACACATTCTCTGTCAGATTCACCAATGTCAAACTGATGTTCTCCTCTGACCACTGCCAGGTGGGAGAGTAAAAGTTAAACTGTCCAAGTTTCCAAAAACCTAGCAGAACCGGAAACTGCTGCAGGCAATTAACTCAATAACAGGAGCACCTCCACAAGGCAATGAGGCAACAAGCAGGATGAGAGATAATGAGAACTGCAGATGCTGGAGAATCCAAGATAACAAAGTGTGAAGCTGGATGAACACAGCAGGCCAAGCAGCATCTCAGGAGCACAAAAGCTGATGTTTCGGGCCTAGACCCTTCATCAGAAAGGGGGATGGGGAGAGGGAACTGGAATAAATAGGGAGAGAGGGTGAGGCAGACCGAAGATGGATAGAGGAGAAGATAGGTGGAGAGGAGAGTGTAGGTGGGGAGGTGAGGAGGGGATAGGTCAGTCCAGGGAGGACGGACAGGTCAAGGGGGCAGGATGAGGTTAATAGGAGGGAAATGGAGGTGCGGCTTGAGGTGGGAGAGGGGATAGGTGAGAGGAAGAACAGGTTAGGGAGATGGGGACGAGCTGGGCTGGTTTTGGGATGCAGTGGGGGAAGAGGAGATTTTGAAGCTTGTGAAGTCCACATTGATATAATTGGGCTGCAGAGTTCCCAAGCGGAATATGAGTTGCTGGTCCTGCAACCTTCGGGTGGCATCATTGTGGCATTGCAGGAGGCCCATAATGGACATGTCGTCTGAGGAATGGGAGGGGGAGTTAAAATGGTTCGCGACTGGGAGGTGCAGTTGTTTATTGCGAACCGAGCGGAGGTGTTCCGTAAAGTGGCCCCCAAGCCTCCGCTTGGTTTCCCCAATGTAGAGGAAGCCACACCGGGTACAGTGGATACAGTATACCACATTGGCAGATGTGCAGGTGAACATCTGCTTAAGATGGAAAGTCATCTTGGGGCCTGGGATGGGGGTGAAGGAGGAGGTGTGGGGACAAATGTAGCACTTCCTGCGGTTGCAGGGGAAGGTGCTGGGTGTGGTGGGGTTGGAGGGGAGTGTGGACCAGACAAAGGAGTTGTGGAGAGAGTGATCTCCGGAAGGCAGATAAGGGTGGGGATGGAAAAATGTCTTGGGTAGTGGGGTCGGATTGTAGAAGATGAAGTGTTGTATCTGAAGGTTGGTGGGGTGGTATGTGAGGATAAGGGGGATTCTCTTAGGGAGGTTATTGCGGGGTTAGGGCGTGAGGAATGTGCTGCGGGGAATGCGGGAGACGTGTCCATAGACGACATGTCCATCATGGGCCTCCTGCAGTGCCACAGTGATGCCACCCGAAGGTTGCAGGACCAGCAACTCATATTCCCCTTGGGAACCCTGCCCAATGGTATCAATGTGGACTTCACAAGCTTCAAAATCTCCCCTTCCCCCACTGCATCCCAAAACCAACCCAGCTCATCCCCTTCCCCAACTACCAGCCCAGCTTATCCCCACCTCCCCAACCTGTTCTTCCTCTCACCTATCCCCTCCTCTCACCTCAAGCCGCACCTCCATTTCCCACCGACTAACCTCATCCCACCTCCTTGACCTGTCCGTCCTGCCCGGACAGACCTATCCCCTCCCCACCTCCCCACCAATACTCTCCTCTCCACCTATCTTCTCCTCTATCCATCTTCGGTCCGCCTCCCCCTCTCTCCCTATTTATTTCAGAAGCCTCTCCCCATCCCCCTCTCTGATGAAGGGCCGAGGCCTGAAAAGTCAGCTTTTGGGCTCCTGAGATGCTGCTTGGCCTGCTGTGTTCATCCAGCCTCACACTTCGTTAACAAGCAGGATGAGATATGCTTACATTTCTTCTTCCAGAGGTGCACAGGGAGAGCTCTGTGATCAACAACCTGGAGGAAGATGCTCAGTCATGCCATCTCAGTTTGACATCCTGAGGATTAGCAAATCTTTTGTGTCAGACTGTTTGACACAGAGCCCAAAAACATCACAGTCTCCCAGCTGTTTCACTCCTCAGTCAGCACATGGGCGAGGCTGGACCAGCTGTTGTCTCTGGGTGGCCTAAGGCCCCAGTCCTTTGAAAAGAATAAAACTCCCGGTAATGCCATCTGACTGGCCTAGTTGTTTTCAGCTTTGTAGGACTGTTGGAGGTGTACAACAGTACGATAGTATGCATTTAGCAGGTAGCAGATACAAATCCGTGAGAAAGGGATTCATGACTGCCAGTTGCAACTCAAATATGGAGGAGGAAATCAGAAATTGACAGCCTTTGTAAATGTTGAATTCACTGCGGATTCGGGCCTAAGATTGTGATTCACCTTAAGTCTATATTGTACTGGGCGGGAATATCTCTGAGAGCCTTGCAATTCTCAGGGATATGTTTGCCTACTTGTAGGACAGAGAGGTGGATACTAGGGGCATGGAAGACAAGGGAATGGGTTTTATATGGAATTTTATGGAACACCAGTCAGAGCTCACTTGGAGTATTGAGTCCTACTTTTGGTCAGCAGCCTTTAAGAAGGATTTGAAAGCATCGGTGAAAGTGCAGAAGATGTGAATGAGGATTGTTCCAGAGACGAAGATGTACAATTACAAAGATAAATTGGAGAAGTTGGATATGTTTCCTTTGTAGAAGTGAGGGCTCAGTGGAGATTTTATAGAGTTCGTCCACCATCATGAGGGGTCAAGACAGATTAGCGGGGACAAATGATTCCCATTTATGAAAGAATCAAGAGCGAGAGGACACAGCTTTAAAGCCAGAGGCAAAAGAAGGCAATATGGTATAGCAAAATTATTTTTGAATCGGCAAATGGTGAAGGTCTGAAATGTCCTGCCTAAATGTGACGGAGCCAGGTATAATGGAGGCTCTGAAAAGGGAATGAATGGTAATTTGAGTAGAAAGAATGTGCAAAGTTCTGGGGTAGGGGAGGAAGGGGCTTGGAGAAACCAGGCGAATGGCATGATATAAGGATCTCATTCAGGGAGCTTGTGTGGGCATGACAGGTCGTGTAATTCTGAAATCCTTTACAGACTCAGACAAATCTGCGCACAAATAGATTCGGACACGCACAGAGTCGAAATGCACCAAGAGACACAGAGTCAGACACGTAAAAGGCCCCAGGATTACAAACATGGGACTTCTCGGTCGTAAATTGAAGCTTACAGCCTTTAATAAATTGTTTGAACTATTCCGTGTCAACCTCCCGGCTCCAAGGCTTCCTTCTCAGTCTCACATCCTCACTACTCGCACACGTCCCCCTCAATCTCTCGCGAGGCGCTTGCCCCAAACAAGAGATCAAATTGAATTTGACAAGGGAGCCTCCGAAATGTCCACCTTCATCCTCAACCGAGGATTCCCCAGCTCTCTTTTCAACAGGGCCCTCAAGCAGGTCCGACCCATCTGCCGCACTTCCGCCCTCACCCCTTCTTTTCCCTCCCGCAACAGTGACAGGGTTCCCCTTATCCTCACCTACCATCCCTCCAGCATCCACATCCAGAAGATCATCAGATGCCATTCCCGCCACCTCCAGTGAGATGCAACCACCAGACACATATTCCCCTCCCCTCCCTTGTCCGCCTTCCGCAGGGACCACTCCCTCCGGGGCATCCTGGTCCACACTTCCATCACCCCCAACACCTCGCCACAGCCCTATGGCACCTTCCCCTGTAACCAGCAACACCTGCCCATTTATCTCCTCCCTCCCCAGTATCCAAGGTCCCAAACATACCTTCCAGGTGAAGCAACACTTCACCTGCACTTCCCAGAATCTAGTCGACTGTATTCGCTGCTCACAAAGTGGTCTCCGCTACACTGGGGAAACAAAGTGTAGCCTTGGCAAGCACTTTGCAGAACATCTACATTCAACACGCAAAAGAGGCTGTGATTTACCTGTTGCCTGCCAATTTAATGCACCACTCTGATCCCTGGCCAACATCTCTGTCTCTGGCTTGCTGCAGTGCTCCAGTGAAGCGAAACGCAAGCTGGAGGAACAACACTTCATTTTCTACCTGGGGACCTTACAGCCCTCTAGACTTAATATAGAGTTCAATAATTTTAGGGACTAAACTCTCCCATGTCCCATGCACCCACCCCACACACCAGGCCTTGTTACCACATGACCTGCCATTACACACCCCCCTGCTGTTAGTAACCAACAGCCGCCATTAACAATTATTGACCCTCCCAGCCTGATCGTTGGCAACTCCTTTGTCTGTCCAACTGTCTTTCTCTGTCTTTGGGCTCTATCCTACCGTTTACTCCCAACCCCACCCACCTCCCTATTTCCTGCAAATAAATTGATGTCTTCCCAGCCACCATCAGTTCTGAGGAAGGGTCACCGGACCCGAAACGTTAACTCTATTTTCTCCTTCACAGCTGCTGCCACACCTGCTGACTTTTCCCAGCAACTTTGTTGTTGTAAAAAAAAACTATTATCTACCCCTTTGTCTGCCAACTGACTTTCTCTATGTTTGGGCTCCAGCTCCATCTATAACTGACTTCTTTATATCGTTGCTTCTCCACCTATCCCCAGTCATCGTACGTACCACCTTTTCCTTGCTACCATCAGTTCTGAAGAAGGATCAGTGGACTCGAGTCACTAACTCTGCTTTCTTTCTGCAGATGCTGCCAGACCTGCTAAGTTTCTCTTGCAATCACGAAGGCCACAAGCCGCTGAGTGAACAAATTACATCTTTCTTGTGAAATCATGAAAGAAAAATGCCGATGAATCAATCACCAACAATTATCTGCATTCGCAGTTAACTATTGATGACAAATAGTAACAGATTTTTGCTGTAAATATATTATTGTGAAAAATTAAAATTAAGGTATTTCATATTCAAGTTCAATTTGGACACAATGGGTATTTAAAATGTACAACAGATCACTCCAGCCAGCAATAAGTTAGAATAGAACTAGAATTTTAACAGGTAAATAGTAAGATGTTTGTTAACATAAAGACAGTTACAACATTTATCCAGAATGTACAAATGAGTTCGAATGTGTGAACATAAATTGCAAAAGTGATCATTTTCCTACAATATAAAAATTGTTTCTGAGTTGCCTCAGGAAATTGCTTCATTTCAGGTCAATAATCGACGTACTGAAGAGAGTGAAGACGAGAAAGTGTAAGGGAGAAACCATCCGACCCATCCCTTCCATCTTTCTCCTTTGTACAATACCATTTCCTCATGCCTACACTGCCCTATTCTTAAGTCTATGTCACATTTCCCTCTCTTCTGCCAAAATTCTTTTCCTTAACCTTTCTTCCAGTAATTCAATTTGCGACTGTCTGCGTATTCTGCCAACTTATCTATGTCCTGTTGCTAGCATAGCTATCATCCTCTTGATTTTGAAGAAAGGAATTTACTTCTCAGCTCAGAAAAGACAGCAGTTAAACTCAAACAAAAAGGGTTTATCCTCAAAGGTAGACAAACAGGAGGCTGGAAGAACACAGCAGGCCAGGCAGAGACTTCAACGGCTGCCCATCCACCACCTCTCTCAGCTCCATTCAAGGCCATAAACAACCTTTCAAGTGAGACAGAGCCTGACCTGCATCTCCTCCATCCTAGTCTGTTGCATCCGATGCTCCTGATGTGGTCTTCTCTATATCGGTAAGACCGAGCATCGACTCAGTGACCATTTTGCCCAGCATCTTCACCTGGCCCATAATGGGCAACCTAACCTCCTGATCATTATCCATTTCAAATCCCTGTCCCACTCCCCCTCTGACATGTCCAGCCTCGGCCTCCTCCAGTGTTGCAGTGACTCGAGCACAAATTTGAAGGACAAGGCAAATGGACACCCTACAGGCCGGAGGACTCAACATTGAGTTCTCCGATTTCAAATAACTTTGCCACCCATCCCCTGCCTCCCCTTCTAGCCTCAACCCTTCACTTCCATTCCACATTCTAAGCCTCCTTTCCAGCCACCAACTGGATTCATCCCTCCCATTGACAAACCATATCATACCGACCGCCAGTAAAATGCTGGGAACTCAGGGCCAGTACCTGTAAGGATGAAGGATAAGTATGGCAAAGTCAGGGAACCTTGGATAGCGAGAGATATTTTGAGCCTAATCAAAAAGAAAAAGGAAGCATTTTATCAAGACTAGGAGGCTGGGAGCACCTGAAGCAAGGTTGGCATACAAGGAAAGTTGAAACAAACTTAAGCAAGGAGTTAGGAGGGCTAAAAGGCATCATGAAAAGTCATTGGCCAACAGGATTAAGGAAAATTCCAAGACTTTTTAAAGAGCAAGAGGGTAGCCAGACAGAGGGTTGGCCCACTTAAGGCCACGGAAGGAAGTTTATGCATGGAGCCAGAGGAAGTGGGTGAGGTATTAAATGAGCACGTTGTGTCAGCTCCTAAGCAAAGGGCTTGGTGGGTGATGAGTCCGGGGAAGAGCATGTTGATAGTCCGGGTCCTGTTGAGAGCAAAAGGGAGGAGGTATTGGGGGTTTTAAGAATGTTAAGGTTGACAAGTCCCCAGTGCCTGATGGGATATAACCCAGAATACCAAGAGAGGCAAGGGAGGAAGTTGCTGGTGCCTTGAGAGAAATCTTTGTATCCTCACTGGTTACCAAGGAGGTCTCAGAGGATTGGAGAACAGCCAATGTTGTTCCTTTGTTTAAGAAGGGTGGCAAGATAATCCAGCTAATTATAGGCTGGTGAGCCTTATGCCAGGGGAGAGGATTTACTCCCACTTGAAAATAAGTGGGTGTATTAGTGAAAGGCAACATGGTTTTGTGAAGGGGAGATTGTGTCTCACTAAACTGGTCGAGATTTTTGAGGAGGTGACGAAGATGATGGATGAGGGTAGGGCAGTGGATGTTGTCTACATGGACTTTAGTAAGGCCTTTGACAAGGTACTTCATGGCAGCCTGATGCAGAGCGTAAAGCTGCATGACGTCAGAGGTGAGCTTGGGAGGTGGAAAAACTAACTGGCTCAGTCATAGAAGACAGAGGGAAGCAGAGGAAGTTTGCGTTCTGAATGGAGGACTGTGCCTCGTGGCATTCCTCAGGGACCAGTGTTGGAACCTTTGCTATTTGTAATATACATAAATGATTTGGAGGAAAATGTACCTGGTCTGATTAGTACGTTTTCCAGGAACAGGCCCTTCGGCCCTCCAAGCCTACACTGACATGCTCCCTGTCACAACTAAACCCCCAGGTTGATAGAATTGCAATGAGGACTATCAAAGGATACAGTAGGATACAGATCGGTTTGTGACATGGGTAGAGAGATGGCAGATGGAGTTTAATCCAAACAATGTGAGGTCATGCATTTTGGAAGGTCTAATTCAGATGGAAAATATGCAATAAATGGCAGAATCTTTAAGAGTACTGATAGACAGAGGGACATGGGTGTATGGGTGTATTGGTCACTGAAAGTGGCAGTGCAGGTGGAAAAGGTAGTCAACAAGGCATATGGCATGATTACCTTCATCAGCCGAGGCATTGAGTTTGAAAATTAGCAGGTAATTTTGCAGCTTTATAGAGCCTTAGTTAGACTGCATTTGGAATATTGTGTTCAATTCTGGTTGCCACATTACCAGAACAATGTGGTGGCTTTGGAGAGGGTACAAAAAAGATTTGCCAGGATGTTGCCTGATAGGGAAGGCGTTAGCTATGAGGAGAGGTTGGAGAAACTTGGGTTGTCCTCAATGGAATGACGGAGGCTAGGGGGTGATCTGATAGAGGTCGACAAGATTTTGAAGGGCATGGACAGAGTGGACAGTCAGAAGTTTTTTCCCAGGGTGGAATAGTCAGTCACAGTGGCCGTGGGTTTAAGGTCTGAGGGATTTTTTACACAGAGGTGGGTGCCTAGAACTCGCTGCCGGGGGAGGTTGTGGTAACAGATACTGTAGTGAATTTTAAAGACCGTCTTGACAAATACATGAATTGGATGGGAATAGAGGAATACAGTAGAGGTCCCCAAAAGAGAATGGGGGTTTAGTTGTGACAGGGAGCATGTCAGTGTAGGCTTGGAGAGCTGAAGGGCCTGTTCCGGTACTGTAATTTTCTTTGTTCTTCGTTGTTTGCAATAAATCACTTTGAAGGGAATTAGAAACAAAAACAAAAACATGAAGAAGTTGCTGGAAAAGCTGTGAAGAGAAATCAGAGTTAATATTTCAAGTCCAATGACCCAGAACTGATGGTAGCTGGGAAAATGTCTTTTTGCAGAAGATGTGGCAGGAGGAATATGGAGTAAATGATAGCTGGGGATCGAGCCCAAAAAGAGAGAAGAACAGTTGGACAGAGAAAGGAGTTGATGATGATCTGGCTAGGAGTGTCAATCACTGTTAATGGAGACTGTTAGTGACTAACAACAAGTAGTGTGTAATAGCAGACTGTGTGATAACAACTGGGACACGGGAAATTTCAGGCCTAAAATTATGGAACTTGATATTGAGTCCAGAAGGCTGCAGGGTCTCCAAGTGGAAAACGAGGATTTTTAGCTTGCACTGAGATTTTCTGGAACACTGCAACAAGCCTGAGACAGAGATACCGAGGTGTGGAGCTGGAGGAACATAGCAGGCCAGGCAGCATCAGAGGAGCAGAAAAGCTGACATTTCGGGTCTGCACCCTTCGTCATCTCAGTACCAATGCCTGAGACAGAGATGTTAGCCAAGGAACAGGATTGTGTTAACGTAGCAGACAATTGGAAGTGTAGGATTATTTTGCTTGTAGAATGTGGATGTTCTGCGAAGTGGTCACCCAGTCTACACTTTGTTTCCCCAATATAGGAAGACCACACTGCGAGCAGTGAATGCAGTGGACTAGATTGTGATAAGTGCAAGTAAAGTGCTACTTCACCTGGAAGGTATGTTTGGGCCTGAGGGAAAAAAGCTGCCATTTACAAACTGGAGAAACCAGTCGAACAACAACATTTGGAGACTGCACCCTATTTCCATTGAAACTCGTTCCTTTCTTTGAGCTGACATCAGCTTTCCTGCTCCTCTGCTGCTTCGCCTGCTGTGTTCATTAAGCTCCACGACAACAAAATGTGAGGCTGGATGAACACAGCAGGCCAAGCAGCATCTCAGGAGCACAAAAGCTGACTTTTCGGGCCTAGACCCTTCATTAAGCTCCACACCTTGTTATCTCAGATTCTCCAGCATTAGCAGTTCCCACAATCTTTGATCTAAACCTTCAGCTTCTCTGGTTTATTCCAGAGATAAAAGGTTTGCTTTATGAGCACATATTGACGAGTTTAGGCCTCTATTCACTAGAGTTTTGAACATAGGAGCACAGGAATAGAAGTAGGCCATTCAGTCGCTCCAGGGTGCTACACCATTCAATAATATTGTTACTGATCTGTGACCTAACCCTACTTACTTTCAAAGGATATGCCCTTGGCCCATATCCAATAATATTTCTGCTTAACACAATTTTTTCTATCTCAGATTTAAAATTTACAACTGATCTGCAGCCGCTCACATTTGTGGAGAGAATTCCAAACCTTTAACAACTTCTGTGTTTGGAAATGCTTCCTAACATGTTTCCTGAATGATCTGAGTTTAATTTTTAGACTATGTCCTCCCATTCTAGAATCTCCATCCAGTGGAAATAGTTTATCTTAATCTACCCTGTCTTTTCATATTAATGTCTTGAAGACTTCGATAAGTTCACTCTAATCTTATTGAGTGGTGTAACAGCCTCGAGGGGCTGAATGGCCTATTCCTACATTTCAAACTCTAGTGAGTACAGACCTAAACTGTCCAAGATTTCTTGGTAAGACAGGCCTATCATCTCTGGAATTAATCGTGTGTGCCTGCAGTTTAACCCTTTCGCCTCCAAAATTCTTATTGGTGTAACCTCTCCTAACAACAGAAATTTGAGGGTGCGTACATGAGGATCAATAGTCGGCAAAACATCGTGGGCTGAAGGGCCTGTTCTGTGCTGTACTGTTCTATGTTCTATGTTCTATGTTCTATGTTCTAACTTAAACCCCGAAGACCAGGTATCATTCTTGTAAAGCTATGTTATATCCCAAGGCAAATATATCCTTCCTAAGGCGCGGTGCTCAGATCTCCAAGTGGGTCTAACCAGGGATTTTTATAGGTGTGCATAATTTTTGCATCCTTGTACTCCAGTAATCTAGATATAAAGGCCAGAGATCCACTGGTTTTCTTCATTATTTTCTGCAGCTGCTTGTGACATTTCAAAGATTGATGCATCCAAACCCCAAGAATCTTAGGACATCCACTGTATTTTACTCGATACCATCTTGAAAATACCCTGATCTATCCTTTCATATCCAAAATGGATAACCTCACACTTGCTTACATTGAACTCCATCTACTACAGTTTTGCCCATTCGCTTTACCTATCAGTATCCCTCTGTAATTGTATACTGTCATCAATTTTTTCTACAATGCTGCTTAACTTTGTATCATCAGTACATTTGGATTATGATTTTCTATGCCATTATTTAAGTTGTTGACAAACAATGAGAATAATTGATGCCCTAAAACACATCCTCCTCTCGGCCCTAACAAAGCAGTGCAATTTTGCAGTCCAGATGGATGACTCCTGTATCTAGGGTTTTCTGAAAGTTAATAGTTAGGGCATCTATATTGTACTCCTCACTCTATCACCCTCAAATGGCAACCATCAGGTCCCAGGGATTTGTCACTCTGTAGTTTCATTAGTTCCTTCATTATTGATGCTTTATGTTCTTCAATATTATTCAGTTCCACTTGCCAATCCATCGTCATTTCTTTGGGCAAGCTGTGATTCTGTTCTATTGTAAGTAATGAGACAAAATAATTATTCAACATGTCTGTCATTTCCCCATGAGCATTCAGTCTTGAGTTGGTCAGCATTGTTTCTTAATCTTTCTGCTTATGTCAATATACCATTTCTTATTTTTGATTTTGATGTCTCTTTCAACTTTCCATTCGCAGTCCTTTTTAGTAGATTTTATCACCTCCCTTGTGACCCTTTGCTGGTCTTTGCATCTTTCCCATTTGCCAGGATCTGTGCTTTTTTTTGCATTTTTGTCGGCACTTTCTTTTAATTTATGCTGCTTCTTATGAGGAGAACTAATTGAAGCGTCGGTGATGCAAAAGAGCATTGACAAAGTCAACATATAGGGAATGTTACCTCATGTGGGTCAATGTTGGAGTGAGAGGTTTCAGGTTAAGGATGAGCAGATTTAAAACAGAGATGAAGAGGAATTCCTTCTCTCAAAGGGTTATGATTCTGTAGAATTCTTGACACCAGAGGACAGTGAAAAACCGGGATACCGCATAAATTTAAGGAGGAGATAGACAGATTTTTAGTTAGTAACAAGATAAAGCCTTAAGGAGGGTGGACGGGAGAATTTGAGTTGAGAACCAGATGAGATTGGCCATGTTATGTGGTAGTACAGGCTTGAAGGGTTGAATCACATACTCCTGCTTCTAGTTCTGATGTAAAGATATAAATAATCACCTGGCCCCAATGAGGTGGAAGCTCAAGCACAGCCAGGTTGAGTTTTCAGGCTCTGAGCCTGTAAGGCTGGGTGTGAGAAGAAGCCTCCTCTTCCAGCTCAAAAGTATAAAGAGAGCTCTGGGACTCTGGGGTCTACCCTCACGGTAAACATGTTATTCCAGATCATCCAACTGGGAAATGATACATCGGGATCATCTCTGGAGCAGGAATTCAGCGACCCAAGTATCATTCCAAAACATGGAGCCTCCTCCTCCAGTGAGTTGTTCAGTTTTCATGATAGGGAGTCATGGGGAGAAGTGATCTCAAACAAATGTTACTGGTAGAAGCAGGGTGTGATGAACTAACTGAATACCTAAATTCAGTCGTCTGTGCCTGGTTCTGGATTCTCTGCCATTAAAAGCCCCACATGACTGTCTGCAATTAATCCACTCCATGAAAACCCACATGTAATGTTTAGGCTATTGATCACTGTTTGAGTGAAGAATCTTTCTTACAATCCCTTTGTCCTCTTGGTCTGAATGTCTCAGTTTACTCTAAAGCCACTCTCAGATTTCCCCTTACTGGCTGTTTTGTGTTTTTTGTGCTTCCTTTCCTGGTAGAATGGCCCAATTCTACTTCTGTCATAATTCAGAGCCCTGACACTGGGGTTGAACCTGGGTGTTCCTCTCCCTCCCTCCCCCACCCTCTCAGTGTCTGAGTATCTCCCGGTGTCTTTAAATCGACCCAGTACTAGGAAGAACACCAGTGTCCATGGGATTCCTGGCTAGCAAGTTTTGCAGTGAATGATGCTAACCTGTGACCCATGAACAGCATTAACTCCCCCAGTTCATGTTGCATTGAATCTCAACAATTGCTGATACAAAAGCATTCAAGCTGCTGAGTGAATTAATTAAATATTTATTTTGAAATCATTAACAAAGAATTTAGGTAATTAGTTACAATTATAAGTTGATGACAAACAACAATTATCACTACTTATAGTTAATTATAAAGTTTGCTAATACAATTATAGACTTATTCCCCAAAGCCATAGATATTGTAAAAGCATATCCCATATTGGATGAAATCTGACATTACACCGAGTGCAAAGTCAATCGCATTCAGTCAGCGCTGTACATGGCTCCCTGAGCTGCCTCACTACATTTGCAATTGGAGGTTATGTTTACAATATACACATCATGTCAGTGAGAGAACTAACTCAAAGGGTTGCACACAGTCACTCATCTCTTAGTTGACTATGGCCGGAGAGCTGTTGCGAAAGGCTTTTCCTCATTGAGCATTTTTGGCCAGAGAAGTCTGTTCTATTTACATTCACATGTGGCTTTTCTCAGCTAACCACTTGTCCAATCAGGACCTGGAGATTCCAGCAGGAAAGAGGATGGTGGCACCAAATCTCCCAGATGGAATTAGATGAGCTGTGGTGAGGATTCATCACATCCCATACGACTGAAGGGTCAATGATTTGTGCTGTCAATCACTTCAAACAGCCATTTGAATGTTGTTGGAAGAGCTCTCAGTTAATGAGGTATCTTGGTATCTCAGAGTGACAGACTGGAATATAATGTTTCCAAACTTGTGCCCATTGTATTAAAATAAAATTTAAAACGTAAACCTCCCTTCTACAGGAAGAATGATGTTAAACTAGAGAAGGCACTGAAAAGATTTACAAGGATGTTGCCGGGGACTGGACAGTGTGAATTATAGGGAGAGGCTGAATAGGTGATGCTCTTCTCCCAGGACCATTGGAAGATGACAGATGACCTTATAGAGGTTTATAAAATCACAAGTGGCATAGATCATGTGAATAGCCAAGGTTTCTTTCTCCCAGGGTAGGGGAGACTAGAACTAGAAGGTATAGGTTTAAGGTGAGGGGGGTAAGATTTAAAAAGAATCTGATGGGTAATTTTTATCACACAGAGCATGGTGTATGTATGGAATGAGCTGTCAGAGGAAGTGGTTGAGGCGGATACAATTATAGCATTTAAAAGGCATCTGAATGGGCATACGAATCAGAAAGGTTTACAGGGCTATGGGTTTAAATGCTGGCAAACGGAACCAGATTAGATTGAGATAACAAAGTGTGGAGCTGGATGAACAAGTAGCATCTTAGGAGCACAAAAGCTGATGTTTCGGGCCTGGACCCTTCATCAGAGAGGGGGATGGGGAGAGGGTTCTGGAATAAATAGGGAGAGAGGGGGAGGCGGACTGAGGATGGATAAAGGAGAAGATAGGTGGAGAGGAGAGTATAGGTGGGGAGGTAGGGAGGGGATTGGTCAGTCCGGGGAGGATGGACAGGTCGAGGGGGTGGGATGAGGTTAGTAGATAACAGATGAGTTGGATTGAAGGATCTGTTTCCATTCTGTGTGACTCTATGATTTCAGTCATTCCACAACAAAGACCTGCTTCCATTCTAAATAATGAGACATCTTTCGATATTTACATCAAACATTGTATTCATATCTGTGTGCGTTTACATCTCTCTCTGTTCATCATTGAGCTGAGTCTGGGTGCCCACTGATGTATCTTACATTTATCTATTCTTGTCTGTCACCCTTTCTCTGTCTTCCTACTTCCCTCTCACTCTGTGTGGATTTACAGAACCATGGTCTCTGTCTGGGAAACATGGATGATATATTCAGACCACATGATATGTTTAAAACTTATAAAGCTTATAAATCTTAATTTTTTTTCAATCAATAATAGTAAGTAGGGTGAGGACTTTCTTCTTATTTCTTACTGAGATCTGTCTCTTGATTTTTTTTGTAATATGAAACATAGACATTAAGTAATCCTAAAGCAGTGTTGTTAGAGCAGCAGACAATACCATTTTCTGACTCTGCAGATGGTTTAAGGTACAGAGATGGCTTTTACTGGAATGATGGGCTTTTCCTGTCAGATGTGGGAGATTAAGGAGAATTTCAATGCTCTGATGATTATGACTGCAGGGAGTGTGCTTGGTTGTGAACCCTAATGGATCACATGGATCTTTTGGACCAGCAATTAGAGGCAATGAGGAATTCACAGGAGCCAGAGTTTGTGACGGATGGCAGTTTCTGGAAGGGAGGAAAACTGCAGATACAGTCAGGTGGATTAGTTACTTCGAGGAAAGGTAGGAGAGGTAAGCAGGTAGTGCAGGAGTCTCCAGTGGCTATCCCCATCTCCTGGTGCCACGTGCAAGTGGGAATAGAAATTGAAGGATGGAGTAGATGAATGCATAGCTGAGGACCTGGTGCAGGTGGCAGAAATTCACATTTTTGGATCATTTGATTCTCTTTTAGGAGAATTTTATCTTTTATTCCAGAACCCTCTCCCCATCCCCCTGTCTTATACAGGTCACTTCTACCTTTTAGGGTAGAAGTGACCTGTATAAGACAGACGGATTGCAGGTCTAAGGTGGAGGCAATGACCTAGTGATATTAAAGCTGTAATATTAACCCAGGGACCAAGGTAATATCCTGGGGAGACAGGGTTGAATTCCCCCATGGAAGATGGTGGCATTTGATTAAAAATCCTGAATTAAGACTCCACTGATGACCATGAATCAATTGTCGGAAAAACAATTTAGAAAAGGAAATCTGCCATCCTTACCTGGTCTGACCTACATGTGACTCTAGACCTACGACAATGTTGTTGACTCTTAACTGCCCTCTGTGCAATTAGAGATACACAATAAATGCTGGCTTAGCCAGTGATGACCTCATCCAGCAAATGAATTTTGAAATAAAGCTGGAAATGGAATGGACCAATATTCTGGCGAGGAGATTTGCCAATGGTACTTGGGAAGATTTAAACGAATTAAAGAGGGGGATCCAAAGACACAGTGAGAAAAGAGATAAGTCTGAGACTGTTACAGTTGAGAAGGAAGCAATTCAAATCATCAAGTGCAAGGCAGAGAATGAGGTAAAACTGATAAATTAAACGACATTTATTTCAATGCAAGAGGCCTTACAGGTAAGGCAGATCAACTCAAGGCATGGTTGGGAACGTGGGATTGGAATATCATAGCTCAGGGAAGGGCAGGACTTGCAGCTTAATGTTCCAGGGTATAGATTTTATGGGAAGGATAGAAAATGGGCAAGAGAGGAGGGGGAGTGGCATCTGTGATTAGGGATAATACTTCAGTTGTACTTATGAAGGATATTCATGGGAGTACATCCAGGGAAGTTATTCGTGTGGAACTGAGAAATTAGAAAGGAATGATCACCTTATTGCAATTGTACTATAGGTCCCCCTAAACTCACTGGGAAATTGAGAAGCAAATATGTAAGGAGATCTCAGATATCTGTAAGAATAATAGGGTTGTAATGGTAGGGGATTTTAATTGTCCAAACATAGACTGCCATAGTGTTAAGGATTTGGGTGCATGCGAATTTGCAAAGTGTGTACAAGAAAATCTTCTGATTCAGTATGTGAATGCACCTGCTAGTGAAGGAGCACAATTTGACCTTCTTATTGGAAGTAAACCAGGGCAAGTGACCGAGGTGTCAGTGGGGAATCATTTTGGGGCCAGTGACCTTAATTCTATTAGTTCTATAACAGTTATTGAAAAGGATAAACCTGATCTAAAAGCTAAAGCTCTAAATTGCAGGAAGGCCCATTTTGATGGTATTGGGAAAAAACTTTCAAAAGTCAATTGGGGACTCTATTTCCAGGTAAACACACGAAAATGAGATAACGAGAGTCCAGAGCTACTCTGTTCCTGTTAGTGTGAAGGGCAAGGCTGGTAGATGTAGGGAATGCTGGATGACAAGAGAAATTGAGGTTCTGGTCATGATAGAGAAGGAGGTGTATAGTAAATATAGACAGTTGGTATCAAGTGAATTCTTACAGGAGCATAGGATAGTAGAAGTATACTCCAGATGGAAAACAGGAATATGAGATAGCTTTGGCAAACAGTGTTAAGGGGAATCCAAAGAGATTCTACAAATACATTAAGGACAAAACAGTGACTAGGGAGAGAACAGGGCCTCTTAAAGATCAACAAGACTGTCTAAACGTGGAACTGTAGGAGATGGTAAGATACTGAATGAATATTTCACATCAGTATTTACAGTGGAGAAGGACATTAAGCTAAATAACTTGGAGAAATAAATAGAAATATCTTCAAAAGTCTCCATGTTAGAGGGGGAGGCGCTGAATGACTTAAAATTGGAAGTGATTGCTGGGCTCTTTGCTGAGATATTTGTATCATTAATCGCCACAGGCGAGGTTCCAGAAGACTGGAGGATGTCTAATGTGGTGCCATTATTTAAGAAAGACTATAAGAAAAAGCCAGGGAACTACAGGTCAGTGAGCGTGACATCAGTGGTGAGTAAATTGTTGGAGGGTATTCTGAGAGACAGGATCTACATGTATTTAGAAAGCCAAGGTCTGATTAAGGACAGTCAACATGGCTTTATGGGAATTCTGTCTCACTAACGAGATTGAGTTTTTTGAAGAAGTGACAAAGAAGGCTGATGAAGGCAGAGAAGTGAACATTGTCTGACCATTTTCCACCTGGTAGATTGATTAACGAGGTCAGATCACATGGAATCCAGGGACAACTAACCAGTAGGATATAACGAGTTTTGAGAAGATTTGTAGCTCAGGTTGAGTTTCTGGAAGTGAGTTTCCTCGCTGAGCTGGAAGGTTAGTTTTCAGACGTATCGTCACCATTCTAGGTAACATCATCACTAAGCCTCCGATGAAGCGCTGGTGTTATTTTCCGCTTTCTATATATCTGTTTAGGTTTCCTTGGGTTGGTGATGTCATTTCCTACGTCGGTGATGTCATTTCCTGTTCTTTTTCTCAGAGGATGGAAGATTGGCTCCAAGTCAATGTGTCTGTTGATGGAGTTCCAGTTGGAATGCCATGTTTCTAGAAATTCTCGTGCGTGTCTCTGTTTGGCTTGTCCTAGGACGGATGTGTTGTCCGAATCAAAGTGGTGTCCTTCCTCATCTGTGTGTAAGGATACGAGTGATAGTGGGTCATGTCGTTTTGTGGCTAGTTGATGTTCATGTATCCTGGTGGCTAGCTTTCTGCCTGCTTGTCCAGTTTAGTGTTTGTCACAGTTCTTGCAAGGTATTTTGTAGATGACTTTCGTTTTGCTTGTTGTCTGTATAGGGTCTTTTAAGTTCATTAGCTGAGAAAAAGAACAGGAAATGACATCACCAACCCAAGGAAACCTAAACAGATAAATAGAAAGCGGGACATAACACCAGCGCTTCATCGGAGGCTCACTGATGATGTTACCGAGAATGGTGACATAACATCTGAAAACTAACCTTCCAGCTCAGCGAGCAAACTCACATCCAGTCGGATATAAAATTGGCTTGAAGGCAGGATGAAGAGAGTGGTAACAGGAGGTTGTTTTTCAGACTGGAGGCCTGTGAGCAGCAATGCATTGCAAGGATCAGTGCTGGGTCCACTGCCTTTTGACATTTATGTAAATGATTTGGATGTAAATCACCAAAATTAGTGGTGTAATGGACAGCAAAGAAGGCTATCTCAGAGTACAATGGGTCCTTGACTAGATGGGCTGATGAGCCAAGGAGTGGCAGATGGAGTTTAATTTAGATAAATGTGAAGTATTGCATTTTGGTGGACCAAATCAAGGCAGAACTTATACACTTAATGGTAGGGTAATGGGAGCGTTGTCGAACAAAGAGACCTTGGGATGCAGTTTCATAGTTCCTTGAACGTGGACAGGGTAATGAAGAAGGTGTTTAGTACGCTTGCCTTTATTGACCATTGCATTGAGTATAGTAGATGGCATGTCACATTGCAGCTGTGTAGGATCATTAGTTAGGCTAATTTTGGAATATTGTGTTTAGTAGTTGTGTCACTGCTATAGGAAAAACATTGTTAAATGTGAAAGGGTTCAGAAAAGATTTACAAGAATGTTGCCAAGGTTGAGGGTTTGAACTTTAGGGACAGGCTGAATATGTTGGGGCTGTTTGCTCTGGAGCATCAGAGACTGAGGGGTGAAATCAGTGTGATAGGTTTTAACAGTGTCTGGAGGGGTGAGACGGGGTTGGGGGGTCACTAAGTGAAATTATTTGATTGGAAGGTGAGACCAGCAGGCAAGATGATGGAGCAGCAATTCCAGGAGTTTCAGGGAGTAATTTGGGAGGCACAGCAGAAATTCTTCCATAAGACCATAAGACATAGGAGCAGAAATTAACCATTTGGCCCATCGAGTCTGCTCCGCCGTTCAATCATGGCTGATAAGTTCTTCAACCCCAAAGAAGAAACAGAGCAAGGTGACAATGAAGCAATTATGGATAACAAGAGTGGCCAGGAATAGCATAAAAGCAAAAGTAAAAGTACATAATTTCGTTAAAATAACTGGGAATCCCACGGCTTGGGAAATTTAAGAAAACCAGCAGTGGAAATAAGAGAGTAGGCTAGCTTGTAATATAAAAAAGGTGTTGCAAGAGTGTTTTTTAGATACATACAAGATAAGAGAGAGGTAAGAGCTGGCATTGCACTGCTGAAAAATGAGTCTGCAGAAGGGGAGCGAAGAAATGGCAGAGGAACTGAACAGGTATTGCGCATCAGTCCTCATGGTAGAAGGCACCAGCAGCATACCAGAACTTCAAGAGAGTCAGGTTACAGATGTGATTGTCATGGCCATCACTAAGCAGAAGGTGCGAGGGAAGCTGAAGAGTCTGAAAGTGGATACATCACTTGGATCAGATGCACTACACTGCAGAGTTCTGAAGGAGACAGCTGAGGAGATTGGTGGTCATCTTTCAGGAAACACTAGAGTGAGGGAAGGTCCTAGAGGTCTGGAAAGTAGTGAATTTAACATCTCTGTTCAGGAAAGGCAGGAGTCAGGAAATTATAGGCCACTTACCCTGACCTCGGTTGTTGGTAAGATTTTAGAGTCTATTCTTCAGGATAAGATTTTGTAGTATTTGAAAGTGCCTGGTAAAATAGGATGGGGTCAGTATGTCTTGGATACCTAAGAAATCAGTTAGAATTCTTTGAGGAGGTAATGAGCAAGTTAGACAAAGAAGGGCCGGTGGATTTGGATTTCCAGAAGGACTTTCACAAGGTGCCACACAGGAAGCTGCTAAATAAGATAAGGCCCCATGGTATTTGGGCAAGATACTGGCATAGATAGAGGATATGTTGACTAGCAGATGACAGAGATCTGGAACAATGGAGTATTTTTCAGGTTGGTAGCCTGTGACTAGTACAGTTCCACAGGGGTCATGTTGGAACTGCAACTATTCACGTGATATATTAACAACTTGAAAGATGGAACTGAGAGCATTGCTGCTAAATTTGTGGATGACACAAAAATAGATGGAGGGACATGTAGTGTTAAGGAAGCAGGAGGTTGCAGAAGGACTTGGACAGACTGGGAGAGGGGGCAAAGGAGTGGGAGATAGAATACAATGTGGGAAATCATGAGTTTAATTACTATGATCAGAAAAATAAAGTTTTCAATGATTTTCAAACTGGATAAAGACTTCAGAAATTTGAACCACAAAGGGACTGAGGGCCTAGTTCAAGATTCTCTTAAGGGGAACATACAAGATGAGTTGGCAATTAGGAAGACAAATGCAATGCTAGCATTAATTTTGATTGGACTAGAATACAACAGCAGCAATGTACTACTAAGCCTATCTAATGTTGTGGTCAGACTGCATTTCAAATAATGTGATCAATTTTTGGTACAGTATCTAAGGAAAGATATATTGGCTTTGGAGGGGGTGGAGAGATGTTTACAAGAATAATCCCAGGGATGAAAGTGGCATGGTAGTTCACTGCTGCCTCACAACACCAGGGGCTTGGTGTTCATTTCCACCCTCGGGTGACTGTCCATGTTGAGTTTGCATGTTCTCCCTGAGTCTGTGTGAGTTTCCTCCCATTGCCCAAAGATGTGCAGTTTAGGTCATGTTAAATTACTCCATGATGCCCAAGGATGCATAGGTGAGATGGATTAACCATGATAAATGCAGGTTACAGGGATAGAGTAGGGGTCTAGGGTGAGATGCTGCTCATAAGATTGGCGCTGACTCAATGAACTGAATGGCCTCTTTCAGCACTGTACATATTCTATGAAAGGCTCTTCATATGAGGAGTGGTTGAGGACTGTGTCCTCACTCATTGGGGTTCAGAAGGATGAGGGTTTCTGATCGAAACTTACATATTACCAAGAAACATGGATAGAGTGGAAGTGGGGAACGTGTTTACTCTAGTGTGAGAAACTAGTGCCTGTGACCACAGCCTCAGGGTGAAGGGATGATCCTTCAGAACTAAGGGGAAGAGGAATTTCTTCAGCCAGAGAGTGGTGAATCTGTGGAACTCATCACAACATAGATTGTGGAGGCCAAGTCATTGAGTGCATTTATGGCAGTGAAAGATAGGTTCTTTATGAGTATGATGATTAAGGGCTAAGAGGAGAATGCAGGGCAATGAGATTGAGAAATATATCAGGTATGATCAAATAGTGGAGGTGACTCAATGAGCCAAATGTCCTAACTCTGGTCTAATATCTTATGGCCCTTTGGAATGTAACTCCAATCCCTTCTTGATCATTTCCAATTAACTCAGTCACATACGGCGAGCTGTTGGGTAGGTTCCAATTGGTGAATCTGCATAAACAAAATAAATGTCCATGGGAATAATCCATTCTCAGAGAATGAGAATACAATTGTGTCAGAAATCCTCTTTCCCACACTCGCTCCCATCCGAGATAACAAGGTGTAGAGCTGGATGCGCACAGCAGGTCAAGCAGCATCAGAGGAGCAGGAAAGCTGACTTTTCGGGCCGAGAGGGTCTCGGAACGAAAAGTCAGCCTTCCTGCTCCTATGATGCTGCTTGGCCTGCTGTGTCCATCCAGCTCTACACCTTGTTATCTTGGATTCTCCAGCATCTGCAATTCTTATTATCTCTCTCCCATCCTTACACTTTATGGAGATTCTGGTGATCTCTTCCATTCCATTAATATTCAGTCAGTGAGGACGTGAATATGTGTGTGGTGTGTTTAATGCCCAATGGTAGACTTGGTCTGGACCACAAAGAAAGGTCAGACAGGGAACAAGAAGAGTTTATATGTACGTATCTGTGTATGGAAATTCAATCAGTCCTATTCAACACAATGCCCTGTATTCCCAGTACTGAAGCTTCCCCCACACTCACTCTGTCCCTCAGTTCTACATTCAGTCTTCTCTGATTCTTATCTCTTCATGGTAAAGATACACTGCCGAAGGCAATGTCGGAGCAATTCAGTATTTTACTCAGATCATCACAAACCCTCTTCATGCTGTGCCTGCCCCTCAGGAACCGAAAGTGTACAAAACGAGAGAATGCAGCTTGGTATCGCTACAAACCATTACAAACCCACTGACTCCCACAGCTACCTGGACTATACATCCTCATACCCCACTTCCTGTACAGACTCCATCCCATTCGCTCAGTTCCTCTGTCTCCGTTGCATATGTTCAGATGAGGCCAACTTTGACAAGGGAGACTCCAAATTGTCAACCTTCTTCCTCAACCGAGGTTTCACCAGCTCCGTTGTCAACAGGGCCCTCAACCAGGTCCGACCCCTCTCCCACACTTCCGCCCTCACCCCTTCTCTTCCCTCCTGCAACAGCAAGAGGGTTCCCCTTATCCTCACGTACCATCCCATCAGCATCCACATCCAGAAGATCATCAGGCGCCATTTCCGCCAACTCCAGCGAGATGCTACCAGCGAACACATATTCCCCTCCCTCCCTTGTCCACCTTCCGCAGGGGCTGTTCCCTCCGGGACACCCTGACCCACACCTCCTTCACCCCCAACACCTCCCCACAGCCCTACGGCACCTTCCCCTGTAACTGGCGAAGGTGCAACACCTGCCCATTTATCTCCTCCCTCCCCAGTATCCAAGGGCCCAAACATACCTTCCAGGTGAAACAACACCTCACCTGCACTTTCCAGAACCAGTCTACTGCATTCGCTGCTCACAATGTGGTTTCCTCTAGACTGGGGAAACAAAGCATAGACTTGATGACCGCTTCGCAGAACATCTCCATTCTGCTCACAAAAAAGACCCTGGACTACCTGTTGCCTGCCACTTTAACGCACCACCCTACTACCTGGCCAACATCTCTGTCTCTGGCTTGCTGCAGTGTTCCAGCAAAGCCCATCGCAAGCTGGAGGAACAACATCTCATTTTCCGCTTGGGGATCCTACAGCCCTCTGGGCTTAATATTGAGTTCAATAACTTTATGGCCTAAACTTTCCCATGTCCCAGACCCTTACACCACACACCAGGTCTTGTTACCACATAGCCTGCCATTACGTACCTCCCTGTTGTTAGTCACTAACAGTCCCCATTAACAACTATTCACCCTCCCAGCCTGATCGTTAGCAACTCCTTTGTTGTCCAACTGTTCTCCTCTCTCTTTGGGCTGTTTTATCATTTACTGCCTACCCCACCCACTTATCCATTTTCTGCATATGAACTGAGGTTTGCCCAGCCACCATCAGTTCTGAGGAAGGGTCACCGGATCCGAAACATTAACTCTGTTTTCTCCTTCACAGATGCCGCCAGACCTGCTGAGCTTTTTCAGCACTTTGTTGTTGTAGCTTGGTCCTTTGTTCAGTAGAGTTCCCCTGGAGAATCCTGACGCATTTATCACTGCCTGATGGGAGCAGTATAGATATTAGGAGTTGTTTCCGCTTCACAGTCTGAATACAAGATAATGTATGGTTTAGAAGCGGGGGAGACCAGGACCCGTGGGCACAGCCTTAAAATTAGAGGGGGTAAATTTAAAACTGAAATGAGCCGACATTTCTTCAGCCAGAGAGTGGTGGGCTTGTGGAATTCATTGCCAAGGAGTGCAGTGGAGGCCGGGACGTTGGATGCCTTCAAGGCAGAGATCGACAAATTCTTGATCTCAGAAGGAATCAAGGGCTACAGGGAGAGTGCAGGGAAGTGGTGTTGAAATGCCCATCAGCTGTGATTTAAATGGCAGAGTGGACTTGATGGGCCGAATGGCCTTACTTCCACTCCTATGTCTTACGGTCTTACGGTCTTATGAATTGTAAGCTTCCTGAGATATATCCTCCTGGTACTTGGAGACGAGTAAACTGCCTATCCTATCAGTTCCCTGGTTCTACAATCCGGAAATGGTCAAGGTTTAACATAAACTGCTTTTCAAGAAACTTGCTTTCTTTGTCTTCCAATTTACAAACAACAGTTTGTTTTGCTTCTTCTCAGAGTGTTTTATTCCCAGACCCTGATGGGAATAAGGACAGTGGATTCCCGGAATGTTGCTGATCCTTTTCTCCATCTCCCTGTGTTTTTCTTGGGTCTCTCCCAGTAAGTACAGAATTTGGCATTCCCTTCCCTCTCCCTCTCTCTCTCTCTGTCTCTGGGGTGAATGTGAATCTCTTGGTGAGAGTTTGAAGTGGGGTCTGTTTGACCAGCCGCCTGTAATACAGCCAGCCTGATATTTTACACACTGAAAGCAGCACAGCCTGGGAGACTCCGTTAGGATTTGTATCCAGGTCTCCCGAAAGCAAGATGTAGAAACCACGAGAGCAGGGAAGCTCTGAGCAAGTGGAAATGATTCAAATGGACAATTTTAATTCTCATATCGATTGAGGGAAATCACACAGCCTCATCCTTCCTGGTCTAAAGTCTGTGAACACTGCAGCGAGGAGGATACTCCATGTTTAACCCACACAGCTGTGACACCCTCATGGTTGAAAAGGCCAGGATATCTAAGACCACTGATATCCTACTGGCTGTGTATAAAGGGATGATTAAAAAGCTCATTGAAGGACAGTAGAAATCCCGTTCTTGATTGTCCATCCCTCTGTTTGACACAGTGACCAGCTTCCATGGTCTCTCACTTCATCCTCTGAAATATTCTTGTTTCTCTTCATTTCAATCCGATTCACTCAGCATTTTCAAGACTCTCCTGTCCTGTTATATGCTTCATTGTATTTTGCTTTTGTAAATGAGGTTAAATGGAATATGAGAAACTATTTATGACTCAATGCAGAGTGTACTTCTTCTGTCCACAAAACCCTCTTATGTGGATCGATGTTGAGCATTATTGCCAGGAAATAGGTTGGTGCTAATTTAACGTAAGATTTTGCTATTTATAAATTTTAAGGTGAAACCAGAGGGCATGCACCAAGAGAACAGATGATTGTTAGTTCAAGCTTTTCTCATTTGACCAGTGTATTGTCATTTGGGGTACCTGTTCTATTCTTTTAGGTATTACAAACAAATATTGCATAAGGCCTGGTTCATAAATTTTACCCAGAAGAGCAGCCTTTGGATGCACCTGCGAGTTTTATGATCATGAAACTCATTCTAATTCCATCGACCATTTCATTGCTCGTAACATTAGGAAAGATTTTTACACCCAAGACTATTATAGTATCGATCACAGTGGATGAGTTAGTGTCTGAAAATAAATCAATATAAGGAGCTTGTTAATAAATCCCAATATAAGCATCATATTAATGTATCTACACTCCAGTGACAATAGTAAAACCATAAACTTGGGAATATCACAAGAGATTATCGGAAAATAATTTAATCATGTTACTGTTTGGAAGACACAGTGAGAGGGACAGACAGATAAGCATTTATGCACACGGAAATGTATATTTATATTTTGATCGGCAATATCTTATTAAATCGTTGCAACAGGCTGAAGGGGCCAAAGTCCTGCTTTATCCTTGTGAGAAGCCTTTGCAATATCTTCAGCCAGATTTGCTACGTGAATGATCCATCTTGGGAGTCCTCCAATGGTCCCCAGTGTCACAGATGCTGGGCTTTAGCCATTTCAATTCTCTCCACGTGATAACAAGAAACATCTGGTGGTATTAGATGCTGCAAAGGCTCTGAGCTTTGAAAACATTCCGGTAATAGTACTGAAGTCTTGCCATAACTCAGAAAAGGATAAACAGATTAGGGCTCTTTTCTCCTAGAGAGCTGCAGGGTGACTGCATAGAGATGTTTAAAATTAGGAAACGCTTTAATAGAGTGGATGCAAAGAACATTTGTACATGTGGGATATAGCATGACTGGAGACCATCAATACAGCACAGATACTAAACTATCAAACAGAGAAATACTTTGTGAAGTTTGGTGAAAAGTCAAAATAAATACGTAATTACCCTATGATCCATTCCAATACCATTGCTTGGGGGTCCTTTCTACATGTATTCAACTCTGCAAGGTTAAGACAGACAATGAACTAAAATCTGGAGTTCCAAACTGGCAACCTCCACTGACAGACATACAATGGGCTTGTATGTAGAGTCAATGAGAGATGGGCTTCAGCAAGTGCCAACGGTTAAAAAGTTCATTAATTCTATAGATATTTTCATTAAATGTATTCATGTACAATGACAGAACACAACATTTGTCAGAACTTACAGTGTGTTGAATTGTGATGTTAACAAAGTGATGTGAAATGAAAGTACAGTGAGCCCTTTAGTGTTTTCAGTGCGGTAGTGCCCTGTAACTGTAAATATTGCTATGACGCTCCCCCTTCTCCACACAATGTGCCTCAGAGAGGTGGAGGCAGGTTTCTCACCTCTCGCGCTGGATGGAATTGAGAACAGGGTGGCTGGTCTCATAAGGCACCTCCCTCAGACTTGAGTCTCTGCAGTGACAGCCATGGAAAAGATAGGGCAGGTAAGGGGTCTGGCAGAGGGGCTGGGGAATGGTTCTTAGAACCTTCATCTTTTTCATTGAAAGCTAGAATATATTCAGGTGGATTAGCCAGGTCTGGATGCTGGTTGGCAGCAACTATCCAATCCAGCTACTGTTGTGGCACCAGGGAGAATTTCCTGACAAGGGGATGTAGCTGCTCAGGTATTCCAAGGACATCAGTGCTCAAACTGTGAGCGCACTGCTCCAGAACACTGAATGAGCCTTGTACCCTTTGCATAGTCCCCCAGTGTGATTTTTACATTGAAAGAAAAGAAACACTAGGATAATTAGACCTAACAATTTGACATCAAAATCAGGCAGGTTCTGCCCAATGTCACAGCTATTTGTTCTCAATCAGCTCAGAAACAGCTTTTCTCTTTGGCTCCATGAAAATGATCACTCTGTTCCTCAGTTTGGGAAACCACATCAGCACAGCTCCCCCCACCCCAGATGGGCCACCATTCTTCACAAAAATAAACTAAATCATAGACTCTGATTCCAGATCTTTCAGTAACCCTGTCGCCTTGTTTAAAGCACCCTTTATCAGAAAGGTAATGTTTAGTGCTACTTCCAACATGATGTTGCTCAGCAGCAGGGACTTTGTAGACAGATCCTCTTGAAGAATGAAGTCCCCGTGAAATACAATAAGCCCACATGGAAGAAGATTGATGTGATCTATCTCTTTCGTGACTGGAACAACTAATCCCTCCTGAGATCTGACCAGTCATAAGGTTACTTCATATTTCCAACGATAACTGAAGCCTGTGCCCTGCTAATATGACCCCCTCAAAAAATATCTTTTCCTTTGGTGGTTTCATGTGTTGCTGCTAAAGAAAGCAAACGTTCCTGAGCCACAGACTCTGCTGTGATTCTGGATAAGTACATCACCAGTTGGCCTGTACTTGCTGTCTAATCAAGAGCCAGAGAATAGGACTTGAAATCAGCCACAGCCTCTTCATCCCAATATTCTGAGCTGTACTATCAATCCAGTCCAACACTGTCATGAACATGGATCATAAGGTCAGAGCACCAATAGGTGTATTGAACTTCTAATTTCAATATGTGTTTCATTTAACAAACAGGAGATAGAGCCAAAAGTGCATATAAACTCAGTCACTGTCTTTACTGAGATCTTGAAGTAAAGGTAAACAGGGGGATTTCAGACAACAAGCCTTCGAAGTGAAGGGAAGCAAGTCCAAACAAATAGGACTGAGATCCCTTATGACCACAAGGGACAGACTACATTGTTTTCAGCAGCAAACCAGACTATTTTCCAAACTGCAAATGTATTTTGCATTTTACCCTTTCAAGAACACAAGAAGACAAGGGTTTTAATAAATTAAAATCCTGACCATATGTGCTTGCAAGCGAAGATGTTTATCTGTACTAGTCTGGTTCAAGTGACTTCTGGACAAGGGTCACTGGACCTGAAACATTAACTCACTAATGCTGCTAGTCTTGTGAGTTTTTCCAGCATTTTATTGTGTCTCTGATTTCCAGCATCAGCAGTCTAATTTTTATTTTCGGTGTTTTCTGAAAGCTGCAGTTGTAGAACCATCAGCTGTAAACCCTGCATTCTAGGGAAAAGAATCTTTCTCTCACACTGCGTGCTGGAAGCCAGACTGCAAGCCAGTTTGAAAGGAAATGAAACAAACGAATTTCAATTCATCTGCAAACTTTAGAATCCAGAAGTTAACTGCAATAGGAGTGATAGCTTAGTGGTATTTTCACAGTCCTGTTCATCCAGAAACACAGATAATGTCCTGGGTATCTGGGTTCAAATCCTGGCATGGCAGATGATGGAATTTTACTTCAATAAGCATTTAGAATTCAGAGTCTGGGACTGCAAATCTATTGCCAATTGCCAGTGAAAAACCCATCTGGTTCATTAATGTCCTTTAGGGAAGGAAACTACCATCCTTACCTGGTCTGGCCCACATCTGACTACAGACCCACAGCAATGTGGTTGGCTCTTATCTGCCTTCTGTGCAATTAAGGATGGGCAATAATGCTGCCTGGTCAGCAATGTCCTCATCCTGTGAATGAATAAAGAAAAAGAACTATCCACATTCCATTATGTCTTCTTCATGAATAACACAGAAGCCAATCCCAATATCTTTTACCTTTTATCCTCACTCACTTTTCGTTTATAAATTGTGTCTATCAATGCAGGGTTACTTATCTCTTGTCACACTTAACAATTCACTCTCTTATCACGGCAGAAAGCCTGGTTTTAAAACACAAATTAGGTTAGTCTGCGAGAAACACATTCACAAGGGAAGGTTATCATCTCAAATAAACTTTGTTGTCACCAACCATGGGCCAGGAGGATATTCCTCCTCACCCAGTGCTTGGCAATTTGGAGTATCCAGTCTGCAGGCAAAATAAACTGGAGACTTGAACTGGGAACTCGTCATATTGACATGTTCTGAGGAGATGAAGTTTCTCTAGAGCCAGTAAAACTGCTCACAATAGTGCACTCCCTTCCAAACTCTGCCGCAAATTTAGGTTTGAGATTTATTTGTGCAGAGTTCACTTGTGGCATAACCGCTGTGAATAACGCTGTCTCCTTCATTGGCCTTGTGGAATTTGGTTGCTGCATTCTTTCAACTGCTCTTCGATATTACCTGCACACACCTCCCTTGAAATTCATATACTTTGCATGCTTAGCGTGTAATGTCATTCCATGTTGGCTTTTTCTCATGACAGGACTTGTTTCTCTGCAAGCCAGGCGTACTTATTTGGATTTCCTTTCTACAAAACATGAGGAAAAAAAAAAGACATGACAGTTCACATCCACTTTTATTCTGTTGTTTGTAGCAATTATTTTTGTCTTGTCCTTCTGTGGTAGGCCCTTCTGATAAAAACGTCCGATCACAAAGTGTGGGGCTGGATAAACACAGCAGGCCCAGCAACATCTTAGGATCACAAAAGCTGACGTTTTGGGCCTAGACCCTTCATCAGGAAAGGGGGAGGGGAAGAGGGTTCTGAAATAAAATAAATTGGAAAAGTTATGCCCAACCTGTGGGTGAAATATGGACAGAGATGAGAGTATTATGTGCAGTTCAGACCATTCATCAGAAAAGGGGGAGGGGGAGAGGTTAACCTCACTGCGAAGCCTCTTCCAGGGATGCCTAATCTGAAGAAGTTACCCTCCTCCCTATGGACAAACCTCAGGGAATCTCTCTCCCACTGCAACTCTTTTGTCGATCCGCCTTCCACTCTCTCCCTATTTATTTCAGAACCCTCTCCCCCTCCCCCTTTTCTGATGAATGGTCTGAACTGCACATAATACTCTCATCTCTGTCCATATTTCACCCACAGGTTGGGCATAACTTTTCTAATTTTCAATCCCATTCCTCTGAAAATAAATCCCTGAACTTTGTTCTTGATGTGGCCTTCATAATGTGTCAAATGATGCGGTGATTTATTTATGATAACAAGGTGCAGAGCTGGATGAACACAGCAGGCCAAGCAGAATCAGAGGAGCAGGAAGGCTGACATTTTGGGCCTTGACCTTTCTTCAAAAAGGGTCTGAAGAAGGATCTAGGCCTGAAACATCAGCTTTCCTGCTCCGCTGATGCTGCCTGGCCTGCTGTGTTCATCCAGCTCTACACCTTGTTATCTCAGATTCTCCAGCATCTGCAGTTCCTACTATCTCTGGTGAGTTATTTATGCCCTGATGTCACCCTGTTACAATGTACAATTTAGATTCATCATCTTTGAATACTGTTGGCTGATGCTAGTTGATTGTCTTGTGTTTTCAAGAACAAAGCCATTGAATATGACAGTGCATCACAGTTCACCATCATATTTCTACCTATTACTGTGTGCATCTACAGGAGCAGCTTGGAAATACAAGCCTCTTGCTATAGGGGAGATGTATCCAGCCTCCCATGTTCCACTAACTCCTCCATGAATGGCTCAGGTCTGTGTTTGTTTTTCAGTGTTTTTTGAACTCACGTTTCATTTATAATCTGTGTCTACCCAAGTCGGATTATTGTCTCTTCTCACATTTAATAATCACTCTTTTGTTATTTGGAAAATGCCTGTTTTTCCTAGGCTGATTTTGAAGCATAAATTCATCGGATATGGGAGAAAAACCTTTAGAAGTTAAGGGATTTTTATCAAAGGGATCTTGCGGTCACCAACTGTGCAGGCAGGTGAATATTTTTCCTCACCCAGTGCTTGGAAACTTGGAGTATCCAATCTGGAACCAAAATAAATTGGAAAACCTCATCCAGGAACTGGCCTTATCAACATGGTCTTCGGCCTAAGGTTGTTTTGTGATGAGTTCACTTGCCACTTAATTGTTGTAAATAGCACTATAAAATCTTCGTTCTTGGCCTTTTGAAATTTTTATATGTCCAAATTTAATAAAATGCTCTTGGGCATTATCTGCACACACCTTGCCTTGTAATTTTTCATATTTGACATGTTTTGCACTCAACTGTCATGTTTGCTTTCTTTTCGTGGCAGAACCTGTTTCTCCACAAATCAAGCGCAGCTATTTGCATTTCATCTCCATGAAACAAAACTGTTCATTTTTCTTTCATTAGAAACATGAAAGTTTATATCCATGTTTCTGTTGTTTGCAGCATCTATTTTTGTACTGTCGTTCTGTGGTAGACCTTCCAGATACAGACGTCTTTTGGTTTTCCCTGAAGATTTCACCATTGTGCAAAAGCAAAGTAAATATACCAGTCTCTTTTGAACGCATCAAGAATTTGTTTATTTTTCAATCCAAGTACAGGTGTTCACCCACATTCCTATCCAGTGAATTACGTAGAGTTTTTAGCTGCTGTCTCTCTCTCTCTCTCTCTTACTAAGCCCAGCAGGCTAACTTTCATGTCAACTAAAATAATATTGGCCTTTATCCAGGTAATAATGTTGATTCCCTATTCAAGGGATCCTGAAATGAATGGACAGTTTAAAGACTCATGATTTACCACACCACATTTTCAACACCTTTCTGAAACTTGGGAGGATGTGTGCCCGCTGTCATCACAGCTGCTTTCATCTTTGTCGGCTTATTTGAATACCTTTTGCCCTCTTCCCAGTGACACTTCCTGGGCCCCCTTTAACCTCTAACGATGAAACGGCCCAGGTTTGTTTATGCTATACCAGCCCAGTTCATCCCCTCCCCCCACTGCACCACACAACCAGCCCAGCTCTTCCCCCCCACCCACTGCATCCCAAAACCAGTCCAACCTGTCTCTGCCTCCCTAACCGGTTCTTCCTCTCACCCATCCCTTCCTCCCACCCCAAGCCGCACCCCCAGCTACCTACTAACCTCATCCCACCTCCTTGACCTGTCCGTCTTCCCTGGACTGACCTATCCCCTCCCTACCTCCCCACCTACACCCTCTCCACCTATCTTCTTTACTCTCCATCTTCGGTCCGCCTCCCCCTCTCTCCCTATTTATTCCAGTTCCCTCCCCCCATCCCCCTCTCTGATGAAGGGTCTAGGCCCGAAACGTCAGCTTTTGTGCTCCTGAGATGCTGCTTGGCCTGCTGTGTTCATCCAGCCTCACATTTTATTATCTTGTTTATGCTCCACTTGAGTCTCCCTTGGGATCCTTTCTAATCATCCTCTGTCATCACAGCCCTCTATTCCCTTCTCCTTCATTTAATTATTTAACTTCATGCTCAGAGCATCGGTCCAATTTGCTAACCCACCACACTCTGTTGGAAGTGAGTTCCATTTTCTCACTACTACTTGATAATTATGTAATATTGACAGCCTTTGGTGATGCTTCTCCCCAAAGAGGAAATTTTTTTTCTTGATCCACTCTGTCAAAAATGTTCATAATCTTACAGAACAATTTTTGAAATCAGCACTCTTTTCAGG
This sequence comes from Stegostoma tigrinum, assembly GCF_030684315.1. Lineage (NCBI taxonomy): Eukaryota > Metazoa > Chordata > Chondrichthyes > Orectolobiformes > Stegostomatidae > Stegostoma > Stegostoma tigrinum. The sequence goes on from NC_081387.1 coordinate 5,971,862, forward strand.
AGGAAACAAACATAGCCCAGTCTTCCCTTCCTGATTTGCACATCCATGTGAACCTGGGATTGGTCCTGGTAAATCTTCTCTGCAGCTCCTCCATCCATTTCATAGGCTAGTAATCAAAACTATGCAATACTCTGATATCTGACCATATCCTCTACAAATTTGGCATAACTTCTCTCATTTTCAGTTTTTTCTCTATACAAATAAATCCCAGGTCTTTGTTTTTGTCGTGGCCTATGTTCCTGAATCAAATGACCTGGGGATTAGTTTACGTCCTTATATAACTTTGCTCCGCTAAACAGAATTACGTTCTTCAGTTTAAATACCCAGTCTCAAAGTTTGTATCACACATCCCTCCAAAGAAGAATGAAAGTGTACATTTGAAGCATTTTTATCTTTCACCAAAAAACTTCACTAAAAATTTGATGACGTACCAATAATAAGGACATATAAATATTAAGTACACAATGAGTTACACAGCAGCATATTTAAATGTGTTCATTTGTATCACTTTCCCCATTTCCTGCACAAGTTGTCTCCATAAAGTGTCTGCTATATTTTCTTTACCAGGCACATGAACAATTTTCAAATTCTACAGTTGGAGAATTAAGCTCCATAGAACTAATCATGAGTTTTCTATCCAAGGCTTTTCTAAGAAAATGAGAAGATTATCATCGATGTAAATAATAGTTTCTTCCATGTATTACAGATCAGTAAGTCTCACATCTGTCGTCTGCAAGGTGTTAGAAAGGATTCTGAGGGATAGGATTTATGACCATCTGGAAGAGCATGGCTTGATTAAATGCAGCCAACATGGCTTTGTGAGGGGCAGGTCATGCCTCACAAACCTTATCGAGTTCTTTGAGGATGTGACTAGAAAAGTTGATGAGGGTCGAGCTGTGGATGTGGTGTATATAGACTTCAGTAAGGCATTTGATAAAGTTCCCCATGGTAGGCTCATTCAGAAGGTCAGGAGGAATGGGATACAGGGGAACTTAGCTGCCTGGTTACAGAATTGGCTGGCTAACAGAAGACAGTGAGTGGTAGTAGAAGGAAAATATTCTGCCTGGAAGTCAGTGGTGAGTGGTGTTCCACAGGGCTCTGTCCTTGGGCCTCTACTGTTTGTAATTTTTATTAGTGACTTGGATGAGGGGATTGAAGGATGGGTCAGCAAGTTTGAAGATGACACAAAGGTCGGAGGGGTCGTTGACAGTATAGAGGGCTGTTGTAGGCTGCAGCGGGACATTGACAGGATGCAGAGATGGGCTGAGAGGTGGCAGATGGAGTTCAACCTGGATAAATGCGAGGTGATGCATTTTGGAAGGTCGAATTTGAAAGCCGAGTACAGGATTAAGGATAGGATTCTTGGCAGTGTGGAGGAACAGAGGGATCTTGGTGTGCAGATACATAGATCCCTTAAAATGGCCACCCAAGTGGACAGGGTTGTTAAGAAAGCATATGGTGTTTTGGCTTTCATTAACAGGGGGATTGAGTTTAAGAGTCGTGAGATCTTGTTGCAGCTCTATAAACTTTGGTTAGCCCGCACTTGGAATACTGCGTCCAGTTCTGGTCGCCCTATTATAGGAAAGATGTGGATGCTTTGGAGAGAGTTCAGAGGAGGTTTACCAGGATGCTGCCTGGACTGGAGGGCTTATCTTATGAAGAGAGGTTGACTGAGCTCGGACTTTTTTCATTGGAGAAAAGGAGGAGGAGAGGGGAACCTAATTGAGGTATACAAGATAATGAGAGGCATAGATAGAGTTGATAGCCAGAGACTATTTCCCAGGGCAGAAAAGGCTAACACGAGGGGTCATAGTTTTAAGCTGGTTGGAGGAAAGTATAGAGGGGATGTCAGAGGCGGGTTCTTTACACAGAGAGTTGTGAGAGCATGGAATGCGTTGCCAGCAGCAGTTGTGGAAGCAAGGTCATTGGGGTCATTTAAGAGACTGCTGGACGGACATATGGTCACAGAAATTTGAGGGTGCATACATGAGGATCAATGGTTGGCACAACATCGTGGGCTGAAGGGCCTGTTCTGTGCTGTACTGTTCTATGTTCTATGTTCTATGTTCTATATTTCAAAATGATGCACAGCCAACTAAAGACTTCGTGTCTTCTTTTCAATGGTTGAATTTTTTATTGTAGTTCATTTCTTTGAAAAATAACTGACAGACTATTTAATCCCAACTTCATCATTTTTCAGGCAAATAACTGATAATGCGAGCATTACCAGCCAATTTCAATGATCTCACACAATTTAGTGCAGCTGAAACTGCTGCAGTTGTAAGCATGACATTTACCTTCCCAACGTGCTCTTGCATCCATTCAAATAAGCTGCCTCTTTTCAACAGATTTGTTCAGGGACCAGTGATATTGCTGAAATTGGAAGAAACTTGCAACAGGATCCACTCATGGCAACATGATGGAAAGTTTCACTTTAGGTCTTAGTTATGGAAAAATTTAAATTAACTTGTACCTTTATTTCTTGCGATACTACTTGGCCTTGTCCCACTGTATGGTCAAACCAGTCACCTTGACCTTGGCAAATTTATTCTCCACCAAATTTATAATCAAATTGGCTTTTTGTAGCCAATCAAACAATTTTGCCAAGTGATGTAAATGTTCTTCCATGGTTTAGCTAAAGACAATCAAATTGTCAATGTAAACAGTAGAGTTACCAATTCAATTGATGACTTTATTGGTTAATCATTGAAATATTCATGATGCATTACTGATTCCAAACAGAATGACTTTACATGAGTAAATTCCAGTTGATATTTCTTTAGCTCTCTCAGTTAAAGAAGTTTGTTAATCCACTTTTAGTAAGTGGATTTTTGAGATTAATTGTGTGTCTCTTATTCACTTGATACAAAATTCCAGTCTTGGTTTCAGTTATGAGTTTGCTTTCAGTACAGTGTGGACTTTATGACAATCAACAAAAAATCTCTGTGATGATCCCCAAGATCCTGGCCTGATTTTGAAGACTAACTTTGATTTAGTCGAGACTCCATGACTAATGTGTAGAAACATAGGAACAGAGGTAGACCATTCAGCCCCTCAAGCAGATCTACCATTCAAAAGAATCATAGCTGATTCGTGGCCTAATTCTACATACCTGCCATTGGCCCATAACCCTTAATACCATTGTTAAATAAAAACAGTTGTCTATCTCAGATTTAAATTTAGCAATTGAGTTAGCATGGATCGTAGTTTGAGGAAGACAGTTTCAAACCTCTACTACGCTTTGAACATAGAAGTGCTTTCTAACATCTCTCCTGATCGAATTGGCCCTAATTCTTGGGCCATGCCCCCATTCTAGAAATTTCACTCAGTAGAAAATTGATCAGAGTTTCCCTTAACCTTCTAAATTATAGAGAACAAAGGCTAAATTGGACTAATCTTTCTGCGTAATTTAACCCCTGAAGTCCAGGTATCATTCTTGTAAACCTGCGTTGAACTCCCTCAAGGGACAAAATATCTTCGCTCAGGTGTGGTTCCCAGATCTGTTCACAGTTCTCTAAGTGCAACCTAACTGGGTTTTGTAACAGTGTAACATCTGGGTCCCCATACTCCAACCCTTTAGATATGAAGGCTAGCATTCCATTAAGCTTCTTGATTATTTTCCACACTTTTGTTTTCATACTTTAGAGTGCTGTGCACCTGAACCCATAAATCTCATCGGACATCCACCATATCTAACTTTGTGTCTTCTAAAAAGTACCCTTCTTCCCCCACCTTGCTAATCCTGTCACCCCGCTACTCCCAAACCCTAGTGATCTCCTACTTGCCCCCAGTACCAAACACTTGCAGCCTCTCTATTCCCCCACCCTTCTTGCAGTCTCTATCTTCACGTTCAAACCTCCCACTCATTCCCAGATCCCTCTGTACAGATCCTGAACCAGTTGGCAGCCACTTGACAGAAAAACATTTCCCAGTGCACCTCCCTGCCCAACTTGAATATCTATCAGTACTAGATCTGCTGAGTTTCTGTTTCAAATCTCCAGCATCTGTAGTCTTTTGTTTATTTGAGTATCCATCAACTTGCTCCTTAATTTCCTGTTATATCTCATTTAGTGTATCAATGTGAATCTCAAGGAGCCTTAGTTCCCAAAATGCGATGGAGTGTTGGAGCTCAGGTCAGTCACAGTTGTGATTGCCCATGCGGACTCTGATGTCCTAGGTGTCAACCTTCCTTTTGATATATGGAATATGCCTTTCCAAGCTCCTTTCTTAAAGTGGGTAATCATACCGCACTGTCAGAGTTCTGAGACGCAGTCCCCTGGAGGGTTTTACTGTGAGACAGTCACACTGCCTGTGCTTGGTCACACGCAGATGCATATGTGCCCTGTTGTCAGAAACAGGCTGAAGCTACACAAACGGTTGAACTATTGGCCAGACCCAGGTTCAATGGAGATTGAGGCTTCTACATCATTGCAATGGTGAGAGGCAGCTGCCAATGGGTTCAAGAGGTGTGCAGAGGGATCTGCAAATGAACATATAAACATATATTTTAGATTTCTCAGAATATCAATGAAAAGGAGACATAAATTAGATATTATGTTATAGCCAATGTATTCCAGAACAGCAAATGTGTTCTTGATGTTGAGACGATGATATGATTTTGAAAGCAAGGCTTAACATAGAGTCATACAGCACGAAACAGACCCTTCAGTCCAAACAGTCCATGCTGAATATTATACCAAACTAAACTAGTCCCACCTGCCTACTCCTGGACCATATTCCTCCAAACCTTTCTTTTATGTATCCATCCAATGTCTTTTAAATGTTGTAACTGTGCACGCTTCCACTGCTTCATTCCACATGTGTAAAAAATTTGCCTCTTATGTCTTTTTAAACCTCTCTCCTCTCACCTTAAAAACGTGTCGCCGAGTCTTGGAATTTCCCATCATAGGAAAAAAAACAACTACCACGAACTCTATCTATAGCTCTCATAATTTTATAAACTTCTTTCAGGTCACCTCTCAACCTCCCACTGAGTCTACACCTCAGTGAAGAATGTCCCAGCCTATCCAGCTTTTCTTTACAAATTAAACTTTCTATTCCAGGCAACATCCTGGAAAATCTCTTTTGAGCCCTCTCCAGTTTAATAATGAAATAAAGTTTTCTTTCCTCCGTTTGCAGGATTGAAAAGAAGTAAAAATAAAACAGCCATAGCAGTATGTTACTTTACTCTGTTGTAGCCCATCACCAAGTGAGGTCTAGATATCTGGTTACATTCACATATTTGCAGCCAGAATTAGCAGAGAATCAACAGCCAGGGTTCCAAGATTTTGCAGAAAGAACAGAAAAGCAGGACAAATTGATACTTTTTTCAAAGGTCTGCCTTAGGTACCATTGTCTTAATGACCTTATTCAGTGCTGGATCATTTTAGGATGAAAGGAAAATATACAATATCTTTTAGTCCCCAGTTTTCTTCTCTGTCTCAGATACTTTAGCGATCTGCTTCTCGCCGAGAATTGTACATTTGTTTTAACTCTAAATTGCCCCATGGTTAGTGCCCAATCATTTTTTGATGGAGGATCAATAATTTACGGAAAGATTAATTGCTCAAGGAAGCAATTCACCCAAAATATCACGGGACTGACAGCCAAAAATGTCAAAACACGTTTAATTTTTAAAATGTTTACTGCCACCCACATGTGAAGCGGATGACCAAAATCATGTGCCTGAAATGGAAGCCCCTTTGCCAAATGGCTATGAGGAAAATGACCCTGTTTTCTTCTTTCTGGCTAATTCTTTACACATGGGAACTAATGAGGCATATTGATTTTCATCACTTGTAAAACAAAGCTAGAACAGTTCAACAGAAAGGTCATTTTGCAAGAAACTCCTTCAAATTGATTAAATAGACTGGAAAATCCCTCAGAGCTGCTCTCACTCCCAAACCATAACCTGGACAGAAGGAGTGGGTTTCGAGCAGAGTTGGAGTGACAGTATTCATAGTTCCATGGAATTTCCCATCCATTATACGAATCACCTTGAGCTCAGATTGTGAGGAGAATATTTGGATAAGGATCATGATACCCCTAGCAGCTGAGCTTGTATATGGGTGCTGGCCCAGCCAATTTTGCTCTGAGGAAAGATGGTCACTCTCAATACTATCAGAGCTCTGAAAATATGGGCTCAGCCAGAAAGAGAGCAGAGGGCAAGTAGGAGCTGCAGGATAGAGTCAGCTGCAGGACCTTGGAACATCATTTAAAGGAATGAAAGTGGGAAAGCTTTTTCAGTTCAGTGCTTAAAAATAACAAGGTAATAGAACTCATCAATCTTCACATATCATTTATCTTCAATGTCTTTTACAACCTGATTGCAGGGCAAAACTCCAACTAGAAATGCTGTCTGCTGGTTTCATTGAATATTTATCTGCAAATTCAGAGTCGTATTTGTAGAAACCCCATTTCCAAAAGGCCGATGTTTCGATGCTGATATCAGCTGGAATACTCCAGTGACTGTACTAGTCATTGAGAGCCCTGTAATTCCTGTGAGGAAATGGTTTCCAGTCAGTATCTTTATTCAAGAAACTGCCATCACCCACAATACACTTTGTACAATTCTCTGATACCGGTATCTGAGTAATGATGTATCTGTATCCATTTAACCCTTGGTTCTGGTGATTATGCATGTTCCAACAGTGTTGGACAACTTGTTTGTCAGCCAATCTTTCTTAAAAGACACTGTGTTTTGTATATATTGGTAATATTCCTCAAAACTGTCTCTCTCCTTCAAATGTAGCATTTGGAGCCATTTGGAAGATCTTCCTGGACAAGAACTTCCCTCCTTTGCAGTCACACCTCATTTACTGAACAATTCTAATCACAGTTTGTTGCCGACAGCTGGGATTATGGCTGGGTTCAGGTAACTTTCATTGAACAGTTCTCTGTTTGATTTGATCTTTTTCCCAGAAGGTGTCATTAGAGCTTTGGCAATAAGGTGCTTTCTCATTTTGCAAAGGAGATCATAGTTCTTCAGGAATTTTTTGCACATTTCCTCATATTTTTCAATGGCAAATCCACATATGTGAAGTTTAAAATACACCCTGAAACTCTGAGTAGAAGTGAATTTCTGATCTTGGCATTTCTGGACTTTTTCATCTATGACTCTCAAGAGTTCTTTGCAATGATTTGAAACATAGTCCTATTTATGGTCTGCTGCCTGATTCATAAACTATTGACAGTCACTCATCCATCGATCACACAGCTCCTGGGCTCTTTCAATATCTTTTTCAATTAGCTTGGAACATGTATAAATTCTAACCTTAGAATATGTGTAGAACAGTATGAACCTATCTAATTTGGAGATTTATAACATTAATTTCATGGGTTTTCTTGCTAAATTTCTCATTGATGAGTTCAGTGTCTGAGGGGCATGTTGGGGTGTAGACTCAGTTCCATATCCTTCATAATATCAGTTCTCAGGGTGATGCAAGTTAAATATTGAAATTGTTTCCAGCCACATTTTTTCAAATACTTTCTTCAGTTGTCTTTTACCTTTTTTCTTACTTTGATGTCCGCATTGCTTCAGAAATTTATTGACCTGTTCTCCAATCTGACTCTGATACTTGTCCTTAATATCATTCAGCTTCTGCAGAGCCCACCTCTGCTCTGCATCATCACACTTCCTGTCCATGTACATCCCACTTTCAATGGTCAGGAAGTTGATGCTCCAGGCAAAATCCTCCCTCTATTTTTCAACAAGGCTTGAGTTATTACCACTGGAATAATATTCTGATAACTGCAGGAGACCATTTTCTTTCTGTTCATTCAGCAAGGCTATGTATCCTCTTTCAAAAATCAAGCTTCAATTTCTGGACACTGCTTTGCATTAAAAATTCAGTTTTGTGCCTTTTCCAGGTGGGAATGTACCAGTGTCCTCAGTTCCCAACCCAGGTCTGTGTATGGGACAGAAAGGTCCTTGTAAGCTTCAGCCGCCAGACTAGAAACTGAAGATGAAATTCTCATATTTCACTGTCTTCCACAGAGAGTAAGTCCACTGGATTAACTCAGAGATGGTCAACAATCTCTCTTTATTTCTCTTCTCTTTCAGATTCTGAAAAATCCTGTTCTTCAGCTCAAATACCCTGTGACTACAGGCCCCTATTGACAGCTGCCATGAGAGGATTCCCATGCCACAGCCCTGGGATGTTCCAGTTATTCTCCATTGCACCATACTCCAACACATCCGAGAACTTGATGAACTCTCGATCCTCTGATATTCTGATCATGAGCAGCCACGTCACTTACATTCTGGTGAACAAAATAACAAACCGGCCTTTTCCCCACTTCTCTCATCCGTATAAATGCATGGACCACTATCTGCAGCACATCCTGCATCTCAGTAGAGTTTTCCATGGCCATGTTTATCAATGTGACACGGCCTAACCCGATCACAAGGGTGGCAAGCTCATTGTCATGGTGCTGTCAATTTCTGACAGCCCTGGTGCTTTCAGCCCCACAGTAGTGATCACCATGATGTACCCACAGCCCAGTTCCATCTACAGATTTCCTGTGATCTTAATGAGCTGCATGTAGGCCCCATGGGTACATTGCCCACTGCTCACAGCAAAATGCAAGCCAAACGTGGTGTTGAGATGTGTGGACATGCCTGTGCTCTGTACTCCCAACACCATCAACACAAACACACTGGCCTCTCTGCCAATCCTGTCTTCAACTGCCTTTAGTATATCAGTGACCCACTGTAAAGGGATGTTGGAAGCATCTCCATTGTTGAGCTCCAGAGGGAACCCATCCAACATCAGGTGAAGAGCAGTGTGGAGTAACATTTGCATAAGGTATCTGTTTTCCTCATTGTGATCTTTTTGTTTTATCAAAGCTTCACAGATTAGTCCAATTTCTCGCATCAAGTGTTCGAGTCCAAGGGAGCTGGCTGTTACCTCTTTGTCTAATTCCTATAACTGTTCACTGGTTGTAGAATCTTTCTGCTTTGGTGACTGTCCCTGAGATTTCTGATCCAGAGCTTTGTATTTTTTCACATAAAACAGACAGAGTGCCCCTCAATCTGGAATCCGCTGAATTTCACCCACTGCATGAAATATTTCTCTGTCTGTCAGGGCCTCATGAATATTTTCATATCAGCTGATGTACCTTGCACTCACTACTGCTTTTGAAGTTTCTTTTTTTTCTTCTTCAAGGTCATTACAACATTTTTGTGTTGGAATTTTCTATCCCTGCTTTGGGTGACTTTTTTTGTTTTCTCTATTTCGGAAACTTGTTGCCAAGTGAAACCCTGAAAAGGCATGTTTTCTGATTTGTATTGGTTAAAGGCATTTCAGTTCTTAGAATTAGAAATGTTTCCAGATCTTGCTTTACTCTGTGAACATAGCTTGTCACCCTCATCTGTTTCAATCCCCATATCCCTTGCAGCTATTATCAGTTTCTCCAGGCTCCTGGGCCCAGACTATTTGCCTGTTGATGGGTTATTTCCAAGGCTTTTTTCAATGTGAGTCATAGTGTCTCATTAAACTCTGCATTGAAGACTGAGGGAATTTTTATTTGCTTTTCTCCTTGTGCTATTTTGAACAAAACCAAATATTTGAACACATGTTGTGGTAAATCAGTGTTCATAATAAAATGATCGTTCTGAGTGTACTGTAAGTGCATGAGGCATAACAGATAAAACAGATGAACTAAGAGCATGGATTACTGCATGAAATTACGACGCTTTTGACATCACAGAGATATGGTTAAAGGAGGAGCAGGAGTGGCAGCTTAAGATTCCAGGATCTCGCTGTTTTAGCCGGGACAGAAAGGGAAAGCAAAGGGGTGGGGAAGTTGCATTGCTGATAAGGGATCACATCACATGTGCTGAGGGAGCAGACATCAAAGCAATATTGCAGGGAGGCATTATGGGTGGAGTTCAGGAATAGGAAGGATAAACTCACAATGCTGGGAGTTTTCTATAGAATTCGCAACAGCCCACCTGAGACAGAGTAGCAAATATATCGTCAGTTACTAGAAAGGTGTGAAAAAACTTGGCTGGTAGTGGTGGGTGACTTTAACTTTCTGCTTATTGACTGGGACTCCCTTAGAGCCAGAGGCTTGGGTGGAGAGCAATTTGTTAGATGTGTCCAGGAGGGCTTTTTGAGACAGTATGTTGACAATCTAACCATAAAGAAGGCCACACCAGGCTTGGTATTAGGGGATAAGCCAGGACAAGTGATCAATGTTTCAGTAAAAGACCATTACTCCATTAGGTTTTGAGTAGTCATGGGCAAGGATAAGAGTGGCCCTCAGGTGAGGTTACTTCATTGGGCAAGAGCTAATTACATCCACATTGGACAGGAACTGGGTAATGTGGGTTGGGAGCAGTTATGTGAGGGCAAAGCTATGTCTGACTTTTAAAGACAAGTTGATGAAAGTATAGGACGTACACGTCCCTGCAACACTGAAGGACAGCAACGGCAGGATCCAGGAATCATGGATGACAAGGGAAATTGTAAACAGAGTCAAAAGGGAAAAAGAAGCATATGATAGGTCTAGGCAGCTACAAATTGACAAAGCGCTGCAGGAGTATAGAGAAATTAGGAAGGAACTTAAACGCAGAATTAGGAAAGTTAGAAGGGGCCATGAAATATCTTTAGCTGACGTTGGGGGGGGCGGTGGTGTGGAGAGCAAAGAGAATCCCAACACTTTCTATGCATATACTAGAAGAAAGAGGGTAGCAAGGCAAAGAGCAGGCCCTCTCAAGGACCGAGGAGGGAAGTTATGTATGAAGCCCCAGGAAGTGGGAAATATCCTACAAGTACTTTGTATTGGTTTTCACCAAGGAGAAGGCCATGACTGATGTTCAGGTCAGGGATGAGTATGTGAACGTCAATATATTAGGGAGAAACTTTTGGGGAATGGTTTACCAGGATGTTGGCTGGTATAGAGGATTTTAGCTATGAGAAAAGTTAGAATAGACTGGGTTTGTTTTCACTGGATCACCGGAGGTTAGAGCAGGAGGGAAGGGCAACTTGTTAGAAATTTAAAAGACTGTGAATGGCATGGATAGAGTGGAAAGTATGAGGCTTTTTCCCAGGGTGGACAGGTCAATTACTAGGGGGCACAGGTTCAAGGTGCAAGGGGGAAGTTTAAAAGAGATGTGTGAGTGCCTAGAACGCATTGCCAGAGAAGGTGGTGCAAGTAGACACAATCGCAGCATTCAAGAAACACCTGGATGATTACATGAATCGGAAGGAAGCGGAGGGTGAAGGATCCTGAAAGTGAAGTTAGTTTTAGTATGGAAGGGCAAAATGTGGCAGTACAAGCTTGGAGGGCTGAATGGCCTACTTCTGTGCTGTATTGTTCTTTGTTCTTTATTTTGACTGACAAAGACCAGCTGATGACATATTTAAATTCGAATAATCTCTGCAAAGGAGTTAAGAAAAGACTTTACTTGTAAGCATCCCGATTATGGGCTTAAAGGGATCAAATATATTCTGTTCCCACTGTTACCCATCAAGATGTAACAATGTTAATTACTAATGTCAATCATTCGTGTGTTCTAAGCTGGGGAAATTTCATTATTCTCCCAGTTGTAAAATCCTGAGCACTGATCTTTGAATTCTCTCTCAGCTTCGACCTCAAGCTCCAGGCTCAAAGAACTGCAGCTTCCCCTACGCCACACTCTCCCCTGTATTCCTCTGGGAGTAGTGAGAGGTAAAAGATGGGGACTTGACCCAATTTCAGTCCTTGCAATTTCCCATTCCTTTCAGTAACACACAACAAACAGTGATAGAGTGAAGCTGAGGTGGTAAACTATCTGTGTCCTCCCCATCCAATCTACACTCAGTGTTACACTGACCACAGAGAAGGGGTATTTGAGGTGATACAATATTCAATGCTGGTGCTTGTTTGCAAATGTTTACATGCATTAAATGAGCAGAATTTTATTTAAATGGATTGTGTACACTAGACTGATTAGCAGAGGAGTTGGGAACCAACTTCTCTTTGAGGACGCTCTTTTTCTCTTGACTCTTCATTTCAGCCATTGTTTTATGCACTAACTTCCAGATGTTTCAACCAAACACAAAGGGTTGGAATGATGACCGGTGAGTTCAGTCAAAGGAAGCAGTCCAAATTAAAGGAGCCACAGCAGGGGTTTGAAGACACCACAAAGCTGGTTTGGAGGGTGAAATATAAGGAGGATGCAGAGATGCCTCAGTGTGATTTGGGCAAGTTGAATGAGTAGGTATATGCTTAACAGATGAAGAATAATTTGGATAAATGTGAGGTTATCCACTTTGGCAGCAAAAATAGGAAGACAGTTTACTATCTGAATGGCAACAGATTGGAAAAGAGGGGAGATGCAATGAGACCTGGGTGTTCTTGTATGCCAGTCTCTAAACGTAAGCATGCAGGTGGGGGAGAAGGTAAATGGTATGTTGGCCTTCACAGTGAGGCAATTCGAGGACTGGAGCAAGGGTGCCTCGCTGCAGTTGTACAAGGTCTTGATGAATCCACTCCTGGAGTCTCGTGTGCAGTTTTGGTCTCCTTATCCAAGGAGAGATGGTCTGATTGTGGAGGGAGTGCAATAAAGGTTTACCAGCCTAATTCCTGGAATGGCGGGACTGACATATGAGGAGAGAGTGTATTGTTTGGGGTTATATTTGCTGGAGTTTAGAAGAATGAGAGGGGATCTCATAGAAAATCTTTAAAATTTTAACAGGGCTGGACAGGGCAAACACAGGAAGAATGTTCTCTTTGAAATGGGTGTTCAGAACTAGGACATAGTCTAAGTATATGGGCTACAAATGGATAAAAATCGCTTTAAAGTCCGAGATGAGGAGAAATTTCTTCAGCTGAAGAGTGGAGGGCCTGTGGAATTTCTGCCATTGTTAATAATTGAGGTCAAAACATTGAATGTTTTCAAGGAATTAGACATAGTTCTTTCAGGCGTGCAATCAACACCAAACAATGTATATAGTGCCCAAGCAGGGGTACAGGGAGATGGGATTCCATTGCATGCCTGTGTATCTTTCAACTGGTGCATGACATCGGGTCTGAACACCGCCACTTTCAGGCGGTGGGTGGCATCAGCCAGGAGCTGGATGCCCACTGCTGCTCTGCTTGCCAATTTCTGCGGCAACACCCGGCCCAGGCTTCTGCCACCCAGCACCTAGCCCTGGTCTCCTCCCACAGACCAATCCTCACACCACACATCCCCATCTCCCCCTGCATGTAGCCTAGGCCTCCACCACCCAGCACCCAGCCCTGGGAGGAGGCTCGACATATAGGTATTGCTGCAGAGTGTGAAGGTGGGAGTTTGCCACATTGGTGTGGAGGCCCATCAGTGACTGACCATCCTCCTCAATGGGGAGACACAGACCTCTGCTGCTAACCAGTGCATCTTTTTGTTGCATAAGAAATGAAACAATATTCGTCTGGACTTTTGAAATAACACCAGGAGGATGGGTAAATTGTGTTTGTTATTCCAGAGTCACATTTGAGAACAGCAAAACTCCCAGTACTGTCCTTTGACAATCATTGCTTCCTGCTGGCTGCCACTAACTACTCTCGAAACTTCTTTTCTGCACTTTGTCTTTTAGTTGGCAAATTATTCATTCCCTCACAGATTAGCCTGTTCTAATCTTATTCATTTATCTGTTACAAGGTCAGGCATCAGAATGTCAGCAAAAAGTGACAGAAATTTCAATGTTTAATACGGATAAATGATCTGCAACTGATGAACAAAGTGAAAGTTAAAAACAGTGAAACTGCACTACTGAGATAGTAGGAACTGCAGATGCTGGGGAATCCGAGACAACAAGGTGTGGAGCTGGATGAACGCTGAAGGCCAAGCAGCATCTTAGGGGCAGGAAAGCTGACATTTTGGGCCTAGACCCTTCATCAGAAAAGGGTCTAGGCCTGAAACATCAGCCTTCCTGCTCCTAAGATGCTGCTTGGCCTGCTGTGTTCATCTAGCTCCACACCTTGTTATCTCGGAATCTCTGCTGCTGAATCTCCCCGAGACATTGGCAACCCCTGTACTGGTTTGGAATGTTGCTTACCTGTAATACAGCTGATTGAGTGAGCATCAATTGTAAATGATCTTTATTTGCATCAAATAACAGCATATCTGATCCACCCAACACGAGGCATTTAGTCACTGAATTTCCCCAAGCTTGACATTATCCCTCAACCATGTAAGAGAATCTGAGCTCATCCTGACTTTCTACTTTGGAGGCTGTGAATGCAGGAGATGACATCTCAGTGAATGCACTGATAGTAGGAACCGCCAATGCTGGAGAATCTGAGATAAAACGGTGTGAAGCTGGATGAACACAGCAGGCCAAGCAGCATCAGAAGAGCAGGAAAGTTTGACGTTTCAGGTCAGGACCCTTCTTCATAAATGGGGGAGGGGAAAGTGATTCTGAAATAAATAGGGAGAGAGGTGGAGGCGAATAGAAGATGGAGAAAGGAGAAGATAGGTTGAGAGGAGACGGGCAGGTCAAAGATGCAGGGTTAGATCCAGTGAAGGCGAATGTAGGTGGGGAGTTAGGAAGGGGATAGGTCAGTCCAGGGAGGACGGACAGGCCAAGGAGTCGGGATGAGGTTAGTGAGTAGGAGATGCGGGTGGGGATTGAGGTGGGAGGAATGGTTAGGGGGGGGGGTACTAGCTGGGCTGGTTTCGGGATGTGGTCAGGGGAAGGGAGATTTTGAAGCTTGTGAAGTCCACATTGACCCCACTACCAAAGACATTTCTTCCTCCACACCCTTATGTGCTTTCCGGAGGAACCGCTCTCTCCGTGACTCCCTTGTCTGCTCCGCACTCCCTTTCTGCTCCACTCCCCCAGCACTTTTACCTGCAACCGAAGCAAGTGCTACACCTGCTCCAATAGCTCCCCTCTCACCCCCATCCCAGGCCCTAAGAAGACTTTTCACATCAAACAGATGTTCACCTGCACATCTGTTAATGTGGTATACTATATCCGCTGTTCCCGTTGTGACCTCCTCTACATCGGGGAAACCAAGCGGAGGCTTGGGGACCGCTTTGCTGAACATCTATGCTCAGTTCGCAACAAACAACTACACCTCCTATTTCAACTCCCCCCACCCCCACCGCTCCTCAGATGACATGTCCATCCTGGGCCTGCTGCATTGCCACAATGATGCCACCCGGAAGATGCAGGAACACCATCTCATATTTCACTTGGGAGCCCAGTGTGGACTTCATAAACTTCAAAATCTCCCTTCCCAAAACCACATCCTGAAACCAGCCCAGCTAGTCCTTACCTCCTTAACCATTCCTTCTACCTCAAGCCCCACGCCCATCTCCCACACACGAACCTCGTCCCGCCTCCTTGACCTGTCCATCCTCCCTGGACTGACCTATCCCCTCCCTAGCTCCCAACCTACATTCACCTTCACAGGCTCTAACCCCGCCTCTTTGACCAGTCTGTCTCCTCTTACCCTATGTTCTCCTTTATCCATCTTCTATCCGCCTTCCCCCCCTCCCTATTTATTTCAGAATCCCCTTCCCCTCCCCCATTTCTGAAGAAGGGTTTCGACCCAAAACACCAAACTTTCCTGCTCCTCTCTTGCTGTTTGGCCTGCTGTGTTCATCCAGCTCCACACCGTATTATCTCAGTGATTGCACTGGTCTTTTTCACCACACGACAACAATTACTTTTCGCTGGATGATGCACACATCATGTACTGATCGAGGAAATATCTACATGGATTTGGCAGCTTAGACTGTGAATGCGATTGAGCTGTCAGTGTTTAGGATTGCAAGGGTGTGCCTTTATATTCATGTGAGAAAGTGTACAGGTGTATGGTCAGTGGCTGTGTGTGAGTTTGAGACTAGTTATTGAACATGTGAATGTATGACACTAATATTAACCAATGTGTGTGCACCTCTGAGTGTGAGATGAGATCAAATACTCAAGCAGAAACGAGTAGAAGACAAAGTTTGTGAATCTAAGACTGTGCGTGTCTGAATAGGTGCATGAAAACTGCTTGTAGGTGAGGGGTATTCTAGACCTGTGGCTCTCCAGTCGGTTGGAGAGCAAACATGCTTTGCTCCTGTGCTTTGAAAGATGCACTCATTGAATGGCAGTTGCCTGGTGCGAAGTTTAAATTCACCTGGAAACTACTGGAATCTGGAATTTTCCAAAAAAGTCCTGAAATCTGAGTTAAAGCTGGAGACGTTGACTCACTTAGTTGATCAGTCAGCTTAGCAAAATTTCAGGGAACCAAACCCGCCTTAATTTCATACGAGTTATAAAACTATAAAACATCAAAATCACTCACATTGAGTGTCTCCAGATAATCACACCGATGCCTCCTGACACCAAATTCCACCCTCACCCCACTGCAACTCGATCACCCATCCAAGATATGACATCTGCCCCGGAATGTTGTCCTCTGGCCATCCCCGGTCCCCCCACCCTAATGTATCCTGAGCAAAACGTCCCCTTCTGAACCATGGCACACTCATCACCAACTGCCCACAACTTAGATCCTAGATACTATCCCACTCAAACAGTCCCCTCCCACACTGACACCTGAGACATCCTCACCCCTCACTTACCCCCATGTACATAGCTCCTCTTCCACAAGCCTTCTTCTCTTGCTTTCTCCCAGTAGTCTGTCTGAGATGGTCTGGGACTTTTGAACTGTATTTACTTAGCGGAGTAAAGCAGTTGTTGCCCTAACAGGGAGGAGTGACATCGAGGAAAATTCACTCCAATGCTGTTTTTGTGCCTCGTTCAACTGCAACCACTGGAATGAACCTTCATAGAAAGTTGGATCTTGCAAAAGTAAAGAGATAACATTTTGTCAAATGCAAGTTAGAGGATGGTGAATGAGGTCACTGCCACTTTCAGTCTCTGCTTAATTAGGCCCAGGGCAGGAGAATTCATTAACTTGCTTCCTGCGCAGCCACAATTCAGTGGTCAATAAGGGGCCTCCTACTATTACCAGGGAGGGGCACTCACCGCAAGGAGAACCCTGAAAAGCAAACTGTCGACTTAACTTCTGGGCTACCAAGAGATGATCGCTCGCTCATAGACAATTAACCCCTGAATAAAAGTCCCAGCTATGGAAAGGGAGGGGGGCCTCTGGGAACCACAAAGTGTCCTTTGCTGTTGGCCCCACCTTTTCCTCCTGCAGTCCACCACTTAGTGACTCCCATTCTGTCTTCATTGGCGTGGTGTAAGCCTCGAGGCCCAGGGACACTGGTAGATGCTCTGTTCGCAGCAGGCCACAGTTCCCACTCTCACTGCTGAGCAATACGTTGCTGCCAGTTTCTGATCAGTCAGCAGCCCTTGGGCCTGTGGGCTTTGTGTCCCCGAGGTCACGGATTCTTAAGGAAGGCACAATGCTACACACTTTAGTACCTGATTGCTACTTAATCCAGTGGGAATCCCAAAAGGGAACAATTAGGGAAGAACCCATCATTTAAATTAATCACTTTGCTTAGAGTCCATCTGCCAGTCTGTTAGGGTGTGGAAGGAATGGAGTAGAAATTTGTCCTGACCTGGGTTGGATTGAATGTGCATTGCTCCTTCCATCCAATAGCAGTTCCATTCCTTAAATTATCAATGACTACTTCTCAAGGGGTGAGCATGACAGGGAATTAATGTCATGCTGCCCACAATAAAGCTGTGTACGTTGGTGAGTTTGTAAAACAGTAGGGGCAATGTCGGTGCGCCAATGTACGGCAATAATTGGAGGCATGAGTATGAGCCTGCTGTGCCTGTGGCTCTGTGAGAGAAATGACTGTGAGAGACTGTGTGTGAGAAACAACAGATAGAACAGTAGCTGGTTTCTAATCAAACTGTTCAGTAATGTTATGTCACACCTCTGCAACATGTGGGCCTTGAACTGAGTCCTTCTGGGTCAGAGGCAGTAACACTAACAATGCAGCATAGGAACCCAAACAGATGGAATGCCAAGCTGCTGGTATGAGAGGCTTTGGAGCTGTTCATGTTGAATTGACATCAGTGCAACACCTGTAATCCACAACTGATTTAAACACAACGAGTTTGGGGGTTGAATGAGTGACACACATTCCAATTGTAGATCCTCCTTTACTCCGAAAGCAGTAAGGGCGTGGAATGCCCTGCCTGCAACAGTGGCAGACTCACCAACTTTAAGGGCATTTAAATGGTCATTGGATAAACATATGGATGATAACGGAATAGCATAGGTTAGATTGCCTTCAGTTTGGTTTCACAGGTTGGCGCAACATTGAGGGCCGATGGGCCTGTACAGCGCTATAATGTTCTATGTTCTATGTTCCATGTTCTAGACCCTTCATTTTTTTAAGGAAATTCTGTTCACTAATTTGACTAATGAATTTAATTAAAGCACGTGGACTGAGTTTTCTAAGGCATAAGGAACCTCAAGTTTAAAGGCATGCAGCTGCTGAATCAGCAACTCACAGCTTTTAACAACAGTGCACATGGGTTAGGAGGAAAAGAAGTACTTGTTCAGGATCCTCAGGTAAATATTCTGCTGCAAAACCTTCCTACCCATGTTTTCCACCCCAACTGGTATCCGGGCAAATAGTTTGCGTTCAATACAAACAGGAAATGCTGGAAATACAGCTCAAGCAGCTTCTGTGGAAGAAACAGTTCACGATTCAAGCAAATGACTTTTTACTGGAACTCAGATTAAATGGTGTGAGTCATCGTGCAACACCAAAAGAAGTGATAACAAAGTGTGGAGCTGGAATTGGGAGTAGGGGATGGAATTTTTGCCGGAAGGTGAGTGGGAGAAGGTGTATTCCAGGTAGCTGTGGGAGTCGGTGGGCTTGAAATGGACATTGGTTTGTAGGTGGTTCTCCCCTCCCCCCACTGCATCCCAAAACCAGCCCAGGTCATCCCAGCCTGCCTAACCGGTTCTTCCTCTCACCTAACCCCTCCTCCCACCTCCAGTCGCACCTCCATTTCCTACCTACTAACTTCATCCCACCTCCTTGACCTGTCTGGCCTCCCCGGACTGACCCATCCCTACCTCCCCACCCATACTCTCCTCTCCCCATGATAACAAAGTGTGGAGCTAGATGAACACAGCAGGCCAAGCAGCATCTCAGGAGCACAAAAGCTGACGTTTCGGGCCTAGACCCTTCATCAGAGAGCCGGGTCTAGGCCCGAAATGTCAGCTTTTGTGCTCCTGAGATGCTGCTTGGCCTGCTGTGCTCATCCAGCTTCACACTTTGTTATCTTGGATTCTACAGCATCTGCAGTTCCCATTATCATTGATACAATTTTCTCCTCTATCCATCTTCAGTCCGCCTCCCCCTCTCTCCCTATTTATTTCAGAACCCTCTCCCCATCCCCCTCCCTGATGAAGGGTCTAGGCCCGAAACGTCAGCTTTTGTGCTCCTGAGATGCTGCTTGGCCTGCTGTGTTCATCCAGCTCCACACTTTGTTATCTTGGATTCTCCAGCACCTGCAGTTCCCATTATCTCTGACCAAAAGAAGTGATAATGGGATGAATCAAGAAATAAAAGACACATCTAAAGGAGGTCTGAATGGCAGGAATTGAACTGTTTCTGACCAAAGCAGAGCAAACAAGCAATTCTGAAACCGGCAACGAGAAATAAAGAAAAAGTGGTGCAGAAGTTATATTGTGAAATTGGATTAGGTTAGCTACAGTGTGGAAACTGGCCCTTTGGCCCAACAAGCCCACACTGCCCCTTGGAACATCCCACCCAGACTTATCCCCCTATAATCCACACACCTCTGAACACTATGGGCAATTTAACATGGCCGATCCACCTAGCCTGCACATCTTTGGACTGTGGGAGGAAACCCGAGTACCCGGAGGAAACCCACGCAGGCACGGACAGAGTGTGCAAACTCTGCACAGTTACCCAAGGCTGGAATTGAACCTGGGTCCCTGGTGCTGTGAGGCAGCAGAGCTAACCACTGAGCCACCGTGCTGCCCGAAATGATAACAGGATGATAGCAGAGTTTACCCCCTTCAGGGTTTTCTTTATGACGTACAAAGTCATGGCTACAGAACTCTTAACTGTCCATTTTTACATCCTTCCCAAGATCCACAAACAGGGTTATGCTGACAGAACCAATATTTTACCCTATCTTGCTCCACTGAGCTGATTTGTTAATATTTTTTCTGTTTTAGTGGCCAGTATCATCAAATATATGATTCTTCTGAGTAATCCTCACCATCTCAATCCTGATGCCGGCACCCAGCCCCATTTCTCCCACATCGCAAAATGTCCCGATTGCCCCATCAACAATGACCGGAACCAATGCTTGTTTGAGCTTCATTGCTTTTTGTGTTGACAAATGGTTTATGTACAAAATTTGAGGTATTGTTTGTGCCTGAGTTCTCTCATTACTGGAGCAGGATTTGAATCCACATTCTGATGACTCAGAGAGAGGAGTGACCCACAATCCTTGGCTGATTCTTTAATGCAACAGCAGTATGCTGATGTGAGAAATACTTAAATCACTGTCGCTATTTTGGAATCAAGTCATGGTTTTTAATATTTTAATTTCATAAAGTAATTTCTGGAGGCTGTAGAATGGAATAAAAAAGTTTCAACATCTTTCTGCTGTTGCTGTCTCCAATCACAGGGTCTGGTGAGGAGAATGTTTACTCTGATGAGAAGTGGGAAGTGGAACAGTCCAAGTGATATCCATTTCAATCGTGACATCAGTAGAGCACTCTGAGCAGTGAATGGAGTAAAATGCATTGAGTGAGGGGTTGAGGGATGGAGTTATCTGTATGATTGCGTTATTGTAAACAGCAGACACATATCTTCATTTGGAATGCGAACAAAATTTGCTCCACACAAAATATTGTGGAAATTTTCTCTCATTACATTGTAGTAGGAATAGTTTCTTGTTATTTCCAGGTCATCCTTTTTTTTGGATCATGACTTTGACAACAGTGATTCTTTCCATTGTAATTGGTGCTATGCTGATTGGAGTCTGGTTCTATCTTCAGCCTAATGGTATGGAACAGTATCACTTGTTAAATCAATGCACTTCCTCTCTTTCTACTGTTTGGAAGTTCCATGGGCCATTTTCCTTCATCCAAAATGAGATGATTTTCAGCATGTGTTATTCAGACCGTGAGATCAATGACACGTGACGCTCACAGCTTTCAGTCTTCTCAATGTGCAGTGTCTAGTTTCCTAATGTCATGTTACCTTCTGTGTCCAATAACAGTGTCCAAGAACTGAGTCTTGTTCCAGGTATTTCACTTGATGCAGAAATGCTTATGTACCTTCCATAATATAAGAAACTGGATGTGGATAACATGGTATGTAAAAATCCAAAATACATTTATTTCAATTGTGTTTGGATGTAAACATTAGATTCCCAAGGGCCTGGGCTAATCTTAAAATATTACATTAGGACCAAGCAGACTGCTTTCAGTAGTGAATCACATTTCAAATGGTCTCCAAAACTAGAGGATATAGGTTTAAGGTGAGAGGGTAAAGATTTGAAAAAAGGACCTGAGGGATAGCATTTTCATGCAGAGTGCGGTGCATGTCTGGAATGAGCTGCCAGAGGGAGTGTTGGAAACGAGTACAATTACAACATTTAAAAGGCATCTGAATGCGTACATGAATAGAAAGGGTTTAGACGGACAGGGACCAATGGGACTAGAGATAATGGGAACTGCAGATGCTGGAGAATTCCAAGATAACAAAGTGTGAAGCTGGATGAACACAGCAGGCCAAGCAGCATCTCAGGAGCACAAAAGCTGACGTTTCGGGCCTAGACCCTTCATCAGAGAGGGGGATGGGGGGAGGGAACTGGAATAAATAGGGAGAGAGGGGGAGGCGGACCGAAGATGGAGAGTAAAGAAGATAGGTGGAGAGGGTGTAGGTGGGGAGGTAGGGTAACCCTAACCCAGCTACCTACTAACCTCATCCCACCTCCTTGACCTGTCCGTCTTCCCTGGACTGACCTATCCCCTCCCTACCTCCCCACCTACACCCTCTCCACCTATCTTCTTTACTCTCCATCTTCGGTCCGCCTCCCCCTCTCTCCCTATTTATTCCAGTTCCCTCCCCCCATCCCCCTCTCTGATGAAGGGTCTAGGCCCGAAACGTCAGCTTTTGTGCTCCTGAGATGCTGCTTGGCCTGCTGTGTTCATCCAGCTTCACACTTTGTTACCAATGGGACTAGGTCAGGTTGGGATATTTCGTCAGCATGGATATGTTGGATTGAAGGATCTGTTTCTGTGTTGTATGAACCTGTGGCTCAATGCTCTGAAACCTGAGCATTTTATAGCATTAAATCACATACCAAGATTATGACTCTTGACGGAGCGCTGACACACTGGCTGTGAGGGATTACAAAGCTGGGCTTACAAAGCCTGGTTGAGTGTCACTTCTATTAAATGCAAGGAAAATTAAATGTGTGTAAAATTTAAATGCAGTTGACCTGGTGACCATGTAACTGTTTTCAATTGTCTTAAAATCCCATCTTGTTCACTGATGTACTTCAGGGAAGGAAATCTGCTATCCTTATCTGGTATATCTGATATTTGACTCCAAACCGAGACAGCTTTATGAATTAAAGCAAAATACTGCAGATGCTGAAAAAAAATGAAACAACCACAATGAATGCCAGTGAAATTCAGCAGGTCTGGCATCATCTGTGGAAAGAGAAACAGAGCTAATGTTTCAAGTCTGGTATGACTCTAAATCAGAACTGAAAGTTGTTAGAAGAACAGGTTCTTCTACTTTCAACAAAAGACAAAGGGGTTATTAACTGTGGGCACAAACTGGAGAGCCCAACGAGGACTGGAAACAGGAATATTCCACACGCTCCACAACGAAACAGATATAGCTAGGATGTGTGCAGTCACGCAGGCCCACACCTCTGAGTTGACACAATGTTCGGGTGAAGGAGGTTTTCATTTGTATTTCTTTTAATACAGTCTATTGCATTCACACTCACAATGCGAAACTAAACACAGACTGATGAGTGCCCGGTGGAACACATCCGCTCAGTCCATAGGAATGACTGATCTCCCAGCTGCTTGCCTTTTCAATAAGCCACATTACTCTCAAGTTAACATTTCTGCCCTGGACCCACTGCAATGTTCCGAAGAAGTGGAACGCAAGCTTGAGAAACAAAACGTCATTTTCCACTTTGCCACTTCACTGCCACAAGGTCTTGACAGTAAACAATTAACTTCAGAAACTGACTGGATTACGTCTGTTCTTCATTTTTGAACATCATTCTCCAAAGCAAACATGCTGTGTTTTTGATAACAAAGTGTGGAGCTGGATGAACACAGCAGGCCAAGCAGCATCTCAGGAGCACAAAAGCTGACTTTTGGGCCTAGACCCTTCATCAGAGAGGGGGATGGGCTGACGGTTCTGGAATAAATAGGGAGAGAGGGGGAGACGGACCAAAGGTGGAGAGAAAAGAAGATAGGTGGAAGAGATTACAAGAGAGTTGCAGTGGGAGAGAGATTCCCTGAGGTTGGTCCGGAGGGAGGAGGGTAACTTCTGTGTTTTTGTCCTGTTTTCCCTGCAAAGGAATAATTCTCTCCCTTTCACTCCCTCTGCCTTGAAAGGCTGCTCAAATGAAACTGTATTGGCACTACTTAAAAACTGAAAGGGAACAATCACATTGTTGGGAGTGTATATAGGCCCCATGAGATACACAGCCATACAAGGCTGTGGGCCAGGTGCTGGAAAATAGGATTAGAATGGTTAGATGGTTGTTTTCAACCGGCACAGACTTGATGAACCAAAGGGCCTTATTCTGTGCTGTAGGCCTCTATGACTAAGACACATCTTAATTTACATCCATTTGACATCTCTCTTTTCTTCTCCTGTATTAACAGCCCATTGTCTTTTACACTGGGCCTTTTTATACCTTCTGCCTTTTTGCTCCTCTGCCTGTATCAATTTTTTTCAAGAAACCTATTTTCCAACACCTTTCAATTTTGGAGAGTCATAGCAGACTCAGCCCTTCAGCTCTGTTTTTCTATCCACAGGTGCTGCCAGGCCTGCTACGTTTCTTCAGCATTCATTATATTTGTTTTCCACAGCAATATGGTTGACTTTGAAATGCCATCTGTATACCATAAAGTCAAAAAGGAATTAAAGTGGTTGGACCCAGGCTTCAAGACAATGATAGCTCTCCAGGTTTACAGCACAGGAAAAGGCCCATGCTCCAAATGCCCATCCTTTGGCTTATGCTCCTGGGCATTAAACTAATTCGACCGGTGAGGGTTTAGGACAGGGGAAATGTCCACATGCACCAATCACCCTTTCTCCTTATACTTCCTACTGATTCAGCTAGTAACTTCCATGGACAAACAAAATGACCCATGTTGAGATTACATAACATTCTTTGGGTAATTCTAAGCATCAACAAGCACTTGAAGTTGTCAGTTAAACTGTAAGATGAGAAATGGCCCATTCTAATTATGGGCTGTTGAGAAATTGGTCATGTAGCACTAATCCTGTAATAATAACAATTACACTTATGTCAACAGATCATGAAACCGTAAACACTGTCATTATTTGATGGTTCCCTTTAACAACATTTTTAAACAAAATATGAATATGCAAATACATGAAATAGGAACTTATCCCATCAAGCCTGCTGCGCATTAACATCATGGATAATCTGATTGCTCCACATGCCTGCCTAGCCTTGATAAGCTTTCACATCCCACACAAGAATCTATCTGTGTATGCCTTTAAAATAGTCAAGGATTTTGCTTCTGAGGAAGGCAGTTTTAAACACCCATGACCATTTGGCAAAAAAGATCATTATCTCTGCCTTAAATGAATGTCCCCTTATTTCTTAAACAATTCCACATTCTCCCACAACAGGAATCATCTTTTTCAAATGCATGCTGGCAAGGCTGCCAGGGTATTGTTAGTTTCAATCAAGCAGCTTCTTCTACGGCTTAACTCCATTGCATACAAGCCCAGCCAATCCAATTTATCCACAAAAGCCAATGTACCAATCCCAGGCATTAGATTGTGAAACCTTTTCTCAACTGATTCCGATGCATTTACATCCTTCTTTGTAGAGGCAGACCAGAATTAAACCCAATACTCCAGATGTAGTTTCACTAAAGCCCTCTATAACTGCAGCATAACGTCTAAACTTCTGTGTTCAATTCACCTCACAATTGTGCTTTTAATAATAGCTTCCCACGTCCTCCCTATTACAGATGTTAAGCTTACTGGCCTGTAGTTTCCTGCTTTCTGTATCCTCCCTTTTTTGAATAAATGAGTTAAATTAGTTATTTTCCAATCTAAACGCACCTTCCTTAAGTCTAGAGAACTTTAGAAATTTAGAACCAATGCACCAATTAACTCATGGGCCACTTCATTTAAGACCCTCAGCTGAAATCCATCAGAACTCAGGTATTTGTCAAACTATAGTTCCACTAATTTTCTCAGTACTCCTTCCCTGGTGATTGTTCTTTTCTTGAGCAGCTACTTTCTTCCAATTCCTTTTTGACAGCTATATCTTGGACATTACTTGTATCCTCTATAACAGGCAACCTTTTCACAAAAGGGAGTCAAACCTCAACTTTTCTCTCTCAGGGATCCCATGAGCTCATCTCAGGGAGATATGGTTTAGTATAAGAGGAAACATGAATTGGAAAAACGTCCAAAGCAATGAATTGATAAGTTAAATTAACTAGTATTTAATAAGAATGGCAATTAAATAAGTTCAAAGTAGTAGGTTTAACAAATAATTTTTATTTGTTACATCTCGATTTAGACACAGAGCTCAAGAGAGAGAAAGAGGGTGAAAGGCACAGTGAGTGTGCAGGATTGAGATAGAGAATTAATAGGAGTCAGAAATCGGTCAGCAGGGTATTTGGGAGGCAGAGAGAGAGAACGAGGTACAGGACACAGAGAGACAGACTGCGAGAAATAGTAAAGAGTGAGAGCAAGTCTGTGTCTTTGAGAAGGAGTGAGCCGGACACACGACTACTCTTCACTGAGCTGAGGAGTTGAGTTTAATGAACCTGTGACCCTGTACTCACCTCTGGTAGGCCTTGGGTTAATTTTTACAACAAGAGAGAAAAATATACTTGACCTCATCCTCACCAATCTGCCTGTCGCAGATTGTCCAAAGTTTGTCCATGACAGTATCATTAAGTCTTCACATCTTCACGTTGAGAATACCCTCCATCATGTTGTGTAGCCTTGTCACCATGCTAAATGAGATAGACTTCAAACAGATCTGGCAACTCAAGACTGGGCACCTGTGAAGCACTGTGGGCCATCAACAGCAGCAGAACTGTACTCCAGCGCAATCCTCATGGCCTGGCACATACCCCACTCAGCCATTATCACTAAGCCAGGGGATCAACCCTGGTTCAGTGGAGAGTGCAGGAACAGGACCCAACACATCTGAAAATCAGATTAATTCACTAAACAGGACTACATGCGTGGCATATTAAGCAGATGTTCACCTGCACATCTGCCAATGTGGTATACTGTATCCACTGTACCCGGCGTGGCTTCCTCTTCATTGGGGAAACCAAGCGGAGGCTTGGGGACTACTTTGCAGAACACCTCCGCTCGGTTCGCAATAAACAACTGCACCTCGCAGTCGCGAACCATTTTAACTCCCCCTCCAATTCCTTAGATGATATGTCCATCATGGGCCTCCTGCAGTGCCACAATGATGCCACCCGAAGGTTGCAGGAACAGCAACTCATATTCCGCTTGGGAACCCTGCAGCCCAATGGTATCAATGTGGACTTCACCAGCTTCAAAATCTCCCAAAACCAGCCCAGCTCGTCCCCTCCCCCAACTGCATCACAAAACCAGCCCAACTCATCGCCTCACCCCACTGCATCCCAAAACCAGCCCAGCTTGTCCCCACCTCCCCAACCGGTTCTTCCTCTCACCCATCCCCTCCTCCCACCTCAAGCCGCACCTCCATTTCCTACCTACTAACCTCATCCCGCCTCCTTGACCTGTCCATCCTCCCTGGGCTGACCTATCCCTTCCCTACCTCCCCACCTATATTGTCCTCTCCACCTATCTTCTTTTCTCTCTATCTTCGGTCCGCCTCCCCCTCTCTCCCTATTTATTCCAGTTCCCTCTCCCCGTCCCCCTCTCTGATGAAGGTTTAGGCCCGAAACATCCGCTTTTGTGCTCCTGAGATGCTGCTTGGCCTGCTGTGTTCATCCAGCTCCACACTTTGTTATCCTGGTCTAGTCTATAAATGTAGTCTGCAAATATGCAAAACGGCTACCTAGCAACTGCTTACCTGCTGCTTACCCCTCTAGCTGGCTACCTCAGACACGAGGTACCAACATCTCAAGGTATACTCCTTGGACATTGATCACAGGCAAACCCCTAACCCGACTCTTGCACTGTCCAAACCCCATCCCATCATCCAGTAGGTTGTGCTGCTTCCCATCAGCAAATGACCCTCTGCCTGACATGTCGGGAAATAAAATGAACCAAGTGAATTGTCAGCACTTGATCAGTGATCACAGCAATGGCAATGCCATGACAAGTGGAACACCACTGAGACATGGAGCATCAGTGAGTCTAGGAGATAATGGGAGATAATTCACTAGTGTTCACGGAGAGAAATTCTCTGTGAAAATTGTCAGCTTCAAACCAAGAGAACAGTTGAACGCAGTCATGTTTGGTGGTCCACCACAAGTTGTCGCTGATATTGTTTTGGTTGAATAAGTGGTTCCTAAAGTAAGGAAGGTGGATGAAAAGCTGAAGCAGTGTGACAAGGTTTTTGCAAAGGATAGGACCTTCAGTTTTATCTGAAAGGTAGGATCAAAGTGGTCCTGGCAGTTTGTCTCTGACATTACCTATTCTGCGGAGGTCCTTTATCCAGAGCTATGTCCATGTTCCAATGTGAGCAAAGTTTTTGTGCAACATGTTTATTATAGTTCTATGCCTGCCTACTCCAAGTTTGACATTCGTACAAGGAAGTGATCTGAACTGTACAATTGTTGTTCTTTGGAGCCAAGTTATTCAGTAAAGTACAAAGCTGAGCTTTTAACCTGCAGCATGCCCCCCCCAACCCCACCATCAGCAGTTCTGATGGGGTCAGTACGAAGAAGTGAGAGGGGGCAGTAAATGAGAAGAACAATAAAAAACTGAATTTTTCTGTAACAGATTGCTGTCTGAACTATTTATTTTGCCTGTGCGTTGGATTGAGGGTACCTAGGTAAACTTGTGACATTAAGATAGTGCAGTGTCTTTGTAAATGTTTCAGATATCCTATGTGCAAACTGCAGGCTGTTGTCGGAATCAACATCATCTGAGATACTGTGTATGACAAAAATGCCCCTGTAATCTCTCACAACTGGTCATTGAAGTCTGTTTTTAACCTCAAACCACCTAACATACTAATGAACTCTGATGAGGTATGAGTGATTTTCAGAACCCCAGATCAATCTGACATTCTGGAGGTACAAATGATTCCTGTCACATATTCTTGCAAATGGCACACATGTCATGATTAATGATAAGGTCATTAACTGCCTGGAGATCTCTGGCCACCACAAACCTTTGTTCTATACGTTGAATCCTCTTAAGAGTGAAGGCATGAAGCAGAGCATGCTGGAGGTCCAGATGGAGTTGGAAGGCCAGTGAGCTCAAGGCCTGAGAAGAACAGGATTGTCAGTTGCCCAGAGCAGAACAGAGATAGTTGTTGGGCGGGGACCTGTGCTCCAGAAATATTTGCTAATTAATTATTAGAAAATAGACAGAAAAATCCACAAGTTACTCTATATCATGATAAAGTGATAACAAATAAATTTATATATATCACAAAATTTACATCACAACTGGACCATTTCCCACAGCTTTGAAGCACGCATTTCCTCATTTAAGGATTGCCCACACTTATGTGGGAGTTGTTAAATTTTATTTTGATTCCTTTGGTGACTTTCACTGCCAACTCAGCCTTTCATTTGACTAGGGGCAGTGTGGAGACGATGTGTGATGTTGATTTGCGTTATCATTCATAAAGCAGTTGAATTCTATCCTCATGAAACAAGGACCATTGTTACTCATGACAATGGTAGGAATGCCATTGTAGCTAAAGGCTGCTTTAAGGCATTCAAAAAATCCAGTGGTATTCATTAAGTCAGTTGTTCCACCTCCCAGCTGTCAGAATAGTCATCTACTCTGACAAGATAATCAGTTCCTGTGAGTGTGAAGATATGTATCCCAACCTTATCCACTGTCTGCCATTAATGCTCTCAAGTTGAATTTAGTTTAATGTTTGTTACAAGCACTGCATCGTCTGATTTGTCTTTAATATTATTGTTAATTTTGGCCACTACAGACACGCTTGCATTCATTGTACTTGGTTCAATTCCCTGGTTACTTGCATGGATGCACTTTAGAATCATTCCTCTCAAATTGTTAGCAGTATTTACTCTACTTTGTACAAGTTCCCATCTTAGCCTGTCAATGATCTTGGTGTGCACAACATGGTCTTATAACAGCATAAGTGTCTGTGGTGCTCTCTGTATATGATTTGATTTCAATCTAAACAGTCTATTTCCGTCTCCCACATATTCCTTCTCTCTCTCTTTCTTACCCATATCTAATCTTTCCCTGATAACAAAGTGTGGAGCTGGATAAACACAGCAGGCCAAGCAGCATCTCAGGAGCACAAATGCTGACGGTCTAGGCCTGAAACGTCAGCTTTCCTGCTCCTGAGATCCTGCTTGGCCTGCTGTGTTCATCCAGCTTCACACTTCGTTATCTTGGATTCTCCAGCATCTGCAGTTCCCATTATCTCTGATATAATCTTTCCCTGCCTGCCATATATTAACTCTCTCGCAGCTTTCAACAAATTCTCACTCCATCTCTTTCACACATGCTCTCTCTTTCTGTCTGCAACTTGCATTCTCTATTTAAGCTTTCCAGTCTCTGACTTTCTTTTCCTCTCTCTCACCCTTTGTGCCTGCCACACAATCTCTCTTTCTCACTCTCACTGTCTATGGCTCCCATTTTCCCTCTCCCTGCCTCCCACACTCACAGATTCACACTCTCTTCCTTTCCATAACATCCCCCCACAAACTCCACCACACACACACACACACACACACACAGATACACACACAGATACACACACAAACACACACACACACAGATATACATACACACAGATACACACACACACAGATACACACACACACACACACACACACACACACAGATACACACACACACACAGATACACACACACACACACACACACACAGATACACACACACACAGATACACACACACACACAGATACACACACACACACAGATATACACACACACACACACAGATACACACACACACAGATACACACACACACACAGATACACACACACACAGATATACACACACACAGACACACAGATACACACACACACACAGATACACACACAGATACACACACACACACAGATACACACACACACACACACACACACAGATACATACACACACACACAGATACACACACACACACACACACACACACGCACACAGATACACACACACAGATATACACACACACACAGACACACAGATACACACACACACATGCACACACATACACACAAACACACACACACAGACACAGACAGACAGACATACACACACACAGATACACACAAACCCACACACACACACAGATACACACACACACACACACACACACATACACACACAGATACACACAAACACACACAGACACACAGATACACACACACACAGATACACACATACAGACACACACACACACACAAAGATACACACACACACGCACAAACACACACACACACAAACACACACACACAGATACACACACACACACACATGCACACAGATACACACACACACACACACACACACACACAGATACAGACACACACATACACACACACAGATACATACACACACACATATACACACACACACAGATACACACACATGCACACAGATACACACACACACAGATACACACGCACACACACACACACACAGATACACACACACACACAGACACAGATACACACACGCACACAGATACACACACACAGAGATACACACACACACAGATACACACTCTCTTCCTTTCCATAACATCCCCCCACAAACTCCACCACACACACACACACAGATACACACACACGCACACACACACACACAGATACACACCCACACACAGATACACACACACACAGATACACACAAACACACACAGATACACACACACACAGACACACAGTTACACACACACACACACACACACACACACACACATACAAACACACACACACACAGACACACACACAGACAGACAGACAGACATACACACACACAAATACCCACAAACCCACACAGACGCACACACACACAGATGCACACACACACACACACACACACACAGACACACAGATACACACAAACACACACAGACACACAGATACACACACACACACACACAGATACACACACACACGCACACACACACGCACACAGATACACACACACAGATACACACACACACATACACTCACACACACAGATACATACACACACACACAGATACATACACACACACAGATACACACACATGCACACAGATACACACACACAGATACACACACACACACAGATACACACGTGCGCACACACACACACACACACACACACACACACACACACACACACTGATACACACACACAGACACAGATACACACACACACGCACACAGATACACACACACACAGACACACACACACACACACACACACACACACACAGATGCACACATACACACACACGTCACCAGACCTGAAACTTTTACTCTGCTTTTTCCTTCACAGATGCTGCCAGACCTGCTGAACTTTCCCAGCAACTTTGCTTTTGTTCATACACAGTCTGTTATTGATACAATTTCTGTCTGTCCCTGCTTCTCTCACACAATCTCTCTCTTTTTTCAACAGACACTGTTTCTGCCTCTCACATGCACTCTGTCTCCCTTTCAGATTCTCACAGGTTCTCTACCTCCCTCTCTGCATCCCACACTCTTTCCTTTTCTGCCTCTTTGCACTCTGCCTCATCCAAATCCCACCATTTCACACAGACACCATTCCGTTTTCCTGGAGTGATTTGGAAGAACGAGTGTGATGACCTATCCAATCTGCCTTAGGATTGATTTCTAAGTATCATTGTATGTTTCTGACAATCTCAGCAGCCCTGGTCTTTTTCAGTCTTCAGCCCTCACATCATTGGAAACAAGATCTCAAAAAACTCTGCTCACTTAGCAACACATACCCTTGCGATGAACCAGGGAGAATGCTTGAAAGGACAGGAGCAGAACAATATCCCAAAGAAGACACATCTGGATGGAAGCGGTCAAAGAAACCAGCTGTAGCATGGTACTCCCTCCAGCCAGAATGCAGTGAATGAGGAGAATCCAAAACCTCTGAAGTACAGGGAAGGCGAGTGACACCTCAGCTGAGCAACACCTCAGGAATCAATCCCCAAACTCGGACAAGTCCAGTATCCTGTCATGTAGCACGTCTCAGGTAAACACACTATGCTGTAGCTCTTGTTCACTCAGAGGCCACCTCCTCATATCCCCATCTGCATAGGCAACATTCATTGGTTGTTTGCCAATATCCCGACAGTAAATCCAAAAAACAATATTTTGCTACATTCTAGAAATGGGGTGATCATCATTTTTACTTGCGCCTGGTGTTGCTCCTGGATGAATAGAATAGGATAGAATCCTGACAGAGTGGAAATAGGCCAATCAGCCCATCAGGTCCATTGCCAACCCTCTAAAGAGCATCCCTCCAGACCCACCTCCTCCCTGTATCTCCCATGTCTAATTCACCTTGCCTGCACATCCCTGGACACTATAGACAATTTAGCATGGCCGGTCCACCTGACCTGCATATCTTTGGATTGTGAGAGGAAGCCAGAGCACACGGAGGAAACCCATGAGGACTTAGGGAACATGTGCAAACGCTACAGAAACAGTTCCCTGAGGGTGGAATCGAACCTAGGTCCCTGTACTGTAAGGCAGTAGTGTTGACAGCTGAGCCACCATACTGGCCCACTCTTGCACTCTCCATTGAACCAGGGTTGATCCCCTGACATGATGAAAATTGTAGAGTAGGTGATATTGTGGGCCAGGAGGTTACAGCTTTTGTTGGAGTACGATTTTGTTGCTGTCAATGGTCCAGAGTGTCTCATGAATGCCCAGTTTGCAGTTGCTAGATCTGTTCTAATATTGTTCCACTTTGTAAGATGATAATGCCACATTTTGGAGCATTTCTCAACAAGAAGGTAGGACTTCATTTCCACAAGATCACGTACGGTGGTCAGAGAAATGTATATTTATTATTCCCTCCTCTACTTCCTGCTAACTGTTTAGTGGCCTATAACAATATACTGTCAGTGTGACTGCACACTTCTTGTTCCTAAATTCTATCTAAAAAGCTAATTTGAAGATCTTTTGGGGATATTATTTGTCCTTACAGCAATAATTGACTCATCAAGTAATAATGCCAGCTCCTCTTTTACACTCTCCCCTTCTCGCCCGACCCTATACACCGAAATGTTGAGTTGCCAATCCGGACCTCATGTGAACTATGTTTCTTTGATAGAAACAATATCACGGTTCCATGAGTCAACCCATACCCTTAAGGCATCTGTCATACCTATAATATTCCAGGTACTAATGTCGAGGCCATCCAGTCTCAACTTACTCACTTGAATGATAAGTGGTTCGTTTGGAGTTTGATTGAATGCTTTTGGAGATTCCAATGGGAAGTCTCATCCTCAGCGAAGAGTAGAAAGACTAGATTTTGACATTTCTGAAGAAGGGTCTCGACCCGAGACGTCAGCTTTCCTGCTCCTCTGATGCTGCTCGGCCTGCTGTGTTCATCCAGCTCTACACCATGTTATCCCAGGTTGTCCAGCATCAGCAGTTCCTACTATCTCTAGATTAGATTTTGACATGTCATTATAATCTTTTGTTTTTTGGTCCCTTGTGGCAAATATGCAGAAAGAATGTATTTCCTTGAGAGGTGAACAAATTTTGCAGATTATTTTCTGCCAAGTGCTCAAATTTCTCTTCAGAAACAAGGAAAAATAGATCTCTCAATGGCCAAAGACACATTGTATGTTATCTAGCCACGCAGGTTAAAAAGCAAATTGAGAAGAGGTCATAACATATCTGAAAAGGGAACATTGTTGTTTCTTAAAAGGGGAATTGGGAGACAAAGGGAAAGTTTCACTTCAGTCTATAGGGTATTGGTAAGACTATATTTGGAGTACAGTGTACATTGTTTGCTTCCTGCCTTAAGAAACAATGTCATTGCATTGAAAGCAGTTCAGATGGGGTTGACTTGACTGACTCCTGGGAATTTTTTGGAAGCTTGAGAGACTATCTTGAGAAAAGGTTGGATGCTTGGAAATCAGATGAATGAGGCGCCCTCTTTGAAACATATAGGATTCTGAGAAAATTTGACAGTGCGCATACTGAAAGGATATTTTCCCTTTTGGGAGAGATTAGAACTAGGAGAGAGAAATTTAATGAAAGGGGAACGTTCTTCTCCGAGGCCATGGGTCAGTACAACTCTCTTCCCCAGAGACTAACCAAGACTGAATATATTCAAACAGATCTTTGATCTGCAAGGGAATCGAAGGTTATCGGGAACAACAGGAAAGTGGAGTTAAACACATGATCAGATTAGATGAGATCTTATTGAATGATACAGCAAGCTCAATGGTCCGATTAGCTGAATCCTGCTCTAATTCTTATGTCCTAATGTTGTTATGCCATCCTTTATTATGAGAGCTATCCCAACTCTATTTCCATTTTGTCGAACTTAACAAAATTACGCTGGAACAGCTATTTGTCAGCCTCTGATGCCAAGATTCATGTCAGTGATTAGGTCTGAATGATTTATTTCTATTTGTGTCATTAGTTTATCAACCTTATTGTCTAGGCTTCATGCATTATGATAGTTTTTTAAAAAACTGCTAAACTATAGGCAACTGGAAGCTCAGGGTCTTTTTCTCTTGTCCACCACTGTTAATTATGTTCTCTCTATTGAGCCAATCAAGGTGAATATTTCTCAACCAATTCTGCCACATCAAGATTGGGCTCTAGCCTTTTACTACAATCAGTGGTAGCTGCACCAACTGTTTCTCCTGGGAGCCTGGGACCAATATAATTGCTCCCCGGTGTACATTCTCAGTCTTGTCAAGATCCTGTGCCAACTTAATGGTTGGAGTGCAGGCAAATCTTGTTAAGATTGGGTTCTGCAACCACTGATACAGCTGCACCAGTATCAACCTCCAATAGAACTGGGTGACCATTTAGTCAAACATTTATTTTGATTGATTCTGCTTTGGATCTTGCTAAGCAATTTGCTAAAAACCACATGTAGGTGGACTTTCCAGGTTCTGCACTCTCCTGGATACCAGCCTATGAATTCACTTACTTATGTCAGATCTCATGGGTGTCCTCTGCAGTCTCGAGTCTGCAATTGCAATGGCTTGCCAGCCCAGATCCTGTAGAACATTTTTGCTATTTGGCCAAGGCTAGGCTTGATTTTGGAGTTTTACCGTGGGCTGACCTAGGATTCTCAGCCCAGGAATTTGCCCTGTGTGAGGCTATGTGATTACCTACACTCAGGTGGTGCTTGCCAAGCTCAATCAGACAGGTCAGGGTGTCCACTTCCATTTGAATACTCTGTAACTCACATGTTCCACTTACTGCATTTTTTAATGGTGAAGCCAGTTGTAGTCACAGTTTGAAATCCAGCTCAGAGGCACTTTTGCATGGTTACACGATTAACCCCACATACAAAACAGTCTCTCAGCATTTCATTCAGGGTTAACCCAAAATCACAAGCCTTTGCCAGTGGCCTTAAACTCATCAAAAAATCCCAGTAAAAATTCCCATGATTCTTGAACTGCAACTGCTTTTTGTCGCTTTTCAGTGCTCTTCATTTGCCCCGATATGTATATTTATATATGCCCAGGAAATATAATGCAATCTTTCCACAGTCAAGACTTCAAAGGCAGTATCAAATGAGTCAAGCTTCCCAAATAAAGGCATGACACCAGAAGTGCTTACATAAACTGAAAGACAAATGCTGCAAGCAAATTTTCTTCAGGAGCATTTTGATTTCCCTCATTGCCATTGAAGTTACTGCTTGGAGGCCAGTATCCTATCACCAACTCAATCTTTATTTGCATGTGCATGATCCATGGACTCTCAAAGGTAGCTCAGATCCAGTCACTGGAATGAGAAAGATCCCTGAGACTCCTGTTTATACCTGTCAGCCGAGACTCCTTGATTGGCCCAGGTAAACAGCCCTAATCTAGGAACGCATACTCAATGAGATCCACCTGTCCAACCTCATTGCAATTACTTCAAACTGGTATTCTTTCTCTCTGGGTTCCATCTCCACCTATCATTTACTCCTCCCTTGCCATCCCTGAGCCCCCATCTAATCTTTAGCCACTGTACCAATCCTTTCTTTGCTACAATCAGTTCTGAAGAAAGGTCACTGGACCTGAAACATTAACTCTACTTTGTTTCTACAGTTGCTACCAGAACTGCTGAGTTTCTCCAGCAATTTTTGTTTCAGAAATCCAGTGCCCAGAATTGTTTTTTTTAAATCCTACTATGTTGGGGTAGTATACTAATATCAATAGATGATTGACTCATAGAAGGCAGTGTTGGGATAAGGGGGAGCATTTTCAGGATGGCAACCTATATCAAGTGAAGAACTACAAGTATCTGCACTAGGACAAAATTATCTAGAATATATACTGATGACTTGGATGTGAAAAATGATGTACTCTCGCCAAGTATGTGGAGCACCTAAAAATAGTTGGTACAGCAAACAATGAGGATGACACAAAGCCTTTAACAAGTGGATGTAATCAGGTTGTCAGTGAGCAAAAACTTGGCAAGTGCATTATAATGTGGGAACTGTGAGCTTTGGCTGGAAGAATAGAGAAGTTGAATATCGTTTAAATGGATAAAGAATGCAGAAAGCTGCAGCAAAGAGGAATTTGGGAGTCCTCATGCATAAATCATACAAAAGTGAGCGTACTTCTCTAGGTACTAGTGAAGGCAAATGGAATATCAAACCTTATTTCAAAGCGAATCGAGTAAATATAAGTTACTAAAACTATATAAACCATTCATCAGACCATACTGAAAATACTCCAAACAATTTTGACCTGTCTTCTAAGGAAAGATATATTGACATTGGAGGCATTTCAGAGAAGGCTAACTCTATTGATTTGGGTAGGAAGGGATTTTCTTATAAGGAGAGGTACCCATTGGAGCTGAGAAGGTTAGGGGAGACCTTATGTAAACATATAAGTTTCTTACTGAACTTGACAGGATAGATGTGGAGGGTTGTTGAGGCTGGGTTGTTATGTATATCCAAGACAGACAGACTTCTCATAATTCAGAGAATGAGTGGCTATATAGAAAAGTCAGTAAGGTGGAGTTGAGGATTATCAGACCATCCATGATCTCATTGAATTGTGGAACAAAATGGGTTGAATGGCCTTTGTCATTTACTGCATTTATGATGTTATCATTTTACATAAGTGCAGTTGTGATGTTTAAAAATAACTTTGTCACTAACAAAACATGCTGACCATGATGACTTCTCTTCAATATTGCACAGTGGAATAACAATTTTATTATTTTCATCAGTTCCAACTCAAGAACTCCAAGGAGCTCATACCACACTGGATCACCCAGAACTCCTGGATACTAAACTGACACAAAAGTTAGCTGAATCTGATACAAAGGTCCAAACAGAGTCTTTTCAAAAAGGATCAGCGTCTGGATCAAGTCTGCATGACTTAGTGGGAGATAAGAAAATGACAACTGAAGAGAGCAGCATTCAATCCAAAAGAGGTTCCAATTACTGTAAACAATGATTCTTCTGCAAAGACTAGAAAAATAAATCAAGACAGTAATGTTGATCAGCTATTTAAAAAAACTGGGAGTAGAAAATAAAAAAGCGATCCCTGAATGACGTTCTTAATATTAACACAAAAACACTTCAAAATATATTGATGGGTTCCACTCAGGACATTCCAGAATATTTTTGCTGGAATTTAATGAAGGCCAGTTCAGAGGCGAGAAACACGAAATATAAGCTAACCAAGATACAGAATCAGAAAACGTGGATTTTTTTTTCCAAGAAGATAAAGATTGTGAAGATTTATACCATCCCCTGGATATCAATGTGCCTATTTTCCTGTGTACTGACCCATTCCTGCAGCAGGAGCTGATGGTAAAGATGTCCCTGTGCCAGTTTGCGTTGCCACTATTACTGCCGGCCGGTAACAAGGGCTGCACCTTCCTACTGTGGGCCCTGTGCTCCATTGTGAAGAAGTGGTGCCCCCTCTCACTCCAACATTGTGCAGGCTTTAAGGAAGCAAACATGGTGACTACCAACATTCCCATCTTTTCCTTCATCCAACTCGGTTCCTGTTCCATCTCCAAATCGAAGGTTCTAAATAATGTTCTCAGCTCCTCCTAGCAACATCACAACTTCTTCATCCATTACAATAGGGATTGTGGTGATTTCCCTCGCAGGATTTCTGATGGTCTGATCGAGTTGTGCTGGTACCTGCCCAGTGGAAGTGAGGAATTGAATCTTTTCCCAGAGCCAATAACCTAATTAAACCTTCGAGGTGATGCTAAAGAGCTGCACACACAGGTTCAGTTTCTGACAAACATCTCTTCAGCTGTTTTTATATGGATTGATAATATCAACAGTGCTTTAAGCAAAATCCTGAAAACACCTTGCCCAGTCTCCAGCGAGTGCCTACATAGTGCTCACTGGGAACAGTGTGTACAGTGAGACCAAAGAACAATTAAACAAATTAATTACATCTTCAGTGTATAAAAGGGACAAATGTTATCATAAGAGAAAAGGAATAATGCAGAGATTACTCAGACACTGTGGTTCACATTGAAAAAGGCCTTGGAAATAACCCATCAACAGGAGACTGGTCAGGGCCCCAGGAGCCTGGAGAAACTGGCATTAACTGCAAGGGACATGGAGATTGTAATAGGTGAGGACAATGACCTGTGTTCACAGGGTAAAACAAGATCTGGAAACATTTATAATTGTAATAAAGCAGAAGCTATTAACCAGTACAAAGTAGAAAACATGTCATTTCAGGGTTTCACTTGGCAACAAGTTTCCAAACTGGAAAAAGAACAATGTCACCCAAAACCCCAAGAGGCGAGGCTAATACAAAAATATTATAATGGCCTTGAAGAAGAGAAGAAAGCACTGCAAAACAGCAGCGAGTGAAAGGCATATCAGCTGATATGAAAAAATTCATTGCAGCCCTGGCAGATAGGAATGACAGGAAATATTTGCTGCAGTGCATGAAATTTGGGCTGGATTCCAAATCAAAACACACTATCTCTGTTTTATGTGAAAAGTAGAAAGCTCTGCATGAGAAATCTCAGCAACAGTCAACAAAGCAGAAAGATTCTACAACCAGTGATCAGCTACAGGAATTGGACCAACCGATAATTACCAACTCTCTTGAACTCGAACACTTCATGCAAGAAATCGGACTAATTTATGAAGCATTGATAAATCAGAATAATCACAATGAGGAGGAGAGACACTTGTGCAAACATTAACTCACACTGCTGCTGACCTAATGTTAGATGGATTCCCTCTAGAGTGCATTGATGGAAATATTTCCAATATCCCTTTACAGTGGGTCACTGATGTCCTGGAGGCAGTTGAAGACAGGATTGGCAGAGAGGCCAGTGTGTTTGTGCTGACGGTGCTGGGAGTACAGACCACAGGCATGTCCACACATCTCAACACCACGTTTGGTTTGCAGTTTGCTGTGAGCAGTGGGCGATGTACCCAAGGGGCCTACATGCAGCTTGGTAAAATCACACAAGATCTGCTGATGGAGCTGGGCTGTGGGTACATCATGATGATCGACACTGAGGGGCTGAAAGCACCAGGGCTGTCAGAAATCGACGACAGCTATGAACATGACAATGAGCATGCCGCACTGGTGATCAGGTTAAGTGATATAGCGTTGATAAACATGGCCATGGAAAACTCTACTGAGATGCAGGATGTGCTGCAGATAGTGGTCCATGCATTTATACGGATGAGAGAAGTGGGGAAAAGGCCGGTTTGTTATTTTGTTCACCAGAATGTGAGTGACGTGGCTGCTCATGATCAGAATATCAGAGGCTGCAGACATCGGCCGGAACATCTGGATGTGATGACACAAGCAGCGACTGAAATGTAAAAATGTGATCGAGAGTTCAGCAAGTTCTCGGATGTGTTGGAGTATGTTGCAATGGAGAATAACTGGAACATCCCAGGGCTGTGGCATGGGAATCCACCCATGGCAGCTGTCAGTAGGGGCCTGTAGTCACAGGGTGTTTGAGCTGAAGAACAGGGTTTTTCAGAATCTGAAAGAGAAGAGAAATGAAGGGAGGCTGTGGACCATATTTGAATTAATCACTAAATCCCTGTGGAAGGCAGTGAAATACGAGAATTTCAGAGATAATGGGAACTGCAGATGCTGGAGAATTCCAAGATAATAAAATGTGAGGCTGGATGAACACAGCAGGCCAAGCAGCATCTCAGGAGCACAAAAGCTGACGTTTCGGGCCTAGACCCTTCATCAGAGAGGGGGATGGGGAGAGGGAACTGGAATAAATAGGGAGAGAGGGGGAGGCGGACCGAAGATGGAGAGTAAAGAAGATAGGTGGAGAGAGTGTAGGTGGGGAGGTAGGGAGGGGATAGGTCAGTCCAGGGAAGATGGACAGGTCAAGGAGGTGGGATGAGGTTAGTAGGTAGCTGGGGGTGCGGCTTGGGGTGGGAGGAAGGGATGGGTGAGAGGAAGAACAGGTTAGGGAGGCAGAGACAGGTTGGACTGGTTTTGGGATGCAGTGGGTGGAGGGTAAGAGCTGGGCTGGTTGTGCGGTGCAGTGGGGGGAGGGGGCGAACTGGGCTGGTTTAGGGATGCAGTAGGGGAAGGGGAGATTTTGAAACTGGTGAAGTCCACATTGATACCATATGGCTGCAGCGTTCCCAGGCGGAATATGAGTTGCTGTTCCTGCAACCTTCGGGTGGCATCATTGTGGCAGTGCAGGAGGCCCATGATGGACATGTCATCTAGAGAATGGGAGGGGGAGTGGAAATGGTTTGCGACTGGGAGGTGCAGTTGTTTGTTGCGAACTGAGCGGAGGTGTTCTGCAAAGCGGTCCCCAAGCCTCCGGAGGCTTTTGTGCTCCTGAGATGCTGCTTGGCCTGCTGTGTTCATCCAGCCTCACATTTTATTATACGAGAATTTCATCTTCAGTTTCCAGAACAGTTTGGTAGCTGAAGCTTACAAGGAACTTTCTGTCCCATACACAGACCTGGAGTGGGAACAGAGGAAGGGTATGTACTTCTTCCTGGAAAGGGCACAGAACAGAATTTTTAACTCAGGATCCAGAAAATGTTGTACAAATTTTGAAAATAGAACAGGTAAAATTTCGCAGTGAACAGAAAGATAAAACTCTCCTAAAGTTAAAGGGATATTATTCCACTGGTAATAACACAAACCTTGTTGAAAAATACAGGGAGGATTTTGTCCAGCGCATCGACTCTCTGATCATTGAACTTTGAATGTATATGGATAGGAAGTGTGATTAGGCAGTGCAGAGGAGGAGAGCCCTGCAGAAGCTGAATGATACTAAGGATAAGTATTAGAGTCAGATTGAAGAACAGGTCAATGAACTCCTACAGCAGGCAGCGTTTGAGAAAATGTGGGAGTAGACAGTTTCAACTTTTAAACATTAACCTCCACCATGAGTTGATATAGTGAAGGACATCAGAACATGCCCGCAGACACAAAGCTCCTTCACCACAAAATTCCAAATAAAACTCTGCTTGAGCAAAGTGAAAAATCCTTCCAGATCAAGCAGAACCATCCTCCCAAATATCTCAATCCAATGACAAAACTAAATGAAAATAACTTTGAAAGAGCCCAGCAGCTGTGATCAGTGGATGAAGGAGTGCAAACAGTTTGTGAATCACACAGCAGACAAGGAGCAGGATTATCATTCTAATCATTGCAGAGAACTCTGAGAGTCATAGCTGAGAAAATCCAGAAAAACCAGGAGCAGAGATATGTTTTTACTCAACTTTTCATGGTCAAATTTAAATCAGATATATGGGTTTGCTGTTAAACAATATAAAGAAATGCATGATACATACCAAAACAACAATGATCCCCTGGAGCAGTTACAAAAGGAGAAAGCTGCTTATTGCCAAAGCTTTAAGGATATCTACTGGGAAAAAGATCAAACCAAACAGAGAACAGAACTAATGGGAACTGCAGATGCTGGAGATTCCAAGATAATAAAATGTGAGGCTGGATGAATACAGCAGGCCAAGCAGCATCTCTGATGAAGGGTCTAGGCCCGAAACGTCAGCTTTTGTGCTCCTGAGATGCTGCTTGGCCTGCTGTGTTCATCCAGCCTCACATTTTATTATCAGAGAACAGAACTGCTCTGTGAAAATTGCCTGATCCCAGCCATCATCCAAGTTGTTGATAACAAACTGGGATTAGAAATTGTTCAGCACATGAGGCACCACTGCAGAGGGAGGAAATTCTTCTAATGGAGAAACTTCCAGGTGGCTCTGAAGCTGTATTTGAAGGAGAAAGACAGCTTTGATGATGAAAATTACCAATACATAAAACATACCATGTCATTTGAGAAAGGTTGGCTGAAAGAACAAATTGTTCAGCACTGTACAGCCACAAGCAATGAACTAGTCCCTCTGCTGTGTTCTCTCGCACTCAATATTCTGCATGGGGTTATCAACCAGGTGCAGGAAACTCTGAAAGATCTAACACCTCCAAATAATGAGAAATCAGTGACAGGGATCATTCAGGTTTTGAAAAAGAAACTGGAAGATGGGATACAGATTCCTTTGGAGAAATTGAGACCTGTTACTTTTTAGTCTGAAAAGATCAATCCCTGGAACTTTAAACAAGAAATTGAAAGTTTTATCAGAACAAATGACCTGAAAAAAGAGTTAAAAATTGGGAGAAGAATATTGCTCAGAAAACCGCTACACTCCCCACAGATCCATCCAGTGAATTATACGCAATGTTATCTGGCTGTGGGAAGCAGTGTCCCTTTTGTGAAGTCCTGTGCGCTTGTAAAAATAGAGAATACACACAGCACAGCGCTGAATATCACCAGAGCAGAGGACTGAATGGATACAAATATGCTACTACCAAGGTACTGACATCAGAGAATTGTACAACAAGTGTTGCAGGTGAGAGCATTTTCCAGAATGATGATACTGATGGGAATTGGTTTCCTTACAAGAAATACAGGGATCTCAATGACCGGTACAGTCACTGGAATATTCCACCCAATACCAGCATCAAAACATTAGCCTTTTGGAAATGGGTGTTCTACAAATACAACACCAAATTTGCTAATAAATACTCTGCCATGCCAGCAGACAGCATTTCTAGTTGGGGCTTGTCCTGGAACAAATTGAAAAAGACATTGAAGATAAATACAATGTGAAGATTGATGAGTTTAACTAACATATTGGCTTCAAACAGCTAACTCAAGAGACTGAGATAACAAGGTGTGGAGCTGGATGAACACAACAGGCCAAGGAGCATCTTAGGAGCAGGAAAGCTGACATTTCGGGCCTAGACACTTCATCAGAAATCTTCAAGAAAGCTCAAGAGACCTCCTTCCCCCTTCTCAT
This sequence comes from Stegostoma tigrinum, assembly GCF_030684315.1. NCBI lineage: Eukaryota > Metazoa > Chordata > Chondrichthyes > Orectolobiformes > Stegostomatidae > Stegostoma > Stegostoma tigrinum. Next base: position 6,015,651 of record NC_081387.1, read on the forward strand.
CCACAACTTCTCACTTACTCTTGGAGCTGTCTGCCTCTCCCGCTTCACTCTGTCCTGCTATAACTCTACCAACAGTAATCTGCCAGCCTGACCTCCCACTTTCATTCCAAAGTGCTTTGTTGGCATGTGCTCAGCTCAATCCCTGACCTTCCAAAGGTTACAGAGTTGCAGTGGGAACAGCTCTGGGAAATTTCCACCCAATTTAACCATGTTTGCAGGAGTTGCTGAAACGTGTAACCAGTGTTTAGGTTGTAGAGAAAATCACTTTGCTTTGAAGATTCCACATGTGAACAATGAGCTAGAAAAATAAACTTTGGGGTAATTTTATCTTCACCTCTCAGTGATTTCTGAAAACTCGACAAACTAGAGTGCAACAGGTACCTGATTAGGTCTCTTGCTTTGTGCTCAGAGGAAAAGCTGAAATTTTCTCTCTAAATGTGACCATGGGGGTTTCAATCAGAAAAGGGAGCCAGTGCTTTCACTTTCTAATGAACTGTTGTGAATTTATATTCTACATTATTTTTAAATCTTACTTATTCAAAACTTAAATAAAAGTGTCATTGTTTAATCATTATACATTGCTATCAATAAGATACAGATTTTTCAGAACCGTAGCAATTGCAAAAAGTTTCTAATACTCTGAAAGAGATAATAAATACAACATTAGCATTGTTACTTGACTATTATTTTGTTATGTTTTATTCTTTCAGACACTTTCTTCGAATAACTATACAACAGATGTCAATATTTTTAAAATTAGTTATTGGACAATATGAGATTCCTTGACATGTTATTCTGTTTGTGAATTTTAAAATTATAATCTAACACAATACTGAGATTGTATTTGGAAATTCTTCTTTGGCAATAGTTTGGAATTTTAAACAAATATTTATATTCTGTTCTACAGTTTTGAATTTAATTGATTTTTCTGTAAGATGTCTCAATATTCTGTAAGTTAAACATTCTTTATCAAACGTAAATTTTAATCAGTTATCATCTATTTGTAACTATAACAAAGGATATAATCTAGCTTGGTGTTGTCCTTAATATAAACAATTGTCTGAATAATCTTCATTGGAACTAAATGAATAGAGGAAGGATTTCTATTTTTATTTGTAATGTTCAGTGTTTGATCTATTTATTCTGATCTTTTGCTCGTATCCTGTCAATTAAGGATGTCCAACTGTTCGCTATCAGCCCACAAACAAAATTTCGTTTCACAAGTCAGAAAATGTCTCTGAATAAACAATGTCTGGTAACCAATCACAAGGTACATTTACTCCTGAGAGATAGCAGGAACTGCAGATGCTAGGGAATCCGAGATAACAATAGACAATAGACAATAGGTGCTGGAGTGGGCCATTTGGCCCTTCAAGCCAGCACCGCCATTCATTATGATCATGGTTGATCATCCACAATCAGTATCCTGTTCCTACCTTATCCCCATAACCCTTGATTCCACTATGTTTAAGAGCTCTATCCATCTCTTTCTTGAAAGTATCCAGAGAGTTGGCCTCCACTGCCTTCTGGGGCAGAGCATTCCATATATCCACCACTCTCTGTGTGAAGAAGTTTCTCCTTAACTCTGTTCTAAATGGCCTACCCCTTATTTTTAAACTGTGTCCTCTGGTTCTGGGCTCCCCATCAGCGGAAACATGCTTCCTGCCTCCAGAGTGTCCAATCCCTTAATAATCTTATACACCTCAATCAGATCTCCTCTCATCCTTCTAAACTCAAGCGTATACAAGCCTAGTCACTCCAATCTTTCAACATATGATAGTCCCGCCATTCCGGGAATTGACCTCGTGAACCTATGCTGCACTCCCTCAATAGCAAGAATGTCCTTCCTCAAATTTGGAGACCAAAACTGCACATAATACTCCAGGTGTGGTCTCACCAGGGCCCTGTACAGCTGCAGAAGGACCTCTTTGCCCCTATACTCCATTCCTCTTGTGATGAAGGCCAGCATGCTATTAGCTTTCTTCACTACCTGTTGTACCTGCATGCTTGCTTTCATTGACTGTTGTACAAGAACACCTAGATCTCGTTGTGCTTTCCCTTTACCTAACTTGACTCCATTGAGATAGTAATCTGCCTTTCTGTTCTTGCCACCAAAGTGTATAACCGCACATTTATCCACATTAAACTGCATCTGCCATGCATCCGTCCACTCACCTAGCCTATCCAAGTTACCCTGTATTCTAATAACATCCTCCTCACATTTCACACTGCCACCCAACTTTGTGTCATCAGAAAATTTGCTAATATTACTTTCAATGCCTTCGTCTATAACATTAATATATATCGTAAACAGCTGCGGTCCCAGCACCGAACCTTGTGGTACCCCACTGGTCACTGCCTGCCATTCCGAAAGGGACCCATTTATCACTACTCTTTGCTTCCTGTCAGCCAGCCAATTTTCAATCCAAGTCAGTATTTTGCCCCCAATACCATGTGCCCTAACTGTGTTCACCAATCTCCTATGCGGGACTTTATCAAAGGCTTTCTGAAAGTCCAGGTCCACTACATCCACTGGTTCTCCCTTGTCCAGCTTCATAGATACATCCTCAAAAAATTCCAGAAGATGAGTCAAGCACGATTTCCCCTTCGTAAATCCATGCTGACTCTGACCTATCCTGCTACTGCTATCCAAATGAGTCGCAATTTCATCTTTTATAATTGACTCCAGCATCTTTCCCACCACTGACGTCAGGCTAACCTGTCTATAATTTCCTGTTTTCTCCCTCCTTCCTTTCTTGAAAAATGGGACAACATTAACCACCCTCCAGTCTGCAGGAACTGATCCTGAATCTTTTGAACCATGGAAAATGATTACCAATGTGTCCACGATTTCTAGAGCCAACTTCTTAAGTACCCTGGGATGCAGACCATCAGGTCCCGGGGACTTATCAGCCTTCAGACCTAACAGTCTATCGAGCACCATTTCCTGCCGAATATAAATACCCTTCAGTTCGTTCATTACCCTCGGTCCTTCAGCCACTATTGCGTCTGGGAGATTGCTTGTGTCTTCCCTAGTGAAGACAGATCCAAAGTACCTATTAAACGTTTCTGCCATTTCCTTGTTCCCCATAATAAATTCACCCGTTTCTGACTCTAAGGGCCCAATTTTAGCCTTAACCATTTTTTTTCTGTTCATATACCTAAAAATGCTTTTACTATCCTCCTTTATATTTTTGGCCAGTTTTCCTTCATACCTCATTTTTTCTCTGTGTATTGCCTTTTTAGTTATCCGCTGTTGCTCTTTAAAAGCTTCCCAGTCCTCCAGCTTCCCGCTCATCTTTGCTATGTTATACTTCTCTTTTATCTTTATACAGTACTTAACTTCCCTCGTCAGCCACGGCTGCCCCTGCCTCCCCTTAGGATCTTTCTTCCTCTTTGGAATGAACTGATCCTGCACCTTCTGCGTTATATCCAGAAATACCTGCCATTGTTGTTCCACTGACATCCCTGCCAGGGTATTGCACCATTGAACTTTGGCCAGCTCCTTCCTCATAGCTCCATAGTTCCCTTTATTCAACTGCAGTACTGACATTTCCGATTCTCCCTTCTCCCTCCCAAACCGCAGATTAAAACTTATCATATTATGGTCACTACCTCCTAAAGGCTCCTTTACTTTGAGGTCCCTGATCAAATCCGGTTCATTGCACAACACCAGATCCAGAATTGCCTCCTCCCTGGTAGGCTCCAGTACAAGCTGTTCTAAGAATCCATCTCGGAGGCACTCTACAAACTCTCTTTCTTGGGGTCCAGTACCATCCTGATTCTCCCAGTCTACCTGCATGTTGAAATCTCCCATAACAACTGTAGTGATACCTTTGTGACAGGCCAATTTCAACTCTCGATTCAACTTGCACCCTCCATCCTGACTACTGTTTGGGGGCCTGTAGATAACCCCCATTAGGGTCCTTCTACCCTTCGAATTTCTCAGCTCTATCCATACTGACTCTATATCTCCTGATTCTATGTCCCCCCTCGCAAGGGACTGAATATCAAGGTGTAGAGCTGGGTGAACACAGCAGGCCAAGCAGAATCAGAGGAGCAGGAAGGCTGACATTACAGGCCTAGACCCTTCTTCGGAAATGGGGGAGGTGTCAGGTTCGCTTTCGGAGACCCTCACGGACTTGCTGCAACAACAAGACACTGACCTGTTTAGAAAAACACAAATCCTTTTATTACCAAGCAAGTACAAGCTGTGGAGAATTACTGTACTCAAAGCGGCACAGAGAGCAGAGTCTCGCAAGTAATTCTCCCCGAGCAGCGGACAGTCGCCGCTTTTTATATTTTACAAAAGACATGATACATAAAACGATTTCACAATTTACAATGACATGATACATAAAACAATTACTACAATAGACAAAGACAGGATACCAAACAATTATTACATCAACAACATAAAAGACCAGGATATAGTATTGATTGCTAGTGAAGTGGCTGCTAATGGCAGGAGGCAATTTCGAGTTGTTGTCCGGGACAGATTCTGATTTCAAGTTGCCAGTGTGTCTGGCTCGAACAAAGTCAGTGCCGTGGCCCCTTTGTCAGCGACAGAAGTTACATGCTTTAGAGGTTTCACACCTTTACAAATGTTCCCCACCTAACCCTATTTGAAACAGTTTGATTCTAGTTTTATTCAGTCAGGAAGCTTAAGACAGTGTCTGCGTACTGATGTGAGAGAAGATAAGGAGTTACAAAAGCTTTACATTGAATTCCTAGCTGGGCAGAAAGCTTCAGGGTGGTGCCTGCATACCGATGTGTAGGCAGATAAAAGACTTTAATTTCTAGAAGTGTAGGAATCAAATGCAGATAAAAGACTTTAATTTATAGAAATATTGAAATGAATATGATGTTATCCCAATAATATCTCATTCCCTCCTTTTATCATTACATGATAACCTATAACGGGGCTGAGAAGGGAGCTGGCAGCCTGTCAAACACAAATCTGCAGGAAGCGTTCAGGCATGCCATCAATGTACAGCAGGCAGCTGTAATAACTATTCAAACAACTAACCCATGCAGCAAGTATGAGCCCCAAGGACCGCCCATAAGCCATCCCAGCAAACCCTCTCCAGGCCAGGGTCCCTCACTGTACTGTTCCAACTGCCCCTGTATGGCTTGAATAGCCTGGGTAATGTTATAGGACTCGTTGGTGACGTGGGTAATGCACTAGTCCCCGATAATAGTGCAGACTCCTCCTTGCTGAGCCAGCTGATCGTCCACTGCATACCGGGTTTGCTGAGCATAGAGCCGAAGTTCGGCTAATTCTTGGTTGACTGCCCCCAATGCCGTCATTGTGCTGTTTCCCAGGGCGGTGAGTCCGCACACAAGGCAATTTCGAATTTTTGTGGCCACCACCCCAGGGGAGTATCCAAGCCAATAGTTCCCAGGAAGCTGTATCCCAAGGAAGAGCCCAAGGCAACTGGGTTCTGCTATGCAGTGCAAAACTCCCAGCTCAGGAAGCGTGTGGCAATTTGCCGTTGAGTTCATGCTTGTTGGGGACAAGGGACCATGAGGGGCCCAATGGTCCCAACAGCAAACAGCACCGGCAGAGTTGGAGTGGCAGTAGTGAAGGTTCCATTAAGGAGGGAAACGAATTCCTTTTTTAGCGCAGTAGCAGGTAACAGACTCACGGATTTCTTGATAGCTATGCCAGGAGGGCTGACCCTAATGTGGACGGAAGTTTGCGGAGTTAAACGGAAATGGCCCATAGTCTGTTTTCACGTTGGTGCTATTGCAATCCCCACAAGTCCACTGTCTGCCTGGGGTCACAGTTATTGGCTTAGATTCCAAGCAGGGGCAGTTCAACAATCCTCCTCTCATGGTGCAATTTCTCTTCACGCACCGATGGGACCAGGCAACATTTTGGGGGTGATTAGTAACTGGAGCATGTACACAACAAGTCCCAGTTCCATTAAAGCAAAACGGATAGATGTTAGATAACGAAATGTGAAGCTGGATGAACACAGCAGGCCGAGCAGCATCTGAGGAGCACAAAAGCTGACGTTTCGGGCCTAGACCCTTCATCAGAAATGGGGGATGGGGTGAGGGCTCTGGAATAAATAGGGAGAGAGGGGGAGGCGGACCGAAGATGGAGTGAAAAGAAGATAGGTGGAGAGGAGAGTATAGGTGGGGAGGTAAGGAGGGTATATGTCAGTCCAGGGAAGACGGACAGGTCAAGGAGGTGGGATGAGGTTAGTAGGTAGGAGATGGAGGTGCGGCTTGGGGTGGGAGGAAGGGATGGGTGAGAGCAAGAACAGGTTCGGGAGGCAGAGACAGGTTGGACTGGTTTTGGGATGCAGTGGGTGGGGGTGAAGAGCTGGGCTGGTTGTGTGGTGCAGTGGGGGGAGGGGACGAACTGGGCTGGTTTAGGGATGCGGTGGGGGAAGGGGAGATTTTGAAGCTGGTGAAGTCCACATTGATACCATTGGGCTGCAGGGTTCCCAAGCGGAATATGAATTGCTGTTCCTGCAACCTTCGGGTGGCATCATTGTGGCACTGCAGGAGGCCCATGATGGGCATGTCATCTAAAGAATGGGAGGGGGAGTGGAAATGGTTTGCGACTGGGAGGTGCAGTTGTTTGTTGCGAACCGAGCGGAGGTGTTCTGCAAAGCGATCCCCAAGCCTCCTCTTGGTTTCCCCAATGTAGAGGAAGCCACACCGGGTACAGTGGATGCAGTATACCACATTGGCAGATGTGCAGGTGAACCTCTGCTTAATGTGGAAAGTCATCTTGGGGCCTGGGATAGGGGTGAGGGAGGAGGTGTGGGGGCAAGTCTCAAAATCTCCCCTTCCCCCACCGCATCCCAAAACCAGCCCAGTTCGTGCCCTCCCCCCACTGCACCACACAACCAGCCCAGCTCTTCCCCCCCACCCACTGCATCCCAAAACCAGTCCAACCTGTCTCTGCCTCCCGAACCTGTTCTTTCTCTCACCCATCCCTTCCTCCCACCCCAAGCCGCACCCCCATCTACCTACTAACCTCATCCCACCTCCTTGACCTGTCCGTCTTCCCTGGACTGACCTATCCCCTCCCTACCTCCCCACCTATACTGTCCTCTCCACCTATCTTCTTTTCTCTCCATCTTCGGTCCGCCTCCCCCTCTCTCCATATTTATTCCAGAACCCTCACCCCATCCCCCTCACTGATGAAGGGTCTAGGCCCGAAACGTCAGCTTTTGTGCTCCTGAGATGCTGCTGGGCCTGCTGTGTTCATCCAGCCTCACATTTCGTTATCTTGGATTCTCCAGCATCTGCAGTTCCCATTATCAGGGATAGATGTTGGGATTTGTACAGTTATCCCCTTCCTTCCCATGCCTAGGTCTCGTGTCCCCACAACCAGAAAGGCCACTAACTACCAGTTTCACACATGTACCCTGCACACCCCATGTACCCTGCACACCCCTCGTCCAAGCTCCCCCCTCGCCTCAGGAAGGCTTACCGGAATACTCTACTCCATGAAGCTGACTCGGGTTCCAGGCAGGTGTTGCCACAAATAACGCTTCTACAGACTGTGCTAGCGGGTAACATGCTGTCTGATTCCCTGCAGCTGGGTGTGTGTTCTATAAAACAGCTTGTCCTGCTGGCCATGCACGGGCAGAATAACACTCGGTCCAATGGTTAACTGCTGATGAGGAAATCCATCGTTTACAGTCACTTGAGTGGATCCAGCAATTCTGTCCTTTAACTTTAAGAGCTGTCGGAGTCTGAAGAAACACTTAATACGGTCCTTTCCACCTTGGTCCAAGCTTGGGGCGACCCCAGTCCCGGACAAGCACAAAATCTCCAATCTGCGGCCACAGAGACCGATCCTGAATCTCGAGGTCTTGTTCTGGTGTCTGTGGAGGCGGTCCGAAGGTGCACTTCACCTGCGAATGGAGAAACTTTAAAGATGATGTTAGTTGTTGGAAGTACCTTTGCATTTCTTCTCCCATCACATTGAGGTCCATGTGGGTGGCTGGGCTGGTATTGGCATCCCATGGTGTTCTGCTGGGTCGGCCATAGACTATTTCTGCTGCTGACAGCCCAGTAGTAGAGTGGGGTGTTACTCGCATGTTCTGAGTTCCACCCGTAAGTTTCATTGGACACTCCCTCAAAAATATCCTGTCTCAGTACAGCAGTAATGTCTTCCTAAATCAAAAAAATGTACACATCCTCCACTATTTCTATCCATTTTATAGGATCTAAAACATAGAACATTGAACTGCTAGACCTGCCCCGCCCTCAGCCACATATCTCTATAATAGATATGAGGTCACAGTCTCAAGTTCCCAGGCATACCCTGAGTTTACCCTGAGTTTATCTGCCTTATCTTTAAGACCGTTTGCATTGAAATAAATGCGGTTTAGTTCATCAGAGTTACCTCCTTCTCTGACGAATAGACTTGGTCTTTTTTAAAATCAGAACCATCCCCACCTGTCTTTTAATTCTCAGTGCTACTTAGGATCCCCCTCAACACACCCCAATAGTTTAAATGCTCCTGGATAGCAGTAGAAAATTTCCCTGACAGGATATTGGGCCTCTTGCACTTCAAGTGAAACCCAAAGAATTACAGATGCTGTAAATCAGGAACAAAAACAGAAGTTGCTGGAAAAGCTCAGCAGGTCGGGCAGTTTCCTCAGAACTGAGGAAGGGTCACCAGACCCAAAAAGTTAACTCTGATTTTTCTTCACAGATCTTGCCAGACTGGCTGAGTTTTTCCAGCAACTACCGTTTTTGTTCAAGTGAAACCCATCCCATTTGAGCAGGTTTTTCTGCCCCTGAAGAGATCCCAATGATCCATTTATGGGCCTTCCAGTGGAAATGTGCTGTTTACTGCAATCCATTCACATTGTAGTTGAGGTGCACACTCTACATAGTTCAGACTGGAAAACAATCACAAGACATACTCATGGAGGTGACAACACCTTTCTGATATCAGCTGATCACAACATTCTGCATTCACTCATTTTGCCATAACTCATCAGGGTGCTTGGCAGACACCACATGCAGAACCTTTGCCCTTCCAGCTGCCCACTTTCTGCCACCCCTCTCATGCAGCCATACAACTGAGCTTTGATCAGGATCCTCATAGCAGCACTCTCTCATGATGGAACATTATGATTCAGAGGGATCAGGGTTCTTTGATTTTGGGAACAAAATGTGTCATCTGGGACTGGCAGGAACAGATTCCAGGATACCCCGTCTTCATGCAGCACCTTCTACATCTCTCTGAAATTGTGCAACAGCAGACACTGCTGACCTCAAGGACACAGAAGGATGTATGAGGTAGGAAAATATTTGTGGGAAACTTTTAATGGATGGTGACCATTGTCTAATCAGGTTTAGGAAGATTCGGGAATTGGACATTCAACAGTCCAGAGTAAGATGCGAGCTACAGAGCAGGAGGATCGACTGTTTCAAAACTTGGCCAGAGAATTATTGTAGGAAAAAGTGCATCAGATTTCTGAGGAAGTCTGTTGGGTCTGAGGCAGGTGTGACCCGTACAAGCTGTACATTGTACATATTAATGGATGGGAACTGACACCCTCACAGGGATATTTGTGGTTGATGTTAGGGTGGTTTGAAACGAGTTTATTAAGAGGAATGAGAAACTGACAGCAATCCAAATGAGAAGTAAGTGCATGGAAAGTAACTAGAGGACAGCAGAAACAAAGCTGAGCCTTGAGTATGCTTTGAAAGCAGAATGATGTCAAAAAGCCAAAGTTATGGGCATTCAACCTGAATGATCACAGTTTTCGCTGCAAAGTAATTGATCTAAAGGCAGCATAAGCGCTCATCACTATGACCTAATGCCATAAAAATAGCTGCCTTAGAGAGGAATAGCAATATAATATTTAAGGACAGAAGGAAATAAAAGGTGTTCTGACAATAATAGATGTGATTAGTACATTAATAAGGAGTATTGAAATGTAATTATTTTACATCTGTAATGTAAAAATGCTTATTACAATTTTGTTCTCAAAGAATCTTTCGGGATAAGTTGTCACAATATAAGATAATGTTGTAGTATCCATCGAATTTAATCCATAGAATCAGTACCATGTCGAAACAGGCCATTTGGCCGAATGAGTTCATGCTGACCATCCAAAGAGCAACCCACCCAGACCCATCCCCCTATCCTAACCCTGTTATTCTGCATTTCTCATGGCTCACACACCTAACCTACACATCCCTGAACACTATGGGTTATTTTGAATGGCCAATTCACCTAACTTGCACATCTTTGGATTGTGGGAAGAAACTGGAGCACCCAGCAGAAGCCAATGCATGGGGGAGAACATGCAAACAAATTAGGAGAGGATGGTGTATGTTTGAAAGTGCAAAGGTTCAACCTGAAACAAGGGTATTCAACTTGAACAAGGAAATTATGAAAGAATAAGGCACCATTTGGTCGAAGTGGATTGGGAAATTACTTTAAAAGCCATTTAACATTTAGAGGACTGCCACACAACTTACGGCAATAATATACTTGTCAATGGACATGACCTCTCAAAACAAATGTCAGCCAAGCGTGAGTAACAAAGGAAGTTTAGCATCGCATAAGATTAAACGCAAAGGTCTCTACAGTTGCCAGAAATAGTAGCAATTCTGACGATTAGAAGGATTGTAGAATACTGCAAAGGACGGCCAAGAAACTGATAAACAGCAGGTGAATCTATTAATGTATTTTAGAAAATAAACTATAAAAATGTAATGTAAAAGCTGTAATAGACATGTAAAGAAAGGAACAATTTGACCAACATATTTAGCAGACATTTTAATAGCTGATTTCTACCAAAAATCATCCAGATGTCAGCTTGGGTGAGTTTCCTGGAGAGTTTCTCTAAGTGAGTGCTCATGTGTTGTTATATTGAATTCTCTGTTGTTCACCTCATAATCGATGAGCCATATCCAATGATGTGTTGTCAATGCAATTGTACTGTCAGCAGAGGAGGAAGTGACATGGTGCTGCTGGGACATTCTGCACTTCATGCCAAGAGTGTCATCTTTAAATCCCCACCCTGTGCAACTTTCCAAATGCTGTAAAGCAGATAAACCCTTCCCATGGGAATTTCTGATGACATGTAGCTGTCAAAGGTATGTTGGCATCCAGCTTCACCAGCAATGGCCTGGGGATGAGGAGGCCAGTCATATTCCCTGAAGATTAGCCATGGAGACCATCACATGATGCTTGTGAATTTTGGTACATTTGAAAGACTGATGACTTGTTTTATTTTTAAAAAGTCAATGAAAGGACACTTCAGATACTTTCAAAAAGAATTTACTGAATGTCGCATATCATGAGTTTTTGTTTGCTGGAATTCACATGTCTGTGTTCATGGTTATGATGTCTTGTGGTTGTCTGATATTATTTGGAGTTCAGTTGCTGTGTAGCCTCCTGACAGCTATGACCCAATTCATCCTCTTGTACCTGTTTTGAGAAATCTTCTGGAAATCCAGTGTCAGAGCTCAGAGAACTGATGCAGCTACACTTCTGAAAATCTTCTGAAACACACCCTCTTGACATCTCTTGAATGAATGGCTTCTGAAAACAAGTCAGTGACAACTACATGTGTCTTGTGACACTTGTTTACGGGCACCAGAATTACAGATTTGATGAGATTTGTGACATTTCATTACCTCTCCTTTTTCTTCAAGAGTTATCACTTATTTGGCCAAAACCTGGGTTTTAATGTTGATCTCGACAAATACTAATTCATTTCTTTGCCTTTGCTATTTGTCTTAGGCCATATGGCCGATTCCTTCACATTTCCAACAGCATGTATTAATCAGCTCAGCATCTGAGTTCATTAAATCTTGTTGTTATTATTAGTCAATGCATTTGTGGTTGATGGAAGAAATCTGGTTGTTGGGTTTTCTTTCCATGTTGTGAGATGCAAAAAGGTTAAATATATATTCAGCCATAGAGAGTTCTTGTGGTGCAATGGTAATGTCCCTATCTCAGGGCCAGGAAGCCTAGGTTCAAGCACCACCTGCTCCAGGGGTGTGCCATAACATTGTTTCATCATAATATATTTAATAAGTTTTATCAGCAAAAATCTATAATTGACACTTTCTGTAACTGAATAAAACATTTAAATTATATTGGGAACAGGAGAGTGGTGAAATCAGAGGAAGGCACTATACTCCTCTGACATTAATAGTATCAACATCCAGGATAAAAACAGTCTATCGACAACCTTCAAATTTTTCTTCCCCCATCACTTACACAGAGCGGAAGCAGTGTATAGCATCTATATGATGCACTACAGCAAAACACCTTTGCTCCTTTCAATGTACCTTCCAAACTCATATCCTCTACCATGGAAAGTATGTGTACCAGATGTATGGTTGTTCTATCTGCAAGTTCCTCTAAAGTCACACACCGAACTGACGTATAATTATGTCGGCGACCCTTCTCCAACGGTTGAACTCCTGGAATCCCTTTTCAAACTGTGGGTGCACCAAACTTCCTATGGCCTGAAGCAGTTCAAGGAGTAGCTAACAAGCACTGAGTCAAGGGTAATTAAGGATGAATAATAAATGCTGGCCTATCAGTAATGTACACTTTCAGTGTGTGAATATCAGTGATGTGCAGTTCCTGTGAATGAATTTCAGTGAAATGAATGTCTGGTGGCATTATTGAGTAATGTATTGGATCTGTCTGGATTGTGTTTGCTAAAACATATGCTTTGTTGTGCATCTACAACCATGATCTGTGTGCAGTAAAGTTTATTTTGTGCCATGATTATAGTGAATGGGCTGAATCTTATATTTTTGTGGCAGTGTCATATTCATTGAGTTCCATGGAGGGTTTCTCTCTGTGAAGCTTAGCAAGTTTATCGTCACATCTTACCAAACTCATCTCTTCACCAAACGACATTGTCCTATGGCGTCACTCTCATTTGACTTTAGCCTGATTTGACTTGTCTTAGAATCAGGATCGACAAGTCTCTGCCCTTGCCAGTGCCATGCTTCAAAATTGTACCATTGGACAAGCACTGTCAGTCCAGAACTGCCTTAACTAGTTCCTGACATCTGACCTAGACATGGCAGGAAAGAACAAATTGGTGCCCTGCCATGCAGCGAGGGACCTGACAAAACACAGAAATTGAGAAGCAAGAATTAAATAAATAAATCAAGGTGGTCAGACATCATTCACTGAACTCCTGGATTCAATCATCTCCAGGCTTTATCTAAATGAGCACAGAGGGAACAGAAGGTGTGGAGATAGAGGCAGATAAGGTGGAGGAATTGCAAGTGGATGGAGATGGAGTGGAGGAAGTCAAATTGGAAAGAGATGGACTGGAGGAATAAGGAAGTGGAAAGTGAGAAAATGCAATCTGATTGATGTGGGCTGTGAATCTACAGTGGAATTTGAATGCAATGTTCTCTCCAGATTTGATAAGAGAGAGATTATATCATTGAAAAATGAAAGATTCTTATAGGGTTAGACAGAGAAACCGCACTGGTTGTTTCCCCTGATGAGAGAACACAGAAATTGGATTCACAATATCGACAAAGCGATCATTTTGGAATGAAATGAGGAGAATGAGGGTATGAAGAATGAAGAATGGAAGGAGTTGGAATGGCTGGCAGGGGAATTTAGTACCAGAGTCACCACAAGTCAATTGAAGGAGGATGAATGTCTCTAATTTCCAAACCCTTCCGTATCATTCCCAATATTCTTTCTCCCCATGCACTTCCTTTGAGCTGTTATGTAGGTCCCACTAGGTGAATTTGCAGAAACAAAACAGATTGCATTAAAACGGGGAATAATCTATTCTCAGAGAGTCAGAATGCACCAAGTGTGAGGGAATGGAGATTGTGTCAGAAATCCTCATTCCCACACTCCCCTCCATCCTTCCACTTTATGGAGATTCTGGAGATGTCTTCCATTCTATTGATATTCAGTCAGTGGGATGTGACTATGTGTGATGGGTTTAGTAATCAATATTAGACCTGGTCTGAGCTAATCACACAAAGAAGATCAGAGAGGGAACAAGACGTGTTCATACATGTGTATCTGTGTGTGGGATTTCAATCAATTCCATTTAACATAGTGTCCTGTGTTCCCAGTACTAGAAATTCCTCTAGACTCACTCTATCCCCTCAGTTTCACATTGCACTTGCTCTAATTGTTACCTCTCCGTGGCTTTTTCCAGATAATTAGTCAATTATTCTGACAAAAACAGCCAGGAAAAATATTGACGCAATGAATCTTATAAGATGGGAACATCTCCAGTTGCTTTCTTGGATTTCTGAAACATGTTTGTATAATATCAGGATTGTCTCTGTACCTGGATCCACTCCTGTCTCTGCCCTATATGGGCTTCCAGAAGTTAATTGGTCAGGTTCCACACGAGTGATTCCTGACAGTAGTAAGAGCCAATAGAATTGGAAGAAATCTTTGACACAGGGTGTCAATTGGTTGGGAGATAGCAGCTGGGAAATGGGAATAACAAGAATGTATTTCTAGTGGCTGGATCTAATCAGCCTTCCTGAGCATGTACTCCTTGCTGCATACATTAAGGATAGTTCTCCACATGGGAAGGGAAACAGTAGTCAAATTTCACCAGCAACAGCATCACAATAACTTTAGACAGATATTTTCAAGGTGTCAGGTTGCTCATCATTTACCTGGTGAGAGACTGGTAAGGAGCCTTCCTGTAATATAACACACTATGAACAGGTTCACTTGGTGCAGAGTGGCCAGCAGCTCTAATAGTCGTGTCTGCACCAAGAACTCAGTCATGGGTCCTGCTGAGAATGTAAACCAGGATGGTGTCCTGATTGAATCCTGGGCACAATTCATTCAGAAGCATTGGAAAGGGTGTGTCTATGCATCTTCAGAAGGGAGGGCAGAGGGGAGAGAAATGGAGGATTTTAAATCCAGGGAAGAGGAAAGAAGGAAGGATCATTTATATTCTGTGCCCTGTTGAGCAAAGGGCACACCCTGAAGATGGTACATTCATCCTTTCTGCTCTTTGAAAATCTTTCAATGAAAATGGACTTTCCGCACTCTCCCATCTGTCCATGTAACATAATGGGCAAAGTCATCATCTATTGACCCCTAATTATATATTTAAATGCTGCAGAGGGCTGTAAAGCCTCAGCTTTTCAGTGATTTCTTTTCTTATTTTGTTCATGTGAATTGGGTGTTGCTGACTAGTGCTAGGATTTATTCACAGATAATTTAGAGGCTTGGATGGAGACACAGGGAAGTCCATGTGCACGTTTACACATGGTTAAATGTTTGGAGGAAGAGTGAAGGGATATCAATGGGTTAAATTAGTGAATTACTTCTTCCATCGGTTTTATTTTCCGATGGGTGAGATCATTCCACGTTAAATGGGATGAAAATTGATTGCAATATTTCCATACTGTTGGGATAGAGCTGAAAAGCAGCAATGAGAATTTGGTATCCATATGCACAAATCTGGAAAACAAATGCTCCTTAAACCCCTTAAACCTGTTTGATAGAAGAGACTTAAGGAGTGGGACAGTCTTCTACTGTTCCAATATTAATACACATTCTCATTCCTTACATCACTGACAGCGTTTTGCCTCTGCCAGGCTGCTGTGTTCAGTTGGAAATTGATTGAATCAGTATTGATCCTCAAACCCCAGCACTGATTTCAGTCTCTTTTTGCATTTGATGTGTCCCATCGTTGTTCAGTCAACTCCCCAAAGATTTTGTCTCAGGCATGACCTCTCCATTCCTTAGCCAGGTCGCCTCCATGTCTACAGAAGGCTGGAGCGATGAAAGTGTCAGACTTCTCCCAATCCATGTAAAAATCCATATCACTATTCCAATCAGGGAATGGGAATAAAACACTCTGAGGGTAAAGAAAATTAATCTTGCCTTATAA
This sequence comes from Stegostoma tigrinum, assembly GCF_030684315.1. Lineage (NCBI taxonomy): Eukaryota > Metazoa > Chordata > Chondrichthyes > Orectolobiformes > Stegostomatidae > Stegostoma > Stegostoma tigrinum. The sequence goes on from NC_081387.1 coordinate 6,031,520, forward strand.
CAGCAGTCTATAAGCGGGGAAAATCACAATAAACTAAATCTGTTGAGATTATATTCTGTTGTGTTTGACAACATTTCCGGAACTCAAACAGCAGAGCCAGCAAGTGCATGATTGATCGTGTCCGAAATTTAAAACCAACTAAAGAGACAACCTGAGATAACAAGGTGTGGAGAGATGATGGGAACTGCAGATGCTGGAGAATCCAAGATAATAAAATGTGAGGCTGGATGAACACAGCAGGCCAAGCAGCATCTCAGGAGCACAAAAGCTGACGTTTCGGGCCTAGACCCTTCATCAGAGAGGGGGATGGGGTGAGGGTTCTGGAATAAATAGGGAGAGAGGGGGAGGCGGACCGAAGATGGGGGAAGGGGAGATTTTGAAACTGGTGAAGTCCACATTGATACCATATGGCTGCAGGGTTCCCAAGTGGAATATGAGTTGCTGTTCCTGCAACTTTCCTGGTAAGACAGCTCTGACATTGCTAAGTTCCCCAATCTAACCCTGCGCACACAGTTAAGTGCACAAGGCCTTCTGGACATATCCCTGTGGCATCAGCAGCCCCCCACACCCTGTGCAGGTCAGACATCATCAAACTGTTCTTCAGTTGGCATCATTGTGGCACTGCAGGAGGCCCATGATGGACATGTCATCTAAAGAATGGGAGGGGGAGTGGAAATGGTTTGCTACTGGGAGGTGCAGTTGTTTGTTGCGAACTGAGCGGAGGTGTTCTGCAAAGCGGTCCCCAAGCCTCCACTTGGTTTCCCCAATGTAGAGGAAGCCACACCGGGTACAGTGGATGCAGTATACCACATTGGCAGATGTGCAGGTGAACCTCTGCTTAATGTGGAATGTCATCTTGGGGCCGGGGATAGAGGTGAGGGAGGAGGTGTGGGGGCAAGTGTAGCATTTCCTGCGGTTGCAGGGGAAGGTGCCGGGTGTGGTGGGGTTGGAGGGCAGTGTGGAGCGAACAAGGGAGTCACGGAGAGAGTGGTCTCTCCGGAAAGCAGACAGGGGTGGGGATGGAAAAATGTCTTGGGTGGTGGGGTCGGATTGTAGATGGCGGAAGTGTCGGAGGATGATGCGTTGTATCCGGAGGTTGGTGGGGTGGTGTGTGAGAACGAGGGGGATTCTCTTTGGGCGGTTGTGGCGGGGGCGGGGTGTGAGGGATGTGTTGCGGGAAATACGGGAGACGCGGTCAAGGGCGTTCTCGATCACTGTGGGGGGTAAGTTGCGGTCCTTGAAGAACTTGGACATCTGGGATGTGCGGGAGTGGAATGTCTTATTGTGGGAGTAGATGCGGCGGAGGCGGAGGAATTGGGAATATGGGATGGAATTTTTGCAGGAGGGTGGTTGGGAGGAGGTGTATTCTAGGTAGCTGTGGGAGTCGGTGGGCTTGAAATGGACAAGCTTGTTGCCTGAGATGGAGACTGAGAGGTCCAGGAAGGTGAGGAATGTGCTGGAGATGGCCCAGGTGAACTGAAGGTTGGGGTGCAAGGTGTTGGTGAAGTGGATGAACTGTTCAAGCTCCTCTGGGGAGCAAGAGGTGGCGCCGATACAGTCATCAATGTACCGGAGGAAGAGGTGGGGTTTGGGGCCTGTGTAGGTGCGGAAGAGGGGCTGTTCCACGTAACCTACAAAGAGGCAGGCGGTATCAATGTGGACTTCACCAGTTTCAAAATCTCCCCTTCCCCCACCGCATCCCTAAACCAGCCCAGTTCGTCCCCTCCCCCCACTGCTCCACACAACCAGCCCAGCTCTTCCCCTCCACCCACTGCATCCCAAAACCAGTCCAACCTGTCTCTGCCTCCCTAACCTGTTCTTCCTCTCACCCATCCCTTCCTCCCACCCCAAGCCGCACCCCCATCTACCTACTAACCTCATCCCACCTCCTTGACCTGTCCGTCTTCCCTGGACTGACCTATCCCCTCCCTACCTCCCCACCTATACTCTCTCCATCTATCTTCTTTACTCTCCATCTTCGGTCCGCCTCCCCCTCTCTCCCTATTTATTTCAGAACCCTCACCCCATCCCTCTCTCTGATGAAGGATCTAGGCCCGAAACGTCAGCTTTGGTGCTCCTGAGATGCTGTTTGGCCTGCTGTGTTCATCCAGCCTCACATTTTATTATCAAATAACAAGGTGAGGAGCCGGACGGACACAGCAGGCCAAGCAGCGTCAGAGGAGCAGGAAGGCTGACGTTTCGAGTCCTCGACCCTTCTTCAGAAATGGTCCAGACTGTGAAGCAGGAGCCGAGGGATTACAGTGTTAGACCCTGGAAATTTCCTCTTTCTTACAGACTTTGGGAGGGTAGTCAGAGTTCAGACAGATCCAGGTGTGAAAGAAGCTCCTGGACCGTACCTTCCTGCCCTAAAGCCGGACTAACTGTGTGCTCACAAAGCTCTGATCCCCGCTGCGAGCGGGCAGCTTTGAAATCCCGGTCTGCCCACTGTGTTCATGTTGGCCGCGGGAAGCTTGTGAAGCTCCTGAGCAGCCGAATGCTCTTTCACCCCCTGGCTCCCAGCCTTAGGATAGCGCCAGGCGCATTCTCACATCGGTTTCCTGGTGGCTTGATCGCTCTGGGCTGAGCAAAGGCTTCACTTCCACCTTTCAGCAAGGTGAGGGCAGAAGTGTAGAAATGGGTAAAACACAGCTAAAACTTCTGTCAACCACGACAGCAGAGAATCCTCAGTTGATGAAAAGGATGGACATTTCTGAAACACTCCCTCCTCCCGCCCCACCACAGTTGTTGGCATCATCAGAACAGATATGATGGAGACAGAGAAACTGGGAGATTGGGATGGAGTCCTAACAGGGAGGAGGTTGTGAGGATGTACTATTGAGGTAAGTGTAGGAGTCAGTGTGTTGGGTGGCCAGGCTATTCCCAGAAATGGAAACAGGGATGTCAAGGATGGGGAGTGAGGAGCCAGAGATGCACCATGTAAACGTAAATGTGAGGTGGAATCTGGAAGCAAAATTTGTCACATTTTAAAATTCTGGATGAGAGAGGAAAGCAGCACTGATGTGGTGGAGAAAGAGATATGGGGAGGGACCGGAATAAGACTGGATCAAGGAATGTTCCATGTACCCCAGAAAGAGACAGCAACTCGACCCACACAGATACCTGTGGCCACATCTTCGACCCGAAGAACGTGAGAAGAGTTAAAGGTGAAGTTGCTTGAAGCGAGGATGAGCTCAGCCAGACAGAGGAGCGCAGTGTTGTTGGGGACAACTCAAGTCGTTTTTCCAGCAAGAAACGGAGGGCTCTGAGACCATCCCGATGGTGGATGGACGCATAAAGTGATTGTGCATCCATGGTGAAGTGGAGGTGGCTGCCAACTGCCACCTGGAAATTTTAAAACTGACATCAAGTACATGCAGAAACATGGATGTGAATAGAAAGGGACTGGACTTGGGAGCAAAAAAAATACAAGTCAAGGCAGAAAGGAATAAGTTCCGGGATGGGAACAGCTGGAAACAATAGGTCTGCTCCGACAGTTCTGTTGTGAATTTTGAGAAGAAGGTAGAGGTGGGATGTGCTGGGCTGGGGGACTACTGTCCTTGGAAAAGGGAATGATGAGGGGAAACTTTAGAGGAGCTGCTTGAGTTATGCGTGTCTTGGACAAATGATGAGAAAGTAGTTCCATGGATGAGAAGGGCAAAACCTATTAGAGAATGGTTTAAGGTTCGTGGCAGAAGAACCAGGGATGACATAAAAAGAATATGAGATTCAGGAACAGGAGTAGGCCATTCGGCCCTTTGAGGCTAGCTTCAAATTTGATTATGACCTCACCGCATTCTCTCTGTCTACACTCACTGACCCTTGTCAATTTAGAATCTGTCTGACAAACAGACAAATTAAGGAGAGTAAGGGGCTATTTGGCCACTGAATCCCGCTTGAGTTACTTAGTTATGCTCGGAATTGTTAGGATTTTGGGATACAGGGCTTGAGAGTGTAGTACAGCTAGATTTGATTGTGCCTTCCAAAAGCGATTTGGATAACTTCCTGAAAAGGAAAGATTTGCTGGGCTCTGGTGAAGAAGCTAGAGAATAGAACCTGCAGATCTATTTTTCACACAGGGCCAACATGGAAGTGCTGGGCTGAATGTCACGAGGCAATCATTGATTCGAACAGGGAAGCTCTGGGAGCGAGTTGACAAGTTTGTCCTTGATAGCGAATCCACTTCCATGTTCCCTGGGTTGACCCTCAGGATTGCCTCTTAGGAAGAAGGTATAACCACCATCTTCTTCCCACAGCTGCCCTTTGCCCAGTTTTGAGTTCCCATCAGGGCAGAGACATCAACATTGAAGAGCCTAATTTCACAGGCAACAAGAGCAATTCTTTAAATAACCAGAGAATGGCTACAGTGCAGATAGAAGCTGTTCGGCCCATCAAGACTGCACCAATCCTCCAAAGAGCACCCCACCTTATTGATTTAATTTGATTTGTTGTCACGTGCTTAAGATGAAAAGATTTGTTTGCAAGCAGTACTGGAAGATCATAGTAAACGAGGACCTTCGAGGTCATAGGGCGAAAAGAACTTGGACAGAGTGTGGCATACAAGTTGTGGACCTTATGCACACCAGAGACAAGGTGAGAGTCTCGAGTGTCATGGAAAATTCCCTGTTTGTCCAACAAATTCCCACAACACTCAAGAAGTTTGAAACTACAGATGCACTGTAGATAGCATTCTATCTGGATGCATCACAGCATGATGTGGCAACTACTCTTCCCAAGACCAAAAGAAACTACAGGGAGTTGTGAACAGAGCCCAGGCCACTTGTCAAAATCTGCAAATCTTCATCACATCCACTGTTTCTGCAGGGTTTGTTAGCAGCAACTCAATGCCCCAGTGTGAAAATGCCTGTCGGATTTGAACCTGGATATGCTTTGGGATTTCTGACTCTTTGTTCGAGAGATAAGAGTTTAAGGTTAAAAGGATAGAAGGAAATCTTTAGAAACTGCCAGCATTGAGCTCTCTGACTGTATCTTCCAAAATGCCTCTGTGAAGCACCTTGTGAGTTTTTCTAGGGTAAAGATTGCTATATATGAATGCAATGAATGTTTTGGTGGCCAATTGATTTTCTTCACTGTTTATAGAATATGTGATGTATTCCACCACTGTGCAATGGCCATTAATTACACAAGCAGTGGTTTTCAAACTTCTGTTTTGTTGAAGAGCCCCTTTTTAAATAGATTTGTAAATACAGACTCTCCCCATGTCTGTGAAGTAAATTATGTCATGGGAGGATTTGTACTTTTGCAGCACTTTCTCATAGTTATGGCCCTGAGATATATATTTCTGTTTTGCTTTTTTCCAAATTGACAAAACGTGACTCTTGTCCCTCTCCACAACGAGGTAACCGTGTTTCACAGTTGTCTATATCAAATACCCTCCTTCTTCACTTCACATTTCTCAAATTTTCACAAGTTGTGTAATAATCATCAATTTCCCCTTTAAAATCATGGGGAAATATTTGAATTATGTTTCCCATAGAAGCAAATCAGAAATTTGTCTTCATAAAAACCAAAAGAGCTGCAGATGCTGTAAATCAGAAACAAAAGCAGAAGTTGCTGGAAAAGCTCAGCAAGTGTGGCAGCATCTGTGGAGAGAAATCAGAGCTAACATTTTACGTCTAGTGAGCTTTCCTCAGAGAAATCAGCAATAATGTTTTGTGTCTGGTGATCCTTCCTTAAAACTGTTATGAGGAAGGTTCACTGGATGTAAAACGTTAGCTCTGATTTCTCTTCACAGATGCTGCCAGACCTGCTGAGCTTTTCCAGCAACTTCTGCTTTTGTTTCAGAAATTTATTTTGGTGTTCACAAGAAATTGCTTCCTACTTTATAGTCATGTCACCATCTGATTGAATACACATTCTCCCATTTTTCCATGAATGACAATCACATGCTGATGATCAGAATAAGGCATCTGTTCAATATCTGGGGCAGGATCCATTGCCAGATACTGTCCATTTACAGTCACACTCTGGCTTCCACAGATTGGAAGGGTCACTGCTGGAGTGATCTCTGGTGCTGAGCATGAGGGCAGTTTCAGGGTAAACCCGTATCAGGTGCTTAATACTGTAATAGTAACTTTACACATTATTTGTCAAGGTGAGGCACCCACACTCTAGTCAGTGAGTCTGTCTGCAGCTTTGCCCAAGCTGCTGGTAAAAATGACAGCAAGCTGGATTAAATCATTTGTTTTATTGATAAGCCAATGATAACTGGTTAGACTTTATACAGTTTCAAAGCAAATCACTTCATGAAATACAATTACTCATGGAATATAGAAACACTTGTTGCAAACCTAATATCAAAGCCTATTCAAATAAGATTAACCAGAATACAAACATTTGCTTATTCTATAATTCAAATTCCACACTTACAAAAGGAAATTCAGAATATAACCTTAGAAAAAGATAGCGGCTATGTGTGATTTTAAAATTTAACAAAGAAAACAATGTTCCCTGAAATAATATTGTCTAATAAGTGAACACAAGCAACAGCATATGAATCATTATTTGAAGGAAACAATCTGAATAAATGAAACAGTTCCATATAATTATAGCAAAAGTTGAGTCCAAATGTTCATGTAAGTTTAGCTCCTCTGTCTTTTACTAAGGCAGTACTTGTGTTAGTTACTATTCTATTGTGTGAAAAGGGCTAGGAACTACTTACCTAGAAATCAACTGATGTCTAAATGTTCCAGGCTGGATGAAAGAAGCATATGTAAGAGAACCAAGCCAAACAGCAAATATTACGCCAAAATTTCTCATCTTTGCACATTTACGAGCTGATTATTTCTAACATTTGGGAAACAAAGAAAACCAGAATACATGGTATAGTGGCAGTAAGTGCTTGTGACTAAGCCAAAACCATTTTAAATTAATGTAACAGTGATAACGGGAACTGCAGATGCTGGAGAATCCAAGATAATAAAATGTGAGGCTGTATGAACTGGTTTGTAATACTGTTTGTACTGGTTTGTAATACTGGTTTGGAAAAGCAACCCCCGTTAATGCCAGAAGGAAAATATCTTGAATTGTGCAGAAATGAAAAAGAAAAACATTGACAGACACAGCAGAATGCACTGCTGAAGCTCACAATGAATTAAGAAGCTGATTGTATCTTACAGGCATTCAAAAAGTTTAAACTGAAGTAGAGACTGCCATTTGGTAGTTTGCTGAAAGGGACTAGCAATGCTGAGAGAGTTGAGAATTTTCCTTGACTTGACTTGATACACAAGCTCCATCACATCAAATGTGTCACAACACATAATAAGAAGGTTTCATGTGCTCTTTGTCAGAGTCATGTGACAGAAGTTCAAAGAAACTCCAAAAGGTAATATGACATTTGTTAAGTTTATTCTACTCCAAGAGAAAGAAACATGCCCCTCTACAAATAGAGGACAGGAAAGCAAAGACAGCAGTATTAACATTCAAAGCTCATTCTCGGATGAGATCAGAGATGCCAATATAAAAGGAGCACTTATATAGATGTGAGAATTTCGATGTTGATGTCGATGTAAGGATGTTCATCATGATAAATGGTGCAAACCCACAAGAAAGCACTAGCAAGACGATCCATGTTTTTCTTGGGGTCTTGGAGTTACAATACCAAACTGAAATACAAGCTGGGAAGAGAAATGGAGCTGGCACACACCTGATTCTCAGTATCATAGAATAGAATCCCTACAGCGTAGGAAACAGGCCCTTCAGCCCAACAAGTCCACACCGACACACACAGCATCCCACCCAGAACCATCTCTCTCATCTACATATCCCTGAACGGGCCATTTAGCATGGCCAATCCACCTAACCTGCACATCTTTGGATTGCGGGAGGAAACCGGAGCACCCAGAGGAAACCCACGCTGACACACGGAGAATGTGCAAACAGACAGTCGTCCGAGGGTGGAATCAAACCCAGGTCCCTGGCACTGTGAGGCTGCAGTGCTAACCACTGAGCATCATGCCTTTGTCACAGGAGAAACACAGGATAGAAAATCGAAGTGTAAATTCTCACCCTGTTGTGAAGGTGACACTGCTCTGAAACTGAAGCAGATTAGAGGGGAGATCAACAAATTCAAGGAGTTCCAAATGCTTCATCAGCAGGAGATCCAGGGATGGCCTGATCAATTGCAGCAGCCTGCAATACGGCTGCTCTGGTCTATCAGGATGATGGCTCAGTGGAAGATGGTATTCCCACTGGCGGGATCCAGAATAATCATAGCCAAAAAATTCAGGAATGACCATAAAATATATGATGATCACATCGGAATAGAGAAGTATAAGCTCACAACCAAATCAGCTGTGTATTGGATCAGCATTATAAAGATATTTAAAATTTGTGTCTTCATGCAATGTATGTTAGATATACAGAAAGAGGAATGATAGCTACTGAGGTGCCATCCAGACCATTGCACAGTGTGGGAGCTGGTTTCTTCACATGCAATGAAGAATCATATCTCAGAGCCACAGTCTACAGCTCCAAATTTACCCCTTTTTATATAATGGGTAAAGGATATCACTGAAAAGGTTGGGTTCAACATCATTACTTTAAGAGAAAGATGTGACCAGATGATCAATGGAACACTTGCAAAATGCTGAGCGACAAAGGGATACCCAAACCTTGCCTTATAGTCACTTTGACCCACAGCCCTCAAGACAGACATGAAACCAGCTGCAGAGTTGTTGATTGGAAGAAGGTGTAAGACCACTGATCAAGCAAAATACATCCTCCAGCTGACCAGGAGGAAGCGGGACATCAACTCACTCGAGCAGAGGAAGAAGGATGTAAATACTTCAATAAACATGCTCAAAAGTGACCTGCACTGTTTAATGAACAAACTATACTTGCACAGGATCCAAGCATAAATGCTTGGAGCTGAGCAAAAGCGATTGCTGATGCCGAGATACCAAGTTCATACATCATTTTGACTGAAACTGGCAGGAAAATTTGAAAAGACGGAGACAATGTTCAACCATCACCAGAACTGGGAACATAGAAAAGACCATCATCAATACCAGAAACATTGTTATCCAGGGATGGAACATTAAGAGGTCCACCAGCAAGAAGATAGCATTAGCAACATAAGCCTGACTCTGAGCAACACAGAAACTCAGAGCAGGAATAGACCATTTGTTCCTTTGAGCCTGCTCCACAATTCATCACGATCCTGTTTGATCCTCTATCATAATGTCCCATTCCCACTTTCTCCTCCTACCCTTGATGCTTTTCAAAATCCTAGAGAGTATTCACATGCACATTATCACTTGAGCCACATACCAATGAATATCTGAGTGCAACAAAAGCCAAATTCACAAGGTGGAGATACAATGAGGCATCGAAGTGATACCATAAATAACATTGAAAGAAAAGAATTGACGTTATAAAATTCTCAGAGAAAGGGTATTATTTTACTTCCAAATGCAAATCACAGCCTTCTTTAGTTTGGAAAAATTAACAACTGGAATAGTTGGAATTTCAGTTTGAAAATTGTTCTCCTTGGGGTTCCTCTTGGGACCAGAGCTTCCAGAATCTGATCTTTGGATCAATGTCGGTGAATTGTCGAAACTGAGGTGAAATGGAATTTTTTTTAATCTTTTGGACATGCAGCAATATAGATAGCCTCCTCAGCAGGAGAGAACCTGACCACCTGAGACTGTCGCTAGGATTGGGATGTTTTAGGAGCCCACAGGAAGCAGGCTGGCCTGTACTGAGTCTTGATTCAACAGTGAGTCCTCATGGTTGAGGTCACATGACTGTGGAATGCCTGGAGGCACATTAGCACATTATTGCTTATGTCCAACCCAAAGAAATATTCTCTGCAATTTCTTTGCCAAAATTGGTCAGGATTGAATCAAAGTCTTTTTTTTTGGAAGTAGCTCTTGGCAGATAGATTGACGTTGGCTATCTGCTTCTGGCAGATAAAAATCTGCTTGAAGCAGTGATGTTAATGTGAAGTAGACCGCATTCTCTGTCTCTGGATGCAAAACATCTTGATCTAACTCAATCCTCGATTGCACAATGTGCGATCTTGCACTATCATGAGTTGAGAAGGTTATGTTTTTCCCTCATTACCTGCTGCAGCTCCACTCCAGTTGCTATATCCTTTAGAGATTGATTAGTCATGGTGCTGCCCAGTCGCACATTGAAATTCCCCTCCCATAGTACATTCTGTGCCCTTCCATCCCTCATTGTTTCACCCAAGTGCTGTTCAATGTGTCGGCACTGATTCATCAGCTGGTGGACTGGGGGCAAGGGGTTAGCAAGTGGGACAGCTGGACCATTACCCACCCACCAAGATGAACATAACCTTACAACTAAACCTGTCAAGAGGCAACCACATTCCTGTCACTGAGGTCACTCTCCAAGGGGTAAAAACTCACAGGAAAAATCAAGATTTGGAATGGACTTACAACAGATATTGCAAGATTGTTTCCAATGTTTGGGAAGTACAGAATATAGGAACACAGTTTCAGGATGAAGGCAGAATTATTTTGAGCAGAAATGATTATTAATTTCTTCCCTCAAAGAGTTTTGAATCTTTGAAATTCTTGATCACGGAGGGTGGATGAGACATCACTGAGACACTTTAACATTGAGTCATAGACGTAATTGACATCTCTGAGAATTGCAGGATCAGGGATGTGAACAGGAAAGTTGAATTAAAGCTGAAGGTCAGTCATGATCACATTGAATGGTGAAGTCAGTTTGATAGGCTTTATGTTCTGTTCCATATGCTATTTCTCATGTTCCAATATTATTATTTGGAGCAGTTTCAAACCAGGGTTGACGGTCACAATGTCACAGGAGATCTGCCAGTGAACATCTCACTCTCCACACAGGAAATAATTGGAGTGAGGAATTTAAATCATTGAAATTAATATGAAGCCAGGCAATAATTGCTTCTATTTTGGTTACAGCTGGATTGAGTTGGTTCAATCAGCGAAGTAGAATTAGGAAATTTTTTTGGAGAGAAATTCTTTTATTAACGAGCTAACTATTTGCTTCAGACATTGGAAACAAGTGAACGACATCATTTGTTGACTAAATGTTTCATTGTTGTCTTAATTTATTCCAGCCTGAGATGTGAATTATTTTGAAAGCTGAAACCAATTGCACACGTCAGAAAACTTCTCTTTCAATCTTGCCTGAAGTCCTCTCTTACCTTCTGTTGCTTTGCCTCCATATTCTTTTGGGCACAGCTCCTCTTGCTTGGATATTTTTGCCATTATCTCAGCCTGTTGTTTGACTTCATTCAGTGACTGGATTCTCTCCAGGAATCCCGGTTTCGCCTCCTCTTTCTCAGATTGAATCAGCAGGTCAATGTATTCTGGAGTTGATAATGGGTTTGGTCTGAGAGCTATTTCCTCAAGTCTTAAAATGCACTGAGATGATGTTTCAATCAGTTTGAAAACCACTTGCTGCACACCATCTAACTCCTGCTGAAGTTTCTTCATGACCTTTTCTTGTGTCATCTTTTCACCAGATGCTTTCTCATATTTTTCCTTTAGCTCTTTATACGTTTTCTTCTCCTTTCTGGTTTCATAGTCAAACTTGTACTTTTGGTTAAAATGAATAGACCACACACATTTACTTGGACAGACTCTGCAGTATCCATTGTGCCCCATTGCTGCACATCCCCTTTTATCACTATCATTAGGAATGGCACAAGGATAGTGGCAGGTGAAGTGACATTTCTGACAGTTAGTTATGAAATGACCACTCCCACTGATATCAGTCTGTACCGGAACTGTGACTTCAACCTCATACTCAAAATCTTTGTTTGCATCCAGATCGACTTGATGTTGGTTCAAAGCTTGTTGTGTCTTCCTGAGCTCCTCCACTTTAGTCAACCCCATTTTAATCTGAGGCTGCAATCCCTCTATCGCAGCCTCCAGCTGCTGCCTCTCTCTCAGGACCTCCTTTGTCAAACGTAAACTCTTTGTTTCCATTTTGCTCAGAGCTGAAAAGAATTTCCTCATGCTGATTGATCCCATCTTCCAGAACATTGCATCAAAGCTATTGCTCTCCTCCTCCTCCTCACTGCTACCATCAGGGTCCCTCTTATTGACAGAGTCACCAGAAATTGGTCTTTGAGCAAATATGGCCGAATTGTTGAACTTGAAGTGAACTGGAAAACCTTTTTCATCTTTGGGACACGGTACCTCAGCAACATTGATGGCCTCCAGAACAGGCGGAATCTGCCCATCTGCAAATGTCACCAGGATTCTGATGTTCTCTGCAATGTCTTTGCCAAAAATAGAAAGAATTGAATCAAAGACATATTTCTGTGTATGGGTCAGACGAGCCATAGAGCCTTGAGCAACGAAACACACAGCATCGATCTGATCAACACCATCTGGGGAAGTGAAGAACTCTTGGATCTGCTCAGTGAGCAATTTATCTCGGGATATCCCCCTGGTGTCTCCAAACCCTGGAGTGTCAATGATAGTGAGAGAGTAATCAATCTGGAATCCTTCTCGATGGTGCAGTTGATAGGCAGTGATTGATGATGTCTGACTTTCAGCCTGGGATCTTCCTGTCCCTTCATTGATCAATTTGTATCTGAAGTTGTCCTCCCATTTCACACCCAGGATGTAATTGATCATTCCATTGATGAGGGTTGTTTTTCCTGCTCCTGTTGCTCCAAGGACCATGATTGTCCTTCCACTGTGTTTTTTGGAGGGTTTTCCAAAGGTGCAACGTACAAGGTGTCCAGCTTTGTCCAGTATCTTCTTCTGTAAGCGCAGTGTGTAAAAGGAAGGGTTCCCTTTGGTTGTTAATGTACTTTCTTTATGAAGTTTCACAGCCAGTCTCTTGGGTTGATTTTCTGTTTCTATGAGAACCTCCTCACTTGGTTCACTATAGCCACCTTCTCCACAGTCAGCAGACACTCGCAGTCTGTAGCATGTCTTGGGTTTCAGTCCCTCTAAAGTACAATGACATTCACAGCCTCTTGTCTTTACTTCCTCCCACAATCCATTCTCTGTGTTGGAGCGAACTGCCTTTCCTTCCCTATATTCTATCCTGTACTGAACAATATTAACACTGGCTCCAATCTCAGTCGGCCTTTCCCAGGTGAGTGTTACGTCACACCAGTCAACCTGGAGTGTGGAGGGTTTACCAGGTGGGCCTGTGGGACGTGTGGTGACACTGGAGCTCTCACTGGGCACGCTGACCGCTGCCTTGGTCACTGCTCTGTATTGGAATTGATATTTCTGGTGCGGCTGTAACCCGGGGATTGTGAAGGATTTGGATTCATTGGGTGTATCCACAGTTTTCAATTCCTCCTGTTGGGTGTTTCGGTATTCCACCCTGTACCCAACAATCTCACCAGCACCGCATCTCGGTGGCTGTAATTGGAGAGTCGCACTGTCATGTGTTACTCCACTGACCACGGGTCTCTCCGGCTGTGATGGGGGTTTGAAGCAGCAATTCACCACAAACCCTCCCTCACACAGGTAAATCAATGATCCCACATTACTGTCATCCTGCACTGTCGCAACAATTAACTTTGTTTTCCCTTCTACTCTGTTTTCTGTGGCAAAATCCCAGAATAAACGAGAGAGCTCCCTCATCTTCTGTGATACAGACTCTGAGTAAAGCCACTGCTGGTTGTGATGTTCTGCACTAATCTGGGTAGCAGGATCTGGGATCTGCATTTTCTCAGCTGTGAGAGATTTTAGGTATCTGCCTGCTTCTGACAGATAGAAATCCTCTTGCTGCAGTGATGTGAATGTGAAACAGACCACATTCTCTGTCTCTGGATCCAAGAGTTCCCTATCCATCTCACCCCTCGATTTCACAACGGGTATATCTTTCAATATTATGAGAAATGATCTCAGCACATTCATTTCCCGCTCCTTACCATCGAGCCATTTGACCAGTGCCTGGTGTTTGAACGGTGACCGTTCCTTGTTCTTCAGAATATCTACCAGCAACCCTTCCTCTGCACCACCTCCACGGATAGGCGGCAACAGTCTGCATAAAGCCTTCTGGAAAACCAGTTTATACTCCTGACACATCTCTCGAAATTTCAGTATCCTGTTCCCAACCTCTGGAAATTGAACCATGATACTGTCTTTCAACATATCATTACATCTCATCACCATCTCATTGAGCTGCTCCAGCACAGACTGGCAGTCATTGACCAATCCAATACTTATGTCCCGTACCAGTTGAGCAGCTTTAGAGTCCAGTTTGTCGAGTGGGTAGAGCCAGACTCTCATGGGCACTGCGTGCTCTCCATCCGCTCCCAGTAACTTTGGGAGGGTTGTGCAGATTTTGATAGCATCTTGGAATGTGCTGGGATTGTTTTCCAGGAAGAAATCTCCATAAAAGGTGCAGCTGAATTTTTGGACATTGGATTTTTGTTCCTCTGTCAATTCTAGGGAGATCTGACCCTCAACTGCAATACAAGGAATTTTTTTAATCATCCCCTCCAGGTTACCCTGAATATCCCGTATGTTCTCTGTCGAAGAGACCTCTTGATCAAACACAAAGAAAGCCTGAGCCCCGTACAGCACTGCTGTAACCACATGAGTTGCTGTTCCCTCATCAAACACATTCGGGTAGGTTATTTTCTGTTGCCCCAAGCTGTTCATTGTCAGCTGCTCAAACTTGGTTGTTGTTCGGTACTGGAGGGTCACTCGGGCCTGTTGCCTCGATTTCTTTGTGTCGTTGAGATACTTCGCTGATCCTGTCACCTCCACCAAACCACCCAGGAAACTTGCTTTCAGTGATCCATCCACATTCAGTGCAGAGGCTTTTTTATCAGTGGAGTCAGATGCAATGATGTGAAACTCAGTGTTACGCTGAGATTGTACGTGAGGTTGTAATTTCTCTAAATCCCACAGTGTGACCCCTGCAGATATAACAATCATCATACATTAATATCAACGTGAACAAGGTGGATGAGAAAGGAGAAAAACAGATGCAGTGCAGAGCAGATAATATCTATTATGTGCAGTATATTTGCGGTTTACCTGTCCCAGTATTCAATAATAACAGGATAGATTGAAGAAATAAATTGTGAGGATCACAGAGATGTTACCGAGATTAGTAGACAATCACATGGTGTCAATTATATGATTTGATAGAAATTTGCTTCTGTTGCCCTACAGTCAGTTGGATTGTGTTACCTGGGATCAGACAGTCAGATCGGCAGTCGTACAGCATTCCCAGTTGGAAAGGACGGCCCAGAGCTGCCTGTTCCATCACCACGCTTTCTCCGTGACTCATTGTTCCACACAATCCAATCCTGTATCACCTGTAATTGAAGATTGCAGCTTGATATCTGTTACACAGAGTCTTTCAACTCAAATATGAGCTTAGACTTTGAAAGACCAGGAGCTTCATGCAATGTGGACAGAGCCCCAGCATGGTATTTAAAAATCACTTCAGGACTCAAGACTGACAGGAAACAACAGGATGCTAGTTGTTTAAAATTTGACTTGAAATGAACCAGCTCATTAATCAGAAGAAGACTGATATCATAATACGGCAGAAAATGCTTGGTTACAGATAAAAGACATGTTCACAACCTAGTCATAGTGATCCCAACACCACACAGAATGCTGTTCCTGGGAAAACAGGAAATATGTTGCATCCATTGTCAGCCTGTGCTGGCTCAATCGATTGTCTATGTGGTATCCACCTCCGTATTGAGGATACACTCCATCATGTTGTATGGGACTGCCAGCTTGCTCAATGAGAAGGTCTTTCGACAAATCTGACGACTCAAACTTGGGATCCATGGGGAGCTGTGAGACATCAGTGCAGTTAATCTGTGTATGAGCACAACGTGTGAGCTCATAGCCCAGCATATCCCCTACTGTAGCAGTGCATGAACCCGGTTTAGTGAACAACGTAGGAGGGCTTTCCAGGAGCAGCACCAGGAATATACAAATGTGACATGTTGACCTGGTGAAGCAATGGTGCAAGAGAACTGGCACACCAAACAGCTTGTGACAGATCCGAGTGGTCCCACAACAAACAGATCTACTCGAAACTCATGCCACATCCAGTTGTAAGTGTGTGGCCAATCAAACAGCCATCAATAAGAGGAGGCTCCAGAAATACTGAAACCATGCCTGGGTAGTCATCCACAGGCCCTGCTAATGCACTGGGCCAGGGCTTTGAATTTCAGCACTACAGCCAGTAGAATTTCAATGGAATTCAGAAATCTGGAATTATTGGGGATTTAATGAGCATGAACAAGGAATGAGAGTCGGTCACTTGGCCCTTTGTGGCCTCTCCAAAATTCAATAAGATCATGGCTGATCTGAGTTTAAGCTCTGCTCTATATTCCTGCACATCTCCAATAAGCTTTCATCCCATTCGTACTCACGAACCTACCTCCGTTCGCAAAATAAATATTTAAAGATTCTGCATTCACTGACCTATGAGGAATGGAATTACAAAGACTCTCAAGCCTCTAAGGAAAAAATGTTTCCTCATCACTCTTTTATTTTAAAACAGTAATCACTTAATCGGTCGCGAATCATTTTAACTCCCCCTCCCATTCTTTAGACGACATGTACATCATGGGCCTCCTGCAGTGCCACAATGATGCCACCCGAAGGTTGCAGGAACAGCAACTCATATTCCGCTTGGGAACCCTGCAGCCTAATGGTACCAATGTGGACTTCACCAGCTTCAAAATCTCCCCTTCCCCCACTGCATCCCAAAACCAGCCCAGCTCGTCCCCTGCCCCACTGCATCCCAAAACCAGCCCAGCTTGCCCCCTCCCCCCACTGCATCCAAAAATCAGTGGAGCTCGTCCCCGCCTCCCGAACCTGTTCTTCCTCTCAACTATCCCCTCCTCCCACCTCAAGCCACACCTCCATTTACCACCTACTAACCTCATCCCGCCTCCTTGACCTGTCCGTCCTGCCCGGACTGACCTATCCCCTCCACACCTCCCCACCTATACTCTCCTCTCCACCTATCTTCTCCTCTATCCATCTTCGGTCCACCTCCTCCTCTCTCCCTATTTATTTCAGAACCCTCTCCCCATCCCCCTCTCTGATGAAAGGTTTAGGCCCGAAACATCAGCTTTTGTGCTCCTGAGATGCTGCTTGTCCTGCTGTGTTTATCCAGCTTCACACTTTGGTATCTTGGATTCTCCAGCATCTGCAGTTCCCATTATCTCTAATCCGTTAGTCTCGACTGTCCCACAAGAGAAAACATCCTGTTAACATCCATCCAGTTTGCTCCTTGCAGTACTTATGTTTCAATTACATTACTTTGGACTCTTCCAGACTCCAGAGGGTTAGGGTTAGCCTGTCTCGCCTTCCCGTATAAGACAATCCACTCATTCCACGTAATGGTCTGGTAAACCTTCGCTAAGCTGCTTCCAACATTAACATTCACAGCAATTACGGCGATCAGTGCTGAACACTACTCGAGATACAATCTCACCAGTGCCCTGAAAAACTGAAGCATAGCCTCCCTGTTCTCCTCACAATCAGCTATAACATTCTCTTAGTTTGCCTGATTACTTGCTGTGCCTGCGAACCAACCTTCTGCGATTCATGCACAGAGATCTCTGTAAATCTCAGAATGCTGCAAGCTCTCAACATATATGTTTCATTTTTATTCTTTCTGTCAAACTGAACAATTTCACACTTTCCCACATTGTACTCCATTTGTCAGATCATTGCTCATTCACATCACTTTGTTGGTTAATTTTGTCATCAGGTGAGGCAATGGCTGAGCGGTATTATTGCTGGTCTATCAATCTAGAGACCTGGATAACATTCTAGGGAGCTGGGTTCAAATCCTGCCATGGGAGAGCGTGGAATTTGAATTCAATAACAATATCTGGAATTAACAATCCAATGATGACTCTGAATCTATGGCCAATTGTCAGGAAGAATCTCATCTGGTTCACTAAGGTCCTACAGGGAAGGAAAATACCATCCAGACCCACAGCAAAGTGGTTGGCTCTGAGCTGTCCTCTGGGCAATTTGGGATGGACAACAAATGCTGTGGGTTAGTTCCTGGTTGCCGCAGCATGTTGTCGCTCATTTGACTAGTGTTTTCATGCAAATTTGTTTGTGGGTGTTTGGGTAGTTGCTGTTGAAATTGTGTACTTGGTCAGTGTGGGTGGCTTTCCTGTGAAACTTTGTCAGGAATTCCCCATTGGCCCTGCATTGTACCATGACGTCCAGGAATGGAAGCTGTTTGTTCTTTTCCTCTTCCCTGCTGAATTTTACCCTGGTGAGAGTGTTGTTTATTGGTCGGTGTGTCTCCTCTAATTTGGTCCATTTAATCATGATGATGGTGCTTTCTACGTCAGATCCAGTTTTGGTTGGAATAGCGGAAGGGCCATGCTTTCGAGCCTCTGCATTACCACTTCAGCTATTAGTCCAGAGATAGCTGACACCATGGGTGTCCCGTTGATCTGTTCATATATTCGGCCGTTAAAGGTGAAGTGGATCAAGAGGCTTAGGTCCAGTAATTTCAGCGTGTTGTCGATGGAGATGGTGTTACTTGGGTCTCGTTCTTGTTTTAGTTGTGTTGCCAGTGTTTCTCTTGCTTGTGGTACATCGATCAATGTGAATAGGGCAGTAATGTCAACTGATATGATGGTCTCATCATCGTCTATTCTTATGTCCTTGATGGGATTGAGGAACTCTTGGGATGAGTGGATTGAGTGGGGTGGACAGTGAGTTAAACAGAATGGACAAATCAAGAAAACAGGCTACCTAAGAATGAAACCAGAAGGAACTGACATCCGCCAGCTCTTAATTAGCTTTCGCTGATTTGCTGCGCTAACGACTGTATGACTCAAGCATTTGGGCTCATTTCCCTGAGCTGATGTTGGTGTTTCTCTGAGAAGCATTCAGGCTGCTTTACCCAGGAGCAGGACACAGTCTTACCTTTCCAGGAAGATTCAAACACCAGCAGAAAGGAACTTCCAGAACTAAGAGTTTATCCATTTAAATGTTGAAATGTATCTGATTCTGCAATTGGATGTGAAGTTTTCATCTGATTATCTGACTTTTTGAATGGGTTTTGTTTCAATGCTGTCCGTAACAAAATTGTGACAATGAAGTGTAGAGCTGGATGAACACAGCAGGCCAAGCAGTATCTTAGGAGCAGAAAAGCTGATGGTTCAGGCCTAGAGCCTTCATCAGAAAAGGGTCTGAGCCCAAAACGTCAGCTTTTCTGCTTCTAAGATACTGCTTGGCCTGCTGTGTTCATCCAGCTCCACACCTTGTTATCTCACTAAACAAACGAAGCCTTCTTTTCTCTAGATGAGACAAAAGGGAACATAGTTGGACAGTTTGGCATGGAGAGGTATTCAACACTTTCTGCTATTCTCAGGAGATATCCACAATCGATCTTCCCAAATGACCATGAATTCACAAAGCCTTCAAACTGCCACTGGTCCAATTAGCTGCGTTCAGGGCAGTTACGGGATGTAATGTTTATCTGCAAACAACATGCTGCAATAGTTATTGTTAGCTTCTGTAATATCAGGACAACAGGGTGGTCGCAAGCAGATGCTGGAGAATCTGAGATAAAACGGTGTGGAGCTGGAGGAACACAGCAGGCCAAGCAGAATCAGAGGAGCAGGAAAGCTGACGTTCTGGGTCTGGACCCTTCTTCAGAAAAATGTATTAATGAGTAGCTTTTCTACTTTGTAATCTGTTTTAACGGCTGAATGTCCAATGTCATCAAAAAAATGTTTTACTTTTTGAAATGACTTCAGGCCAATCAATAAATAAAACAATGGACTCCAACAGAACTGGAACAAATTATAATTTAGAAATAGAGCTCTCCTTAAATGAGACACTTTGTCAAAATGAAACGTTAAAAACTCACCCTCTCAGTGTCTGAGGGACATTGTCACAGGGCTGGGGTTTGGGCGGGTTGGGGGAATGGGCAGATAAAGAGGTCTGCCCTACAACAATAGCCAACCTCATGTCTGTCTGTGTTTCCATGAATAGGAGAGACTGTTGGACCCGAGGGCACAGCCCCAGAGTGTAAGCTCTGAGACGACAGAATTTCTTTAGCCACGGGGTGGGAGGGTCATAAAATCCATATAGTGTGGAAACAGGCCATTCAGCCCATCAAGCCCACACTGACCCTCTGAAGAGCATCTCACCCCTTGCCCTGTTATCGCATTTCCCATCCTAGACACTGTGGGCAACTAACTATCCAACTAACCTGCATATCCTTCAACTGTGGGAGGAAACCTGTACTGATACAGGGAGAATGTGCAAACTCCACACTGACAGCAACCCAAGGCTGGAATCAAACCGAGGTCCCTAGCACTGTGAGGCAGCGGTGCTAACCACTGAGCTACTGCTTTGCTAAGTTGTGCTCCTGATAGCAGGTGGCAAACTTCAACTTACCAAAGCAGTGAGTCTGTGAAATCATTGCTACAGGAAGCTGTGGAGTCCAAGTCACTGAGTGTATTAAATACTGAGAGAGAGAGAGACAGAGGCTTTGGATTAGTCAGGGGATCAAAGTTTCTGGGGAGAAGAAAATGGGGTTGAAAAACATACCAGCAACGATTTTCAAACACACATGCATGTGGAAGAAAATCACATACCCCATGGGCACAAATGTTCCACAGTGGCACAGACCCAAAACAATCCTCATTGAAAATGAGCTGGTCATGCTGGATCTCCATTTAGAGGCATCAGAAACGAGTTGGACCACGATATCTCATTCACCAGTTTTACTGGTCACTCCTTCTGGTTGTCTCACGAACACGTGCAGCAACACACTGGATGCTTCACGATTATACACATGCCCGGAAATATTTAACACACACGCAGCTACTGGTACATTTACCAGCCTCTCACTATCTTATAGTAATGTAGAAGAGCATCCTCACACCCATATACACACGCAGCTAAACTCACACCCACAGATTCCCTCCCACATCAACCTATCTCACTGACCTGTACATGAAATGTCTGTGATCCAGCCGAGGGGGAATCACTATCGGGACAGGATGGACCAGGGTTTTCACTGAGGTCTCAGCTCCTGGAACAACTGCACTTGTTCGAAAGCACTAGCTCATCAGACGCTTCTCCGCGTTGCGAGTTGAAGTCAGTCTCCGATTGACTCAGTGGCTGAGTCACTTGTGTTGACACGTTTTGGGGTGTGGAGTAAAGCTGTGATCAGATGGAGGCAAAGATTATTTACTGCAGGAACTGATGTTTCCCTGACCACGTTGTAGTGTTCAGAACGAGTGCACGAAATGCTGCTGCCAACTCAGAGATACAGTTGTGCTGTTTGAGTAACATTTAACTTTCACTTTGTTCATGTGCGGCTCTTCCCGACAATGAAATCGTTTCCGAGAAATGCTGGCCGTTTCGTTATTACTCAGATCTGACAGTGGAGACGGTGCTGCAGCTAATATGATTGAACGACTTATACTGAGGATCAGACCAATTCTCGTGGACATAGGATCTAAACACACACTGAACTGATGGAATTTAGATTCAAATAATAAAAAAAAATAGAATTGAAATCTGGTGTCTGAACGGTGACCGTGACTACGAGCACCGATTGTGTGAAAACGTATTCTCCCTCATTAGAGTCCTTTGAGAAGGTAAATCTGCCTCCCGTCCCGGTCTGGTCTAGATCTGACGCCAGACCCACGGAGGTTGTTGACTCTGAACTGTCTTCTGGAACAGCAGCTCAAATGGGTGTAATTATGGGTGGTCAACATCTGCACGCCTTGTCGTGGAGTCTCCTCAACCTATTCTCCTAGAGTCAGGGAAACTTCATCCCACACTCCCAAAGCAAATCCTGACACTGCACACACACACACACACACACACACACACAGACACACACATCGAACACACACACACACACACACACACACACTGAACACAGTGATATACATGCACACACACACCCATACACACACACAGACACACACATCGAACACACACACACAGACACACACACAGACACACACCGGCACACACACAGACACACACACCGAAAACACACACACACAAAGACACACACACACACACCAAAAACACACACACACAGACACACACACACCCATACACACACACAGACACACACATCGAACACACACACACACCGACACACACCGACACACACACACAGACACACACACCGAAAACACACACACACAAAGACACACACCGAAAACACACACACACAGACACACAGACACACACTGAACACACACACACAGACACACACCGACACACACACAAAGACACACACAGACACACACACAAAGACACACACACAGACACACACACATACACATACATATACACACACACATCGAACACACACACACACAAAGGCACACACATCGAACACACACACACACCAGACACACACACACACAGACACACACACACACCAGACACACACACACACAGATACACACCGACACACACACACAGACACACACATCGAACACACACACACACACCGACACACACACACAGACACACACACCGAAAACACACACACACAAAGACACACACCGAAAACACAGACACACAGACACACAGACACACACTGAACACACACACACACAGACACACACCGACACACACACAAAGACACACACAGACACACACACAAAGACACACACACACAGACACACACACATACACATACATACACACACACACATCGAACACACACACACACAAAGGCACACACATCGAACACACACACACACACACACACACACACACAAAGACACACACATCAAACACACACACCGAAAACACACACACACACACCGAAAACACACACACACACACACACACAAAGACACACACGCAGACACACAGACTGAACACACACACACAGACACACACACAGTGAACACAGCGATATACATGCACACACACACGCAAACACGCCGACACACACACATACACACACACATCGAACACACACACACAAAGACACACACACACAGATACACACCAACACACACACACAGTGAACACAGCGATATACATGCACACACACATACGCAAACACACTGACACACACACATACATATACACACACACACACATTGAACACACACACACACAAAGACACAGACACACACCGGCACACACACTGAAAACACACACACACGAAGACACACAAACACAGACACACACACCGAAAACACACACACACCGAACACACACACACAGATACACACACACAAAGACACACACACTGAACACACACAGTGAACACAGCGATATACATGCACACACACACGCAAACACACCAACACACACACACATACACATACATATACACACACACATCGAACACACACACACACACACACACACACAGATACACACCGACACACACACACACACACACACACACACACACACACACGCACACACACACAGGCACACACACTCACACACACACATGCTGTCATTGCCCGGGAAGTTTGTATTGCAATGGGCTGATTTCTGGGGCAATTTCAACCTGATCATGTGTGACACTTCTAAGTGGGGTTGAAGCCTCAGTTGGATCAGCCGTGACCGTATCGAATAACAGCATGACTAAGGGGCCGAATGGCCTCCAGCGGCAGCTACTTCTGCCCTAGTCTGGACTCAGCATGGAATTCCTAACTGAAAATTCCCAGAAAAAATGGACAGGATCATTGGGTCAGAAACCCTGCGAAGGAAGCGGTGCCATTGGGTGGAAGTCCTGGGCTCCCCACAATCCTATCATTAGGCACATGACCACAGCGATTGGTCAGGATAACATTCAAGGGAAGAAACGGGAAGATTCGAACTGGAAATTCCTGAAAGTGGGAATGCACTGGCTGCGCAGGGAACTGCACAGGACACTGAATATCAGAGGGCCATTACCCACCAACTGGAACCATCCATAAACGTCTCTAACTCTCAACAAGATCTGGGGACTCGGAAGGTTTCTGACTGACTTCACTTGACAGTGAGCCAGGACCAGAGAGACGGATTTCAACCAGCTGTCAGAGATAATGGGAACTGCAGATGCTGGAGAATTCCAAGACAATAAAATGTGAGGCTGGATGAACACAGCAGGCCAAGCAGCATCTCAGGAGCACAAAAGCTGACGCTTCGGGCCTAGACCCCTCATCAGAGAGCATCTGATGAGGGGTCTAGGCCCGAAGCGTCAGCTTTTGTGCTCCTGAGATGCTGCTTGGCCTGCTGTGTTCATCCAGCCTCACATTTTATTGTCTTTCAACCAGCTGTAACTGCTGGCTCCTAACAAAACTGACCGCTACCAATCACTCACATAGAAACCCTATCAGTAACACTGACTACACACCCATCACTCTCTCTGACCCAACTACCGATAAGTGATCGGCCTCCCCGTTCCTCACACTATCTCCCTGTAACTCACTGCACATGACTCGGTCTCAGCAAACGTAAAGTTTTGCACAATTTAAATTGTTAAGCACTCCCAAGCTCACAGTGACGGCTCCTGGGAGAAGGAAAGGCTGCAAAGCAATAGGAAACTCTGCCTTGGAGATAATCGACTCAACAGAGAGAAAACTGTTCAATCTCCACCCGCTCTAATCAGAACCTGCATTCATTCCACCCTCCATCACAGAGCTACAGGATGTTGACATGTTTGTGTGTCACTCAGAAACTCAGCACGAGATACTGTCGACTTCTTGTTCAGCAGCAAAGAAAAACAAAATGAGATTTTCACTCATCACTTGGAAAATTGAATCGATTACTAAGAATCTATGATTTAAATATTTAAGGATCTCTTTGCTCTATTTTTGTTCAGGGAGAGAGTTCCAATTCCTCAATGGGCACCCAGAGAAAAAATTGTACCCAAGCTCTGTTTTAAAAGAAAAGCCTTCTACCTTTGGCACAGCGATCTCTCAGTCTCAGTCCTCCTTTAAGAGGAAATACCCTCTGCACATTAACCTGTCAAGACCTTTCTGCTCCTTACATGTTCCAAACATGGGCAGATATAAACTCCATCAGATACAAACATAGCATGCCCAATCGATCCTCATTAGACAACCTCAACATTCCAGGTTTAATCCAGTAAACCTGCTCTGAACCGCTTCCAATGTGTTTGCATCCTTCATTAAAGCCCAATACTGGACACAGAACTGCAAGTGTGGTTACTCCTTTCCATTAATAACTAAATCAGAACTTACCTACTTCTTTATTACATTTTGAGCATACACACAACTACTGTATCATGCTTTTTCAGTCATAAGCATTTCTGAAATATCATCCCACACAAATGTGATACATTCACACGCACCATAATTAGGACACACTCATGGAGCTACTGTTACACTAACACAAACGTTGTCACACTCAGATGCATTCTTGCTGTCTCACAGTAATACACCTCACACTCAGACACACAAACAGGAAAGAGTTAGCAAGAACTGCAGATGCTGGAGTCAGAGACAGTACAGTGTGGAGCTGGAGGAACACAGCAGACCAGGCAGCATCAGAGGAACAGGACCAGAGACAGCAAGGAACTGCAGATGCTGGAGACACACAGATTTTTCAGTGCCCTTACCCCTCCCCATTTCTGAAGAAGGGTACCGACCTAAAACGCCACTACAGTCTCCACAGACCCGGCCTTATCCCACCTCCTTGACCTGACACTACCCGTCCACCTTCTCTCTCACCGATCCCACTGACTAATCCGCATCACTCTCTAAATGCACTCACCTATCACCATCCCAACTGCCTGCCCCAGCCCCACCCTCCACTCTATTTTCTGCCAAGCTCCGTTTCCCCTCCACATTTCTGAAGAAAGTTCCTGACCTGAAACATCCACAATCCGGCTCCTCAAATGCTGCCTGGCCTGCCGTCCTCATCCAGCTCTACACTGCATCTTCACAAACAGGGAAACTCACTTTCAACAGGTTCCCTTGTCATTACATTATTTCACAGAACTGTACATGAGGTTTCTGCTTTTGCACTTGTGAGGGGATTGTTGCAGTGACTGACACAGCAGTGGTGTCACTGGGTCTCTCAGTCAAATTCATCAGGGAAGGGCAGTGGACTGTTCCAGCATAATTTGTGTTTCGCGACACATTAACCACCCCAAGGCAGAAGTGGATGCTGCTGTATAACCAGAGTGACTCAGACAGGGAAAGTACCAAAGGAAAAGATATCCTATTTGGAACTGAGCTTGTTGGACCAGGCCTCCATGTGCGAGTATAAGAGAGGAGTCAGACCAGTATATTCATTCATCAGCTTGCTAGGTTTTCCTTTGGGTTGTGTCGTACACATATGTACATGAACACAGTATATGCTTCACACTCACACTCACTTCACACTCACACACACCCAAATGGGATCTCACATTGATACAGCCCCTGTTACAATGACATAACATTAATGCCATTTAGCCATACTGTCACTGTCTCACAGGAATATAGAAGACCACCCTCACACGAATGGACATAAACAGCTAAACTCACACACACAGGTTACCTCCCACATGAAAGTATCTCACTGACCTGTACATGAAATGTCTGTGATCCAGCTGTGGGGGAATCACTATCGGGACAGGATGGACCAGGGTTTTCACTGAGATCTCAGCTCCTGGAACAACTGCACTTGTTCGAAAACATTTACACTGGCTCAGACTCTTTTCATTTTTGGGTGCTGAAGTCAGTCTCTGATTGTTTCAGTGACTCGATATATTTTGTTGATAGGTATTTGGATTCAGAGGAAAGCTGCAATCAGCTTCACCAACTTCTGTTTTATTGTGGGCACTCGCACTTCCATTGTCAGTTCATCATATTCTGAACTTATGTAGGAAAGGCTTCTGGTTGGCTGTGGTTTTTCAAAATATTAGCATTTGCTCCTGACAATGAAGCAGTTTCTTAGAAATCCTGGAAGTTTCAATTTTACTGACATTGACCAGGGAATTGGAAACAGCAACTGACGTACTGGGCCCTCTCATCATTCAGGATAAGGATACTTGTGGTGTCCCATCTTCGAATGAGTTGTTGAATTTTCCATCTCCATTCACGATTGGATATGACAGGGCTGCAGAGCTTAGATCTGATCTAATGTTTGTGGAATTGCTCAGCATGTTCTCTTAAATGCTGCAGCAATGCTTGCCATTTACTAGTCCCGTTTTGTAGTTTCACCAACCTCATGCTGTGCTGTGCTGTGCTACCAAAATGCTGTGGAGAATACTTTTTGGACAGATCTACAAACTCAAATCTGGGCATCCACAAAGTGCTAGAGGTCATTAGCAGCAGCAAAATTAGAATCTAATACAATCTGCAATCTTGTGGCTGACATATCCCCCACTCTACCATGGCCATCAAGACAGAGCATCGATCCTCTTCAATGTTTGCGGAAGACATACCAGGAGCAGCACCTGACACACCTTAAAATTAAGTATCCACCTGGTGAAGCAGATCCTGATTTGATTCTTGCCATGCACGAGGGAGAAATGTTATTATGGTAAGCAGGAATATAGTTTTGAGGTCACATTCTGATCAGCCACAATCATATTAAATGGTGGAACAGGCTCAAGGGGCCAAATGACCTTCTCCTGCTCTTTGCTTGGACAAGGCTTTTGCAGCCAACTGGAGTTCCAGACTGGCAGCTCTGCACTAACAAACATGCAATGGTCACACCCTGCTCCTGATAGTGTCAATGAGAGATGGACATCATATGCCAGTGGCAAAAAGCTCATTAACTTTATGAATAATCTCATTGAATGATCATGTCAACAGTGATGTGTACTTAAGATGTGCTCAGTTGTGATTTTAGCGAAGTGATATGAAGTAAAAGCACAGTGAATCCTTTACTACATTCAGACAGATAGTGCCCTGCAACTGTCAAAGTTCCGATGAAATTGCATCTACTCCCCAAAATGTGCCTTCAAGGCAGGTTGCTCACCTCTCATGCTTTTTTGTTTGATTCATTTTTGCAGAAGGCCATTCAGCCCATAGCAACCCTCCAAAGAGCATCTAAAACATAGAACGTAGAACATTACAGCACAGAACAGGCCCTTCAGCCCTCGATGTTGTGCCAACCTGTCATACCGATCTCAAGCCCATCTAACCTTCACTATTCCATGTACGTCCATACGCTTGTCCAATGACGACTTAAATGTACCTAAAGTTGGCGAATCTACTACCGTTGCAGACAAAGCGTTCCATTCCCTTCCTACTCTCTGAGTAAAGAAACTACCTCTGACATCTGTCCTATATCTTTCACCCCTCAATTTAAAGCTATGCCCCCGCGTGCTCGCCGTCACCATCCTAGGAAAAAGGATCTCCCTATCCACCCCTCTGATTATCTTATATGTTTCTATTAAGTCACCTCTCAACCTTCTTCTCTCTAATGAAAACAGCCTCAAGTCCCTCAGCCTTTCCTTGTAAGACCTTCCCTCCATACCAGGCAACATCCTAGTAAATCTCCTCTGCACCCTTTCCAAAGCTTCCACATCCTTCTTATAATGCAGTGACCAGAACTGTACGCAATACTCCAAGCTTCACCATAACCTCTTGGTTCCGGAACTCGATCCCTCTGTTAATAAAAGCTAAAACACTGTACGCCTTCTTAACAGCCCTGTCAACCTGGGGGGCAACTTTCAACGATCTGTGTACATGGACACCGAGATCTCTCTGCTCATCTGCAATACTAAGAATCTTACCATTAGCCCTGTACTTTGCCTTCCGGTTACTCCTACCAAAGTGCATCACCTAACATTTGTCTGCATTAAACTCCATTTGCCACCTCTCAGCCCAGCTCTGCAGCTTATCTATGTCTCTCTGCAACCTACAGCATCCTTCGTCATTATCCACAACTCCACCGACCTTAGTGTCATCTGCAAATTTACTAACCCATCTTTCTACGCCCTCATCCAGATCATTTATAAAAATGACAAACAGCAGTGGACCCAACACTGACCTTTGCGGTACACCACTCGTAACTGGTCTCCAGGATGAACATTTCCCATCAACTACCACCCTCTGTCTTCTTTCAGCAAGCCAATTTCTGATCCAAACTGCTATATCTCCCACAATTCCATTCCTCCAGGATCCAGGCCCAGCCCATCCCTCTAACCCTGCATTCCTGTGGCTAATCCACTCACCCTGCACATCGCAGGAAATTATCAGCAATTTAGCATGGCCAATTCAGGTAACCTGCATGTCTTTGGACAGTGGGAAGAAACCAGAGGCACCCTTAGGAAACCCACACAGACATGGAGAGAACATGCAAACTCTACACAGAGATGGAGTTGAACCCAAGTCACCGGTGCTGTGAGGCGGCAATTCTAACCACCGAGCTTGCATTCTATACATGCAGATCATATCATAGAAAACGCAGCAAGGTAGCATATCAGAGTGCAGAGAGTTACAGTAGTACAGCAGGTGCAGAGAGAGAGAGAGAGATCAGAATTAACATTTGAGAGATCTATTCAAAAGTCTGATAACAGTGGGGAAGAAGCTGCTCTTGAATCTATTTGTACTTGGATTCAAACTTTTATATCTTCTGTCCAATGCAAGAGGGTGGAAGAGACTATAACTGGGGTGAGAGAGGCTTTGCTTAAGTTGGTTGCTTTCCTGAGGTAGCGGCAAGTTTAGATGGAGCCAATGGATGCAAGGCTGGTTTCTGTGATGGACTGGGCAGTGTTCCCAACTCACTGCAGTTTCTTGTGGTCTTGGGAAGAGCAGTTGCTCTAAAACCCTGTGATGCATCCAGATACAATGCTTTCTGTGGTGAATCTGTAGAGATTGTTAAGAGTCCTCATGGACGTGCCACATTTTCTCAACCCTGAGAAGAAGTAGAGATGTTATTGTACTTTCTCGACAACTGCATCGATAGGGGTGGACCAGGATGGATTTTTGGTGATGATCACTCCCAGAAACATGACGCTCTCGACCATCTCTACCTCAGCACCATTGATGCTGAGAGGGGGTGTGCCCTCCACTCTGCTTCCTGGAGTTAATGACCAGCTCCTTCATTTTGCTGAGGTTGATGAAGACTTTATTGTCTTTATATCTTACACCAATGTTAAGGAGTAAGGTGGAGGAGGTGTTGTTGCCTGATGGCATATGGGTCAGGAAGTTGAGTATCCTGATGCAGAGGGGGAATCTAAGACCTAGGTGACAGAGTTTAGAGATGGGTTTTTCTGGACTTATCAGGTTGAAGGCGGAACTGTCGTAAATAAATAAGAGCCTGACATAGATTTCATTGTTTTCCAGAAGATCCAGGGGTGAGTGTATGGCCAGGGAGATGGTATCTGCTGTGGACCTGTTGTGCTGGTAGGCAAATTGAAAATGTTCCAGGCAGTTTGGGAGGTTGGAATTGTTGAAAGCTATGACAAGCTCTCAAAGCACGTCTAAATTATAGAACGCAGAGGCACCATGTGCTAGTCATTGAGGCACACTGCATGATTTTTCTTTAGCAACGGGATGATGTCGGTCTTCTTAAAACATGGGGGCTTCAGATCATAGTAAAGACAAGTTAAAGGTGCTTGAAAATGCTCCTGCCAGCTGGACCGCTAAGGATCTGAGTGGAGGGCCAGGGATGCAGTCTGGACCAACTGCTTTCCATGGATTCACTCTCACAAAGGACAATGGAATGTCTGTGGCAGTGACCATGGGTACAGATGTATCCGAGGCTGTGGAGATAGATGACATATTTACACTGACCTCTTGTTCAAAGCCAGCAATGTCCTGTTGCCTGTGAATCTGTTCAGCTTTGCCTTGTAGCCCATTATGTCATGTAAACATTGTCACAAATGATGGGTGTCTGTGTAGTTTGTCTGTATCTCAAGCTTAGTCTGGTATTGCCTCTTGGCATCTCTGACTGTGTTAGAAATGTCATTTCTGGATTTCCTATATGGGTCAGAATTGCCAAACCTGTATGCCTTGGACCTGGACTTCAGTCGGGATTGCAAATGCTCCTGCCAGCTGGACCGCTAAGGATCTGAGTGGAGGGCCAGGGACGCAGTCTGGACCAATTGCTTTCCATGGATTCACTCTCACAAAGGACGATGGAATGTCTGTTTGAACTGACTTCAGGCCAATCAAGAAATAAAACAATGGATTCCAATAGAAGAAAAACAAATTCGAATTTAGAAATAGAGCTCTCCTTAAATTAGACACTTCTTCAAAATGAAACATTAAAATCTCACCCTCTCAGCGTCTGAGGGATACTGCCACAAGGCGGGGAGTGGGGGGAGGCAGAGAAAGACATCCACCCTGCAACAACTGCCACCCTCATGTCTCCTGCGTCTCACCCCCATGCCCATTCCCTGCCCCCTCTTGTACCAGAGGCATGCCCAGCAGCTGAGCACTTGTCGGTAGAGAGTTACAGACCAGGCACTGCATCCATGAAAGGTCCAGTTGCTGTCTCCCTGTTTCTGTACTTGGACCTTTCAGCAGATCTTCTATTGGGCTTCTTTGTATTACTCCCAGAGCAGCTGTCTGAGCTCTTGTATTTGTACTGGCCTCTGGTTACGGGAGCTTTGCAGCATCCTCCATGTGACAGAAGGATTGAGATGGCTACTGCATCAGGAATGCTTTTCCTCCAAAGGCCCAGCTGTTGCGAAGTCTTTGTCTGAATCGCCCTCATCTCCTGTCCGCTCACATGCAGAGTCAAGGTGATTGTCACATTGAGCCACCAGTCCATTCCACAGATCAGTAGTGAACACATCTTCCAGCAGAGTCTCAACATGGGCCAGATGTGGCAGTGACAGTGAAGACCATGGAGCAAGTCCTTCAACTGCTGGAGGTCCCTCAGACCCCATAGACCAGCTTGGCTCATCACACACGCCCCCAGTAACCCCACACCATTTTCTTCATGGCTGCCGTAATGCCTCCCTCGGATCGATCGGCACAGAGACGGAGAGCTGGTCACCTGATTATTATCCCAGACCCAAGTCACTCCCCACGTTAACACCTTGAAGATGCAACACGGGGACAGGAGTAACAGCGCCACTTCACCTGCCCTCCCACCCCAGGTGCTCAAGCTCCTGTTCATCTGGATGTCACTCCCCTTCCCCCTCCAGCTCAGTTATCGTCTCTCGGCCCTCTATGACCTGGGGCTCAGTGACTTCTCCAGGGCCCCTTTCAATCCCCTCGGCTGCTGACACTAACTCCCCACCCTCAACCCGTGTATCTAGAGACAACAACATTTGTCAGAAGAAAACACTGATAATAATGATTCTTCCTCATCGGTCACATCCCAGAAACCCATGCGCTCAACCCTGGTTGAAACATTCAGCTGGTGGCCCTGCCTTTCCTCACTCCAATAGCTGCTTGGTCACCAGTCAGTGACATTGTTCTGATTCCCAGCAAGTGCCAGGCCCTCTTCCCACACTCATTCAGATCCTTCAGGAAGGACACTCCACCTGCAGGGAATGAACACTCCTCGGCTTATCGCCCATCAAACTCTGAATACACATTAAATAAACATCACTTTGTACTTCCTGGTTGGTTTGGGGAAAGGTGTTGGGGAGTTGAATGGTCTTAACTCCCCCAGTTCACATTGAATTGAAGCTCCACAAAAGTTGTTTTCAAAAGTCACAAGCTACTAAGTGAATGATTTAAATCTTTCTTGTGAAATCATTGAAGAAGAATTTGGAAAATCTGTAAAAATTATTTATTCATTATAAATGAAAATTATGAGCATTTACAATTAAACATTGATAATAAATTGTTAAAGATATTTGTCTCTTTATCACAGTTATAAAAATCATACCTATATAAAAATAAGAGTTCAGATTTGTTGCACAAAGTACAAAATCAATCAGTTTCCTACAATAAAAAAATTGCTTCTGAGTTGTCTCAGGACATTGCTTCATTTCAGCTAAATCATGGAGCCACTGAATACAGTGAAGATGAAAAAGTGTGAGGCAGAAGCCATCTGTGCAGATCCCTCTGACGGTGACTCTGCTTGCATTTCTGAGGCAGGTAGGAAGCGTGACTTGAGAAGATCACACGTGAACAATTAGGTTCCATACTGGCAGGTCTGGGAAACACTGTTCAATCTACGGAAATACATTCCCAGGAAAAATAGGTCTCAATCCTGAAAGAACTGAGTATGAACAATGAGCTGTAATTCTGTGTGTCTGCTGTGATATTTAAGGATGGACGGTGATGTCAGTGTTCACACTAGAACAGGAGAATCCCGGTATTCCTCTATAAGGCTCTAAGAAACCCACAAGGTTAGGAATAGACTGAAACAAGACAATCATTTCAGGGTAGGGAGCGGAGTGAAATTAGTCTGACAAGTTTTAACAGTGTCTGGGAGGGCGAGACAGGGTCAGGAGGGGAGTGAAAATGCCACAAAAAGTCTGCAGACAGAAGTTGACTTGTCACTTACTGGATCATGAAGAAGCTGGAACAGACACAACAGAAGCTGAGAAAATAAAACCAGAATGTGAGAAGTGGAATAAAATATAAAATTAGACAGTATGAGATATTTTCCATTACTCACTGGTCTCAGGAATCAATTACCCTCAGCATTAACTAACCAGACTCACACAGCACAGAGCAGGGGGAGTCAAAGTGTGAAGGAGATGAGGGAAAGGAATGGGGGATGAGGGAGTGGAGAGTGAGGTTTGGAAGGAGAGATACTGGGAGAGTGGAGTTCGGGACGTGGAGAATAAAATAGTGGTGACTGAGGCACTGTATTACAAGAAAACTGATGTGCGTCACTCTGAGTCACACGCAGGAGAATGTAGCTCTACAGCTTCCAATCGTTTCTCCATCATTCCAAATGTTCTGTCCTTCAGGCAGAATCTGCAGAAACAAAATAAATGTTCATTAGAATGACGAATAATCCATTCTTGAAGAGTGAAAACACAACAAGAGTTGCGTGCTGAGGGGCTAACCAAAGTAATGTCATCCAAAACTGTATAAATTAATTACAGTAGAGAGATCTTAACAATTTATCAAGGTGATGGTGTCAAAACAGGACAGTAAGGAAGATTTTACCGAGATTGCGCACGAAATCCTCATTCCCACACTCCCCTTCATTCTTCCACTTCATGGAGATTTTGGTGATCTCTCCCATTCCATTGATAGGCAGTCAGTGAGGATGTCAGTGTATGCGATGACCTGGTCTGAGCCGATCACACAGAGGAAGATATGACAGGAAACGATACATGTTTATATGTGTGTATCTGTGTGTGGGGATTCAATCAGTTCCACTAAACACAATGCTCTACACTCTCAGGACTGGAGTTTCTCCCACAGTCACTTTGTCCCTCAGTTCGTCATTCCCCTTTCTCCATGGCCTTTTCCTGATGATTATTCAGATTATCCCAACAGTAACAGCCAATGGAATGATCATGAATGCAATGACACTTCAAAGATGAAAGCGTCTCCAAATACTTCCTGGAATTTACGGAAGACATTGAAAATATGCTCGGGCTGCCTCTGTCCCAGGATCCATTCCCAGTTCTGTGTTGATTGGGAACAATTTCAACAGATCTTGCCAGTTGAGAATTAATGGCATTGGTTGAAATGCTGGCTTGACCTTCGCTCGAATTCCCTCTCCAGTGAAGTCACTAAAGATCCCAACGATGAGGGTTTAAACACTGTATGGTCCCAATCCCGAGAGTTATCTTTCTGGACAGTTCAGCTCCTATCCTCCCTGATGTCTCAGTGTCCTGTCCTGTGCTGGTGGTGGTGATAGGGTAGGTGGGTCCAAGTTGAGCGGGGGGAAGCTAATTAGATGTTGGAAGGGTGGAGTCATAGAATCCCTCCAGTGCAAAAGCAGACCATTCGGCCTGTCGAGCCCACATCGATCCTCCAAACAGCATCCCAACGCAGACCCACTCTCTTATCCTATCCCTGTAATTCCCATGGCTAACCCACATCCCTGGACACTGTGTGCAATTTAGCATGGCCAATCCACACGTACAACTTTGGACTGTGGGAGAAAACCTGGAACGTCTGGAGGAAACCCACAGAAACATGGGGACAATGTGCAAACTCCACAAACTCCACCTGAGGTTGAAATCGAAACTAGGTTCCTGGGGCTGTGAGGCAGCAGTGCTAACCACTGAGCCACCGTGACCCCTCAGAAAGGCAGAGTTTATGTGGCTGGGCAAGACTCACTTCAAATTTGCAGGTGGGTGTTAGGGATGTTGAGAGTCCAACGGCATGGTGTTTGGGTGCCATGTTGGGGTAATGGGGTCCAACGGTGGGAGTTGTGTGTTGTTCTCAGACGCCTGCCCATGTCGATGTGTTAAGAGTCAGACAGACGTCTGGAGGTGGTGAACTGGTGCTGGTACTGGGGAGAGATCAAGCGTTGGTTGTCTCATGGAGGTGATACTGAGATGGCAATTCCTCCGGCTGGAGGCCACGGTCTGAGACGCTGCACCTCGCCAGTAACCAAATCAGCCGCAGCATATAAAAGATGGGGAATTTTATCCCTTTCATGCTGTGCTTCACGGGTGAGATTCGAGGTTGTGTCCTATGTTCAACTACAAGGTAAGCCACTAACGGTGATGTTAACAGGAGGTGGGGGGGGGGGGGGGCGCACTTTGAAGTAATGACTGAGAAAAGAGAAGGAACTCAAGGAAGTGAAGTGAGGTCTCCAGAGACAGTTCAGGGAAAAGAGGACTCAGTTTAAAAGCTTTACTTCTGCAATAGGAAATGAATCCCTCCTCGGTGAAGTTATGTAAGAAGTTACCTCCATAAAGGTGAGAGAGAGAAGGTCCTCCCTGGGAGGTAAAGGCCAGTTTGCCCCTGCAAGAGGGTCACAGCCCCCTCGGTGAGGTGATGCAAGGCCCAGGGACTGTTAGGGTTCAAAATTTCCAAAAATCTGATTGGATATGAATTTAATTTTACTTTGCGAAATGGTCACAGTGGGGAACAACGTCTCCAACGAGATGTTAACACAAAAGGAGAAACCACTGGCATATATGTATATTCATTATGGGCCCGATTCAGTCAGGTATTGCGACAAATGGGTCAATTAGATGCAGGAAACAGAAAAGCAGTTTCCCCCCGACGGCACTTTTAATTGTGATCACAAAACAATTCGGTGTGATTTTAAGTCGAAGAGAAAAATACAAAAGAAGAAAGAAATTGGGGAAACCAAGCGGAGGCTTGGGGACCGCTTTGCAGAACACCTCCGCTCAGTTCGCAACAAACAACTGCACCTCCCAGTCGCAAACCATTTCCACTCCCCCTCCCATTCTCTTGATGACATGTCCATCATGGGCCTCCTGCACTGCCACAATGATGCCACCCGAAGGTTGCAGGAACAGCAACTCATATTCCGCCTGGGAACCCTGCAGCCATATGGTATCAATGTGGACTTCACCAGTTTCAAAATCTCCCCTTCCCCCACTGCATCCCTCAACCAGCCCAGTTCATCCCCTCCCCCCACTGCACCACACAACCAGCCCAGCTCTTCCCCCCCACCCACTGCATCCCAAAACCAGTCCAACCTGTCTCTGCCTCCCTAACCGGTTCTTCCTCTCACCCATCCCTTCCTCCCACCCCAAGCCGCACCCCCAGCTACCTACTAACCTCATCCCACCTCCTTGACCTGTCCGTCTTCCCTGGACTGACCTATCCCCTCCCTACCTCCCCACCTACACCCTCTCCACCTATCTTCTTTACTCTCCATCTTCGGTCCGCCTCCCCCTCTCTCCCCATTTATTCCAGTTCCCTCCCCCCATCCCCCTCTCTGATGAAGGGTCTAGGCCCGAAACGTCAGCTTTTGTGCTCCTGAGATGCTGCTTGGCCTGCTGTGTTCATCCAGCCTCACATTTTATTATCAAGAAATTGGGTGGTCAGCTTTTCAAAGTTGGCAGACAGAATCTAATAAAAGGAGGGAAGAGTCAATTCAGAAAATAAACAAATTGAGGAAAGGAAGAAAAAGAGCGTAAATAATAATGGACTGGGTCAAAGAAGAACTGTGGTAAACTGATGATTTCTACTAAGTCTGAACTGAGGCCTGACAGTGACGGCGAAGTTCAGGCCCATGGCTGGGATGGTTGTACTAGGCATGACAATCGAAGACAACAAGACAGACAAGCCCATGATCCATCTGCCCCTGTCGCAGATTCAAGTACTCATTCCTAACCCTCCTCCACCATGTTACCATCTCCAAACTATGGCAATCCCTGTACCAAGTAATCAACCCACTTCTACCACCAGTTCCAGGGGGCAACACCAATCCCCGTTATATTGGTAGTGAAAATTTTTCTAGTTCCTATTTCAAAACTTACCCGTTCCCGAACTGGAAGCGCGGGTGCACCGAAGTATTGGTCACAGGCAATTGGACATCATTTACCAGCAGGGATTTCAAGTATTTCCTAGATTTGAATGACATTCGGCACTTTGGGGCAATTCCATACCATCCATTGTCCAATGATCTGAGCAATCCAAACCCTGAAGGCAGGCTTAAAGAAACAGCCGACAGCTTCTGTCGATACTAAATTATCCCGGTTCCTGTTCAACTTTAGGACCACCCCTCATACAACGTACAGGGATAGATTGAGCAGAGTTGCTGATGAGGAGATGACTCTGCACCAGGTTAAACCTGAAATTCCTGGACCTGGAGGGGGAGGGAGGGTAATACAGCAGCAGGAGAACCAATGCAGCCACATGTCTCCTCAACGTGAGACAGACTCTTTCATTCAGGGGAGGAAGTTTGGTGGTGCAACCATGGAAATGGCCTGGCATGGATACAGGATGAGATCTACATGAGGTCAGGTCCCATGACACACAAAGTTTGTGTAGATGAGGCAGTTCTGAACAAACACGTGGATTACCTGAAAGCTGTCACATGTAGATGAGGCAGGCGCAATGCATACCCAGCCCCTCAGAAAGGCCGGTCAGAAACTGTGGGTTCTCCCCCTCCATCTTGAGTCAGGGAAATCTCAGAGTCCAAGAATGGATGTAGCCTCAATCCCACTGCTGCTGGAACGAGAAGAGGATGCTCTCCTGAGATGCTCAGGCGCAAG
This sequence comes from Stegostoma tigrinum, assembly GCF_030684315.1. Lineage (NCBI taxonomy): Eukaryota > Metazoa > Chordata > Chondrichthyes > Orectolobiformes > Stegostomatidae > Stegostoma > Stegostoma tigrinum. Next base: position 6,069,467 of record NC_081387.1, read on the forward strand.
AGATGGGCTACAATCCAGCACACACTGCCCCTGTCAGAGTCCAAGACGGGGAACTGGATCTGGGGGGATGACGTTGCAGGAGAAGCTACAAGAGAAAGACAAGGTGTACATCCCCGGACTTAGAAGGGACGGGATGTAGTGAAGCAGGGTAGGTGGAGCTCATTGATCATGAGATCCTTGATTGGCCCAGATTAAAAACACCAATCGGGGAGCCCTGGCTGATGGATGTACACAGGAGATTCATAAGGTCTCCTCAGTCTAGTGGCTGGCTTTGGTTGGTCAGAGCCCACGTACACTGCACATGTAAATAAGGGATGGCTTTGTGACAGGATACTCGGTGACACTTCTGTGCAGTTATTTCAGCTTAATCTAACATCCCTATTTAAGATGGCAGAGAGGCAGAAGACGGGAAATTAGAGGGCAATTAGCCTGACCTCAGTCATTGGTAAGATTTTAGAGTCCATTATTTAGGACAAGAGTGTGGAGTGCTTGGTAGCATATGGGGAAATAGGGTCAGTGTCAGTTAAGCATCGTCAAGGAGATGTCATGCCTGAAAAATGTATTAGCAATCTTTGAGGACACATTGAGCAAGTTAAACGAAGAAGAGCCAGTAGATGTAATCTATTTGGATTTCCAGAGGCACTTGTTGAGGTGTAAAACCCGAACATATTCCTTTTGTTTGCAGAGAACGGGTTGCTGCAGATGGATGAATTTCACTTCTATCAATTGTAAATAATGAGCATTTTGTGGTCAACTGGTTTGAGCCATTCTGTCCAATTTCTGGATCAGATTCGAGAGTAGATGTTTTATTTAGATTTTTACAGCCGTGGGGCCAGTTTGAGTACAGTCAAGCACTTGCCTCATTCTCAATAACTACAGAGACATACTGCTTGACTCAATCAGTCAAATATTGGGACATATGATCTATACGCTTAGTATCACATCAGCATGGAATTTCATATCAGTGCTTAACCAAGTGGGAGGCAGAGCATCTCTCTGGACTGAAAGCAGCATTCTGTTGTTGGGAAGTAACACTCTTATTGAGTTCTTTGTGAAGGTGACCAAACAGGTGGAGCGTTGGATGCGGTGCACATGGATTTCAGTAAAGCGTTTGAGAAGGTTCCCCATGGTAGGCTATTGCAGAAAACACTGAGTATGGGATTGAAGCTAATTTAGCAGTTTTGATCAGAAATTGGCTATCTGTAAGAAGACAGAGGGTGGTGGTTGATGGGAAATGTTCATACTGGAGTTTAGTTACTAGTGGTGTACGACAAGTATCTGTTTTGGGGCCGCTGCTGTTTGTCATTTTTATAAGTGACCGGGATGCGGATGTAGAAGGATGGGTTAGTAAATTTGCGGATGACACGAAAGTCGATGGAGTTGTGGATAGTGTGGAAGGACATTGCAGGTTACAGGGGGACACAGATAAGCTGCAGAGCTGGATTCAGAGGTGGAAAATGGAGTTTACTGCGGAAAAGTGTGAGGTGATTCACTTTGGAAGGAATAAACAGGAATACAGAGTACTGGGCTAATGGCAAGATTCTTGGTAGTGTGGATAAGCAGAGAGATCTCGGTGTCCATGTGCATAGATTCCTAAAAGTTGCCACCCAGGTTGATAGGGTTGTTAAGAAGGCAGATGGTGTGTTAGGTTTTACTGGTAGAGGGATTGAGTTTCGGATCCATGAGGTCATGTTGCAGCTGTACAAAACTCTGGTGCGGCCGCACTTGGCGTATTGTGTACAGTTCTGGTCACCGCATTATAAGAAGGATGTCGAAGCTTTGGAAAGGATGTAGAGGAGATTTTCCAGGATGTTGCCTGGTATGGAGGGAAGATCTTACAAGGAAAGGCTGAGGGACTCGAGGCTGTTTTCGTTACAGAGAAGAAGGTTAAGAGGTGACTTAATAGAGACATACAAGATATCAGAGGATTAGATAGGGTGGATAGGGAGAACCTTTTTCCTCGGATGGTGATGGCTAGCACAAGGGGACGTAGCTTTAAATTGAGGGGTGATAGATATAGGACAGATATCAGGTAACAAATTGTGGGGCTGGATGAACACAGCAGGCCAAGTAGCATCTTAAGAGCACAAAAGTTGACATTTCGGGCCTCGATCCATCATCAGAAAAGGGGGATGGGGAAAGGATTCTGAAATAAATAGAGAGAGAGGGGCAGGCAGACTGAAGATAGATAGAGGAGAAGATAGGTGCAGAGGAGAGTATGGGTGGGGAGGTAGGGAGGGGATAGGTCAGTCAAGGGAGGACAGGTCAAGGGGGTGAGATGAGTTTAGTAGGTAGGAAATGGGGGTGTGACTTGAGGTGGGAGGAGGGGATAGGTGAGAGGAAGAACAGGTTAGGAGGGCAGGGAGGAGCTGGCCTGGTTTTGGGATGCATTTGCGGAGGGAAGGGGAGATTTTGAAGCTGGTGAAATCCACATTGATACCATTAGGCTGCAGGGTTCCCAAGCGGAATATGAGTTGCTGTTCCTGCAACCTTCGGGTGGCATCATTGTGGCACTGCAGGAGGCCCATGATGGACATGTCATCTAAAGAATGGGAGGGGGAGTGGAAATGGTTTGCGACTGGGAGGTGCAGTTTATTGCGAACCGAGCGGAGGTGTTCTGCAAAGCTGTCCCCAAGCCTCCGCTTGGTTTCCCCAATGTAGAGGAAGCCACACCGGGTACAGTGGATGCAGTATACCACATTGGCAGATGTGCAGGTGAACCTCTGCTTAATATGGAAAGTCATCTTGGGGCCTGGGATAGGGGTGAGGGAGGAGGTGTGGGGGCAAGTGTAGCATTTCCTGCGGTTGCAGGGGAAGGTGCCGGGTGTGGTGGGGTTGGAGGGCAGTGTGTAGCGAACAAGGGAGTCACGGAGAGAGTGGTCTCTCCGGAAAGCAGACAGGGGTGGGGATGGAAAAATGTCTTGGGTGGTGGGGTCGGATTGTAGATGGCGGAAGTGTCGGAGGATGATGCGTATCCAGAGGTTGGTGGGGTGGTGTGTGAGAATGAAGGGGATCCTCTTTGGGCGGTTGTGCCAGGGGCGGGGTGTGAGGGATGTGTTGCGGGAAATGCGGGAGACGCGGTCAAGGGCGTTCTCAACCACTGTGAGGGGAAAGTTGCGGTCCTTGAAGAACTTGGACATCTGCGATGTGCGGGAGTGGAATGCCTCATCGTGGGAGCAGATGTGGCGGAGGCGGAGGAATTGGGAATAGGGGATGGAATTTTTGCAGGACGGTGGGTGGGAGGAGGTGTATTCTAGGTAGCTGTGGGAGTCGGTGGGCTTGAAATGGACATCAGTTACAAGCTGGTTGCCTGAGATGGAGACTGAGAGATCCAGGAAGATTAGGGATGTGCTGGAGATGGCCCAGTGAACTGAAGGTTGGGGTGGAAGGTCTTGGTGAAGTGGATGAACTGTTCGAGTTTCTCTGGGGAGCAAGAGGCGGCGCTGATACAGTCATCAATGTCACTGAGGAAGAGGTGGGAGGAAGGGATGGGTGAGAGGAAGAACAGGTTAGGGAGGCAGAGACAGGTTGGACTGGTTTTGGGATGCAGTGGGTGGAGGGGAACAGCTGGGCTGGTTGTGTGGTGCAGTGGGGGGAGGGGATGAACTGCGCTGGTTTTGGGATGCGGTGGGGGAAGGGGAGATTTTGAAGCTGGTGAAGTCCACATTGATACGGTGCGGAAGAAGGACTGTTCCACGTAACCTACAAAGAGGCAGGCATAGCTGGGGCCCATGCGGGTGCCCATGGCCACCACCTTAGTCTGTAGGAAGTGGGACGAATCAAAAGAGAAGTTGTTGAGGGTGAGGACGAGTTCGTCTAGGCGGATGAGGGTGTCAGTGGAGGGGGACTGGTCGGGCCTGCGCGACAGGAAGAAGCGGAGGGCCTTGAGGCCATCTGCATGCGGAATGCAGGTGTATAGGGACTGGACGTCCATGGTGAAAATGAGGTGTTGGGGGCCAGGGAATTGGAAGTCCTGGAGGAGGTGGAGGGCATGGGTGGTGTCACGGACGTAGGTGGGGAGTTTTGGGACCAAAGGGGTGAAAATGGAGTCCAGATAGGTGGAGCTGAGTTCGGTGGGGCAGGAGCAGGCTGAGACGATGGGTCGACCAGGGCAGGCAGGTTTGTGGATTATTACAGCGTGTTATTTGCAGATAAACATTACAGGCTGTCACTGCCGTGAGGACAGTGAATCAGACCAGTGAAGGCCTTCAGTGAATGAATGGTAGTTTGGGAAGATCGAGAATAGCAGGAAGGGGTAAATACCTCTCCATGCCAAACGGCCCAGTTACATTAGTATCAGAGATAATGGGAACTGCAGATGCTGGAGAATCCAAGATAATAAAATGTGAGGCTGGATGAACACAGCAGGCCAAGCAGCATCTCAGGAGCACAAAAGCTGACGTTTCGGGCCAAGACCCTTCATCAGAAGGGTCTAGGCCCGAAACGTCAGCTTTTGTGCTCCTGAGATGCTGCTTGGCCTGCTGTGTTCATCCAGCCTCACATTTTATTATCTTAGCCCAGTTACATTGCTTTTCGAGACCCTCCGGGGAGAGGACGGCTCATTGTTGAGTTCCTGTTTTGCAGCCTGGTCTCGGAGTGATTCTCCCGGAAACTGGTGACGGTGCCCTTTAATTGGATGTTCTCACTGAGACCAACCAATCATTCGCCTTCTGCGGTCTGAAGACGGCCCAAGTTCGCGCTGAAGCTGAAAATGAAGCCTGGTTAGATGTGGATTATTTTGATTCAGGTCCAACCTGTGAATGGATCTCAGACCCTAACTGAAATAAGGACAGTGGATTCCCAGAATGTTGCTGATCCTTTTCTCCATCTCGCTATGTTTTTCCTGGGTCTCTTCCGATAAGTACAGAATCCGGCTTTCCCTTCTCTCTCTCCCTCCCCGAGGGGGAGTCTGTGAATCTCTTGGCGAGTGAATGAAATGAGGGATGTTGCATCAGCCGCCTGTGATACAGCCAGACTGATATTTTCCCCACTGAAGGCAGTGCAGTCTGAAAGGTTCTGATGGGATTCTTTAAAATTCCTTTGTCATGGGATATTTGCCCCACTGCTTGGTCAGCATTTATTAACCATCAGAAATTGCTTTGGAGTGTATGGAGAGCCACATTGCTGTTAGGAGGTGGTTTCACCATTTTCATTCAAGGATAGTGAAGGAATGGTAATATGTTTCCAAGTCAAGATGTTAAGTGGCTTGGAAGGGACTTGGAGTGATGGTGTTCCCATGGTTTTCTTTCCAAATCGCTTGTGAGATGAGTGTTTCCCTGGGAGGGCCGGCATTTATTGTCCGTCCCTGGTTGTCCTTGTGAGGCGGTGGTAGCCGCCTTGTTGAACCACAGCAGACCACGGGCGGGGCTGGGACAGCAATCTGGGATTTTGACTTAGCGACAAAGAAGGAACCACAAATGTATTTCGAAGTTAGGTTGGTGACTGGCGTGGAGGGGAACTTTCAGGTCGTGGTGTTCCCATGTATCTGCTGACCTTTGTCCTTCGAGATGGAAGTGAGGGTGAATTTGAAAAAGTGCTTTCTAAGGATCAGTGGTGAATTTCTGCTGTGCATCTTGTAGCTAGTGCACGCAGCTGCTACTGAGCTTCGGTGGTGAAGGGAATGGATATGATGTGAACACCCTGTTGTCCTGATGTTACAGAAGCGAACAATAATTATTACAGGATGATATTTGCAGATTAACATTACATCCCGTCACTGCCGTGAACGCAGCTAATTGGACCAGTGGCAGTTTGAAGGCTTTGTGAATTCATGGTCGTTTGGGAAGATCGATTGTGGATATCTCCTGAAGATAGCAGAAAGTGTCGAATACCTCTCCATGCCAAACGGCCCAACTATGTTCCCTTTTGTCTCATCTAGACAAAAGAAGGCTTCGTTCTTTTAGTATTTTTTTTTGCAGCCTGACGTAAGAACATAAGAACTAGGAGCAGGAGTAGGCCATCTGGCCCCTCGAGCCTGCCCTGCCATTTAATAAGATCATGGCTGATCTTTTTGAGACCGAGCTCCACTTACCTACCCACTCACCATAACCCTGAATTCCTTTACTGTTCAAACACTTATCTAGTCTTGCCTTAAAAACATTTCGCGAGGTAATTTCAACTGCTTCACTGGGCAGGGAATTCCACAGATTCACAACCCTTTGGGTGAAGAAGTTCCTCCTGACCTCAGTCCTACATCTGCTTCCCTTTATTTTGAGGCTATGCCCTCTAGTCCTAGTTTCACCTGCTAGCGGAAACAACCTCCCTGCCTCCACCTTATCTATTCTCTTCATAATCCTATATGTTTCTATAAGATCTCCCCTCATTCTTCTGAATTCCCGTGAGTATAATCCCAGTCTACTCAGATCGAAGATGGCAGTTCCCATTGTCTCTGAAACAACTCTGGAATCAACCGAGGGAATCTCCTCTGCACCCCCTCCAGTGCTAGTATATCTCTTCTCAAGTAAGGAGACCAAAATTGCACACAGTACTCCAGGTGTGGCCTCGCCAGGACCCTATACAGCTGCAGCATAGCCTGCCAAGCTGCATCTTCGGAGCAGAAAAGCTGTCGTTTGAGACCTAGACCCTTCATCAGAAATGAGGGAGGGGGAGAGGGTTCTGAAATAAATAGGGAGAGAGGGGGGAGGCAGATTGAAGATGGATAGGGGAGAATATAGATGGAGAGGAGACAGACGAGTTAGAGGCAGTTATGGAGCCAGTAGAGGTGAGTGGAGGTAGGGAGGGGTTAGGGCAGTCTGGGGAGGGCAAGAGAGTTGCAGTGGGAGAGAGATCCCCTGAGGTTTGTCCAGAGGGAGGAGGGTAACTTCAGGTTAGGCATCCCTAGAAGAGGCTTCGCAGTGAGGTTAAAATTGTATCAGAGATAATAGGAACTGCCATCTTCTATCTGCCTCCCCCTCTCTCCCTATTTATTCCAGAACCCTCTCCCTCATCCCCCATTTCTGATGAAGGGTCTAGGCCCGAAACGTCAGCTTTTCTGCCCCTAAGATGCTGCTTGGCCTGCTGTGTTTATCCAACTGTACACTTTGTTATCTCGGATTCTCCAGCATCTGCAGTTCCTATTATCCCTGTAGCATATCCTCCCTGTTTTTAAAACCCATTCTTCGAGCAATGGCAGACAAAATTCCATGTGCCTTTTGAATTACCTGCTGCATCTGCAATCCTACTTTTAGTGATTCATACAGAAGGACACTCAAGTCCCCCTGTACAGCAGTGTGCTGCAATTGTTTATCATTTAAAGCATAGTCCATTTTGCTGTTATTCCTACCAAAATGCATGACCTCACACTTCTCAACATTGTACTCCATCTGCCAGACCTTTGCCCACTCACTTAGACTATCTATATCCCTCTGCAGACTTTGTGTCTTCTGCAGACTTTGCTCTACCACTCATCTTAGTGTCATTTGTGAATTTTGACACACCACACTTAGGCCCCAACTCCAAGTCATCAATGTAACTTATGAACATTGCGGTCCCAACGCTGATCTGTGAGGCACACCACTAGCCACTGACCGTCAACCAGAAAAACACCCATTTACCCCTGCTGTTTGCTTTCTACTGGTCAACCAATCTTCTATCCATGCCAATATATTACCTGTAATACCGTGGAACTTTATCTTATGTAACAGCCTTTGGTGTGGCACCTTGTCAAATGCCTTCTGGAAATCCAGTTACACCAAATCCACAGGATCCCCAATGTCCACCGTGCAAGTAATGTCTTCAAAGAATTCCACCAAATTAAACATTTAAACATGACCTACTCTTCATGAACCCATGCTGGGTGTTCCCAATGGGACAATTTATATCCAGATGTCTTGCTATTTCTTCCTTAATGATAGATTCAAGCATTTTCCCCACGACCGAAGTGAGGCTAACTGGCCTATCGTTACCTGCTTTTGGTCTACTTCCTTTTTTTAAACAGTGGCGTCACATTGGCTGCTTTCCAACCTGCAGGAACCACCCCAGAGTCCAGTGAATTTTAGCAAATAAACTAGTAATTATTTACCATTTTCCCCGTCACCTCTTTTAGTCCCCTGGGATGCACTTCGTCAGGGCCAGGAGACTTGTCTACCTTTAGCCCCATTAGCTTGCCCAGCATTGCCTGCTCAGTGATAATGATAGTTTCTAGGTCCTTGCCGGCTATAACCACATTGCTATTAGTTTTCGGTGTGTTATTTGTGTCTTCCATAGTGAAGACCAACACGAAATAACTGTTGATGCTTCGGCTATTTCCTCATTCCCGGTTATGAAATTGGCCTTCTCACCCTCGAAAGGACCAATGTTTACCTTCGCCACTCTTCTACAATTCACATATTTATAGAAACTTTTGCTGCCTGTTTTTATATTCTGAGCTTCTTTGCTCTCATAATCTATCTTTTCTTTCTAACCTTTTTTGTGGCTTTCTGTTGGCCTCTAAAGATTTCCCAGCCTACCAGTTTCCCACTATTCTTTTGTAAGTTTTTTTTTCAATCTGATACTTTCCTTTATTTCCTTCGGCATCCTTGGCTGGCTGTCTCTTTCCTACAGTTCTGACTTATCACTGGAATATACTTCTGCTGAGCACAGTGAAAAATCATTTTGAAAGTCCTCCACTGTCCCTCAATTGACCCACCAGAAAGATTTTGCTCTACCTGAGCTAACTCCTCCCTCATTCCTGCATTGTCTCCTTTGTCTAAGCACAGGGCATAGGTACTGGATTTAACCTTCTCACGCCCCATCTGTATTTTAAATTCGATCATATTGTGATCACTCCTTCCGAGAGAATCCCTAGCTGTGAGATCATTAATCCCTGTCTCATTACACAGGACTAGATCTCGGATAGCTTGCTCCCTCATAGGTTCAATTATGTATTGTTCAAGGAAATTATCACGGATGCATTCTATGAGCCCCTCCTCAAGGCTGCCATGACCGACCCGGTTTGACCAATCAATATATAGATTAAAATCCCCCATGATAATTGCTGTACCATTTTTACATGCATTATCTATTTCTCTGTTTATTGCCTGCCCCACCACGATGTCATTATTTGGTGGCCTATAGACCACACCTATCAGTGATTTCTTCTCCCTGCTATTCCTAATTTCCAACCAAATGGATTCAACGTTTTGTTCAGTAGAACCTACATCATCTCTCACTCCTGCCCTGATATCATCCCTAAACACCAGAGCAACACCACCTCCCTTACCTTCATGTCTGTTTTTCTGAGCAGTTTGATAGCCCTGGATATTTAACTCCCAGTTATGACCATCTGTAACCATGTCTCTGTAATGGCCACTAAATTATACCCATTTGCCATGATTTGCGCCGTCAACTCATCCACCTTGTTTCGAAAGCTCCGAGTGTTCAGATAAAGTACCCTTATGCCAGTTTTTGCACCTTCTTTTTGGGTCCTATTACCTCCATTACTAACAGCTCTGGAGTTCTCCTTCCCTTTAACATATTTTTCCTAATTTTCAATGGAGTTGAAACTTCCTCGTCATCTGCTAACCTGCTGCTTTGCTTTCCATTAATTTTTCTTCTCCCTCTACGCTCACTTCTCCCTTCCCCGCTACTTACTAGTTTAAAGTCCCATTAACCACCTTATTTACCATTTTTGCCAGAACACTGGTCCTGGCCCTGTTCAGGTGGAGCCCATCCCAGTGGTATAGCTCCCTCCTGTCCCAGAACTGATGCCATTTCCGCATGAAAAGGAAACCCTCTTTCCCACACCACTCTTTCAGCCACGTGTTTATTTCCCTGATCCTTGCCTCCCTATGCCAATTTGCGCGTAGCTCGGGCTGCAATCCAGAGATTATGACCCTTGAAGACCCGTCTTTCAAATTTGCTCCTAGCTTCTTGTAATCCCAGAAGAGGTCTTTTTTCCTAGTCCTGCCTATGTTGCTGGTACCTACGTGGACCACAACAACTGGATTCTCCCCCTCCCTCTCTCGTATCCTCTCAAGCCGGTCAGAGGTGTCTCGCACCCTGGCACTGGGCAGGCAACACACCATGCAGGATTCTCCATCCTGCTCGCAAAGGATACTGTCTATCCCCCTGATGATGGAACCCCTTACAGCTACAATCTGTCTTTTTCCTCCCCGCTCTTGAATGGCCTCCTGGACTATGGTGCTATGGTCAGTTGACTCATCCTTCCTGCAGCCCTGTTCCTCATCCAGGCAGTGAGCAAGCCTCTGACTCTCTCTGAATGCGATGGCCCTGGTAACTGGTGACAGTGAGCCATCTGGTCCTATAAATTAGGTTTTTTTTTAAACTGAGACTAACCAATCAGTTGCCTTCTGCAGTCTGGAGAGGTTTGATCTGAAACGAAAAAGATTATGTGGATTATTTTGATTGAGATCACAGAATCATCAAAGAATCCCGACAGTGTGGGAGCAGGCCCTTCTGCCCAACAAGTCCACACTGACCCTCAGAGCATCCCACCTCGGCCCATATAACCCACCTAATCTACACATCCCTGAACACTACGGGCAATTTAGCACGGCCAATCCATCTAACCTGCACATCTTTGGACTGTGGGAAGAAATCAGAGCACCCAGGGGAAACTCTCACAGACACGGGTAGAACGTGCAAACTGCACACAGACTGTCAGTGAAATCGCACCCAGGTTCCTGATGCTGCGAGGCAGCAGTGTGAACACTGAGCCACTGTGATCGATGAGCATATTTCACTCTTTGATTCAAATAGGCACAGAGGATTCCCAGAATGTTGCTAGACCTTTTCTCCATCTTCCTGAGGTTTTTTTCCTGGGTCATAGAATCTTAAACTAAAATCCTTATGGTGTCAAAAGAGGCCATTCGGCCCACTGATATTGCAGCGATCCTCCAGAGAGCGCCCCACTATTCCCACATTTCTTATTTATTCTGGCCAATCCACCTAACCTGGACATCATTGGACTTCGGGAGGAAACTGGAGTACCCAGCGGAAATCCATGAGGACACAGGAGAACGTACAAACTCCACAAACAGACAGTCACCCATGGCTGAAATCAGACCTGGGTCACCTTGTCACGTGAGACATTGCTCTCTCCCTCTCTCTCTCGCTGGGGTGAATGTGAATCTTGGTGAGAGTTTGAAATGGGGGCTGTTTGGCCATCCACCCGTTATACAGCCAGCCTGATATTTTACACACTGAAGGCAGCGCAGTCTGGGAGACGCTGATGGGATTTGTATCCAGGTGTCCTGACAGCAGGATGTAGAAACCCACAGATCAGGAAGTGAGTGGCCCAGGCGGATTGCCCGTTGGGTGGCATTGAGCAGGTTGATGACACCTTCCATCACTTTCCTGATGATCAAGAGTAGGCTGATGGGTTGGTGGTTAGTTGGGTCGGATTTGTCCTGCTTTCTGTACGCTGTGTACGTGGGCAGTTGCTGAGTAGTCACTAAAATTGTTGTTGAACTGGAATGGTTTGGCTCAGGGTTGGCAGGTTCTGTCTTGAGTACTGGATTGTTGTCAGGGCCCATATTCTTTGCAGTGTCCTGTGCCTCCAGCTGTCTTATGATATCACATGGAGTGAATCAAATTGGTTGAAGACTGGCATCAGGTGGTAATGTTCACTCATGCTTGGACTGTTGATGCAAGGGTCCTTGGAGGAGGCTGGGATGGAATATCCATTCAGTACTTCTGTCTGAAGATTGCAAATATTTCAAAATATCTTGAACTCTGATGTGCTTGGGATTTTTCTGGAGCCGACTGCTCCAGTGAGCTGTTTATTTGTACACTGTTATTAATGACTACATGTGGCAGGACTGCAGAGTTTAGATCTGATCTGCCTGTACCTGATTTTTCATTATTCTTCTCTGTATGTGCCTGACTCTCTACATTACCTTCTGTTCCCAAATCTCACTCTCTGTATCATTATCTCTCTCCATATCATTCTCTGTGTATATTTACTGCACGCTCTACCGCCCACTTTCTCTATTTTGCCCTCTGTCTCACTGGTTCTTGATGCCATTCTGTCTGTGTTTCATTATTTTTTCATAGTGCATTTTCTCAGTGTAAATGGTTCTCTCTTTTTCTCTTCCTTTGCCTGACTGCACTCACTCTCCGTATCACGCTTTCTCATGCCATTGTCTTTGACCACTGTCAAGAATGCCGTTCCCTCACACCCACCTCCCTGTACATCATCTCAGGCTGAATTTGAATTGGGCTGTGCTGTTTGACCTGAAGCTGAACTTCCAATCCCATAAGTTATCGGCTGTATTTTAGTCGGTGGCACTGCTGCATTTAATGAGAAAAACATATGGGTTCTCATTCTACTCCCAAGTCCCAAGCATAATATTTAACTCATGAACTAAATCTGGTCATTTTGGCACCGCTGATGTGAGAGCTAGCTGTTTACAAATGGACACTTGTATTTCTTCTAAAATTTTCATTACATCCTCTTCATCGTTATGAAGATTAGCAACTTCCCATTCAAGTCTCTCTTCCGCCTCCATCTGTTCCTCATCTCCTGCTGAAACTCTCGCCCATGTTTTTGGTACCACTACTTTCAACTATCTCATGGCCACTTTCTCATCTTGCTTCCTCCAGAATCTTAGGATCCTTAAGACCTTTGCCCATGCCTGTTTACTGCCTTGATGTTTAGTTTAAAATCTCAGATTCGGATTCTGATGTTGAAATGAAAAGGAGGTTATCATTGTCTAGTCATAATTCAATTAGATCAGTTGGCACTCTTTGGAAATATTATTAATCATAAATTAATCAATGATTTCATTGTCTTATTTGACAGACCCGAGTTCCTTCACTGTGCTGTACACGGGAACCACTGGGATGACCGATGGCCCTGAGCTTGTTGGTGTGGCAATGCTCAATGGGGCTACCCTATCCTATTATGACAGTGAAATCTTGAAGATGGTTCCCACACAGCAGTTCATATCAAACTATCTCACTGTGGACGACTGGGATTATCTCACCCTCCTGGGTGATGATTATCTCACCCTCCTGTGATGAAGGAGACTTTGAATACGATCATGATATCGATGAACCTGACAGCTGGTACGATGAGTCAAACTGTTACCTGCCACTGAGAGCCAAGTTACTGTGGCTCTCTGGGGAGTTGGCTGCTACTCCTTGAGGATGAAGCAATTATTTTTCATATTGTTCTGCTCTGTCTCCAACTCCAGACGTCTCCACTGTCCACAGCCAGCCCCATCTGAAATTTTGCATCATTCATGATTTTTTTTCCACAGATGGGGCCCTCACCCTTCAACACAATCTGAACCTTGACTTCTGTAGAGTTCCATTCTCTCCACTTAAACCTCATGGATATCAGTGGAAAAAGGTGAGGGAGAGCTGCTTGGCAAGTTGATATAAGGAGAAACATTCCGAGAGAGTAACAGAGAAGTGACCAATGGGCAGGAAAAGAGAGCTGGAAAACTAGAGAAACATAAACGAGGAGGTAGCAGCAGACATGATGGAGAAAGGGCGAGGAAGCATGAGGTGACAGTGGAGTGATGTAGGGGAAAGCCTGGCAAAAGAAAGCAGGACAGACAGTGACAGCATTCAGGAAACCATTCAGCCCATGATACATCTTCCATCCATTTGCGCTAGAAGTCTGACTTATTTCCATTTGGGAGCAATGATGACAAGGCAGCCTCAGAGCTTTGGTGAGGTCAGCTGAGATCATTCACTGCATCTTCTTCGGTGGCTGAACAAGCTGCTCCTGGAAAGGCAAAGTCTGCAACAAGCTGGGGCTGTCCTCAAGGTAGTGGGTGAAGGCCTCTGCTGGCACCTTGTTTGTAAGGTTAGTAACTGCTTTGGAGTTTCTGAAACAAAACGTCATGGTGGTGGTGAAATGTTGCCATGAAGCTGATGTTGCCATTTGCACAGTTCCACATGTTGCAGTTGATGCTGAAGGTGGCCATGTGTGTGTGTGTTTTTTCTTGACAGCATCTTTGATGAGTGGGAACTTTGGGTGCCTTGTTGGTCTCTTGACACTGGCTGCCATCCTGTATAGCATATCCTTGGGAATGTGGCTAGCCCTTCCAGCCTGGATGTAAGCCCGAGCCATGGTGAACATGAGCATGCTTGGCATGTTTTCCTGAGAAAGAGCTACCTCTTTTGGTTACTTTGTCTTTCCATGATGTGCCATAGACGTATGATAGACACCAGAGATGGAACTTATTTTCTGTAGCCTTTCATCCTAATGGATGTAATTTGTCCATGTTCATTGTCATGGAGAAATATGCAAAGGATACAGGCCCTGTCAGTCAGGTTCCTGGTCCTGCGGATCAATGTTTTGTTGCTCCATGCCTGGCTGATGATACTGGCTTTCCTTCCAATGTGTGTGTTAAGCTCTTTGCCAAGAAATAGGGTGTCTGTCATCAGAGAATTTACTGACTGCTTCCAGTGATGTGTTTTTGAACACGGACAGAGACACATAGCCTTTCCTTTAGCTACAGTTTTTCAATACCAATAGTGAGGTACAACATGACACAGGCATATGGGGTATAAGATTCCTGAACATTGGAGCCGTTCTTCCATGTAGATAACTATTGCAGCATCATTCATCAGTCTATCAAAGTGCTGCGATCAAGACTTGCTGCATTTTTGGACTTGACTTTCAGGCTTGTTCATTTGAGGAGTTTCTCATCAGGTTGGAAGGAAATACAACTCTTTCATGTCAGCAGTATGACAGAAAGAGGATACAAAACAAAATATGGATTAGGACTCAGACCAGTCTCCACCCATTCTTAATCAATGAACTGTAAGAGATGGAATCATTGAACTGATTGGTGCTGTGCATGTTTCCATGGAAGGACTGAACAAGAAAATGAAGATCAGGAGGTCAGCACATTCTCTCTAACATCCAATAGCTCCTGGTCTCATCGTGGTGTCAGATGCTTTCGTGAAATCCCCAAAAGCAAGGTAGAATTTCTTCTTTTTTCACTGCTTTCCACCTTCGCTTGAAGCTGAGATTGGGATAACATCGTGCTTTCCAGATCTGTCTGATGTGAAGCTCCATTTTGCTGCTAGTTATATTCTGTTGGCTGGTTGATGAAGCCTTATTTGACTAGCTCTGGAAAAGCCTTCCAGAACCCTCTGCAGAGTGAAATGCCACAGTAGTTGCTTCAGTTTCCTCGAGTGCCTTTGTTCTTGTATAATTGGTTGAAATTATGTCACACACATCGTGTGGAACAGAACTTTCTCCCTAATGGAATTGAACGACATAGAGGCGTCAAAACAAAGTAGGGTTTTCCGTACATGTATAGCCTTGACTGGTATTCCATTCCTCCAGCGGCTTTCAGGGCTACAATGCGAGTCAATGGCCTTTTCAAGAAACATGACAGATAGCTGCAGATGATCATTAAGCACAGGCAGAGGGAGATATCTGGATCACATGGGTATAGTTAGAGTAGCCAATCTGTCCAGTGAGTCATTTGCGTCTTCAAATCAGTGACTACTCTCCCATTTGTGGATCTCAAGAAGCAAGTTTTCTCGTGCTGCGCTTGAGTGTTCTCCTGATGATAATCAGCATGAAGGTTATCATTGTCACTAGCATCTATATTTCTTTATATGGATTGGTGCAGTACCTGTAGGGACAGTACCTTTCTGCATCCTGCACAACTGTCTTCTCCAGTATTGGACTGGCATATGCCTTAGTGTAAAGACACAGTTTACACGCCAGGAGAGCTGTTCTGTTTGTTTTGATGACAGGACTCATTTCTGTAAAGTTGGATCTCAGTCCTGTTCATGATGCTTTCTTTGCGAGATCTGGTCACTGCAGTTTTGTTGTTAACTGTATCTCTGTGTGCAGGCATTTCAGTTCTTCATCATTGCTACTGACTGAGCCTTCAGATGGAAGAGACTGCACAAAGTTTCAGCATTTTTGCTATTCTCCATCAGTTCCTTGTGTCTGGCATGCTAATGGGTAGTATGCCACTATATGTGGACATGTTTGTTTATCATGTTTATGCTTTCATCTGACATGTGCTGGTGTGCACCTTGAAAAGATGATGTTAGCAACACAGTGTCAAATCTCTGTACCACGTCCAAGAAGCTGTCCATTTAGCCAATGCCAGAAAATGAGTCTGATCCAGATTCGCCAGGGAAATGACTTGTCTCGGGGTGGCAAATGCCTCAGAATATCACCTGGAGTATTGAGGAAGTGATCTTCCTTTTCAGCATTGACGCAGAAGATTGGTCAGCAAGCAGTCAGCGTTGACAAAACTTCCCGCTGCTGGAGCAAAGTGAAATGATGCATTTAAAGGATATGATAGGCAATTTGATTACCTGTCATTCTGTTAGTGACAACAAAACATGGCTTACAGTGGACATCTGAATTTTGGTCATGCCAGTTAAAAGCATAATTTGCCTCATTTATTGATTCAGTGTCAACCAATCATAGTGAATTTGAGAGCACCAAAGTCAATATTGTGTAGCCTGTAAGAACATGAGAGCTGGGAACAGGGAGTAGGCCATTCAGCCCAATGAATCTGCTCTGCCATTTGATACGACCATGGCTGAACTTATCTCAGCCTCAACTCTCCAGTCCTATCATTATCCATAACCCTTCAACACATCACTAATTAAAAATCTTCTATCTCCTCCTTAAATTTACTCCATGTCCCTGCAATAATGAATTCCACAGATTATTTCCCCATTTAGAGAAGTGATTTCTCCTCATCTATGTTTTAAAATCTGCTACCCTTTATCCTAAAGCTATGCTTTCTCGTTTTAAGTTGCCCCACTGGAGAAAACGTACTCTCTACGTTGACTTGCGAACCCCTTTTCTTATCTTTCATGCCTCTCCATCAGCCTGAATCATTCCTCACTCATTCCCACTGAATCACTGTGAAGCCAATTCCATGTCCTAATCTCACCCTGAACCAATTCCATATTAATCACATTGCCATAACTGCTTCCATAGCTGGATTAAAATCTCAACATATTCAGAAATTCACGCTTCCTCATCATGGCCCAGAATGAATCCAAGAGTAATCTGATCCTCTCTGATCAGACTGCTTCCCTAAATCCCCTAATTCTATCTGATACAAAACACTCTTTCACCTCTAATCAGAATGTGACTCGCAATTTCCATTTCTATCGGATAATGGATTCCCTTGCCCTCTAATCGGATAGTTTGTGGTTATCCATTCATTATTACTGATTGACGCCTGCTTGGTCACTGACAGGAATTCACACTCTCCAATGGCTACGTTCCGTTGAGGTCAGTGATGACGGCTCTGTGAAGAGATCAATGCGATTTGGATTTGACGGGAAGGACTTCATTAGTTTAGAGCCAGACAGAATGAGATGGGTCGCAGCCAATCACTTTGCAGTGAAGACTAAATATAAATGGGATTCAGATGAATCTTGGAACAAGTATTGGAGATGGCAATTGGAAACAGAACTATTTGACCTTTCAAATAATTACTTGCGAGTTGGAAAGGAATATTTCAAAAGGAAAGGTATGTATTTCAGTTTTGATCCCATGTTCTGCTCTAACCTCACTGATCTATGTAACTGCTGTCCCATTCCATTCAGTGTCTGTCTATTGTTTCTGTTCTCACCCTTTCCCATCACAGTTCAGCCTGAAGTGTTCATCTCCAGGAGTGAGCCCAAATCTTCAGGACAAGCCGTCCACTCGCTCCTGTCTGGACACTGGATTTTATCCTGTAGACATCGAGGTGACCTGGCTAAGGAATGGGGAGGTCATGTCCGAGACACAATCCTCGGGGATTCGACCGAACCACGATGGGACTCATCAGATCCAGAAAGAGATATTGAATCATTGCTGGGGATGAGGATCAATATTCCTGCCAAACTGAACACAGCAGCCTGGCAGAGGCCAAGCTGTATCAGTGGGGTAAGAATATGATGTATTTATGTGTTTATGACAGATTGTAGGTCAGAGGACACTGGTTCACTACCTCGCCTGCACATATACACCTTTCTCCCTATACTTTCTTGTTGTGTTGGTCTCACCTGAGTTGAGTATTCCAATTTTAAGTTTGTCAAGGTCTCTTGTTCCTGAGTTTTCAAGTCTTTTGATGGAGATTTTCACATTCCCACTGCCCTGTTGTTGGTGAATTATTCACCAGTTTCACTCTGAAATGACCCCACCGTAATTACATGAAGACTTTCTTGCATTCCAGGCTTCAGCACTGGACATGGGCCCTGACTGTTCAACACCCAGTCAGTTAGAGACTGGTCAGACCCTAAAAGAGGAAGGTCTGGACCCCTCAGAATTCCTGACTCATTAAATGGGATTTTTTTCGGGAAGTTTCAACTTCCAATTGACAATTACTTAGCATCTGGAACCCTCTGAAAAGGTCTCCAGTTCTGAGTTAGAGTCGGAGACTTTGCAGAGCTCTGACTCACCTCAATACTAATACGGGAAGCGTGAAAGAGATTAAAAGCTTCTTTAATTCCTAATATGATGATGCTGCCACTTTCAAAGGTTATTTTATCCTTTTGTTTTGAAGAGCGGTTATAAGGCATATGTGCTGCTAAAGACAACTTCAGCAAACAACTTGGCTTTTCTCAGGGTGTTAGAACATTGACAGAGCTGACGAGCTGCTTTCAGATCCAGATTTCCCAGTTTCGGTATTAACAGTAGCATCAGAAGCCAATGGGCCTTAAGAGTTCGGAGCTTCAGTGAATGCCTCCCGGCTATTACTGTCTCTGATTATTTTCTTAATGTTGTTCCCTCCTAGATTGGAGGACTGAGTGTAAGAATCTGTGTCTGAATTTGCCTTTTTGCCAAAGCGTGTATTTATGGGATGTTAATATATTGGAACAATTAATTAGCAATAGGTACTGTACTCTGTTATTCGGTTACAGTTTTCAATAGTTAAATTATTCTAAATTCCTTTTCCTTTTGTTTGTATTTTAAATGCAGTGTTCAAATCAAGTGTGTTTTGCTTAACATAGTGTAGTTTGACCAATTGCATCGCATCTGGAACAGGCCACTTCATATCTACTTTTAAAATAAGAAATAGTTTAAACCCAGGCTATCTTCTTAAAAGATAATAAAATGTGAGGCTGAATGAACACAGCAGGCCAAGCAGCATCTCAGGAACACAAAAGCTGACGTTTCGGGCCTAGACCCTTCATCAGAGAATGGGGAGGTCATGTCCGAGACACAATCCTCGGGGATTCGACCGAACCACGACGGGACCCATCAGATCCAGAAAGAGATTTGAATCAGTGCTGGGGATGAGGATCAATACTCCTGTCAAATTCAACACAGCAGCCTGGCAGAGGCCAAGCTGTATCAGTGGGGTAAGAATATGATGTATTTATGTGTTTATGACAGATTGTAGGTCAGAGGACACTGGTTCACTACCTCTCTGATGAAGGGCCTAGGCCCGAAACGTCAGCTTTTGTGCTCCTGAGATGCTGCTTGGCCTGCTGTGTTCATCCAGCCTCACATTTTATTATCTTGGAATTCTCCAGCATCTGCAGTTCCCATTAGCTCTGATACTATCTTCTTAAAAAACCATTTTGCGGGGGTCTAGTCTGGTCCATAACACGAGGGAACTATAAAACTGACCATCTCCAAACCTACTGCTCAACACCCACTTCACGCACTGTCGAGGATATCTGGTTAGCATGGGCAAGTTGGATTGAAGGATCTGTTTCCATGCTGTGTGGCTGTATGACGCCATTCCCTCAAACACATGTCCTGACAATCCGCAAGCAATGCTTGATCTTGCCCCAGCACCAGCACCAGTTCACCAGCTCCAGATGCCTGTCTGACTTGCAACGCATCACCCCAGCCAGCCGATTGAAACGCAACACACAATACCGCCCCCGCTGCGTCCATCCCCGCTTGCCCGCTGGACCTCTAACATGATCCCTTCACTGCCCCACTACGGCACCCAAACAACATTCCATTGTCACTCAATATCCCTGACACTCACCAGTGAGACCCCCAACTGACCCTTGCCCAGCAACCCAAGAACTGAATCTTTGGGATAACTCAGTACACCCCTTCAACCATTCACTCACTGCTCCAGCTCAACCCTGGTCCACCTACCCCTCCACCACCAGCAAGGACCGGACACAGATGTCAGGGAGAATGTGAACTGAGAAGGTAACCCCTAGGATGGGCACCACAAGATGTTTGCACCCCCATCAGTGGGATCTTTAATGACTTCAGTGGAGAATGCCATTGGGAGAGGGTCAAACCAGCATTTCAATGAATCCCGTCAATTCCCAAAGGGCAGGAGCAGGTAAAATCAGCGCAAAGCTGGAAATAAATCCAGGAACAGCAAGAATCCTGACCTATTTCCAATGTGTTTCAGAAATTCCCAAAAGCAGTTGGCGACTCTCCTACCTCGGAGGTTTCATTGCATCGATGATCTTTCTATTGGCTGTTATTGTTGGGATAATCGGAATAATCATCTGGAAAAGGCCATGGAGAGGTAAGAATCGGTGAGCGAGAGGGGGATGTGAAACTGAGGGTACAGAGAGAGTCAGGGGGTATCTTCAGGACTGGAGCACACGACACTGAATGGAACTGATTAAACTCCCACACACAGATACACATGTATAAACATAGCTTAGCCTCTGTTTGATCTTCCTTTGTGTGAGCAGCCCAGACCAGGTCTAATATTGATCATTAAACCCAGCACACACATTAACATCCCCACTGACTGAACATGGATGCAATGGGAGAAATCACCAGAATCTCCATGAAGTGTAAGGGTGGAGGGGATTGTGGGAATGAGAATTTATTCCACAATCACTGTAAAATTGTATTTTGGCACTCTCACCTAGATAAATTAAGATCTCTACCTTAATTAGTTTGTACAGTTTGGATTACTTAATACTTTGGCCAGACCCTCAGCATGCGGATCCTCTACCCATGATGTATTCATTTGGTTTGACTCCAGCATCACGCTACTTTTAATTTTTTGGAATTATCTCTCTGCCAAATTTAATCGGATTATAGGTCATTCCTTCACTTGTTATTCAGCTGTTCACACTTTACTCACACCATCTGACACTTCTGGTCACCTGCAGAGACGTATTACTCGACGCTCCACTCGCACCATTTGTGTGATCTTTTGACCTCTCTTATAAATTCAGTGCCTGTGTGCTTCTTACTTCACCTGACAAAGGGGCTATGCTCCAAAACCTTGTGATTTCAAATGAACCTGTTTTACTATGACATGGTGTTGTGTGAATCCTGACTTTGTCCACCCCAGTCCAACACCGGCACTTCCACATCAATCTCCATTCCCTCACACTTGTTGTGTTCTCACTGAGAATGGATTAGTTCCCTTTCTAATGGACATTTATTTTGTTCTGCAGATTCACTAAGTGGGACCTACGCCACAGCTCGTGGTAAGTATTTGAAGGGACAGGGTATTGGGAATGATGGGTAGGGCATTGGAAGGTGTGCAGTTATATTTGCCTGGTGTTGTTGAGGGTGGCATGTCAGTCTCCTCTCAGTGCTGTTCCTCAACCACCACTCTTTTATCATCCTCTTCAATTCCATGTCCCCAGTGCCTCTCCTTACAATTGTCACCCTCCATGTCCGCCTCTCCCTCCAATCCTTCACCCTTGACTCCCATTTGGCTGTGCTGCAAGATTGTGGTTAGTTAATTGTTGAGGGTGATTGAATGATAGGAGATATCTCACACTGCTTAATTTTATATTTTATTCCATTTCTGACATTCTGTTTTTATTTTCTCACCTTTTGATGCCTCTGTTGCAGCTTCTTCATGATTCAGTAAGTGGCATGTCAACTCCTCCCAACAGACTTATTTCTAACTGATACAGTAAGGAATATGGACACTGGATGCTTGAGTCAATAAAGGTGGAGCTGGAAAAGCACAGCAGGTCAGACAGCATCCAGGGAGCAAGAATGTCAACTTTTCGGGTCAAAGCCCTTCCTCAGGATCGGGGAGTGGCAGGGGAACCCAGAAATAAATAAAGGGAGGATGTTGAGGCTAGGGGGAGGGTAGATGGATGCAGGTAAGGAGATATTGAGATTGGTCAGTGGGAAGGGTGGAAGGGATAGGTGAGTAGGAAGACGGATAGTTTGTGTTGTAGAGAGATTTTGAAGCTGGTGTCCTAGGTATGGGGTTATAGTGATTGGTTAGTGAGAACAGTGGAGCGGATAGGTGATTCAGAAGATGGACAAATTGGGGACGGGGTCAGTTGGAGAGATTTTGAAACCTGTGAAGTTGATATTCAGGCCATTGGGCTCTAAGATCCCAAGGCAAATTATGAGATGCTGTTCCTCCAGTTTACATTTGACCTCACCCTGAGAGTGGAGGAAGCCACGGATGGTCAAGGGACTCGGTGAGGGGTGGGTAGTGGGGGGGTGGAATTAAAATGGATGGCAACTACAAGGTCGGGTTGGTTGGTGAGTGCAGAGCACAGATACTCTGCAAACCAGTCCTCAAGTCTGCGATTTGTCTCCCTGATGCAAAGGAGGCCGCGTCGGGAGCAACGGATTCAGTGGATGAGATGAGATGAAAAGCAGGTGAACTTGTGCCAGATTTGGAAGGATTGTTTGGGGCCTTGGACAGAGGTGAGATGGGAGGTGACAGGCTGTTGCAGTGAAGGGTACCAGGTGTGGTGGAGGGGTTGGTGGGGAGTGAGAGAGCTTACGAGGCAGTCATGGAGCTGAACGGTCCCTGTGGAAAGCAGACAGGGGTGGGGAGGGAAATATCTTTTTGGTGTTGGGGTCTGACTTTAGGTGGTGGGAATGTCAGAGGACGATGTGTTGTATATAGAGGTTGGAGGCTATGTGCGGACTAATGGGACTGTCTCATTATTGTCGGGGGAGAGGGTTCGAGGGCAGAAGTGCAGGAAATGGAGGAAATGTGGTTGAGGTCATCCTTCATAACGGAGATAGGGAAACTACAGTCTCTAAAGCAGGATACCTGGGAAGTCCTAGAGTAGAACGCCTCACCCTGGGAGCAGATGTAGCAGAGGAGTTGAGTATGGGACAGAATTCTAGCAGGAGGGCGGGTAAGAGGAGGTGTAGTTGAGGTAATTGTGGGAGTCAGTGGATTTGAAATGGATACCAGTCATGAGTCAGTTCCCAGAGATGGAGATGGAGAGGTCCAGGAAGGTGATAAGCTAGTGTCGAAGTGGTAAAGGAAGGCACAGTGGAAGCTAAAAATGTGTAAAAAAATGTTCAACCTGAGCAGGAGTTGATTGAGAATGTATAGATATCAGGAGGAGCAGGGAGAGAAATTAAGATTGAAAGAGATAAAGGAACAGGCCAATCTTTGGTAAGAGATGAGGAGCTATGTAATTCAGTCAGACTATCGCCAGAAAAGATAGTAAGGTGTGGAATTCAAGTGGGAAGAACAGTGTTCCTTTATATAAAGTGAGATTGGAGAGTCTGGTGAAAAATGGAGAAGTTGTGGTCGGAGTAACACAGAAATTGTCAGTTCTGAAAATACAGTTTATCCTTTGTAATGATATAGTGGGATCATAGGTAGGAGTGATGCCGACTATGGCTGAAAAGCCAGTGGAAAATCAGACAACTGAGGTATTACAAGAAGTGTATCCTGGTATTTTTCCTGACTGAATGGTAATAAGGTCACAAAGCCATCGGCTGAAACAGGAGGAGAAATTAAGGAGTAAAGATGAGGAAGTTGAAGTTCAGTTGTCAGAAACTACGCTCAGTCAAATGGCTGAGAAAAACACAAGGACAGGTTGAGGAATAAGTTCATGTGTTTAGCCCAGAGAACTGAGCTGGATTACAATGGAAAGATGAAAAACAAAAACAGTTGAATCAAAAAGCGTACACAGAAGAAGAATCTGAGTGTAGCTGGAATGTTACTATCTTAAAAATGATGTCTTAAAGAGGAAACATAGACTATCACATATTCAAGCAGATGAAAAATGGGCAGAAGTACATCAAAGATAATAGGAACTGCTGATGCTGGTGAATCCGCGATACCAAGGTGTGGAGTTGGATGAACACAGCAGGCCAAGCAGCATCTTAGGAGCAGGAACGCTGACGTTTTGGGCCCAAAATGTCAGCTTTCCTTCTAAGATGCTGCTCAACCTGCTGTGTTTATCCAACTCCACACTTGTTATCTCAGAAGTTCATCAAGTTGTGTTACTAGTGGGTTACAGAAAGGAAGTATTGCGGGTAGCACATAGATTATCATAGGAGGCCGTTTCGGAGCTAGAAAACCCCAAGCCAAAATACAAAGGCTTTTTATTTTGGCCTGCACTGCATAAGGATGTGATTGAATTTTGCTGGACATGTCATGCCTGCCAGGTAACAGGAAAACCTCATGCAGTGATTAAGCCAGCCCTTAATACCCATACCTGCATTTGAATACCTGTTACAAGGGCCTTACTTGATTGTGTCGGACCCCGAACTAAAACAAAAAAGTGTTTGTTGACCATAATGAATGAGCCTGCTGGATTTCCAGAGCCACTCCATAATGCAGGATCACAGCTTGTAAGAAAATGTTGCGTAACCCTTCTCCTAGATATGGACTACGATAGCAATACAGTCAGATCAAGAAGCAAATTTTACTTCAGAGTTATTCAAGGAAGTTATGGATAGCTTATTAATAAAAATAATCAAATCCATTGCAAACAATCCAGAAGTACATGGAGCATTATGACGGTGGCATGAAACTTTAAAGACCATGTTGAGAACATATCATCCTGACTCTCCAGGGAATTAGGATAAAGGAATTTCATTTGTACTTTTTGCAATTAGAGATGCACCGAGAGAATCAACTAAAGTCAGCCCATTTGAATTTGTTTTTTGGCATGAGGTGAGACGGCCATTGAAATTAATTAAGGGGAAATTGGTATGTCAGAGTTCAGAGACCACATATTTGGATAGTGTCAAATTTCCGAGAGATATTAAATAGAGTGGGTGAGTTGGCGAGGCAAATTTAAATGTGGTGCAGCATGTGATAAAACAGAAAGCAGACAAGATCAAAAATTTGTAATTTTGCTCATGGAGATAATGCGCTCGTGTAACTCCCAGTGGCAGGTGAACGTTTGAAAGCAAGGTTTTAGTGGCACAGGGTCAAAAGAAATTGAAAGCACTCTTCGAGATGGCATGGTCAAAGTGATTTGCAGTGAATGGAGCAGCATTGCGACGGTGCCAGGCCTGTGTAGTAGTAAATTATTGTGCTTGGACTCTCGCAAAGTCATCTGATTCAAATCCTAGTCCATGCCTGGAAGGTTTTGTTGGGAAAGTGCGACAAGCAACATATATTACTCAGTTGGATTTACTCAGAGGACACTGACAGGTACCTTTATCTAAAAGAGTGAGGGAAATTATAGTTTTTCTGTCACTGAAATGGACTTTACCCATTTACACTCATGCTGTTGCAAGGAAAATTATCAAAGAGAAGTCTTGAGCTCTGTGTTCAGCAGTACAAGTGTTTTTTGTTCAGAGTCTTTTACCACACATGTGGGAGAGGCCAGAGACCAATCCGAATCTGGCTGCCATGTGGATGCAGTTGCCCTTTTAAACACAGCCCACATCAGAAGAGAGGTGAATGACACGATAACTTTCTCCAGCTGAGTACCACATTTTTATAACTTATGCTACCATGGCTCATGATGGAATTCTTCAGTTCCTATCTTCTGCATGACATTCCTCCTCAATAGATCGTTTGTTCTTACATAGTAACACTTGAACACAATCAAAACAACAATTGTATTTCTACTAGTGCATGAGATACGACCCAGATCCATTGGTCTATTTGGGTATCGAGTCTCCATCGCAAATCTGATTTACCCCGCTTGGTTGTTGTAACTCCCTGTTAGTTTGAACTGCATGAATGTTTGAACTTCATTGAATGTTGAGACTAATTACTGTTTGTCTTCAGCAAGGTCTATCCATTAATAGTGATGCTTTGGGTCAGCCCACTGAAAACAACATGATTTAAGTGGCACCTCTTTGATCCGTTCTGGCAATAGCTGCCTGCCATGGATAGATCTGACCAGAGCTTACTGCAAGAAGGACCAACAAAATAATTCGTGCATTGGTGCGATACATTGTAACAACACAATCTGGACAGACTTTGGCTGGCCATTTCATCTCAGCATGACCAGTGATCCCCTCCTTGGTGTCATCTGGTCACGTTAATTCCCTTTTCGGCAGTTTTCATGATAATCCCATCAGTTGGAGTGGCTTTTAGTGATATCCATTTCCCTTCATGGTACCTCCAATATTGTGAACATTTTTAGGGTATGTGCAATTTGTCTCCATGTTTGGAGATGTGTGACACGACCCCTACATAACGTTCCTCCTCAACAGTGTCCTCAGTACCCAATAATCTGCTAACGGAAGTTAAACTGCTAAGATATCCCAAGGGGCATCTTTTCTCCTGCCCATTCTCTCAATTGCTTATCTGTCACCCAGCCGGGAACTTGGCATGTATCCAATTTCAGCTGATCATTGTCAATAGCCAGATGGCACAGGATGTACATGTTTTTTGCCGTATGTTCTTCCTTAGATGTATTAGCCAATCTGTCAAGAAGTGAAATGGCCATATTTTACAGAGGCTTCAAAAAATTCCATGGTGTTTAACGTAACCTGTTCCTGCCATTTCTCATCATCCCTTCTCAGTTCATACAGCTGTGTTGCCAGACCTTTCAGAAATGGCTTAATCCCATCCTTGTCATTGCACATCTCTGCTTCTCCTACATTGTCTGGGAGTTGCATAGCCCATTCAATCACTGATTCAAAGGGTGGCAACCCCATTCCCCTTGCAGGGGTTGACCTCAATTTCATTAGGCTAGGGGAAAATATTCTGATCCATCCTTGTCCAGTCTCTATCAGGGCCTTAGTCAAAATAGCTTTAAGTGTCCAGTTCATTTATTCTACCATATTGATCCTTCAAGTGGTCCAAGACACGGAATTTCTATGTAATACCGAGCAGGGCACAAGCCTGCTTAATCACGTTCCCTGGCCTTGGGGTAGAGATCCTGTAAAATCTATCTGCAATTGCTCCCATGGGCCCCAGGTCTCGGTTTGTAGCTCAATTTTACTTTGATCGCTTTCACTGGCTAATTTCAGTGCTTCCAATTAGGGCTTTTAATTCTGCTACTTGGGCTGAATATCTCCCAGAAATCTGCTTGCCTGCCAGCTTCGTTTCCATTTCCTTCTACCCAGGCCAAAGCAGTGCAGGATGTTCCCTTATATCATTTTCTAAATTCACCTACAAATATCTCCAAAACTCTTCAATTCTTCACGTGCAGATCACCTCACTCAGTAAAATAATATCATACATCGGCTCAGAACTCTCCAGCTCTCTTTCATCTTTACCCAGCTTCAGGATATCCAACCCCAAAGCCCTTGCTTATTTAAATCTAAATTATCCTTACTCCTTACAATTATCCTCACCAAATTATTTTACTGTCAGTTCCTCAAAGGAGTAGGTGTCATTGCGTTGTGAATTAACATGCTTTCTCAATTTACTGGCCACTATAACCATTTCATGCCATACTGTTTGTCAAATTGATGCACATGATTGAAACCTGTTCTTCAGTGCACTATTTCCTCTCTTTTTCTGTATCCGTCTAATTTGGAGTAGACACAGAATTCTTGCACAGTTGCACAGTATCCCTATGCCGAGCCCCACGTTCTTAATTCTTGTTTGACCTTATCAAAAGGATCTGAGATTTTACTTACCTTTCCACAGATGGTCCTGATGCTTTGGGTGGTGGCTTAATCATCACATTCGATTCTCTTAATAAAAAAGACAAGGACACGAGTATCACCAAGAGAAAGCTATCCATTTTGTGCTCTCTTTCCTTTTAACTAGAATGCGTGTAAACCTCAATTGCTGTTGCAGTCTAATAAAAAATATCCCTGTACTATCTTAGAAGAGGCAAAAACATAATTTGATCGTACTTACTCTGAGATGACTGGTTTTTATCAATTACTTGATAACCTACTCCAGATATTTGATGTGTCTGTATAGAAATTTGTCCATGTTCAATATTTCATTCCATTTTAAGAACCACTCTCAATCTTCTGTTCATGCATTTTATGACTTTCCAGAATCCCTTTAATTCAGAGAACTGTTCCCCATGCTAACGTTTTAGAATGCCAGATCATGTGAATCGTAATATAATTTATTTTGATATGCTTTAATGTGTTTAGGCTTAGTGGTTTTGAAATGTCCAGTACTCAGTATATTTGATGTTTTCGTAATACTTCTCCAGTACTGAGATGCAATGTTAAGAGTGGCCTGATGGATTCGGGGTGACTCATCCATCACTGTACTGCAATGTTGAAAGTCTGCAGCCAAGTTTAAAAATTTGAAGCTGTTGGCAAAAGTCTTCTGTCTCTTCAGTTGTCTAAAAACAAAATAGTATCCATCCATTGCACTTCAAGCGCAATGGATTGATTAGTGATAGTTTACTGCTAATCTAAAAGGGTGACTTTTGATATAATTAGTTCAACAGCTCCTCTTTCTCCATTATAGAAAAAAGCCATGTGTTACAGTCCATTTCCAACCAGTGGGACAGTTTATGTCTCTCAGTAAATTTTGCAATTCTTTCAAACACTTTGATTTCAGTTTTCTCACATTTCACTTCAATAATTTTGTTCAAAACAAATTTCTTTTCCAAAATTCCAATTTCCCTATTTCTTCAAGCACATTTTTCTCCAATGGCCATTTAAAATGAGCAAATCTCATCATCCAGAATTAAAGACTAACCCATAATCAAAATAATATTTGGAAGTTAACTCTGACCAGGAAATGAAATTCCAAATATCATTATTCAATCATAAATGTTTTGAAATTAAACATTTCCCAGGATTTCTCCTCCTTCAGTTAGATATATTCCAATCCCAAAAGGTAAATTTTTACCAAGGTTTTGGGAAACAAATTCTAGGTCAGCATTTCAAAGCAGATTTTCATTTGACATGTCCATTACTGATTCCTTCACGTGACACCATCTTAACTGTATACATTCCAAACTGATACAGCCACACACCACACTTTCAAGTCATCGTAGACATTTTGCAAGTGTACCTCAAAGGCCCAGGGAGCAAAATACACAAAGTAAACAAGACAGCGTTTAGCAACCAATGAACAAAGATATAAACAGACCAGACCAGAAAGAGTTAAAACTTTGTTGAGGGAGCATAGCACAAAAAGTTGTTCCCTGTCTCTCTCCACAACTTGAAAACACTTCCTTCCAATCTCAGTTTTAATATTGTGCTTGATATACTGATATTAAGGCAATGTTTTCTTTATTACTGTCCTCTTTTGTAGTCACCCTCTTCGCAAAAAAGACAGCTTTGTGGGGTTCCAATCAGCTTCAACCATCTGGCCAGTCCCCTCAATAACACTCACCTGTCTACTGGGGTTAAAAGGTTCTAAGTTAACTTCCTTCCTCTCCTGGACTGAGGAAGGGTCACTCAACCCAAAACATTAACTCTGACTTCTGTCCACAGTTGCTGAACTTTTCCACCAATTTCAGTTTTGGCCTCTGATTTACAGGGTCTGCTATTCTTTCGGTTTTCCTTTTTTCCCAATTTTTTCTACAGTCCCCAGCAGAGCCATACACATGGGTCTTTCATTCATAGGGTCATCCTACCCATTGTTATCCCTATGTCTATACATGTACACTTCGCCATTGAACAGGTTCCAGTCAATGCCATTGTCCTTACCGCCCCCTGGGTCACTGGGTGCCTCCTCTGCGGCCACCATCCAGACTTCCAGCTTCAAACTCTTGCCGTCTGAGAACCGCCTCCCTCACTGCTCCTCCCTCTCACTGGCCATATTACTGATGCGGGCTGTCAAAAATGCAACCGTCCTGTCATATTTATCTCTTTCTTGTCCCTTCCACCATGCTGTTTTGGCAATTACCCAACCTGCACCAGGAAGGTGTGAGCCCCTCAGCAGCATACCTCATCCTGATCAGCTTCATGATCAGCTTCTGTTATAATCCAGTACTCTTTTATATTAATGCCCCCTTTGAGCCCCATAATATTTTTCCTCTGTTCTTAGACATGATCCCTTCTCGATCCTTTCTGTATACCATGGTCTCATGCATCCTGTTTCCACTGAAGTGTCCTGCAGTGGGACTCAAAACACCTCCCTGGTGCAAACTAGGTCGATCAATTGTCTACTGATCACAGCTCAACTCCTTTTATCCTCTTAGTTCTTTGTGGATGGCAATTTTACAGCCGGGATCGACTACAAGGTTTGCCCTCAATCTAAAAGGGTGGTAGTATTAAACATATCTCCCCAATTCGAACCCACATAGTCAATAGTGGGCCAGTGCAGCACTCTGATTGAACTACCAGTTGCTGTCGGGTGAAATACCAAAGAGGAGTCTTGTTCAGCAGCGTAAGTGATCTTTATTCCGAGCTCTTTTACCACCCGTGTGAGAGCAGCCGGAGAGAGCTCCAAATCTGGCTTTCACACGGGACCCAGTTGTGCTTTTAATGACAGCTCAGATCTGAGATCAGCTGAATACATTTTTATACCTTTCGTGTTACAATAATTACATACAGCATTGATGTCGTTGTCAGCTGCATTTCTCCCTAATCTGTGCATCCAATCCCATTTGAGGCAGCACGGTGGCTCAGTGGCTAGCTCTGCAGCCTCACAGCGCCAGCGACCCGGGTTCGATTCCAGCCTCGGGCAACTGTTTTTGCGGAGTTTGGACATTCTCCCTGTGTCTGTGTGGGTTTTCTCCGGTTTCCTCCCACAGTCCAAAGATGTGCAGGCTAGGTGGATCGGCCATGCTAAATTGCCCGTAGTGTTCAGGGATTTGTGGGTTGGGGGGATGGGTCTGGGTGGGATGCTCCAAGGGGCGGTGTGGACTTGTTGGGCCAAAGGGCCTGTTTCCACACTGTAGGGAATCTAATCTTAACACTTGATCAGTGATGGACAGGGCTAGACCTTCCCGTAATTGCATGATGTCTACCAGATACCTCCATCATCTGTCTTTGGGAATTAAGACTCTTAATGGTGTTCTGGGAAATTAGGGATGAGGAATAAGGAATTTAACAGAAAATAACTGAGAAGTTTATGCCACAAGATCTCACAATTGCAAAAAAAACAAAGCCTTAGTCAACGAAAAGCAATAGAGTAATCAGTTCAAACAATTCTTCAAGTACAGTTTGTGACTCCCTCTTTATGAAGCCAGTTCTACTTTCTACATCATAAATGAGCTCCTTTATACATTATATGACTCACCTTTCCTAGTAGTAACCCTAAGGTATTTTACAGCTCTCTGGCGTTCATTCAGTTTTGCACAGCATTCAAACTTTTTGTTCTGAAGTTGTCATACTGGCCTGGAATTAGTAACCTTTGTTTCTGTCTCTTCAGATGTTGCCTGGCCGGCTGAAAGCATTAAACCTTTTTTGTGGAATCAACCACTGAAAATTATTTACTGACTACTAGCCACAATTATCAGCAACTGATATAAATAACGAGATATTTTTTCTCTTATGTACTGTACCTATAAAATATATAAATGTATAATCCAGTTGAAATCTGACTTTACAGTGCACTGTTCATATTATTTTCTTTCTGCTTATTCAGTGGCATTCTGAGGTTCCTCACTGCAGGTACAATCACAGTTTATACTGGAGATACTTACTTCACGTCAATCGTTTGATGTGGGGAATTTCACACAGTTAGCAGCCCTTCAGTGAACTGTGGAGGAGGGTCTTAGTCTGTGGCCTTTACAGTGACTAGCCCCAGCTTTAGTGTGGCCCTCAGACTGTGGTTCAGGACATTGGCCTGTGTCAATTGGCAACGCACAGTCTCTGATAACTCTCTACTCTGGAGGATCAGCACGTTTGCGGCAGAAACTTCCACCCACCTGTTCGGTTTGTTTTCGGAGACCCTCACGGACCTGCTGCAACAACAAGACACTGACCTGTTTAGTGAAACACAAACCCTTTATTACAAAGCAGATACAAGCTGTGGAGAATCACTGTACTCAACCCGGCACAGAGTGCAGAGCCTCGTAAGTGATTCTCCCCGAGCAGCGGAGACTCCCTGCTTTTTATACTTTACCAAGTGCATAATACATAAAGCAATTTTACATCTCGCATTGACATGATACATGAAACATTCACTGCAACAGACAATGACATGATACAAAACAATGACTACATCGAAAACATAAAGAGACCGGGATATAGTATCGATCGTTCGCGAAGTGGCTTAATGACGGGAGGCGATTCCAAGTTGCCAAAGTAATTTCAAGAAAGTAATTTCAAGCTGCCAAAGTGTCTGGCTTGAACAAAAGCCAATGCCCTGGCTCCTTTGTTTTGAACAGGAGTTACATAATTCAGAAGTCTCACACCTTTACAAACGCTCCTCACTTGACCTTATTTGGTTAACACTTTCCCTTTTATTATCTCATGATCCTCACACTGCAGTTTTAAAACTTCCCAAGTTTTAGGTTTCCCCTCATTATCACAGGCACTGACCCCTTTCCTATGGGCATTATCCACCCAACTGGCCGGTTTTGACTTTTCAGTCAGCTTCTCAGCTCTCTTTCCCCAGAATGACATTAACCCTTTCCAGTGCCTCTTCTGCTTTAGTACATTGATCTATATCCCACGTTCCGCACAATGGCTAATTCTCATTTCCCAATGTTTTGTTTAGGCATGCGGACAGACGTCTGTACTGTACTTCATTTTTGGGGTCATCCCGGCATAACCGATGTAAAGGGGCTCCAACACCCGACTTATCCAGCGTTTGTCCCTTTTTTTTAGCGTTCTCATTTTTTACTTGTTTCTATATACTACAGCAGTGTCCCTAGCCTCAACACCCACTTCAGGGTCCTGACCTTCGTGTGGGGCAGTTCCCCTCTTAACAACCGGTCTGAGGCAGGGTGGTTGAGACAGACAGACACTGTAACTACTCTATACTTATGTCTGAACACATTATACCTTCCCAATCTTATGCTAAACCCCTCCCTTTTCCCATTTACCTGGCCCAGGGACTCTTACCCCGGCCACCGGGGGATTCTAACCTCCCGGATTCTTTACTCAGTTCCGCTGGAGGACTTGAACCTCCCGGATTTCTTTACTAACTTGGGGACTCGAACCTCCAGGCGTCCGGATTTAGCAGTGTTCAAGGCCGTGAGCTGTCTCGGGGTTCCGTCAGTACAGACCCAATGCAGGGACGAGGGGTCGAATGGGTGGCAGGCTGGTGAGAGAGACCAAGGTGAATCGTACCTTGCGGGCCCGTCCGTCTCACTCCACCGATACTCGAACGATCACTTATTCAGCCCTCCACGTGAGACTGCTGTACATGTTGGAGCCCTGCTCGCAACACCAAATGTCAGGTTCGTTTTCGGAGACCCTCACGGACTTGCTGCAACAACAAGACACTGACCTGTTTAGAAAAACACAAATCCTTTTATTACCAAGCAAGTACAAGCTGTGGAGAATTACTGTACTCAAAGCAGCACAGAGTGCAGAGTCTCGCAAGTAATTCTCCCCGAGCAGCGGACAGTCCCTGCCTTTCATACTTTACCAAGTGCATAATACATAAAGCAATTTTACATCTCGCATTGACATGATACATGAAACATTCACTGCAACAGACAATGACATGATACAAAACAATGACTACATCGAAAACATAAAGAGAGCAGGATACAGTATCGATCATTCGCGAAGTGACTGCTAACGGCAGGAGGAGATTCCAAGTTGCCGAAGCGACAGAGTGTAATTTCAAGCTGCCAAAGTGTCTGGCTTGAACAAAAGTCAGTGCCCTGGCCCCTTTGTCAGGAACAGAAGTTACATACTTCAGAAATCTCACACCTTTACAAATGCTCCTCACTTGACCTTATTTGAGACAGTTTCCACATACCCCCGTGCAGGAAGGTAAAGATTTGCACAGTTTAACTCTAATTCTATTCAGGCAGGAAGCTGAAGGCAGTATCTGCAGACCTATGGGTAGGAAGATAAGGAGTTACAAAGTTTTATACCTAATTTCTAGTTGGGCAGCAAGTTTTAAGGCAGTGTCTGCACACTTCTGTGTAAGCAGATAGAAGACATTAATTTATGGAAATACAGAAATCAATGGGACGTTATCCCAATAACATCTCAAAGGGACCCAGCAGTTTTGTTGGGAAGTCACTGAAAGTTTCCAATCAGGTACAGAAAACTATTCAGAAGTTAGTAGAATGCTTATCCTTATTGCAAGAAAACTTGAGGACAGGAGCAAACATGGACAAGCATATGGACGATCATGGAATAGACGGGCTTCAGATTGGTAGGACAGGTCGGCACAACATCGACAAGGGCCTGTACTGTGCTGTATTGTTCTATGTTCTATGAGCAGTGTAGCTTTGCTTTAAATGTGTAGAGGTTTTACATCACACCTGGAGAAGTGTGTGATGTAGCTGTCATGAGACAGACATTACGGTGACAGAGGGAGTGCAATGAAGCTTCCTTAGTCTTGTTCCCAGGGTGTAATTGTGTCATATGAAAAGCGATTGGACAAGCTCAGCCTGTATTCTGTACAGTTTTGTGGAGTGAGAAGTGATTTATTTGGAGCATATGCTATACTTAGAGGGACCAACAGGGTGGATGCAGGTCAGATGTTTCCCTGGTTTTGGAGCCTGAAACACGGGGCCACAATTGAAAACAATAAGTTAGATGCTACTCAGGTCCAAAAACGAATACAATTTAAATGTATTTTTGACTGAAGGGTTGTGAATTTTTCCATTCCTTTAATAAGGATGCTCAGCTTAGAAATTGATCGATTTCTAAAGGCATACATCGTCATGTGGATGATAGTGAGTGAAAAGTCTTTAAGTGTTTGATCAGGCACTTTAAATGGTGGGGGAGACTCAGCAGGCTGAATGGCCTACTTCTGTTTCTCTGTTTGTAAGAATACTTAAATGGAGAGAAGTCAACTTCAATGGGGGAAATATTGGTACTATGGAAACAAACTGGAGTCAAACACAGGTAGGGAAAATGATAGGTGAACAAAGATGGGGTAGTTCGGCACAGTCAAATCTATTTTCTCAATAGCAAACGTAAGACAAACAAAAACAGGCCTTCTTTGGAAGACAAAAGACATTGAAATGCTGACAGCTGAAACTTTCAGTTCCTGAAAGTTGAAGGATGCAAATACCATTCCATTACTCAAGAATTGAGTGAGAGAGAAAACTGGAAACTACAGATATCCTAATAACATTTGCAGCGAAAGTTGTAGAACTTATTATGAAGGATGGGATAAATAAACATCTAGCTGTTAATGATTGGATTGGAATAGTCAGCATGGATTTGCAAATGAGAATTGTTAAGAGAGTCAATGGACATCACATACTGAGTTTTCAGAATATTAGCGAGTTTTGAGAAGATTTGTAGCTCAGGTTGAGGTTCTGGATGTGAGTTTGCTCGCTGAGCTGGAAGGTTAGTTTTCAGACGTTTCGTCACCATTCTAGGTAACATCATCAGTGAGCCTCCGACGAAGGCTTCGTCGGAGGCTCACTGATGATGTTACCTACAATGGTGACGAAACGTCTGAAAAGTAACCTTTTCAGAATATGTTTGAGAAATCCCCTTAAGAGGCTGGTTAGAAAGACGAAAGCTCACGTGATAGAAGATAATGTACTGGCATGGGTTAATGTATGGTGAACACAGGGAAGGCAATGGCCTTGTGGTATCAGTTCCTGAAAATTTTCAATAAAGTTCTTAGCAAGAGTCATCTAGGCTCAAAACATTAGCTTGATCTCTTTCCATTGATGCTGCCTAACTGTTGTGAGTTCCAGCATTTTTTTTGCTTTTGTTATTAAATCAATATGTTGCATTTATCTTTACCGAAGTTTCTGTCCAGGCTGTGCTGAAAGAAGAGGTACTTCAGACACTTGAAAGGTTTTAAATTGATAAGGAGGATGTATTTGATAGTCTGTCTTTACTTAAAGTGGATTAGGCATCAGAACTGATGAGATACATCTGAGGATACTGAGAGAAGTAAGAATGGAAACTGAGAAGCACTGGCCAGAATTGTCAATCTTTCTTTTGATAGGAAATAAGATGCAATGATTAATGAGTAGTTCTAAAGATTAATTGATGTTTTTCAGGCTGGCCCAAGGTTTAGAGTGGAGTGTTTGGACCATTGTTTTTCCTGATATATGTAATGACCTGGATCTTGGAGGAGAGGAGATTATTTCAAAGTTTGTGGATGAAATTTGATGTTCTTGCTGATTGGAATTTTACTTCTTAACCTCGCTTCTTCAGATGCTTCTACTGGATTGCAAGAGGCACAGGGCATCTAATTCATTTAGAAATGGACTCTGACTTTTTAATTAAAAGTCATTAGCTTACAGAAACGGTTAAAGGGAAAAAATAAACCGGCTCTCTGCAGGCATGAAGTGGGTTTTGACTGTAGAGATCAGAGAGCAAGCCTCTGAGCTGCGGAGATCTGATTCCTTCTTTGAATCTTCTTCCAGACCCAAGCTGTCCAGTTACTTGAGATCCAGTTATATAGTTTTTGGCAAACAAAAGGCCTTTTTCATCAATAACTTATCACACATATATAGACCAATCAACTTGTAGCTATCCAGAGCTCCATTCGAATACAGAATTCCTGGGGTCTAGCAGATTATAAGCTAAACTTTAATTACTGCTCATTCAAACAGCTGTATAAGCGCTCCTTATGATGAGTGTCAGGTTAGCTGTTTTCCATAATATCGTTATAGAAAGCTAGTTTAAAAACAGCTTTCTCATTTCAGTCCACGATTCAAAACTTAACAAAAATGAAATGATATGGTCCACTCAGTTGGAAGTGGAGAGCCTGAACAGGGTTAGTATTGTAGGGAATTGGGTGGATGAGAGTGAGTGACGCAAGATGATGCACACACTTTTGAGAGGGGTAGAGCATCATCCAGGCAGCTCCAGGCTTTCAGTGCTCATTTGAATGCCAGGCGGTGCGATAGTGTCAAACACACAGTGAAACAGTGTCAGGTACACAGATACAGAGTCAGGCAAGCTACCGTTCACGTATAATTGAGAACATGTGATGAAAGTTTACCTCCAGCAGAGCATTTAGCCTGATACAGAAACACATATATTTTCTTTTGTAACACAGGAAACAAAGTGTGGATATTGTGGTGCTGAAAAATTTAACAAACATTCATAACAGCTAACTATTATGTACAAAGAACAGATTAAATCAGTAAGCATTGAGCAGCATGCTTCCAATAACGTGTCATTTTTTAAGTGGTCTGAGATAAGAGGAGTCTGAAATCTTTATAGCATCAGTTCACATTCTAGGGGACAGTGATACTGTCTGACCACAGGGTAGAACATTAATACCATTTCAGCAATACCACAGCATGACCACCTGTTCCAGTGACCACCACCTTCGCCAAGTGAAGTGAAGAAATCCATTCAGGCACAGAAATTATAGGCAGAGCGATCAATGTGCAGAGAGGGACACTGCTCTAAAAGTTTGTAACTTCAAATAAACCTGTTGCACTAGAACCTGCTGTTGTGACTTCTGACCATGCCCAGGCCAGTCTAACACCGACACTTCCACATCATTCCACCAAAGTTCAACTTCACATTTTTGTACATTACGTCCATTTTCAATGCTCTTGACCAAGGACAAACCTTGTCAAACTCTTCATGGATCCAATTAAAAGCTTCCTTACAGCAAATAGTCCTGCCTGGGCGACTCAAACCAGCAAGTTTGGAAATACCACATTTCGACAGGGCGTAATAATTGGAACATCAAAACTGATCTTTGTAGTAACTGCATAGTCAAAGCCCACCCAATGTGAGAATGACTCGCTCATTTGTTCCCACTTTCTGCTTTCTGTCTGCAGTCCAATCATTAATCCATGCCAATACCATACCTCCTATCTGATGTGATTTAATCTTTCTGACCAGCCTCCTCAAGAAGGGAGGAATATTGACTCTTAGTTTTCAGGACACTTTTGCAAGTTACGTATTCTATGTGCATTGGTTCTCTTTTTCACAATTCTGTTTTAACGAAACTCCAAGATTATACAGCATGATTTCCCATTTACAGATCTGATCATTAGCAACCAGATGTTTGTCCCATCCTTCACAGTAGATTTTAATATTCCCCTAATGCTGATGTAAAGTTAATAGGTCTGTAATTCCCTGTTTTTTGCTCTCTCACTCCCTTCTTAAATCATGAGGTCACACTTGCTACCTTCCAATCAGCAGGAATAGATAATAAGATAATAAGAATTATCATTTATCTTCATAGCTGACTCCTTCATAAAGACTCAGGTCCTGGGGATAAGTTGACTTTCAGCAACATGTGTAAGGAGGTTGTACTGGAGAAATTAATGTGTATTCCCTTCTTTTTAAGCTCTTCGTTCTCCCTAGTAATTTGGATCTCTACTTCCACAAGACCACTGGTATCTTCCTCATTGGAAACAGACACAAAGCCATCACTCCATTTCTTTGCCAATTCTATATTTCCCCATTATAAATTCTGACACTTATTTCCATGTATGTCTGAATCTAACCTTGTGTACATGCATGTGTCTCACAGGTACCATGGACTGTAATGAGCCATCTCTTTACTAACAATGAAAGAATATTTACAGTAACTTGAAATGTATTTTCTCAGGATTCATCTAACACAGCGTTACAGACTCGGACATGCTTGGTCAGACTTGCAGAAGATAATTGCAGACATTTGTTTTTTTAAACCATTATCTATCTTTTAATATTTTAATGTGTAAGACACCGTAACGTGTAATCTGGTGAAAAGTATGACTGAGTTGATAAAATCCCATCACCGGAGTGTCAACAGGTCAGGGACACTTTACAATTCTGTCCTGTTAACCTTTCGAGGATTGTATTGCTATGGTGCACATTGCACAATGTTCCCCTGCAGGAAGCACTGACCCTTCAGCCCACAGACCAGATGGTGCCAGAAATTGTTGAAAAGGAGGATGTGACTGGATCCCATCCTCACGGGGCACCTGAGGAAACCCAAACTGCGGTTGCCAGGGTGGTTCGAGAGCAGCAGAGGGGTGATGGACTTCCCCAGGAAGTCAGAGAGAAGAGACGTGGAAATGGAGAGGGAAGCAATGGACATTTTTTAGTTCAGGACCAAAAGGACTTTGCAGAACATTTGTGGCAGATATTGCTGAACAGTGTCAACTTCATCTGCTCAGGTCAAAACCTTTCAGATCATTTGTATTAACGAGCAGCTTTTCTACTTTAGAAACTGTAATATCTGAATGTTTCATGTCAATAAAAATTACATTATATGATTTGAAATGACTCCAGGCCAATCTGTAAATTAAAAATGGGCTGCAATACAACTGAAACAATTTATAATAGAACTCTCTCCTTGAATGAGGCATTTCCTCAAAATGAAACAGTAAAAACCCACCCTCTTATCTGTGTCTGAGGGTCAATCTCACAGGACAGGATGGAGGCAGATAAAGGTATCTGCCCTGCCACAGCTGCCACCCTCATGCCTCCTGCATCACCCCCATGCCCATGTCCTGCCCTTCTTGTGCCAGATCCATGCCCAGCAGCTGAGAACTCATCACTGAGGAGCTTCTGGCCAGAAGATACATCCATGAGATGTCCTGTGCTGTCTCTGTTTCTGTACTCAGAGCTGTCAGGAGAGCTTCTGTTGGGCTTCTTTGTATTACTGCTGGAGCAGCTGTATCAATCTCCTGTGTTAGCACTGGCCCCTGGTTATGGGGGCTTGCAGTATCCTCCATGTGGACATAAGGATTGAGATTGGTGTGATTTGTACCAGGCAATGACTCAGGAATGCCTTTTCTCCAAAGGCTCAGCTGCTGAGAAGCCCTTGTCTGAATCTCCCTCATCGCCTGTCTGTTCAAGCGCAGAGAGTCAAGATGCTTGTCATGTTGAGACACCAGTGCATTCCTTAGGTCAGGAGGGAACATCTCTTACAGCAAGTGTCCACATGTGGTCCCTGTGTCATTGAAGATCATGGAGAAAGTCTTTGAACTGTTGGATGTTCCTCCACCCTCGACAGATCAAACCAGTTTATCTCTCACAACCTCCCAGTAACCGCACACCATCATCTTCATGGTGCCCTACTTATCAATCATTGAACTGTGAACATATGTTAAATAAACATCACTTTGTGCTTCCTCATTGTTTAAGGGAAGCTTGGTCGTATCCTCAACAGTCTTCAAGATCTCCACTTCAGGAATCTGTAATCTGCAATGCAAATTTGAATGAAAGTTGATTCTAAGAGTGTTAAATTACTTAATTCCTTCCGCACTAACTCTGCTAGCCACAGACAGTTCTATTGGCCATCCCAGTCTCTGTGATCTCCTTCACCAACAGTATAATATTACAATGTAAAAGCAACATACTGTGGATGCTGGAAATCTGAAACAAAATGAGACAGTGTTGGAGAAACTCAGCAGATATGGCAGCAACGATGTAGAGAGAAACATTAAATATTTCACATTGAATGACACTGCTTCATTTCAAAGTAGTCATTGAATGTGAAACTTTAACTCTGTTTCTCTATCCATAAATGCTGCTAGACTGGCCGAATTTATCCAGCACTTTGTGCTTCTATAATTTTTCAAGGTGCTCTACATTGATCAATACTGAGAAACTGGTGACACTTCACCTCCTCTTTGGGATATGTGTTGAAGTTTCGCTTATCAAACTATAGCAATGTGTTTGTCACAGCTGATGTAATCTTCTACTCTGTAAACAGGTGATTGAATAAATGCTGATAGAGCGCAGGGAATGGCACTAATGCATGACATTAAACTTCCCGCAGTTCATCCAAACTGAAGGCCAGTGGTTGCTGATTGCAACAGCCACAAGCTGCTGTGTGAGTGAAGTAGCCCTTTCTGTGAAAACATTCCTAAACAATTCATAGGAAGCCAATCACTGAAAATTATTTAGTGATTATAAACCATAACTATCAGCATTTGTAATGAAACATTGATGAATAGCAAAATTATATATTTTTCTGTCAAACTACCTTAGTTGTAAAATTGGTGCAGATATTTGCAGCAAAGTTCAAGTTCAAAGTAAATTGCAAAATTGAGAAGTTTCCCACAATACAAAAGGATGCTCTCAGTTGCCTCAGGACATTCTTTCATTTCAGGTCAATCATTCAGCCACTGAATGCAGTGAAGCTGAGAAAGTGTCAGGGGGAAGCCATCAGGAAAGACCCTCCGGTGACACTGCTCACATTTGAAGCAGGATGAAAGCAAGACAGGCGAAGGTTTCACTTGAGGAATCGAGATCCAACACTGCAGTTCTGGGATGAACTGAACAATCTGTGGAAACACATTTCCAGGAAGATTGATCACAATCCTGAATGAACTGGGATTGATATGGAAAGGTGGACAATGATGTCCTTAAACTCACTGGAATATGATTGTTGCTCCTCGCTGAGGGCCTGGGAATGTCCAGCAGTGGAGCCCAGGAAACCTACGAGGTAATGAATGGACTGACACAACGCAATTACATCAGGGTTGGGGTGGGGAGGGGTGGCAGTGAAATTAGTCTGATAGGCTTTAATAGTGTCTGGGAGGGTGAGGCAGGATCAGGAAGGGAGTGAGTTTAATCTGGTGGGTTTTAACAGTGTCTGGGAGGGTGAGGCAGTATCAGGAAGGGAGTGAATTTAGTCTGTTGGGTTTTAACAGTGTCTGGGGGGGCAAGGTAGGGTCAGGAAGGGAGTGAATTTAGTCTGGTGAGTTTTAACAGTGTCTGGGGGTGGTGAGGCAGGATCAGGAAGGGAGTGAATTTAGTCTGGTGGGTTTAAACAGTGTCCGGGAGGGTGAGACAGGATCAGGAAGGGAGTGAATTTAGTCTGGTGGGTTTAAACAGTGTCCGGGAGGGTGAGGCAGGATCAGGAAGGGAGTGAATTTAGTCTGGTGGGTTTTAACAGTGTCTGGGAGGGTGAGACTGGGTCAGGAAGGGGGTGAGTTTAGTCTGGTGGGTTTTAACAGT
Source organism: Stegostoma tigrinum (assembly GCF_030684315.1). Classification (NCBI taxonomy): domain Eukaryota; kingdom Metazoa; phylum Chordata; class Chondrichthyes; order Orectolobiformes; family Stegostomatidae; genus Stegostoma; species Stegostoma tigrinum. Next base: position 6,111,339 of record NC_081387.1, read on the forward strand.
GTCTGGGAGGGTGAGACTGGGTCTGGAGGGGAGTGAAAAATAACTTACCTCCAATGATGGATTTGTAAAAGTGTCACTTACTGAATCATCAAAGAGCTGAAACAGGGATATCAGAAAATGAAAAAATGAATGTTATATTAGAAATGAAATAATATATCAAATTACTGTAAAATTGCGAGTGGATGATGGCAAATTTAAAATGTAAGGGATTTAAATGAAATGGAATAGAAGGGGTGAAGATGAGGAAGATGAGAATAGAAGACTGGGGTGTGATGGACTGGTCCATGAGGGAGGTGGACTGTGCCACTCTGAGTAGCCTATATCTCAATGTAAATTTACAACTTCCACTCCCTTCTCCATCATTCGCAACACTGTCCACTCAGTCACTTACTGTGAGCTGCTGTGTAGGCCCCACTTGGTGACTCTGCAAGAGCAAAATAAATGTTTGTCAGAGTGTGGAATAATCCATTCTCAGAAAATAAGAACACAAGTGTGAGGGAATGGAGATTGTGGAAAAAATTCTCATTCCCACCCACCCTTCCATTCTTCCACCTTATGGAAATTCTGGAGATCACCTCCATTAAATCGATATTCACTCAGTGAGGATGTCAGTGTGTAGGATGTGTTTAATGATCAATATTAGACTTGGCCTGGGCCAGTCACACAAAGGAGGATAAGAGAATTAGACATGTTTGTGCATGTGTGGGAACTCAATCAGTTCCATTCAACACAGTGCCCTGTACTGTCAGTACTCTGTTCCCTCAGTTCTACATTCCCCTCTCTCTGATTCTTACCTTTTCCAGATGATTATTCTCATTATCTGAACAGCAACAACCAGTGGAATGATTATTGATGCAATGAGACTTCCAAGATGAGTGAGTTTCCAATTGCTTTCTGGGATTTCTGAAATATATTTGCACAATATCAGGATTGTCTCTCTTCCTGGATCCATTCCTAGTTCTGTGATGATTGGGGACAATTTTAACTGATCCCACATATTGGGAATTGATGGGATCAGCTGAAATGCCAATTTGACTCCCTCCCTCTCCAGTGATGTCCCTAAAGATCCCATTGATGGGGGTGTAAACATCATGATGTCCCAATCCCATGGTTAGCTTCCCGGACAGTTCGGTTCCCATTCTCCCCAAAGTGGCTGTACCCTGTCCTTGTTCAATCCCCAGGGTTAAATTGGACAGCCCAGGACTCAGCATCACTGATGGTTTTCACATCAAACTTCAGAGGCTTGAGGAATGGCCTGACTGTGGGAAACTGGGCTGAGCTGATAGTGTGGAAAACGACTGAGTAACAAAACAAACACTTTGAAAGATGTACTTGGTCCGACGCAACCCCAGGATTTAGTCTGAACTACTGCAGTGAACCCACTGTCATCAAGTCATGAAAAAAGTGAGAGAATCCAGCTCTAAGAAAAGCTTCCACAAATATCCAGAGATTGAGGTACAGGCATTTGGACAAGGATCAGCTGATCAAACAGAGTGTGGATGTGTTTGTGAAGGGCAGCTCACGTCTGACTCATCTCAGTGAATTTGATGAAGAATCCACAAACATGGTGGATAAGGAGTGTCTCTGGATTGTTCTTATGGATTACCAAATGGTCCATGACAAAGTTCCACACTACAGATTACTGACGATAATATGAGTGCATGGAATTCATAGGAGGAGAAAGATACAAATTAGGATTAGGAGTCAATCTTTCAGCCGCTGAGGTCTTTGCTGCCATTTGATAATAGTATGACTGATCAGATTTTCACTTTGACTTGCTTTCATCAAGAATCTTTCTCCCTTGGCCTTAAAAATATTAATGACCGTACTTCCACTGTTATCTGGAGAAGAGCATTCAAATGTCTCATGGACAGACAAGGTGGAGGGAAATTTTTTTCCTCATATTTTTAATCTTTGTCTCACTCCAGTTTTAGTCTCCATATAAGGAGAGACATCAGTTCAGCATCCCCCATGACCTTGGGATATTACATTTTGCAATACCATCACCTTGATTTTTCTAAACTCTATGTTGCCTGATAACATTCCTGTGTAGGGTTTTGAGACAACCTAATGACATTAAAACTGCTAGATAAATTGAATTTGCTGTTGATTTTCTGGCTTTCCTCCTTATGCTCATACTCATATACCATGAACAGAACACTCCCCACTGTCCCTCCTTTATTTAACATATTTCCAGTAATTCATTAAGGTTTCTTAAACAGTAGCTTCCAAACATCTTCCATTGATTGTTGGGTTCAAGTTCAGGAACTCCCTCCCTAGCCCTACTGTGGGTGCACCGATCTCACGTAGACTGCAGTTGTTTAAGAAGGCAGATCACCAGCACCACCTTCTGAAGGGCAACTGTGGATAGAGAATAAATGTCAACCTCATTAGCAATGCTCACATCACAGATACCAAAAAAACCCCTTCGATCCTGGATGTCCAGCACCCAATCTTCGTCATCTTTCAATCAAATTGTCTCTGTCTCTGTGACAGGCACAACATTGAATTGCCACACAACAATTCATCTGTATCTGACTAATTCTAATTACCAAACCCTGTTTATTCATCTTCCTGCAGAGCAACTCTGATTTAGACTCTAAGGAGTCAAAAGGCCTTATCCTCTTACGACACACTCACAATCCAGTTCCTTACCCCACTGATAGAACTTGGCCTCTGCCAGGCTGCTGTGTTCAATTCGACTGGAATATCGATCCTCATTCCCCGCACTGATTTCAATCTCTTTCTGGATCTGATGGGTCCCATCATGGTTCGGTCGAATCCCCGAGGATTGTGTCTCGGACATGACCTCTCCGTTCCTTAGTCAGGTCACCTTGATGTCTACAGGATAAAATCCAGTGACCAGGCAGGAGAGGGTGAGTGGTTTGTCCTGACAATTGGGCTCACTCCTGGAGATGAACACTTCAGGCTGAACTGTGATGGGAAAGGGTGAAAAAAATCAAACAATAGACAGTCACTGAATGGAATGGGAAAATGGTTTCATAGATCAGCATAATTAGATCAAAGCATTCAATCAAAATTGAAATATACACCTTTTCTTTTGAAATAGTCGTTTCCAGATTGCAGACATGAATGTAAAGTCAGGACAAATTCTTCTTCTAAACTTATTTTCCAGAACTTGTTCCAGGATGCATCAGAATTCCACTTTTCTTTCAGTTTCACTGCGATGCGATTTGATGCAATCCATCCCATTCTGTCTGGCTCTAAACTAATGAAATCCTTTCCATCCAATCCAAATCTCATCGATCTCTTCATGGAGCCGTCATCACTGACCTCAACAGAAGGTATCCATTGGAGAGTATGAATTCCTGTCAGTGACCAAACGGGCATCAATCAGCAATAATTAATAGAAAATCACAAACTGGTTGATCAGAGGTGAAAGCTGACCTAGGATCAGCTAGAAATGGGGGATTAGAGTCACAGTCTGAACAGTGACAAATGAGATCTGGTATTAAATGGAAATGGAACAGCAAATCCAATAGTGAATGATGTCAGGGGATGATTTGAATGGAGTGACCCAGGGGTCAGTGCTGGGGGATGGACAGTGTGGAGTGACCCAGGGGTCAGTGCTGGGGGATGGACTGTGTGGAGTGACCCAGGGGTCAGTGCTGGGGGATGGACTGATTGGAGTGACCCAGGGGTCAGTGCTGGGGGATGGGCTGTGTGAAGTGACCCAGGGGTCAGTGCTGGGGGATGGACAGTGTGGAGTGACCCAGGGGTCAGTGCTGGGGGATGGGCTGTGTGAAGTGACCCAGGGGTCAGTGCTGGGGGATGGACAGTGTGGAGTGACCCAGGGGTCAGTGCTGGGGGATGGACAGTGTGGAGTGACCCAGGGGTCAGTGCTGGGGGATGGACAGTGTGGAGTGACCCAGGTGTCAGTACTGGGAGATGAACAGATTCATGGTGTCCCACACACCACATCCCACCCTTTCACAGTCTGCCATATAATGATAGCTGTGTAGCTGTCTGGCACCATTAAACAGGACAGTCAGTGGGGGATTGTGTGTCACTGATCTTTCAAATTGACCGATTTGCAATCTCCATTATCATATTCAGATTCTCCATCACTGTTTCTGAGCATCTGATTGCTATACTTGTGAGATGTTCCCAGTATTCCACATTGAATGAATTGGATTAAAAACTGTTGCCTGGGAATGCACTGATGGATATCACTGGCTGATTAGCTGACTTGGATGCCATGAATAATCCCAACACTTGTAACCTTGGTAAAGTCAGTGATTCCATGCACAGCCATGTGGAAGACTTCAAATTTGCTAATATCTGAAAACAAATTGAAGAGACATGTTAGTGAACATTGATGAGCCTGATGAAAGTGAGGATCTATTTACATAGTGAGAATCTTCAAATATCCACCACTTTATCACATTGTCAGAATCCTGTCTGATATTATGAACAGAAACAGATTGAACTGGGTCAAAATGCTGCAGCCTCTCAGAACAGAATAAACACAGAATCAGATACTCAGATAATCAACTGAGCAAATGTAGACACAGGCACAATCCAGGGATCGATGTGTTAAACAGAAGATCACTAACCTGGAGCAGGAGCCTGGAACACACCCAGTCTATCACTAACCAGGAACAGCTGTCTGGAATACACTCAGTCTATCACCAAACTAAAACCGTAGTTAGGGAACATAGAGAGAAAGATATCGAGGAGACCCTCCTCACCGGACAACATCTCGAGTGAGAAACTCAGGAAAACGCAAGGACAAGTCTACAGTTTATCGCCATAATCAGGAAAGATGTGGAGTGAGTTCTGACTGAAATGAAGAGAAACTAGAATATTTGGGAGGATGAAGTGTGAGACCATGGGGGACAGTCACTGTGTTAACAGTCTCTCTGTCAAACAGGGGGGATGGACAATGCAGAGCAGGATCCCCACTGTGTTTCACTGAGCTATTTAACCACCCCTTTATACACAGCCAGTAGCATGCTGGTGTCTGAGATAACCTGACCTATTCAATTATGTAGGCATCACAGCTGAGTATGGGGTGGGTTAAACATGGAGTATCCTTCTCCTCCCTGTAGTGTTTACAAGATTCAGGCCACGAGCGATGAAGCTGTTGGGCATTTCCCAATCAATGTGAAAATTAAAATTGTCCATGCGAATCATTTTCTATTTGCTCTGAGCTTCTCTGATGTTAGAGTTTCCACATCCTGGTGTGAGGAGACCTGGATACAAATCCCATCAGAGTCTCCCAGACTGCGCTTCCTTCAGTGTGTAAAATATCAGGCTGGCTGTATTACAGGCGGCTGGTCAAACAGCCCCGATTTCAAACTCTCACCAAGAGATTCACATTCACCCCAGAGACAGAGAGAGAGAGAGAGAGAGAGAGAGAGAGAGAGACAGAGAGAGAGAGGATGGAAAGCTGAATTCTGTACTTACCGGGAGAGACCCAGGAAAAACATAGGGAGATGAAGACAATGATCAGCAACATTCTGGGAATCCACTGTCCCTATTCCAATCAGGGACTGGGAATAAAACACCTCGAGGGGAGAATATCTACTGTTAAGGACTGCAAAAAAAAAGAAAAAAATAACATTTGTCAATACTCTCTTTTAAACCTTGTCAAAGTTTCTGAATGTCATGCATTTAGACTGTTGCAACAGACAATCAATGATCACTGTGTATCAGAAAAGTACCCACAAAAGGGAGAAAGATTCACCTGCAACCAATGAGGAGGAAGCTCAAACTCAGGGTAAGATTAACACAGTGAAATAGGAACTAAGGCATGAATTTCAGAGCCCTTACCCACACCACACCCTTGTTAAGTATTGAGAAACATTCACAGAGAAAGACACACAGGCCCTAAAATGTGGGCAGCTCACATACTTAATGATATCAAGTCACATATTAACAAATTCTATTCACTGCCCATTTTGAAAACAATTATTTTCGATAATCTTTTTTTTTAAAACCTACAATATCAATAATGAAGAAACAAACATGCAATTGGTCTGATTACAACTGACTGTAAATAAAGTCCAGTAGCTATTTTAGAATGCCCTCTGAATCATCTTCTTGGCTCTGTTTGGTATACGGTTTCAGACAGTTTCATTTTGACTCAGGACTTAAAGTAGATTCTGGAACAAAAACAGAAGTAGGTGAAAGCTCAGCAGAAATTTGGGAAATTAACGATTTACGGAGTCGACGTTTCCTCACAACTCAGGATTCCGGAGTCCCGGATCTGAAACATTAACTCTGATTTTTTCTTCCCAGATGCTCCCAGACCTGCTGAGCTTCCAGTAACTTTTGTTTTTGTTCCTGATTTACAGCATTTGCAGTTCTTTCAGTTTCCGTTTAAAGTAGATGTTTTTTATACTTAGAATTGGAAACTTCACATACAGAATTGTGATCATCGCACACTTTGTGATCTGTTCATGTGATCATGTGGAATGTGCTTGTGCTTTGGTTTATCCATTACTGGAATCCTGTGATCTGCAGGACACTTTTTGCTTTTCTGTCAATGTGTATGATAGATCTTTCGGTTCCGAGTACTTCAACTAAATTGCCACATGCCACTTGCAAAACACCATCAAGCTGATTTTGTCTGAAACTACATTGCCTCTCATTTGCATGGTACAGCTCCTTTTGATGGCTTATTGCATTCAACTTGAACAGTTAAGTTTGGTAAAACCAAACATGAACGTTTTCTTACAGACAAGAAAAAACTGCAGATGCTGGAATCCAAGGTAGACAAACAAGAGGCTGGAAGAACACAAGACGGGCAACAATTGGAAGAAAGGAGCAGTCAACATTTTGGGTATTGCCCTTCTTCAGGAGTGGATGTGGGGTTAGGGGGATCTGCGATAAATTGGGTTGGAGGGGTGGGTGGTTATGGTGGTGGAATGGTGTTGCTAGGTTAACACTGGTGGTAGGTCCAGCCTGCTTGGTCAATGAGAGAGATGAATCCGGTTGGTGGCTGGAAGGGAGACTCACAAGGTGGAATGGAAGGGAGGAGGTGGGGCTGGAAACGGAGGCAGGGATGGGTGGGAAGGTTATTTGAAACTGGAGAACTCAATGTTGAGTCCTCCGGGCTGCAGGGGCCCCAGACAGAAGATAAGGTGTTGTTCTTCAAAATTGCATTCCGAGTCACTGTGACACAGAAGGAGGCTGAGGATGGACACGTTGGAGAGGGAGTGGGACGGGGAGTTGAAATAGGCGGTGACTAGGAGGTTAGGCTGGCCTGGCAAAGATGCTTGGTAAAACGGACACCTAGTCTACGTTTGGTCTTAACAATGTAGAGAAGACCACAACGGGAACACTGGATTCAATAGATTAGATTGGAGGAGATGCAGATGAAGTTCTGTCTCACTTGGAAGGGCTTTTTAAGGCCCTGAAGAGAGGTGATGTGTGGGTAGGTGCTGCATCTTTTATGGTACCCGGTGGTTTGGAGTAATTGGGGTGGGGAGAGTGGTGTGAACTAGGGAATGGTAAAGGAAATGGTTCTTGCAAAAGGCAGACAGGGGTGGTGTCTAATTAGAGTTGGCAGAAGTGTTTGAGAATGAAACGTTCGATGCGGATGGGATAGAAAGTGAGGATAAGGGGGACCCTGCTTTAATTATGTTTGGGTGGGGTGGTTAAGAGCTGTGGTGTGGGTAATGGAGGAGGTGTGGTGGAGGGCTATCTGGAAGAGAGAGCAGGGAATAAGAGCTGCAGACATCTGGGATGCTTGGGATGGGACATGTCCATGTCAGACCGATATAGATGGAGGAACTGGGAAAACAGGATGGAGATTTTACAGGATACAGGGTGGGAGGAGGTGTAGCCTTGGTAGCTATGAGTGTCTGTGGGTTTATAGTAAATGTCAGTCCGTAAATTGTCACCAGAAATGGAAACGGAGAGGTCAGGAAAGGAGAGAGCGGACTGTGAGTTATTGGCGAAGTCGATGAACTGCTCCAGTTCAGCCTGGGTGGAGGATGCTGCACTGTTGCGATCGTCAATGTCACGGGGGAAGAGTTGGGGAACAGCGCCGGTGCACGTACTGAAGAGGGACAGCTCAACATAGCCAACAAACAGGCAGCCTCAGCTGGGGCGCATGCAAGTGCCATGGCAACACCCTGGATTGGGGAAAGTGGGAAGGTTTGACGGAAAAGTTAGTGAGAGTGAAGAATTAGTTCAGTGAGGTGGTGGGGGTGGGGGTGTTTCTGGCTGGATCCGTTGGGGAGGGAAAACTGAGGGCCTGTAGGTCATCTTTGTGGGGTATAGACACGTGTAGCGATTGAACATTCATAGTAAAGATGAAGCTCTGGGGGCCAGGGAACTGAGAGTTATCTCTGAGAGGTGGACGGCGTGGTTTGTGTCCCAGATGAAGGTGGGGAGTGCCTGGACCAAGGGGGAGAGAATGGAGTCGAGGTGGGAAGAGGTGGTTTTGGTGGGGAAGGGGTATGCGGAGACAATGGATTGGCCAGGGCAGTTGGGCTTGTGGATCTTGAGGAGAAGGTTGAAGCAGGCAGAGAGGGGCTGTGGGACTATGGAGCTGGGGGCAGCTGAGGGGAGATCATCGGTCATCGGCAGTGTGGGAGACGGTGGCTGGAAAGGGAAGCGAGGATGGGTGGGAAGGTTATTTGAAACTGGAGAACTCAATGTTGAGTCCTCCGGGCCATAGTAGGGTCATGGTCAAGGCAAAGATAGGACATGGTGTCTGACAATTGACCTCTGTGATATAGAGGTCCGTCCTCCAGACTGCCCCACCTTTCATGGCAGGTTTGACAGTGAAATAGGGATTGGTGTCGAGAGAGTGGAGCGCTGCATGGTTGGAGGGGAAAAGTTTGAAGGGTGCAAGGGGGTTGGGTGGAGAAATTGAGGCGATGAGTGTCACTTTGGCAATTAGCAATGAGGAGGTCCAGGGAGTACAAGAGGATGGCAGTGGGTGTCCAAGAGGAGGCGAGAGATTGGAGGTGGGAGAAAGGGTCCTGGAGGGTGAATGTTTTCTTGATGATCCCTTCATTGAAAGCTCATCTGGTACATACCTTACAGTGGAGTGTGAAGCTGTTCAATTACTTCAGCAGGAAATTAGCCAGCTCTGTTTCATACTGAACTTTGAACTGTTCTGACAATGCCATCTTTGGCAGGGCAGCCTCAAAAATGTCCATCTTTTTCATCCACCAAGGATTCCCAGCCACTTAGCCGTGTTCAACCCATCTCACATACTTCTGCCCTCACCCCTTCCCTTCCTCCCCACAACGATAGGTTTCCCTGGTTCCCCACTTACCACCCTGCCAGCTTCCACATCCATAGCATTGTAAGAAGCCATTCCATCGCCTCCAACAAGATACCAGGACAAGACACATATTCCCATTCCCTCATTGTCAGCATTCTACAGGGATCTTGTCCTCTGGGATACTCTGGTCTACTCCTCCTTCATTCCCAACACGCCCACAAATTCCCACAGCATCTTCCCCTGCAATTGCAGGAAGTATAATACCTGCCCGGTTACTTCCTCCTTCCTCACTATCCAAGGCCTGCAGGCACACCTCCCTGATGATGCAGCAACTCACTTGCAGTTAATTCAATCCAACCTCCTGTATTCACTGCTCACAATGTGGTCTCCTCTGCGTGGGCAATGTGAAATGCAGGCTGGGTGACTGCTCTTCAGAACACTTAGGTTCTGTCTGTAAAAACGATCCTGAGCTTCCTGTTGCCTGGCACTTCAACACCCCATCATGCTCCCAGGTCAACACTTCTGTTACAGGCCCGCTGCAGTGTTCCAGTGAGCCTCGGCACAAGCTCGAAGAACAGCATCTTCATTTTCTGCTTGGGCAGCCTGCAGTCTCGAGAGGTCAATATCAAGTTCAATAACTTCAGAAACTCATGGCATCAGGCCCCAAAAACCCATCAGTTCCTCAAAATACAGGAGTCATTGCAGTTCCCTGGATACTCAAACAGACTTGCATTATTTTTGCTGCTTGTCGTACTCAGTCACTCCGTTATAGTGTGTGACATACAGGGCTGGCCTACTGCAGCCTTGCTGGCAAGATACGTGCTGTCAATCATACCCTGCACTTTTAGGAACCTGGGCATTGCTACAAAACGCCTGGTTCTTCCTTTGATAGGATGCTGCAGTTCATGCTAACACTATATATTGTCCAACCCATATCACAATGCGTCTGTGAATACCCATGTGCAATGATGGGCGGCAAACTGCAATTTCACGCATATTACTGCGCACAAGCTGAAACGATCCAGTCACAAGGAAAGTCAGAGCAAAGACTACTGCCAGGGATACTGGCAATCGTTAACAATCCATCAGACCCGGCTCCATCACTGCATTGTGCAGGTCCTCTGCCAGCTTGGCAGGTCACAGAGAGAGGACACTGTTTATCTTGAGAAACTCAGTCTTCTCTGGTACGACTGCTCTGACATTGCCAAGTCCCCCATTCTAACTCTGTGCACACAGTTAAATGTGCATCTAGGCACATCTCTGTTGCAACAGCAGCCCTCCTCACCCTGTGCAGGTTGGGCACCGCCAATCAAACCATGTGGGTCCTTTTCCCAGGGTATTTGGACGTACCACCACCCCACTGCCTACTCCTTACCCTCCATAACTCTCCTCCTCCCTTTCACCTGTCCCTCTCCCATTCCTTCTTCTCCATGAGCCCTTTACAGATAGTGCTTCCCAAACTCTCCCACTGTGAGCCCATTTGGAGGCCTAAAGTTCAGCGAGAGGTTAGTGAGGGTCTGATACAGGGGTCGGGGGTTACAGCTGTTACAAAAGCAAAATACAGAGGTTACTGGAATTCAAAAACAGACATAGAAAGTGCAGGAGAAACTCAGCTGGACTGGCAGAATCAGTGCAGAGAGAAACAGAGTGAGTGTTTCAAGTCTGACAGGACGTCTTCAGAACTGACAGATATTAGACTGGGCCACAGGACTCTCATGGCTCTGACTGCCTCAGGACCTCTGATTCGACTGAGCCTCCTCACGGGACACCATCCCCAACCCCATCCCCCACTTAGCACCCACTCCGGGCTCCCTCCTCACCCAGCTATTCTCCAATGGGCACCCACCCAGGATACCTTCCAAACACTCCATCCCCAGTTGAGCAACTCCTCGGGGCTCCGTCCCCACCCTCCATTCCCCAATGAGCACCCACCCGGGGCTCCCTCCACACTCCCGTTCCCCACTGAGCACTTACCCGGGGCTCCCTCCACTCCCCCATTCCCCACTGAGCACCTACCTGGGGTTCCCTCCATACCCCCGTTCCCCACTGAGCACCTACCTGGGGCTCCATCCACACCCTCCATTCCCCACCGAGCACGTACCCGGGGATCCCTCCATACCCCCGTTCCCCACTGAGCACCTACTCGGGGCTCCCTCCACACCCCCGTTTCCCACTGAGCACCTACCCGGGGCTCTCTCCACACCCCCGTTCCCCACTGAGCACCTAACCGAGGCTCCCTCCACACCCCCGTTCCCCACTGAGCACCCACCCCGGGTTGCATCCGCACACTTCACCCTGTATTGAATCCCCACCTGGGGGTCCCTCCCACCCCCATCTCCCTCCCACCCCCATCTCCCTCCCACCCCCATCTCCCTCCCACCCCCATCTCCCTCCCACCCCCATCTCCCTCTGAACACCTACCCAGAGCACCTCCCACCCCCACCTCCCACTGAGCAGCAAACCATGGCTCCCTCCCCACCCTCCATCTCCCACTGAACCCCAACCCGGGGTTACCTCCCCACCCCCACCCCATAATGAGCACCAAGCGGGGCTACCTCCCTACCCCCCATTCCCCACTTATCACCCACCCGGCGCTCTGTCCCCAACTCCCATTTCCCACTGAGCACCCACCCGGGGGTCTGTCCCCAACCTCCATTTCCCACTGAGCACCCACCCGGGACACCCTCGCTTACCCCCCTTCTCCCACTGAGCACCCACCCGGGGCTCTGCCCCCAACCCCCATTTCCCACTGAGCACCCACCCGGGGCTCCCTCCCTTACCCCGCTTCTCCCACTGAGCACCCACCTGGTGCTCCATTCTCAACTCCCATTTCCCACTGAGCACCCACCCGGGACTCCCTCTCCAAACCCCCATTTCCCACTGAAGCCCCACACGGGGCTCCCTCTCCTCCCTCCCTTCTCCCGCTGAGCACCTACCCAGTGCTCCGTCCCCAACTCCCATTTCCCACTGAGCACCCACCCGGGACTCCCTGCCTTACCCGAATTCTCCCACTGAGTACCTACCCGGGGCTCCCTCCCCTATCCCCCATCTCCCACTGAAGCCCCACCCAGGGCTCCATCCCCAACCGCCATCTCCCACTGAAGCCCCACCCGGGACTCCCTCTCCCACCCCTCGTTCTCCACTGATCACCCACTGGGGGCTGCCTACTCCAACACGCCACTGAGCTCCCAATTGGGAATCAAGAACATCACACTTACTCATTGATGGATCCAAACCTACATCCATCTCCATCTCCACCGCCCTCCAACCCCCCAAAACAAGTCACACCTCATCTCCCCGGAAGCTGAAGGGTGGAAGTCAAGCCTTTCCTCAGCCCCGAGCAATCAAACCACCAGGAAACCGATGTGAGAATGCGCCTGGCGCTATCCTAAGGCTGGGAGCCAGGGGGTGAAAGAGCATTCGGCCGCTCAGGAGCTTCACAAGCTTCCCGCGGCCAACATGAACACAGTGGGCAGACCGGGATTTCAAAGCTGCCCGCTCGCAGCGGGGATCAGAGCTTTGTGAGCACACAGTTAGTCCGGCTTTAGGGCAGGAAGGTATGGTCCAGGAGCTTCTTTCACACCTGGATCTGTCTGAACCCTGACTACCCTCCCAAAGTCTGTAAGAAAGAGGAAATTTCCAGGGTCTAACACTGTAATCCCTCGGCTCCTGCTTCACAGTCTGGACCTCAATGAGCCTCCTGGGAACTAGTGACAAACAATTGATTCTCTCCTTAGATAACAAAGTGTGGAGCTGGATGAACACAGCAGGCCAAACAGCATCAGAGGAGCAGGAAAGCTAACGTTTTGGGCCGAGACCCTTCTTTATAAATGGGGGATTCTGAATTGAATAGGGAGAATGCAGAACATAGAACATGACAGCACAGTACAGGCTCTTCGGTCCTCGATGTTGTGCCGACCTGTCATACCGATCTCAAGCCCATCTAACCTACACTATTCCATGTTCGTCCATATGCTTGTTCAATGACGACTTAAATGTACCTAAAGTTAGCGAATCTACTACTGTTGCAGGCAAAGCGTTCCATTCCCTTACTACTCTCTGAGTAAAGAAACTACCTCTGACATCCGTCCTATATCTATCACCCCTCAATTTAAAGCTATGTCTCCTTGTGCTAGCCTTCACCATCCTAGGAAAAAGGCTCTCCCTATCCACCCTATCTAACCCTCTGATTATTTTGTATGTTTCAATTAAGTCACCTCTCAACCTTCTTCTCTCTAATGAAAACAGCCTCAAGTCCCTCAGCCTTTCCTCGTAAGACCTTCCCTCCATACTAGGCAACATCCTAGGAAGTCTCCTCTGCACCCTTTCCAAAGCTTCCACATCCTTCTTATAATGCGGTGCCCAGAACTGTACACAATACTCCAAGTGCGGCCACACCAGAGTTTTGTACAGCTTCACCATAACCTCTTGGTTCCGGAACTCGATCCCAGTATTAATAAAAGCTAAAACACTGTATGCCTTCTTAACAGCCCTGTCAACCTGGGTGGCAACTTTCAAGGATCTGTGTATATGGACACCGAGATCTCTCTGCTCATCTACACTACTAAGAATCTTACCATTTGCCCTGTACTTTGCCTTCCGGTTACTCCTACCAAAGTGCATCACCTCACACTTGTCTGCATTAAACTCCATTTGCCACCTCTCAGCACAGCTCTGCAGCTTATCTATGTCTCTCTGCAACCTACAGCATCCTTTGTCACTAGCCACAACTCCACCGGCCTTAGTGTCATCTACAAATTTACTAACCCATCCTTCTACGCCTTCATCCAGGTCATTGATATAAATGACAAACAGCAGTGGACCCAACACTGACCCTTGCAGTACACCACTAGTAACTGGTCTCCAGGATGAACATTTCCCATCAACTACCACCCTCTGTCTTCTTTCAGCAAGCCAATTTCTGATCCAAACTTCTATATCTCCCAAAATTCTATTCCTCTGCATTTTGTACAATAGCCCATTGTGGGGAACCATATTGAACGCCTTGTTGAAATCTATATACACCGCATCAACCGGTTTACTCTCATCTACCTGTTTGGCCACCTTCTCAAAGAACTCAATAAGGCTCGTGAGGTACGACCTTCCCTTCACAAAACAGTGCTGACTATCCCTAATCAATTTATTCTTTTCTAGATGATTATAAATCCTATCCCTTATAACCTTTTCCAGCACTTTACCAACAACTGAGGTAAGGCTCACTTGTCTATAATTACCAGGGTTGTCTCTACTCCCCTTCTTGAGCAGGAAAACCACATTTGCTATCCTCCAGTCATCTGGCACTATTCCTGTAGACAATGATGAGTTAAAGATCAATGCTAAAGGCTCGGCAACGAGAGGGAGGTGGATAGAAGATGGATAAAGGAGAAGTTAGGCTGAGAGGAGACAGACAGGTCAAAGAGGCGGGGATGGAGCCATAAAGGTGAGTGTACCATTGGGCTGCAGGGTACGCCAGCAAAATATCAGGTTCTCTTCCTGCAGCCTTCAGGTGGCATCGTTGTGGCACTGGAGGAGGCCCAGGATGGACATGTCGTCTGAGGAGTGGGAGGGGGGAGTTGAAATAGTTCGCGACTCGGAGGTGCAGTTGTTTAGTGCGAACCGAACATAGGTGTTCCGCAAAGCCGTCCCCAAGCCTCCTTTCTTAGTACTTGCCTACAGAATTGGATTATCCCCAATGGATTACAGTCCACGTTTAGGCCTTCCCAATTTGGCCCCAACCGTGACAAATGCCACATTCGGAACATCGAGGCCCTTAAAACATGTTTCTCCCTGCGACTCCTGAAACACGCACTCATAGCAATGTGTCAGCATCTCCTGGTACTCCCATCAAGCCTACCCCAGCTTAGAGCCTCCCTCCCCCAGGCCTGCAAACGACCTCTCCTGTTCTTCATTCTTTGCAGGATCCACAGCCTGAACTCACAATTCTACTCAGCTTTATTGGACACTAAAAACCGTGAATACAGTAAGCATACTGATATCTGCCATCCAACATGGGCCTCCTCCACCCCCCACCCCTGCAAAACCCCTACCCACAAACTTGCCCACAATGTTTCCGCAGTCATTGGCCATGTGGCCACTTTCGGACGCCCATGGGTGACGTCACATCCTCCGCTGCCGGGGTACACCACTTCCGGTATAGTGAATGCCATCGACACTGCTGCTGATGCCACCGCCTCCGTTTCTGAGGCCAACCCCACAGACACTGAGGACGCACCTGCTGGCATTGATGCTGCCACCGCAACCAACATCCAGGGCTTACCGACTGACTCCGCTCCGCCCACCGCCGACGCGAATGTCGCTTGGCCCACTGCCGACGTCGGTCTGCCCACCACCAACCACCGACGCCGACATCACTCTGCCCACCGCCAACTACTGACGCCGACGTTCCTCTGCCCACCGCCAACCACTGACGCCGATGTTGCTCTGCCCATCGCCTCAACAGCCAGCAGCTCCAGCCCTTCCGGGTCTTCACCGCCCCCCAGACCTCCCCAAAACTGAGGGCAAATGGTCAGTCCTTAGTAAAGGGCTCACCCCTGTCCCCCTCCACCCACACATCAACGAATACCAGTCACATTTGGACATCGAGCAGTTTTTCCGCCGCCTTCGCCTCCACGCCTACTTCTTTAACCAGGAACCTAACCCTCCCTCCACTGACACCTTCATCCGCCTCCAACACAAATCCTCTTCCTGGACACCATCCCCAGGCCTCCTACCCTCCCTGGACCTCTTCATCTCCAAGTGCCATCGAGACATCAATTGCCTCAACCTCTCCACCCCTCTCACCCACTCCAACCTCTCCCCCGCAGAACGGCAGCCCTCCGCTCCCTCCGTTCCAACCCCAACCTCACCATCGAACCCGCAGACAAGGGTGGCACAGTTGTAATATGGCACACTGACCTCTACATTGCCCAGGGCAGATGCCAACTCTTCGACACCACCTCCTACCGCCCCCTTGATCATGACCCCACCCCCGTTCACCAGCATCTCCCAGACCGTTCACAACCTCATCATCTCAGGTGACCTTGCAGTGAGCCTCCAACCTCACTGTTCCCCAAACCTGCACTGCCCGCTTCTATCTCCTTCCCAAAATCCACAAACCTGACGGCCCTGGTCGACCTATTGTCTTTGCCTGGTCCTGCCCCACGGAACATACTCTACCTATCTCAACTCCATTTTCTCCCCCTTGGTCCAGGAACTCCCTACCTACATCCGTGACATCACCCACACCCTCCACCTCCTCCAAAACTTCCAATTCCTCGGGCCCCAAGACCTCATCTTCACCATGGACGTCCAGTCCCTGTACACCTGTATTCCCCATGCAGATGGCGTCAAGGCCCTCCGCTTCTTCCTGTCCCACAGGCCTGACCAGTCCCCCTCCACTGACACCCTCATCTGCTTAGCCGAACTCGTCCTCACCCTCGACAACTTCTCTTTCAATTCCTCTCATTTCTTACCGACAAAGGGTGGGTGGCCATGGGTACCCGCATGGGCCCAAGCTATGCAGGTTACATGGAACAATCCATCTTACGGACCTACACTGGCCCCATCCCCCACCTCTTCCTCTGTTACATTGATGACTGTACTGGTGCCACCTTGTGCTGCCACGAGGAGCTCAAACAGTTCATCTATTTCAACAACACCTTCCACTCTAACCTTAAGTTCATCTGGTCTATCTCTGATACCTCTCACTCCTTCCTGGACCTCTCTGTTTTCATCTCTGGTAACCATCTGGAAACCAATATCCATTTCAAGCCCACTGACTCCCACAGCTACCTGGAATACACCTCCAGTTTCCTGCAAAAAAGCCCACCCCATTCCCAATTCCTCCACCTCCACCGCATCTGCTCCCAGGATGAGGCATTCCACTCCCGAACACCTCGGACGTCCTTGTTTTTCAAGGAAGGCAACTACCACCCACAGTGGTCGAGAACGCGCTCGATCATGTCTCCTGCATTTCCCGCAACTCATCCCTCACACCCTGTCCCAGCAATAACAACCAAAATAGAATCCCCCTCACCCTCACGTACCACCCGGCCAACCTCCGTATCCAACGCATCATCCTCCGACACTTCTGCCATCTGCAATCCGACCCCACCTTCAAAGACATTTTTCCTTCCACACCCTTATCTGCCTTCCAGAGCGATCACTCTCACTGTGGCTCCCTGGTCCGCTCCACACTCCCCTCCAGCCCCACCACACCCGGCACTTTTCCCTGCAACCGCAGGATGTGCTACACCTGCCCGTACACCTCCCCCCTTCCCCTCATCCCAGCCCTCAAGGAGACTTTCCACAACAAACAGATGTTCATCTGCACATCTGCTAATGTGGTATCTTGTATCTGCTGTTCCTATTGAAGCCTCTCTACATCGGGGAAACCAAGCGGAGGCTTGCGGACCGCTTTGCAGAACACCTACACTCGGTTCACACTAAACAACTGTTCTCCCAGTCACAAACCATTTCAACTCCCCCCTCCCATTCTTCAGACAACATGTCCATCCTGGGCCTCCTGCAGTGCCACAACGATGCCACCCAAAGGTTGAAGGGACAGCACCTCATATTCCGCTTGGGAACCCTGCAGCCCAATGGTATCAATGTGGACTTCACAAACTTCAAAATCTCCCCTTCCCCTACCGCATCCCAAAACCAGCCCAGCTCATCCCCACCCCCCCTAACCTGTCCTTCCTCCCACCTATCCATATACCTTGTTTTTCAAGGAAGGCAAATTCCCCCCACAGGATAACCTATCCTTATTTCCAAATCACAAAACTTCCTAATCCTACTTCATTGATTTAACCAACTCCATCCAACTGTAACTGGTTATTTCCTGGAAGCAGTTATTTCCTCGCTTCGTACTGACTTCTATGATTTAAATTCTTCATCCTAGTTATTTCCAGTGTGGAGAGTGAAATGTTCACTGGCAGATCACCTGCAAAATTGTAACAGTCAATCATGGTTTGAAAATGCTCCAGTTATTAGCAGAGGAACAGATCCTGCTATTCTCAGATTGATTTATAAGGGGGAAGAACGTCCACCTCATTAATCCCCTTTAGCATTTTATATAACTCGGTCAGATGCCACCCATTCTCTCACCTCAAGCCCCACCCCCATCTCCTACCTACTAACCTCATCCTGCCCCCTTGACCTGTCCATCCTCCCTGGACTGACCTATCCCCTCCCTAGCTCCCTATCTACACTCAACTTTTCTGGCCCCACCCCCGCCCCTTTGACCGATCTGTCTCATCTCCACCTATCTTCTTCTCTATCCATCTTCGATCCGGCTCCCACTCTCTCCCCATTTATTTCAGAACCCCCTTCCCCTCCCCCATTTCTGAAGAAGGGTCTAGGCCTGAAACATCAGCTTTCCTGCTCCTCTGATGCTGCTTGGCCTGCTGTGTTCATCCAACTCTACACCTTGTTATCTCAGATTCTCCAGCATCTGCAGTTCCTACTATCTCTAGAGCATTAAGTTTGGGAAGTCACAATGCAGCTGTATAGAAGTTACACTACATTTAGAATATTGTATACAGTTCTGGTCACCACACTGCCAGAAGAATGTGAAGGACTTGGAAAGGCCTCAGAAATGGTTTATCAGGATATTGCCGGGTTTGGCGGGTATTAGGTACAAGGAGAGATTGGAAAAGCTTAGTTTGTTTACAATTAAATGTTGAAGGATGATGGGTAACCTGATAGAAATTTACAAAATTATGAGAGGCATGGATAGGTGGAGTTTAATTCCTTCCCACAGATAGAAATGTCAATCCTGGATTACATACATTTAGTTTAAAAGAGGGTAAGTCTGAAGAAGATGTATAAGGCAATTTTATTCCACAGTGGATGTTGAGTGCCTGGAATGTACAGCTAGACGAGGTGGTGAACATGACACAAAAACAACATTTCAGAAACACCTAGACAGATATATGAATGGGCAGGGAATAGAGGGATACAGGCCATGTAAAAAGCTTTTTTTATTTTAGAAATGTATCTTGTCTCAGTGCAAGCTTGTTGTGACAAAGTGCCTGTTCCAACACTGCACCGTTCTTTGTTCTCTTTGTACTTTGTTTGAAAGTTTTAACTGCTGATTGACCTCACAGGAGTGGGTTATCCAGTTACACTAATTGCACTAATCAACAGATATCACATGGAATACTTTGGCTTGTTTGCTTGGTGTTTTTGTTCATTTATTTTCCAACGAGGTATACACTATCAAGCTAAAACATTGTCAGGTAGATGTCAATGTTGCAGCTCTCCTGGAATTGCCTGATTGGCATTGAAACAAAAGGAACAGTGTTGCTCTTCAGCACTTAGAATTTGTTGTGTAGGCTCTTACGGTTTAAAAACAAATTCAGTCTTTTGCTGCATCTGTCTAGCTATGTATAGTTCTGAAGTATTGTGCACAATTTCTGTCTACTTATTTGAACTTTTGTACATTTCCCTCAATACCTTCTGAGGATGGAGGGTTTATATTATGAAAAATGTGATCTCATTGAAAACATATGCTCTTTGGGAATTGAATAGAGTAGAGAATGGTAAAATGTATTGCATTTCACTTATCATTTCCAAATCCCCTTGAAGTCTAGGGGTGCAGCATAAAATTTGGATGATCTGGAGCTACGTGGTGAATTCAGATATGTTTGTTCCCTCAGTTGGTGCTCATAGTCATTGGTCACCATTCTGACATGAACTTTCAATTCCAGCTTTTATGGATTGAATGTTAAATGTTAAATGCATCAGTTAAATGTTTTGGGTTTTCAACCTATATCCCAGACAATTAGCCTTGGCTTCTGGACAATTAGTCCAAGGATATTAACATTTCACCAGTGTCTCCATTTCAGGTCTGACCAAAAACAGGTGAAAAAATTACTATCCAGGTTGTAATGCAGATATAGCTATCTTAGAGACTCTAAAATAAATGGACAGTTTAAACCATGACTATTTACTGCACCACATTTTCAACACCATTCAGGGACGTGGCAGTTTATTAGTATGTCTACCACCATCCCAGTTGCTTTCATCATTGTTGACATGTTTGAACATCTTGTGCCCCCTTCCCAATGAAACAGCCTGGACACCCTTTAATCTTTGACAATGAAACCACCAGGTTTGTTGTCAGGCAGCTGTCAGAACCAGTCAAAGTTTCAACTTATTTTTATCGTAAATGAAAGACATAGTCCGAAAGTATCATAAAATTGTGAATCTTATAATTGTAATAAATGTGACTGGCATCCATGAGGATAGCATGTGGTGGGATATTCTGTGCAGGGATATTGTAGAATTACATTGGGCGCACAGCACATGAACAGCCCAGTGAATGTAACTAGTTCATGCAAGTATTTGTGTGCCACTTGAGTCTACCTTGAGATCTTTTCTTATTATTCTCAGTCAATATAACTGTCTATTCCCTTCTCCTTTGTATAATCATTTAACAGTAAGAGGAGCCCTGATGCTAGCAGTGAGGAGGAGGAAGACAGCAATAGCTTTGATGCAACCTCCTGGGAGATGGGACCCA
Organism: Stegostoma tigrinum; assembly: GCF_030684315.1. Classification (NCBI taxonomy): domain Eukaryota; kingdom Metazoa; phylum Chordata; class Chondrichthyes; order Orectolobiformes; family Stegostomatidae; genus Stegostoma; species Stegostoma tigrinum. The sequence goes on from NC_081387.1 coordinate 6,132,071, forward strand.
ACATCATGATGAAATTCTCTTCAGCTCTGAATAAGACGGAAACAAAGAGCTTAGTGATAATGGGAACTGCAGATGCTGGAGAATCCAAGATATCAAAGTGTGGAGCTGGATGAACACAGCAGGCCAAGTAGCATCTCAGGAGCACAAAAGCTGACGTTTCGGGCCTAGACCCCCTCTGATGAAGGGTCTAGGCCCGAAATGTCAGCTTTTGTGCTCCTGAGATGCTGCTTGGCCTGCTGTGTTCATCCAGCTCCACACTTTGTTATCTTAACAAAGAGCTTAGGTTTGACAACAGAGGTCCTGAGGGAGTGTCAGTAGCTGCGTGCTGTGGTACAGGGACTGCAGTCTCAGATTAAAATGGGTTTGACAAAATTGAAGGAAATCAGGAAGTCTCAACAAGATTTGAACAACAGATTGATCCGGATGCAAATAAAGATTTTGACTCAGTGATTATGGTCACATTCAAGTACAGAAATATATCAGTGAGGGCGTTACATACATAACCAACTGTCAGAAATTATACCATACCTGTCACCATCCCCGATCGAAGGAAGTGTTCAACGATGGATGCTGGAGAATCAGTCCAAATAAATGTATCTGGTTTGATCATGTCAGCAAAAAGCACTGATTTGAATATGAAACCAGAAAGGAGAACAGAACATGCAGAGAGCTGAAGGAAAAGTATGAGAAGGTCTCTAGTGAAAAGATGGAACAGCAGAAAATCATGAAGAAACTTCAGCAGGAGGTAGATGATGTGCACAGTGTGGGGTCGAAGCTGAAAACATCATCTCAGTGCATTCTAAGACTTGAGGAAATCGGTCTCAGACCAAACCCATTCTTCACCACAGAATACATCGAGCTGTTGATTCAACCCCAGAAAGAGGAGGAAAACCCTGGAGTTAATGGAAAGAATCCAGTCACTGAATGAAATCAAACAACAGGCTGAGACAATGGCAAAAATAACCAGGAAAGAGGAGCTGCTGACAAACAAATCCAAAGATGAACGAGCAAATGGAAGGCAAGATCTTGAAGAGAGGCTTTCTGATGTTTGCAGTTAGGTCCAGTCTTCAAAATAGCTCCATCTCACGCTCGAATAAATAAAAGCAATAATGAAACATTTAATTAACAATGATATCATACAATTGTATCAAATATCTGAAGCAAATTGGTTCTCTCTGTTAATGAAAGAATTCATTTACAAATAATAAAACTTCCTAATCCTCCTTCATTGATTTAACCAACTCCATCCAACTGTCACTGGTTATTTCCTGGGAGCAGTTATTTCCTCGCTTCGTACTGACTTCTATGATTTAAATTCTTCATCCTAGTTATTTCCAGTGTGGAGAGTGAGATGTTCACTGGCAGGTCTCCTGCAAACTTGTAACAGTCAATCATGGTTTGAAAATGCTCCAGTTATTAGCATAGGAACAGATCCTGCTATTCTCAGATTGATTTATAAGGAGGAAGAACGTCCACCTCATTAATCCCCTTTAGCATTTTATATAACTCGGTCTGATCCCAACCCCCCACCCCGCCTTTATTCTTCTGAACTGCAGGGAGTACAATTCCAATCTATTCAAATGATTCTCATAAGTCAGCCCTTTCGTCCCTGGAATCATTCTGGTAGACCTCCCTTGAACTACCTTCGGTGCAGCTACATCTATCCTCAAGTAAAGAAACCAAAGCTGGATGCAATACTCAAGGCATTAGGAAGACCACGCCTGATGAATTTGAAACAATGCTTCTTTATTTCTTCAATCCAGTCCTTTTGCAATGAATGCCATGATACCATTTGCCTTTCTTATACATGCTGCATCTGCATAACTAGTCTCTATCATTCATGTACAAAGATGCCTGATCCTTCTGCATTGACACAGTTTGATTTTGATTCCCATTTAAGTAAAAATTTTCATTTTTATTCTTCTGGCCATAATGGACAATGTCGTACTTATCCACATGAAACTACATCTGACAGATTCTGACCCATTCCCTCAACCTATCAACATCCATCTCTAAACTCTTTATCTCCTCATTACTGCCTGCTTTCCCACCTATTTCAGTATCATTCATGAATTTTGTATTGTTACACTTTGTCCCTGCTTTCAGATCATTTATATAGACTGTAAATAGTTGAGGTCTGAGAACTGAACCCTGTGGCACCCCAATAGTTCCAATTCACCATCCAGATAAGGACATATGTATCCCGATCATCTGCGTTCTGTCTGTCAGCCAATCCTCTATCCAAGCCAACACCCAATGCTTAACCCCCTGAGATCTAGCCTTGTCAGACATCTTCTGGAAGTTCTACTATATCATACCCACCACTTTCCCAATATCCACCACTTCCCCATTATCCACATTGCCGGTTACATCCTCAAAAAATGCAGCAGGTTTGTAAAGCATGATATACCCTTCAAGAAACTGCACTGACACTGGTGAATTGAGCTTTGTTTTTCCAAGCGTGCCAGTCATCTCCTTTACAATTGACTCTCACTATAGAGGTCAAACTAGGTGGCCGACAATTTCCCACTTTTTGCCTCTCTCTTTTTTTGATTAAGAGTGTCAGATTAACAAGTTTCCAATTCATTGGCACCTGCCTGGAATCCAGGGAATGTCGGAATAGTGGTACCACTGTGGCTTAGCTGACGAATCAGTGCTCTTCCATGTTGTGCAGCACTAAGAGGAAAGACTGAAGGAGACGATGGCACAAGAATGAATCTTGGACGAGGCATTTCAAATGACCACTATAAAGAGTGACTGGGCAGCAGCACAACAGATTGAGCTACCTGAGTCCAAAAGGGCATAGCTGCTAGACTGGGTCTGCAGTAGGTGATGCATGTAAAATATACTCATCCTATCTTGTGATGTGAAAAATCTGCACATTGTGAAATTAAGGATTGAGTTTATCGCTAAGTTTTGGATCCAGAGACAGAGAATCTGATCTGTTTTACATTCACTTCAACGGATTAAGAGGATTTTTGTCTGTCAGAAGCAGTCAGACCTACAGTCTAGGGATAGTAGGAACTGCTGATGCTGGAGAATCTGCGGTAATAAGGTGTACAGCTGAATGAACACAGCAGGCCGAGCACCATCAGAGGAGCAGGAAAGCTGATGTTTCGGGTCTAGATCCTTTTGATGCGCTGTGACTAGACTTTCCATACAGACAGACAAACACATGAACAAGGAACAAGAGTAGGCAACTTGACACTCATTACTTGCTCCAACGTTCAGTAAGACAACGCTTGCTCTGCTTTTAACCTCAACTCTACATTCCTGCATTTCACCATCTCCTTGGTGATCAAGATTTTCCTGACCTCTGTTTTAAAAATATTTAATGATTCTGCATCCACTGGCTTTTGAGGAAGGGAATTCAAAGACTCCCAATCCTCTGAGAAAAAACTTATTTTTAAACTATGATCCCCAGGTCTCAATTTACTTACAAGAGGAAACACCCTCTCAACATTCACTTGCTGAAGTCCCCTCAGGGAATAAAATTAAGCCAAATCTGACTCTTCTAAATTCAAGAGAATTCAGTCCTAGCCCAACCAGTCTTTCCTCGTAAGACAATCCACTCATTCCAGATATTGGTATCGTAAACCTTCTCTGAACTGTTTCCAATGTATTAGCATCCTTCTGTGAGATCATGTTGAAAGAACCAGACGACCAAGATCAGTGAGTGGCGAAAACAGCCTCTTTATTGTACATTCACAGCGGCATGATGTGGGGTGAAATAGAATCCCAAATCATATCTCAAAATCAGCATCATTAGACAGAATTTAAGCATACAGTATCATTCTAACACTTCAGTGTTAAGCAGTAGATATTGTACATCAGCTTTCCTGCTCCTCTGATGCTGCCTGGCCTGCTGTGTTCCTCCCGCTCCATACTGTGTTATCTCTGATTCCAGCATCGGCTTTTCTTACTATTTCTGATAATGTACAAAAACTGTTTTGCAGGAAATTGGAGATGGTTTAAACATTTGCTGAATATTAGTGGTTATTGCTGAGTGTTAATGGTTATTTTAATGAGATTAGAGTGTCTCTCTTGTTTGTCCTTGCATAATTCAAAAGATATTAGTCTTGATATTTTTAAGGTTAGAATTTCAATTTTAGTTAAAGGTATCTTGTGTTTTTGTTGAAATAAAAGTCTGTTTTTTGTTGATGGTGTAGAAAGCTCCGCAATAACTTTTCCTTTCACATCCTATGGGGTCATCTGTACATATCCAGTGATATGGCCAAGGAATATGACTTGAATTTTTGTGAATTCACTTTAGCCAGGCTTAGCAACAAGCCTGACTTCTGAAGTCGAGTGAACAATTCCAAAAGACGCTCCAAATGTGTCCAAAAAAAGACAAGATCATCTACTTACACCATACAATTGAATAACCCCCAAATGACCTGATTGGTTAGTCTTTGAAATGCGGCTGGTGCATTTTTCATACCAAATTGCATAACTTTGAACTGGTAGAGTCTATTTGGTGGCATATAAGACAAAATTTCCTTCACTCTTTTCGATAAAGGTACCTTTCAGTATCCTCTGAGTAAGTCAAGCTTAGAAATATAAGTTGCTTGTTCCACCTTCTCAATGCAATCTTTCAATCTTGGAGTAAGGTATAACGCAGATTCTCTCACTGTGTTGTCTTTTTGATCATCCACACACACAATTGTTGAGTACCGTCTGGTGGATACCATCACTGTGGGGGAGCTCCATTCACTGTAACTCATTTGATTATGTCATCCCTGAGCATGCTTTCAAACTCTTTTTGTGCCCATTTTAGTGTAGTAAATCTATAAGGATATTTCTTAATTGGAAAAGCATTTCCTGTATTTACACCATAAGTAATTATTTTCCTACTTCCCAGCTTATTTCCGCATATATCTTTTATGTGATTGCAATTTTCCTCATTGTCCAATTCAGTTTGAGGAAAATCAAATTCAGAACAACAAGCAGGACAGGGGTCTAGGCCCAAAACGTTAGCTTTTGTGCTCCTAAGATGCTGCTTGGCTTGCTGTGTTCATCCAGCTCCACACTTTGTTATCACAGAACATGAATACTGACAATATTACCTGGCAGGGTGACGAAATGTCTGCAATCAAACACACTGGCTCAGCCAACAAGTCTACAACCTTGGTTCTTCCCTCTGAGTTGTCATGAGTAGACATTCTCGTTTCACTTTTCTTTTCTCCCAAAATTTCTTTTCAGTATATTCACACTCATTTTTCTTTCTATGTGGCGTTCTTATCAAAGAAATCGCCTCTCAATTTCCTTTTGATGCAGTGAAGCCCACTATAGCTTTCCTTTAAAAGTGCACGTACCACTGAGAGCATTGTTAACACCTTAGCCCCACAAGCGAAACTACGAATTTTTGAACTCCTGTTTCCACATGGTGTGCTGGTTTCACCTGCTGTCTAGCCAACTCACCCACTTTATTAAATTTCTCCCCAATATTTAACCTGTAGTCCAAATATGTAGTCTCTGAACTCCAACTCATCAATTTTTCCTTAATTAATTTAAGCAGTCCCCTCTCCTCAGGTCCAAATGCTATTCAAGCAGACTGAATTTTGTTGATTCATGAGGTACAATCCAAATCGCAAAGGCTGTACAAATGGAATTCCCTTATCCCAACTGTGATGATATTGTGGCATTAAGGGGAGCATTTTGTCCTTTTTTTTCAGAAGAGGTTTCAAGGCAGAGGCACTGAGCAGTCTACAGGAGCCATGAAACAGCTCGTGTGGCTTTGTGTTTTTTTTAAAAAGTTGAATAAAAGGAGCAGAGGTCAAACTCCTACAGAACCAAGACTTTTAGTTTTTATCTTTCAGCAGTTGCTGTTGGGATCTTGAAGAAGTGGAAGCTGCTTTTCTCTCAGTTACAGCCAAAAGCTGGGGTTCTCTGCCTGCCATTGGAGTTACATGTGAGACAATCTGCTTTCTGAATTCATCTTCTGCCAAGGGTGTGTTTATGGGATGTCACTATATTGGAACGGTTAATTAATAATTGATACTGCATCTATTATTCTGTTAAGTTTTTCAATAGAGTTCAATTATTCTTTCTTTTTTTTGTATTTGAACTACAGTGGATGAATAAAGTGGGTTTAGCTTTAAATCTAGTCGCTTTACCAATCCAATTTTCTGAGTATTTTGAAAGGGTTTAGTCTGGTCCATAACACACTCCCCTGGATAGTCTTGACTATAGGCTCTCAACATAGTTTTTAAAGTTTGATGCCACTGTAATAATGCTCCCTGTAATTCTGGACGGTACACAATTAAGTTAAATTTAAAGTTTTGGCAAAGATCTGTAGCTCAGGCTGAGGGTGAGTTTGCTGACTTGCTCACCAAGCTGGCTTGTTCTCATTCAAAAGTCGCCCCGTGCTAGGTGGCATCATCAGTGGACCCTCCAACAAAGCAGTGTCACTCTACTCTGCTTGGAGTTTAAATTGATACCACCGATGCACAACAAACTCTTCACAATATCAGTGCACTCAGACAATGAAGGCCATCAGTTTAACTGGGACAAGGTAACTGCAGTAGCCCAAGCCAAACATAGACTCACAAGGGAATTCCTAGAGGCATGGTACTCTACCAGTAATGAAATCAACAAACATATAGAATTGGATCCCATACAGATCAAAACCAGAAATGACAGTACTCACTATAACGGACCTGACTGTATATATTCCGAGTACAGTAGAATAACATCGCTTCATCAGGGACAGGGACAGCGATAACAGGATGAAATAGGGACAGCAGTAACAGGATGGGACAAGGATAGCAATAGCAGGATGGTACAGGGACAGCAGTAACAGGATGGGACAGGGACAGCAGTAACAGGATGGGACAGGGACAGCAGTAACAGGATGGTACAGAGACAGCAATAACAGGATGGCACAGGGATAGCTGGAGCAGGATGATACAGGGATAGCAGTAACAGGATGGGACAGGGACAGCAGTAACAGGATGGTACAGGGATAGCAGTAACAGGATGGTACAGGGATAGCGATAACAGGATGGTACAGGGATAGCAGTAACAGGATGGGACAGGGACAGCGATAACAAGATGGTACAGGGATAGCAGTAACAGGATGGTACAGGGACAGCAGTAACAGGATGGTACAGGGACAGCAGTAACAGGATGGGACAGGGACAGCAGTAACAGGATGGGACAGGGACAGCAGTAACAGGATGGTACAGAGACAGCAATAACAGGATGGCACAGGGATAGCTGGAGCAGGATGATACAGGGATAGCAGTAACAGGATGGGACAGGGACAGCAGTAACAGGATGGTACAGGGATAGCAGTAACAGGATGGGACAGGGACAGCGATAACAGGATGGTACAGAGACAGCAGTAACAGGATGGTACAGGGATAGCAGTAACAGGATGGGACAGGGACAGCGATAACAGGATGGGACAGAGACAGCAGTAACAGGATGGTACAGGGATAGCAGTAACAGGATGGTACAGGGATAGCAGTAACAGGATGGGACAGGGACGACAGTAACAGGATGGTACAGGGACAGCAGTAACAGGATGGTACAGGGACAGCAGTAACCGGATGGGATAGGGATAGCAGTAACAGGAAGGGACAGGGACAACAGTTACAGGATGCGACAGCAACAGCAGTAACAGGATGGTACAGGGATAGCAGTAACAGGGTGGGACAGGGACAGCAATAACAGGAATCGGGCAGAGAGACGCTAACAGCATGGGACAGGGACAGCAGTAACAGGATGGTGTAGGGACAGCAGTAATAGGATGGTACAGGGATAGCAGTTACAGGATGGGACAGGGACAGTAGTAACAGGATGGGACAGGGATAGCAGTAACAGGATGGGACAGGAATAGCAGTAACAGGATGGGACAGGAATAGCAGTAAGAGGATGGTACAGAGACAGCAGGAACAGGATGGGAGAGAGTCAGCAATAACAAGATGGGACAGGGATAGCAGTAACAAGAATGTACAGAGGCAGCAGTAACAGTATGGGACAGGGACAGCAGTAACAGGATGGGGCAGAGAGACACTAATAGGATGGGACAGGGACAGCAGTAACAGGATGGGACAGGGAACCGCAGTTGCCAAGGCAGGTGAACAGTTCAAGGCACTAATTACCTGAGGCTCATTGTCTGAGAACATTGCAAAATTTGTTGGAAGTAAAACTTTATCTATGGCCTCTTCCATCCTTAGCGAGGCTTCTCAAACGTGCAAGGTTATATCGTTGCTTCATCAAGTTGAGCTGTTCTCAGAAATGTACTACCATGCTCCAAACACTCGACAATGAAATGCAGCGTGTGTTCCTTAGCTGTAGGACAACCACAGACCCTATTCACTGCAAACCTAGGTTTGCAGGCTCTGTACTTGCACTAGTTCTGCTCTCCGTTTGTCTCATTGTGAAACTGCACCTCACCTCCAGAACATTTCTTTCAGGCTTCAGGATAATCTACACAACAGACAAGAACCTGTTCCATCTCCTCCCCCTATAAATACAATCAAAGCTCGCCCAGGCTCCATTTTAAAGAGTCAGAATGCTGATGCTTTTGTGTATGGATCATTTATATTTCAGTCTAAACAACAGACAGTGTAGACTTATTGTGTCATCATTTCCTCATAAGTCAACCCGTCCATTCCAGGTATTCGACTCGTGAACCTTCTCTGAACTGCTTCCAAAGCCTTTACATTGTGCATTAAATGGTAAGATTAAGACTGTACACAGAACAGTAGATGTGGTTACTCAGTGCCCTTTATAACAAAAGCATAACCTCCCGAATTCTACATGAAATTTTGAACATGTATGCAGGTACAGTGTCATGCTTTTGTAGTCATATACATTTCCAAAAATATTGATTCACACTAATATAATACATTCACACACTTTCAATGGCACATGCAATACAATTACGGTTGTCACGCTAGCTTACGCTTTCGATGTCTCATAATAATACACCAGAGTCCCTCACTCTCAGGCACGCAAACAGGTAAACTCACGTTCAATAATTTCCCTCAACATGAAACCCATTCACTTGAACCATACATGAAGTGTCTTTTTACCAGTTGTGGGTGAATCACTGCAGCGAGTGGAGACACTCGTGGTTTCTCTGACATCTCGTCTTTCTCAGCAACATTTATTCTAAAACAAGAAAACTGTCAGATGTCAGATTAAGTGTGTGGCCATGCTTAACCCATATGAGTCCCAGTAATGCCTGTCCCTTTTTGGGGCACAGGGAACATCCTCTGTTCCAGTCCTGCTCGAATACTCACTCACAACTCTTTCTCTGGTACATCAATGACGTCATCAGTGCTGCTTCCTTCCCTCTCGTGGAATTGGAAATATTTAGTAGTCTTCCTTTTCATTTCCACTCCACTCTCAGTTTCACTTGATTCACCGGGAATGAACCAGGGAAATAAACCATCATAGTTAGAAATGAGCTGGTTGTACGGAGCTCATTGGAGATATATGAGATGAATCAGTTAAGTCTATCTCCTTCACCAGTTTTACTGGTTATAGCTCTTGGTTGTTTAGTAACATATGTATGGACACGCGGTACATGCTTCGCACTATGGGGCTGTATTTAAAATAACAAACGAAATCAGTGAGTGGTGAAACTGGCCTCTTTATTGAGCATGCAGAAGCATAGTTTGAGGCGGCGATGGAATCCTGAAGTACAGTCCTTTCAGTTGCCTCTTTATACACTGTTCTTTCATATATTAAAATTCTATCAGTATGCTGTTCCAGAGTTTTATTTATTGTACACAGAAGTTTGTGTGATATCTGTACTGGGGAAGCAGGAGATTGCTGAAACATTTGCGAAATGCTGGCTGCTACTTGGATCAGAGCGTCTGTTCGGTCTGCTTGCATAATTAAGGGGTGTTGGTCCTTTTAACTTTTAAGTTAGTGAATGTTAGTAAAAATACTAGACCTATATGATCCAAATAAGTTAGAAATTATACATGCATTAAATAAAAGTATGAAGGATATTAAACTGATTACCACACCTGGGCTGTGAGATTTTGTTTACTATTTGTTGGTGTGAGCTTCATTCATTCATGAAATTTCACTGAAGCATTGTTTTGGTAGTAACTGTCTTAAGGAAACAGAGGTCCTATTCAATATGTATTTAACAACATGTTTTAGGGTACTAATGAAGGAAATGTGTTTGATGTTCTGCAATCTATTCAAGTCCTGAGAGATGGTTGCTAAGGAGCTGATTAATATTATAACCTTTTCACTGTTTCATGCGGGTTGAGGAGAAACTATGGCAGTGAGGATAACACAGTGTGGAGCTGGAAGAGCACAGCAGACCAGGCAACATCAGTGGAGCAGGAAGGTTGACGTCCCACTCAAGATCCATCTTCAGAAATTGAAAGAAGTGTCCTGACCCGAAACGTCAACTTTCCTGCTCCTCCGATGCTGCCTGGCCTGCTCCAGCTCCACACTGTGTTATCTCTGACTCCAGCATCGGCAGTTCTCACTAGCTCATGCTGGTGAGGATACTGTTTCTGAACAGTTTAGTAGTCTTTGATATTTACTTGAAGGTAGCTTTTGACGTAAATAAGTCTGGTAAGGATTCAGGGTGTGAAGAAGCAATCATGGGTTTGTAAGGAATGTTTTATTTTAGTTTATCTCATGACATGTACTCACAATGTGCTGAATTATGATGTTAGGAAAGTGACATGAAATGTGAGACAGTTCCCTGCAACTACACTGGAACTACAAAAATGTTCCTATGAAGCTGCCCCTCCGCACCCCCCCACCCCCACAATATGCCTCAGAGGAGGTGGAGGCAGATGCTATATGGAATTGAGGAACAGGCACCTACCTGAGACTCAGGCCTCTGCATTTGTGCAGGCACAGCCACTGTCATTGGAACAGACAGCACAGGGACGGTCTCTGGTGGAGATGATGCAGAGTGGTGCTGAGATGCTGTGAGAACGTTCACCTTTTTCACCAAGCTACACATCCTTAGTTTTAGTACGCAGACGGGTTAGCTGGGCCTGGCTGCTGGTTGTTGTGGCACCAGTGAGAATGCACTGTGAAGGGAAAGCAGCTGCTCAGGTATTCCATAGACATCAGCGTTCATACACTGAACTGGCTGCTCCAGGATACTGAATGACACTTACACCCTCTACACAGATTTCCCATTGAAAGAAGAGAAACACTAGGATGATTAGGAGCTTATAATTTGACAATGAGACCAGGCACTTACTGCCCAGTGTCACAGCCACTTGTTCTCACTCAGCTCGGAAACAGCTTTTCCCATTATCTCCATGAAAATGTTCGCTTTGCTTCTCTGTTTGTGAAACCACATCAGCCCAGCCCCTACCCCTGGTGAGTCATCTCTCTTCATAAAAGTAAATTAAATCACTGAACTATGATTCCAAGTCTTTCAGTAACTCTTTAAACTGACAACTGTTTAAACCTCCCCTTTAATAAGGTTAATGCTTGATGCTACTTTCAACATGATGTTGCTCAGCAGCAGGGACTGCATGGACAGATCCTCTTGATGAATGAACCAGTGAGCTACAATCAGGTAACATGGAAGAAGGTTGTTTCTCATCCATGTCATTAAACTCCAGACTGAACACTCTGTGCATAATCCACTCCATGAACCCCCATGCTAGGATCTCTGTGCATGACCCCCAACACCGATACCTCATAACATTAGATGAGAAGGCAAGCTGTGAATGGGATAGAAACTGCTAATGGAAAGACATCAAAAGGTTAAGCAAGCAGGCAAAAAGTTGCCAAATGGAGTTCAATGTGGGAAAATGTGAGCTTATTCATTTTGGGAGGAAGAACAAAAAACAGGACTATTTAGTTGGAGAAACACTGCAGAAAGCTGCAAGACAAAGGGACTTGGGGAAACACGCATGAAGTACTGAAAGCGAGCGTACAGGTACAGTAGGTAATCAGGAAGGGAAATGGAATGTTGGCCCTTATTTCAAGGGGGTTGTATTATATGAGTAGCAAGTCTTATAGCAAATGTACAAAGTGATGGTGAGACCACATCTGGAGTATTGTGAGTACTTTTAGTCCACTTATTTAAGGAACGATATATCATTAAAGGCAGCTCACAGAAGGTTCGCTAAGATGATTCCTAGTATGGAGGGATTGTCTTACAAGCAAAAGCTAAACAAATTTGGAATCGACTAATTGGAGTTTAGAAGAATGAGAGGTGATCTCATTGAAACATATATGATTCTTATGGAGCTTGACAGTGTAAATGCTTTCAGGATGTTTCGGGATGAGTGGATGTTTCCTGTCATGGGAGAGTTTAGGACCAGAAGGACAAAAGGGGTTCCAATTTAAGACTAAGGAGGAATTTCTGCTCTCAGAGAGTTGTGAGTCTTTGGAACACCTGGCTACAGAGAGCTGTGGGGTAGAAGCCTTGTGTATATTTAAGTCTGAGACAGATACTTTCTGGATCAAGAACGATTGAGGGTTGTGTAGAAAGGCAAGAAAGTGGATGTGAGGAATGTCAGATCAGCCATGATTCAATTGAATGGAGGATCAGGTTCGAGGGGCTGAATGGCCTTCTCTTCTTCCTATTTCTTAGGGTCTAACCCACTCCATTAAGCCCCAGACTGGGCTCTCTGTACATGAGCCACTACATTAACCCCCACAATGGACCCTCAGTGCATCTCCCACTCTATTAACCCCTACTTACTGGATTTTCTGAATTTGACAAAGATCGCTAAGTTCGGCTCCTCACCCATCTCATTAATCACTGATTTCCATTGGTTCCCAATAAACAACATCTGGACTGTAAACTTCTCCTCCTGGGTTCAAATCCTTTCATGCCCATTGCTTCTCAGTTTCTGTGATCTCCTCTGGGCCCCACGGTCCTCATCAAACCACATCTCATTCCGACATCTCGATCATTCCACATTAAAATCAACCCACACTGTGGGCTGTACCTTCAGTCAGCTGGGCTCTAACTCTCTCCCTCCTCACAACTTTCCATCTCTCTTCAATAAGCTCCATGTCACTAGCGCAGTTTTGAAAAACTGTCACTGGATTCCGGACAGTCGGAGCTGCAGATGCTGGAGAATCTGAGATAACAAGGTGTAGAGCTGGACGAACACAGCAGGCCAAGCAGCATCAGAGGAGCAGGAAGGCTGATGTTTTGACCCTAGACCCTTCTTCAGAATCCCCTTTCCCCGTTCCCCCCGCCATTTCTGAAGAAGGGTCTAAGCCCGAAACGTCAGCTTTCCTGCTCCTCTGATGCTGCTTGGCCTGCTGTGCTCATCCAGAACTACACCTTGTTATCACTGGGTTCGGGATGTTAACTCTGTTTTCTCTCCAGAGATTCTGCCAGACCTGCTGAGTTTCTCCAGCAATTTCCGCTTTTTGTTTGTTCCGCTCCAGGAGTTTCCGCCCCGAGGTCATATCCTGACCAAACGGCCGTTTATCAATCTTTAAAATCTGCCTGATAGCAGTCGCTGAAAGGTGGGGCGGGGAGCCTATATTGGTTAAAAATAATCCTACAGAAGGCAACATCAAAGCACCTCAGTGTTTTACAAGCAAAAGCTAAACAAATTTGGAATCGACTAATTGGAGTTTAGAAGAATGAGAGGTGATCTCATTGAAACATATATGATTCTTATGGACAAAAGGAACCGTTCAAAACGAGAAAATGTGGCTTGATACTTTATTTTGTAAAAGTTCCCCTGAAGAGACTTGAAGCGTTTATCTGAAGAAGGGTCCGAAACGTCTGCCTTCCTGATGCTGCTTGGCCTGCCGTGTTCACCCGGCTCTAAACCTCGCTATCTCTGATTCTCCAACATCGGCAGTTCCTACTACCTCTGAGGCATTTATCACTGCCTTCAGGGGGCAATAGAGATGTGACAGATAGTAAGAGCTGTAGAGGCTGGAGTCAGGGATAACATTGCGTGGGGCTGGAGAAACACAGCAGGTGAGGCAACATTAGAACAGCATGAAAGTTGATCTTTTCGGGTCGGGCTCCTTCTTAAGAGAAAAAAAACTACGTCCAGAGATAATGGGAACTGCAGATGCTGGAGATTCCAAGATAATAAAATGTGAGGCTGGATGAACACAGCAGGCCAAGCAGCATCTCAGGAGCACAAAAGCTGACGTTTCGGGCCTACACCCTTCATCAGGGTCCATCTGTTTTTGTTTCGCAGTCTGAGTTATAACGTCTCTGAGATACTTCGTCCTGGTAACTGGTGATGAGGAGCTGTTTATTTCTGTAATTGGATACTTTTCTGCGTCTAACTGGTGCTTTTGTTTTGCAATCCGGAAATGGGTGAAATTGAACATAAAACATAAAACGCTGCGTCGAGCGACTTGTTTTTTGTTATTTTCCAGTTTATAGAAAGCGATTTTTTTTTGTTCCCGGTCAGGATATTTAAGTTCCCCGTGTCTGATCAGAATTGGGAAAGTGGATTCCCAGAATGTTGCTGATCCTTTTTTCCATTTCCCTGTGTTTTTCCTGGGTCTCTCCCGGTGAGTGCAGAATTCAGCATTCCGTTCTCACTTTCTCTCTGGGGTGAATGTGAATCTCTTGGTGCCAGTTTGAAATGAGGGATGCTATCCAGCCAGCCTTATATTTTACACACTGAAGACACTGATGGGATTTTCTTTTAACTGTTGTGTCATTGCACATTTATCCGACTGCTCGGCCAGCAATTAATCCTCGATTGCCTTGGGGCAGGTAGGCCGACAGTGCTGTGAGGGAGGGAGTTCAGGATTTTGACCCAACAGCAGTGAAGGAACGACAATATATTTCCATGTGAGGATGGTGAGTGGCAATTGGAGGAACAAAAAGTTGCTGGAAAAGCTCAGCAGGCCCAGCAGCATCTGTGAAGGAGAAAACAGAGTTGAAGTTTCGCGTCCGGTGACCCTTCCTCAGAACAGCACAGATGCTGCCGGACCTGCTGAGCTTTTCCAGCAACTTTGTTTTTGTTCTGGATTTCCAGCATTCGCAGTTCTTTTGGTTTTTAATTAGCTGTTGGAGGATCATGCCTGTGGCGGTGGTCCCATGTATCTGCTGCCCTTGCCCTTCCAAGTGGCAGAGGCCACAGGCTTGAAAGGTGCTTTCCGAGGGATCCTTGATGAATTTATGCAGCGCATCTTATAAATGGTACACACTGCTGGTGGTAGACTGAGTGAATGTTGAACGTTGTGGATGTGATACGAATCAAGTAGGCTGCTTTGTCCTGACTGGTGTCAATCTTCTCCATCGTTGCAGCTGCACTCACCCAAGCAAGTGGTATGATTTCAGTCATGCTCCTGATGTGTTGCTTGTAGATTGTGGACAGGCTTTGGGGAGTCAAAAGGGAACCTATTTATTGTGGTATTCCTAGCCTCTGACCTTGTCTTGAAACCACTATATTAATGTGGCCAGTTGAGTTCAGTTTCTGTTCTTTGGTAAAATAAGAACATTATAACCAGGAGCAGGACTAGGCCAGCTGGCCCTTTGAGCTTGCTCTGCCCTTCCTTAAGATAATAGTTGAGCATTTTGTAGCCTCCATTCCACTTATTGATTTCTCACCATCACCCCTAATTCCATTAGAGTTCAAAAGATTATATATCTTAGCTTTAAAAACATTCGCTGAAGAAGCCTCAATTGCTTCACTGGGCAGAGAATTCCACAGATTCACAACCCTTTAGGTGAAGAAGTTCCTCCTCCATTCAGTCCTACATCTGCTCCTGCCAATTTTGAGGCTGTGTCTGCCCTCCTGTTCTAGTTTCACCCGCCATTGGAAACAACCTCCCTGCTTCTGTCTCGTTTATTCCTTTCATAATTTTATGTGTTTCTATAAGATACCCTCTCATTCTTCTAAATTCCAATTAATATAATCCCAGTCTACTCAGTCTCTCTTTATAAACCAACCCTCTCAACTCTGCAATCAACCCAGTGAATCTCCTCTGCACTCCGCCCAGTGCCAATGCATCCTTCCTCAAGTAAGGAGTCCAAAATTGAACACAGTACTCCAGGTATCGCCTCACCAGCACCTTGTACAGCTGCAACATAACCTCTCTGCTTTTAAACTCAATCTGTTTGGCAATGAAGAACAAAATTCCACTTGACTTCTTAATTACCTGTTATACTGCAAACCAAATTTCTGTGATTCATGCACAAGGGCACCCAGGATGTTGATTGTTGAAAGGAATTGGCGATGATTGCTTTCCTAATCAGTGATATCCACATCCCACGAAACAAAGTTAATTTTTGGATGATTTTAATTTTTATATTAATTTTAATGGGGGGGGGGCACAAAACAGAGTCATCATCCCTCATTGAAGTCTTCTAAACATTCTGGGCAGGAGGAAAGTAATCCATTTTTAATCCAGCCCAGGCTGTCATGGTGGAATAGGTCAGCTTATCTCATCCACGTCCTCCTACCTTGTATAAAGGGATGATTTTGAAGCTCAGAGGTGTAACCCTGCTCCAGATCGTCTATCTCCCTGTTTATACTGTTAGCCAGGATTCTGACAGTGCGATAAAGTGGCCGATTATTGAAGATTGTCAATGTGTGGATAGGCCTCACTTTGATCAGATGGTGGTGTGTGTTAATAGTTATTAACCTGAGCCTTTCACTGATTATTTTACAGACACTAATGTGCTCACTATGGTATACACGGCAGTCTCTGGCATTGAAAAATTTCCTGCTTTCAGCGGTGTTGCAATGATCAATGGAGTTGAAGTTGATTATTATGACAGCAATATCCGTCAGATGATGCCCAGACAACAATTCATGGCAGATTCATTCAGTGAGGACTTCTGGAAAATGCTCACAGATATCGGGAATTCACGAACAGACACGGCAATAGAGAATCTGAATTTAATCATGAAGAACATGAACCAGACTTCTGGTAAGATGAGAGATGCAGTGTCTCTCACTGACTGCCCTGTTTACTGAGTGCCAGAAAGGTACCCCGTCATATTTTGACAGCAGACTGTGACCCTGGACTGTATGGTGTGTTACACACTCTCTGAGTCACGGTCACTGGGAGCATTACTCTGTAGCTTCTCTCTATTCTGATCAAGATATCGATTTAGTTGTGTCATAGAACGTAAAACAGCACAGCACAGAAATAGGCCCTTTGGCCCACCGTCTCTGCACCAGCCACGGTACTGTTTTAAAACTAACCGTAACTGCCTGCAGGTGGTCTGTATCCCTTATTCCCTGCCTGTTCATCTGTCTGTCTAAATGCCTCTGAAACATTGCTATTACATCTGGTTCAGCCACCTCCTCCGGCAACATGCTTCAGTGACCTACCACACATTGTATTAAAAAAAAACTTCTGTCACACATCTTGGTTAAATTTTCCCTCTCACCTTAAACTTGAGGCCCCAAGTATTTGACATTTCCACATTGGGGAAAAAGACTCCAACTATTCACCCTATAAATGTCTCTCAACAACGAACACCTTCCTGAAAACAGACCAGGATTGTCAACCTCTCCTTACAGCTTTTGAATAGGTGTAGAGATCTACAGCATGGAAAAATGGCCTTTCAGCCCATCTGCTCTCATCCAGGCAGCATCCTGGTAAACCTGTTTTGAACCTCTCCAAAATCTCCACATCCTTCCTGGAGTGCGGGAGCAGAACTACCTTAAAGTCTTTCAAGACCCAGCACCTCCTCCTCCTTAATATCAACATGCCCGAGAATATCAACATTCCCCTTTCTAATCTTACCATCATCCATGTCCTTCTCATTGGAGAATACTGATACAAAGTATTCATTAAGGATCTCACCCACTTTATCAGGCTCCATGCATAAATTCCCTCCTTAGTCCATGAGTGGATCTACTTTTCCCCTGGCTAATATATATATAAAATGCCTTGGAATTGTGCTTAATCCTGCTTTCCAAGGTATTTTCATGGCCCCATTCAGCCCTCCTAATCCCTTGTTTAAATACTTTCCTGCTTCCTTTATTCTGATTTCAGTTTCTTAAATCTTACATATGCTTTCTTTCTCTTTTCGGCTAAACTTTCAATATCTCTTATCATCCAAGGTTCTCAAATCTTGCCATCTTTCCTTGTCTTTTATCCTCACAGGACCAGGCTGTTCCTGAATTCTGATTAACTGACTATAAAAAGTCTTCCCACACATGTCTGGTGTGAGTTTTACCTTCGAACCGTCACTCACAATCTAATGTCTCCAATGCCTGCTAAATACTGTTATAATTCATTTTCTCCCAGTCTAGCACCTTCACCTGAGGACTAGCCTTATCTTTATCCATAACTATGTTAAAACTTAGAGGTACGATCACTAGAAGTGAAGATCAGGAGATTTGTATCTCTGTCGACATTATTACATGACCGCGTATAAGGTACCATTTGTTGTCCATCCCTGACTATTCCAATGGGATGGTTTCCTGGACCATTAGTAATGTGGATCAGGAATCATATTTTGGCTACTCTGGGTAAGGATGAGCATTTCCTTCCCTAAAAGATAGGTTTTTACAATTCATGACAGTTGCTATGGTCACCCTTTCAAGAGTCGCTTCAGATTTAGTAATGGCGTTTAAATTTCACCAGTTGCTGTCTTTATGTTGAACCTATGTCCCCTGAACACTATCCCAAGCCTCAGGATTACAAGTCCAGTGCAATCACCACATTACCACCAGCTACCCTGGGGTCAGATTTATCATTGTGTGAGTAAGAATCCATAAAATGGTTGTGATCCTTTGTAAATGAGCATCTTGTTGGGGAATTCTGTCATCTCACTGGGTCTCAGTATCTATTCATATATAAAGGGGAGAGATCAATCTTCTCCAGTTACAGAGCGGACAATATGAAAGGAGAGTAAATATGTCCACGGTAAGGAAGTGGAGATAATTAAGAAAAGATCATGGGGCTGAAGCTTCCCATTTTCAAGCTAAATACAGATTTCAGGGAGTTTCCTGATGAATTTCCCATCATGGGCTTGCAACTTATGTCACACAATTCTACGCTCTGCTATTCATGAATAAACAGTTTGATATAGTTTGGGCAATACCAGAGGTAATTACCACTGCAGAGGAGCCTTGAGTTGCTCAGAAGTTAGAGTCATATTTAACACCCAGTCCCACACCACTTCAAATGCTATAAGCCTGAGACTGTCCTCTCACGCTGCTGCTCCAGTGAGAAGGTGGCCCAGCAAGGTGAAGCTTCATCGACAGAGACCTGGAGGTGCTGGAGGACCAGGTAATGGAGAGGAGGACAGTGTTGTATCCTGCTGACTGGCAAAGGAGGGCATACCACCAGACCAAGGTGAATGTCTGGAATTCCCTACCCCAAAGATTTTTGGAGGCTAGCTCACTGAAAGAATTTAGCAATCGTATAAAGGCACAGCACTGCTAGAAGAAGTTAATGATGTTCTTCATCTGCAAGTGTAAATGCCACCACCTTCTCTCTGCTTCCTCACACTCACTCTCACTCTTCCACTGCACAGTAACCTTACAACTCTCACCATTATTCAGAGCATCACAACTCAATGCCCCTGACCCACTTCTTCCTCCCAAATGACTAACCCTGCCTTCCCTCTGTGTTTCTTACTCACTCACTGAGGACCACCTTTCCTGCCCTTGCATTATCATGAACTGCTCCTCCATCCACTGTCATCTGACTCTATCCTTCCCATTGCCTCAAACTGAAGCAACATATCACAGATGCTGAAGATCTCTAATAAAAACAGAAAGTGCTGGAGAAACTCTACACATCTGGCAACATCGGCGGAGAGAGAAACACAGAGTTAACATTTCAAGTTCCGTGTGTCTCTTCTCTATAAATCAGTTCTGAGCGCTGAGTTCCAACGAAGAGTCATATCAGATTGGAAATATTAAGTTTGGTTTCCCCCACTTTGTCACATTACAAGAGAATTTCTCAAATCTTCAGGCTGGGAGGACCAAGACGGGAGGAACTGATCACCAATGTTTGATTCCTTAGTCCCAAGGAGACGAAGACCCTTGAACTAACTGGAGAGGAGTGTGACCATTCATATGGAAACACTAAAAGCTGCAAGTCTCTGTGTCCCAGTGAGCAATATTGAGCTGGGACTGCATGGTTCGCCCATTACCACCACTGCCAACATCTTAATATGTATAAACCTATTGAACAACAAATGCCCTCTCCTCTTTTGCAGGCAGCACCCACACAGCTGCCACCCCAAAGAGGCAAACCCCCACAGTGCATCTGCTGCAGCCCCACTGCTGGGGAGGGCATCACTACACCCCCAGAGGGCACATCGGCAATCTTACACCTGAACCCACTGCCCACAGTTGAGTGACATTCTCCGCAGTGGGATCTCTTTCTAAATTTAACACAGCCGCACATTCTGATGAGCACATCACTGCAGTTGGTTGTGGAAGGAATAGCCCAGGTCGCTGGCATTTGGAGGATGGCCAGAGACTGGGCGCCTGCTCAGCCCCAGGCAGAAGATAATCTCATTGTGTTAGCCATTCATAATTTCACCAAACTGCGCACCCAGAGGAGCAGCAGGTGGGTTTGTTAAGTGACATTGCGTTGAAGGTTAGAAGAGTCCATCATGATAATTTTCCCCAGCTGGCTCTGCATGCCGTGTGTCTGATTGTTTCCATGGAGAGTTTAGCAGCTGCTGTTGGAGACTGCGGGCCAGCGGAACCCTCAGTGCCAGCCGATAATATACACAGATGTGGACTCCATCACTGTGGCCAATGGTGCTCTGTATCAGTGACAAGACCAGAAGGGGAACAGGGAGTTTGACCTCACTTCATAAAGACATGAGGATAAGGAGCAGCAGTAGGCCATTTATCCCCTTCAGACTGACCCATCACTTAGAAGATTAGAGCTGATTGGTCCCAGGTCTCAACTCCTCATCACCCTCAACTCTCCACTATTTCAAAAGCCTATCTCCCTCCTATTTTTAAATGCTTTCAGTGATCTAGCCTCCATAAATCTCTGGGATAGGGAATTCCAGACATTCCCCATCCTCTGGGAGAAGAAATTCCTTTCCATCTCAGTTATAAATGAGCATCCTTATTTTCATTAACTGTATCCCTCCATTCAAGAATCCCCCATCAGTACAAATATCTTCTGAACATCTACCCAGTCTCAAAATCTTAAATGTTTCATTCTACTAAACTCTAACGAATACAGGTCAAACCTGTTTAGCCATTCTTGATTGCCATTGGATATTATTCTTGACTCTAAGCTTGCTCATATCTTTCTATAACCTGAATTTTTCTGCTCTGTCTTTGTACAAGAGCAAAAAAGAACACTAGCACCTCCCATTGCTGTACCCTTTCTGGAAATTTGTGATGATTCCATGTGGGAATTATTCGGAATAGCACGGTGTCTCAGTCCTGTGATGCCCGAACAATTGCACCAAACAACAATGAGGCTTTAACACAGGGAGCTGCAGTACAGTGGACATGTGGTCCTCCAAGAAGAAGGCTGTGCAATGCCTCAGCATGCACCTCTGACATCTTACATGGTGATGCATGCAACACAAGTTGTGTCACTCATGAACATTGGGATATTATAACCATGATATGAACACATCCTCCATGCTGCAACACAGCTCTCATTCCCTTTGTCACCACGAAGTATAGCATGCAATGTCAGTGCACATGTTGTCACGTACTTACACATCACTTTAGGCCTTATGCTGTGCTAAGAACTTTATAATGTGTTTGACAATTGATGACTACAGGCAACACTGTTACATTTGCTGATGATTCTGCTTCCCAGCAATGACAAAAATGAAACTATCCTGTTCAATAGAATGGACATGATTGCATATAGAGTCATAGAGTTGTACAGTTATACAGCATGGAAACAGACCCTTCAGCCCAACTCATCCATGCCAATCAGGTCTCCTGCTTGAGGCTATTTTTTGTAACATATGTTGTACTAGGGTTTAGCAGTCGATATGAAGTAATTTGACAGTAACTCATTGACCCTTCAGTACCTGATTAATGCAGTTGCCTCCTGAAGTAGCCACAAGTGCATCCTGCCCCCACAGACCAAACAGAGCAAACACACTGCACCCACTGTAGGAGAGCTGGCACACATTTCTCCTTTTTTTTTGTGCAGTGGAGATTTGGTACAAGATGGAATGCAAACCGGGCTGTGCTCCTTACAATGAAATCCAAGCACTGTCTGAAAATCAAACTGCCACATCCCCAACTAATTATCTCCTGTTCTCTGTAGCTGTTCCTGTTAAGCACATCAGCTTCAATTGTCCGTACCTTTCCATTTTCATTTTATGGTCGATCTCTCCCATTTCCCTGATAGCTCCTGGCTGACCAACTTACCTTGCCTCTTTTGCAACATACAGTTCCACATTGAAGCCAAGGGTGGCACAGTGGCTCAATGGTTAGCACTGAGGCCTCACAGTGCCAGGGGCCTGGGATTTATTCCACCCTCGGGTGACTGTCTGTGTGGAGTTTGCACATTCTCCCCACGTCTGCGTGAGTTTCCTCTGGTTTCTCCTGTTTCCTCCCACAGCCCAAAGATGTGCAGGTTAAGTGTATTAGCCATATAAATTGCTCCATTTTATCCAGGGATGAGTAGACCAGGTGGATTACCAATGGTAAATGTGGGGTTATGGGATACAGTACTGGGTGGAATGCTCTTTGGAGGGTCACTGTGGACTTGATGGGCCAAATGGCCTCCTTCCACATTGTGAGCATTCTGTGATTGTGGTGAGTTGCAAGAAATCCCCACCATCTCTTGCTCCCTTTATTTCTATCTAATTCTAGATCCCCTTTCCTCTCTGTGTGTGACTATCTATTAATTATTGCTGATTGATGCCTGTTTGGTCACTGACAGGAATTCACACGCTCCAATGGATACGTTCTGTTGAGGTCAGTGATGACGGCTCCATGAAAAGATCGATGAGATTTGGATTTGACGGAAAAGATTTCATTAGTTTAGAGCCAGACAGAATGAGATGGGTTGCAACCAATCACTTTGCAGTGAAGCTGAAGGAGAAATGGGATTCTGATGAATCCTGGAACAACTACTGGGAAAGATATTTGTTAGGTGTATATATCCAACGTTTGAAGCAATATCTTGAAGCTGGAAAGGAATATTTCAAAAGGAAAGGTATGTATTTCAATTTTGATCCTATGCCTTGATTCACTGATCGATGAAACCATCTCACATTTGGGGTCTGTTCATTTTCATCTTTTTCCATCACAGTTCAGCCTGAAGTGTTCATCTTCAGGAGTGAGCCCAATCGCCAAGACAAGCCGCTCACTCTCTCCTGCCTGGTCACTGGATTTTATCCTGCAGACATCGAGGTGACCTGGCTGAGGAATGGAGAGGTCCTGTCTGAGACACAATCCTCGGGGATTCGACCGAACCATGACGGGACTCATCAGATCCGGAAGGAGATTGAAATCAGTGCTGGGGATGAAGATCAATATTCCTGTCAAATTGAACACAGCAGCCTGGCAGAGGCCAAACTCTATCAGTGGCGTAAGAATCTAGATAAAATGTGTGTTCGTATAAGAACATGGGTTTACGTTTAGCCCCTTGAGTCTGTTCCAGCATTCAGTTAGGTCCTGTCTGATTTGTCCCTCACTTCCTTCACTCAACATTGTTCCAGGTTTCTTCCTACCCTTCCCCAACAAAACCCTCCTGATGTCAGGCTGGAAGCATTCAGTTGTTTATATGAACAATAAATATGTTAAGAGGGTAGCCTAGACCCTAACTTTTCCCTTTTGTTCCAGATGCAGTTTTAAGGGTCAAAGTACCCGTTTAGCAAAACATAATTTATTCAAATACAATTGCTAAAATGAAACAAAAGAAAGAAAAAACTTGGAATAGTGTAACTCTATTGGAATAGTTAACAGAATAATAGATACAGTAACTATTGCTCATTAACTGTTCCAATATAGTAGCATCCCATAAGCAAATGCTTGGTAAAAGGCAAATTTGAAAATAGATTTGTCTCACATGCAATCCAGCAGCCCAGGAAGAGAACACCCAGCTTTTGACTGTAATTAAGGGAAGGAAGAATGCCTGCCATTTCTTCACGACCGCCATCATCAAGTGCTGCTGAATATTACAACCAAGAATTGCTTGCCTCTGTGAGTGGGAGCTTGGCTACACCAATTCAGGCTGCTTCTATTGTTCCAGTTTCTAAAAAGAAACCACTCAAGGCTTCACAAGTTACTTATTTTTCTCCTAGTCTGCTCAGCATCTGTCTTCCAAGAAACCAAAAGAAAACACACCTCTAAAGCTGCAGCATTGGCACACTCACAACATTTTGGTGAGACAATTCCAGACTTCGACTCCCATTTTTCAGAAAAAGTGCTTTCTAATATCACTCTTAAAAGACCTCATTGTTACTTGAAGATTGTTCTCTCTTATACCGGAGTATATCACCAGATCTTTTTACACTCTCATCAATCAGATCTTTGGTGACTTCACTGGAGAGTGAAATCAGGTGAGGGTAAACCCAGCGTTTAAACTAATCCCATCAATTCCCAATGAACGGGAATCAAGACAGAACTGAGAATGAATCTGGGAACCAATACAATTCTAATATTATTCTAATGTCTTTTAGAAATCTTTGAAAATAGTGTGGAACGTTTCCATCTTGCCATTCTGATTGGATTAGTTACTGCAGTGTCGTCAATAGTCGGAATAATCATCTGGAAAAAGCCCTGGAAAGGTAAGAAACAGGGAGAGGGTAATGTAGAACTAAGGGGACAGGGTAAATGTAGGGTGAGTAGTGGAAGTACAGGACACTGTGTTGAGTGGAACTGACTGAATTCCCAAACTCAGTTACACATGTATAAACACATTCTTGTTCCCTCTCTGATCTTCCTTTGTATGATAGGCTGAGACCAGGTTGAATATTGATCATTAAAACCATGCCACACATTCACATCCTCACTGACTGAAGATTGATAGAATGGAAGAGATCTCCAGATTCTCCCTGATGTTTAAGGATAGATGAGAGTGTGAGAATGAGGATTTCTGTCACAGTCTCTGTTCCCCTATACTTGTTATGTTCTCACTCTCTGAGAATGGATTATTCCCCATTCTCATGGGCATCTATTTTGTTTCTGCAGATTCACCAACTGGGACCTACATAACAGCTCGCAGTAAGTTACTGAGCGGAAAGCGTGTTGGGGATGGTACAGAATGCATTGGAAGTTGTAGAATTGCATTCACCTCGGTGTTACTCAGGATGCCAGACATGCCACATTCCTCACTCTCCAGTCCCTCAATTCCCAGTCACTTATCCTCCTCTCACTCCTCGCGACACACCTCAATCATTCTCCCTTCAGTCCCTTGCCCTTTAATCTCTCATCACTACTCATTCACCATTCAGTTCCTCACCCAAAACTCTCTCATCATCTGGTCCTCCGTCAGCTCTTTCACCCTACAAACTCTCAACTTCAATTGCCTCTGTGCTGTGCTATGTGAGTCTGGTTAGTTATATGCTGAGTGTGATTGAATCCTGGATCGCGTGAGTGATGGAGAATATTTCAGACTGATTTTGTATGTTATTATATTTCTCTTATTCTGTTTATGTTTTCTCAGCTTCTGATGTCTCCATTCCAGCTCCTTCATGATTCAGTAAGTGTCATTTTAACTTTTATCAGAGATATATTTGTAACTTTCCCCTCACCTCTTGACTAATTCCACCCTCTCACCCTCACTGTCCCAGACAGTGTTAAAACCTGTCAGACTAATTTTACTCCCTTGCCCACCCTGAAGTGACTGCATTGTGTCTGTCCATTCCTTACTTTGTGGGCTTTCTGGGTTCCACTGCAGGACATTCCCGGAGCCTCATTGAGGAATGAAGGAAATCTCCTGTTCCAGTGTGAACATGGACACCATTGAACATCCTTCCATATCACAGCAGGCAAACAGATTTTTGGCTCATTGTTCGCACCCAGTCCTTTCAGGAATGAGATCGATTTTTTTTTCTAGGGAATGTATTTCCACTGACTGAACAGTGAATCCCGGATTTGCAGGAATGGGGGGAACCTGATTCTTCAAGTGAGACCTTCTCAAGTCATGATCCAATCCCATCTCAGAAACGTGAGCAGCTTCACTGTCAGAGGAATCTTCACAGATGGTTTCTCCCTCACACTTTCTCAACTTCACTGTCTTCAGTGGTTCAGTCATTTACCTGAAATGAAACAATGTCCTGAGGTAACTCAGAGACAGTTTTTATATTGTAGGCAACTGAATGATTTTGCACTTTTTGTCAACAAATTCTAGTGGTCATGTACATATCTGTGTAAAGTTTGCAACTGTCTATCGTTATGCTGATGAAAAATACTTGCTATTTGTTTGTTAATATTTAACATGCATTCTATTTTAAGCTGAACAGCTGTGTTTTGAATTTGAAGTACCCGCTGTGAACTCCTGTGTGATGTATAAATTTTACAATCGGATTTATTTACATTGTTATTTACACTGTTATTCATCAATGTTTAACCATAAATGCCGATAATGGTGTTTTGCAATTAATAAACAATGGTTTATGGTTGATTTTTCCACTTTCTTCAATAATGATTTCATGAGAAAGGTTTAATTCGTTCACTCAGCAGCTTGTGGCTCTTGGAATCAGCAGTAGATGAGCTTCAATTCATTGTGAAGTGGGGGAGTCAGGTCCATTCAACTCTCCAATGAGCCATCCCCAAATGAACGGAGAAGCACAAAGTGATGTTTGTATCTTGTGTGTTCAGAGTTTGATGGTTGATAATGCTTGGGAGTGTTCATTCCCCAGCTGCTGGGAATCAGGAATATGTCACAGACTGGTGACCAAGCAGGTATTGTAGTGAGGAAAAGGCAGGGTCACCAGCTGAATGTTTCAACCAGGTCTGAGCTCACAGGCTTCTGCAGTGTGGCAGATCAATGGGAATCTTCATTGTCAACATTTCCTTCTGATAGGCAATGCCTTTGGACACAACGGTTGGAGGTGGGGGGGGTGGTAGTCAGTGTCAGCTGTCAAAGGGAGTTGTAAGAGGACCTGGAGAAGATCACAGAAGGAAGTGAGACAGTAACTGAGCTGGAGGGGAAAGGGGAATGACATCCAGATGAATAGGAAGGTGAGCACCCTGGGGTGGGAGGGCAGCTGAAGTGGCACTCTCACTCCTGTCCCCACATTGCACCTTTGGGTTTTAAGTTGAGGAACGTCCTGAGTGTGGGATGATAATCAGATCACTAACTCTCCATATCCGTGCCCCGTTTGACATGTGGGAAGCATTAGGGCAGCCATGAAGGTGATGGTGTGCGGTTACTGGGAGAGTGTGAGAGTTGTGAATGTTACATTAGATGAGTGGCCAAGAAAGCTAAAAACTGAACCTGTAATCTCCTGCAAATATCTCACACTCTTAGCAAGACACTAAAGAGTGCCAGCAGTCTGGGTGAGAAACATGTGAATGTTCCCTCCTTCAAGAATACACAGGGGCAGAAAAGGGGTTAAAAGACCTTCAATCCTGGTCTGGGTTTGTCTGGGGACAAACGACCTATGGTGCGGGCTAGTGTGCTGTGAATGTCACAGCTCAAGGAACAACCATTCAAACAGCTTTGTGCTGCATCTAGAACAAGAGGGAAATTCTTAATCTGTGTTCTGGCATCAGGCAATGCTGAAAAGAAGGACAAAGGAGTTCCATTCAAGCTCCAGAGCCAAGAATCTCAAAATTGAGTATCAAGTAATGCAACTGGTAATACACGCAGCAACGGCCACAGTGTTCAGATATTCATTACTTGCAAACAATTCAGATTGACAAATTTTCTTTTTAACTTTCATATTTTTCACTTGCCCCTATTTCTAAGCTTGTATTGTGCACATTACTTTCCTATTTCTTTTTGCCGTTAATATTGAATAAACTTGCTTTTAATTAATTCAGGATACTCTGATTACGTTAGAAAAATATAAGTTCATTCAGTTGGATAAGCAGGGACGAACACAAACACACAAACACAGACAGATGGATTTATACAGGCACACAAACATGGTGCCCAATTCCTTACCCCACTGATAGAGCTTGGCCTCTGCCAGGCTGCTGTGTTCAATTTGACAGGAATATTGATCCTCATCCCCAGCATTGATCTCAATCTTTTTGGATCTGATGAGTCCTATCATGGTTTGGTCGAATCCCTGAGGATTGTGTCTCAGGCACAAACTCTCCATTCCTTAGCCAGGTCACCTCGATGTCTACAGGATAAAATCCAGTGACCAGGCAGGAGAGAGAGAGTGGCTTGACCTGACGGATGGGCTCACTCCTGGAGATGAACACTTTGGGCTGAACTGTGATGGGAAAGGGTGAAAACTCAAACAATAGACAGACACTGAATTGGAGAGCGATTTCATAAATCAGTGAAGTTTGACCAGAATTTGGGATCAAAACTGAAATAAATATTCCTTTCTTGCTTCCAGATTACTGTTTAAGTATTGAACAAATGCTTCTTCAAGGTGGTTTTCCAAAAGTTGTTCCAAGCTTGATCAGAATTCCATTTCTCTCTTACCTCCACTGCGTGATGATTTGCTGTGACCCTTCTCATTTTGCCTAGTTCTAAACTAAAAAAGTCCTTTCCATCAAATCCAACTTGCATTGATCTCTTAACAGAACGTTTCTGATTAGAATCTTCTTCAAGAAACTCAACAGTCTGTATCCATTGGAACGTGTGAATGCCTGTGCGTGATCAAACAGAGAGATGATGATCAAACAGAAATAATTGGTCAGGGAAAATCACGAACAAATTTGCAGAGAAGGGGATCTGGGATCAGATAGAAATGTCAGATCAGAGTCACGGTCTGAACAGAGTGGAAAGGGTCATAGCCTCAATTTGAAATGTTGAGGAAGCATTTTCTGGTCAAGATGGTGGTGGAGTAGGACCCTCCAACAGGAGCTCGTTCTGTTCATTTCCTATTTCCTGTCTCTTTTCCCCTTGTTGATGTTCAATCCTGAGGTACAGTGAGCTGGAGACACAGAGCTGAGCAGGGAGAGCCAGCAGGCCACAGGCAGGGCAGTGTCGTCAAATGGGCTGGAGGATCACATGGAGCAGGGATAGCCAGTTGGTTGGAGGATCACATGGACCAGGGAGAGCCAGTTGGTTGGAGGATCACATGGAGCAGGGAGAGCCAGTGGGCTGGAGGCTCACACGGAGCAGGGAGAGCCAGTGGGCTGCAGGACCGAGCAGTGTGGGCACAGGCTGGAGGCTTGAACAGAGTGGGGGCAGACAGTGGGCTGGAGATCCGGGCAATGTGGGCACAGGCAGTGGGCTGGAGGCTCGAGCAGAGCGGGGCAGTTGTTGGACTGTGGTCCGATGCTGGCAGTTAGCAGCCTGTGAGCCGAGTCAGACCACGTGTGGAAGTTCGCTGCACTGACCTACCGTAGGTCCCGTATGGAAAGATTGTAATGCATATCTTTTGAACATTATTCTCAATTTTTCCAAACTTATACAATTAACAACTGTAAGCAATGTAACACTTATTCCTTTCTTCTTCCCTTCGTTTCTGTAATCTGCAACAATGCTCTGGACTACAGTACTTTGTACCTAAGGCGGTGCCACAGGGGGTGACATTGAAAACTTTGTCTGTATTCCTGATCTTCCACACTTCAGTACCTGCGACAATAAAGGAAATTCCAGATTAAAATTCTAAAATCAGTTCAGTGACCTCACAGCTGCTGCGGGATGGTCTGAGTGGAGTGACCGAGGGGTCAGTGCTGGGGGATGGACTGAGTGGAGTGACGCAGGGGTCAGTGCTGGGGGATGGACTGAGTGGAGTGACCCAGGGGTCAGTGCTGGGGAATGGACTGAGTGGAGTGACTCAGGGAACAGTGCTGGGGTATGGGCTGAGTGAAGTGACCCAGGGGTCAGTGCTGGGGGACGGACTGAGTGGAGTGACTCAGGGATCAGTGCTGGGGTATGGGCTGAGTGAAGTGACCCAGGGGTCAGTGCTGGGGGACGGACTGAGTGGAGTGACTCAGGGATCAGTGCTGGGGTATGGGCTGAGTGAAGTGACCCAGGGGTCAGTGCTGGGGGACGGACTGAGTGGAGTGACCCAGGTGTCTGTGCTGGTGGTGAACTGAGTGGAATGACCCAGGGGTCAGTGCTGGGGAATGGACTGAGTGGAGTGACCCAGGGGTCAGTGCTGGGGAATGGACTGAGTGGAGTGACGCAGGGATCAGTGCTGGGGTATGGGATGAGTGAAGTGACCCAGGGGTCAGTGCTGGGGGACGGACTGAGTGGAGTGACCCAGGTGCCTGTGCTGGTGGTGAACTGAGTGGAGTGACCCAGGGGTCAGTGCTGGGGGATAGATTGAGTGGAGTGACCCAGGTGTCAGTGCTGGGGGATGGACTGAATGGAGTGACTTAGTGGTCAGTGCTGGGCGATGGACTGAATGGAGTCACCCTGGGGTCAATGCTGGCAGATGGACTGAGTGGAGTGTCCGAGGAGCCAGTGCTGGGGGATAGATTGAGTGGAGTGACTCAGGGGTCATTGCTGGGGGATTGACTGAGTGGAGTGACCCAGGGGTCAGTGCTGGGGATGGACTGAGTGAAGTGACCCAGGTGTCAGCGCTGGGGTTGGACTGAGTCGAGTGACCCAGGGGCCAGTGCTGGGGAATGGACTGAGTTTAGTGACCCAGAGTCAGTGCTGGGAGATGTACTGAGTGGAGTGACCCAGGTGTCAGTGCTGGGAGATGGACTGAGTAGAGTGACCCAGGGGTCGGTGCTGGGGGTGGACTGAGTGGAGTGACTCAGTGGTCAGTGCTGGCAAATGGACTGAGTGGAGTGAACGAGGGGCCAGTGCTGGGGGATTGATTGAGTGGAGTGACCCAGGGGTCAGTGCTGGGGGTTGGACTGAGTGGTGTGACTCAGGGGTCAGTGCTGGCAAATGGACTGAGTGGAGTGAACGAGGGGCTAGTGCTGGGGGATTGATTGAGTGGAGTGACCCAGCGGTCAGTGCTGGGGGTTGGACTGAATGGTCTGACCCAGGGTTCAGTGCTGGGGGATGGACTGAGTGGAGTGACTGTGGGGTCAATGCTGGCAGATGGACTGAGTGGAGTGTCCCAGGGCTCAATGCTGGGGAATGGACTGAGTGGAGTGACCTTGGGGTCAGTGCTGGTAAATGGGCTGAGTGTACTGTTCATGATAGATCAGTTGTGGGATTAATGTTTTGATTGACTAATCATAGTTTCAGCAGGAACATGGGCCCATCCTCACCTCATGAATGCACAGTCCTGTTAATTTCTGCCAAATGAGTCTCCTCACATTCGCTATCGATGAGGGTCTGCCTCTGATCATCTCCTTGATCATCGTCACTGTATTATGGATGCTGGGCTCAAACAGGCAAGCAGAACAAATAGGGCACAAACACACGAGAAAGTGTTCACACAAATGGGCTTGTCCCACAGGCACAAAAAACAAGCAGCCAGGATAATGAGATGTTCACACTCTGGTGTGAATGATGCTCGGTCGAGAGAAAATGAGTCCTTCCCGTGGGAAGCCCAGAACTGCCATCCAAAGACCTTCTACTTGGACAGTAAAGAGATAGGATGTCCCAGTCCATGAGGTTAGATGTCCCATCAAAACAAAATTAAAGACCGAGCCGTTTAGCCATCTCTTTACCTTTCACCCACCCCATCCTATCCCACTTCCTGGGAGGTACCTTGGGGTAAGATTCAAAAACCATGGATAGAATTTGACTGTGATTGCATGAATATTTACAAGTTCATTCATACATTCTAATAACGTAAGGTCCATGTAAAAAGTGCATAATGCCTCCTCTTGGTAACAACTCAAGGAGATCCATTTTCCCTTCAGAGGGGTGCACCTCATTTCCGTATGCATGACTAAACACCGGTAAAGCTTGCAAATTTCTCCCTCTTGTTTATGTAGGTCATGGAAATTTAAGAGAAAACCATTCTTTTCAAGAACACCATCACAGCTGAGCCTGGGTTGGGTTAAACATGGGGCATCCTTCTCCTCCTCCCCACAGTGTTTACAGACTTTAGAAAAGGAGGGATGAAGCTGTTTGGCTTCTCTCAATCGATGTGAAAATTGAACATTGTCCATTCGAATCATTTCCCATTTGCTCCGAGCTTCTCTGATCTGCGGGTTTTCTCGTGCTGCAGTCAGGAGACCTGCACACAAATCCCATCAGAGACTCCCAGAGACTGTGCTGCCTTCAGTGAGTAAAATATCAGGCTGGCTGTATAACAGGCGGCTGGTCAAACATCCCCTATTTCAAACTCTCACCAAGAGATTCACATTCACCCCAGAGAGAGAGAGAGAGAGAGAAAAGTTGAATTCTGTCCTTATGCGGAGAGGCCCAAGAAAAACACAGGGAGATGGAGAAAAAGATCAGCAACATTCTGGGAATGTACTGCCCCTCTTTCAATCAGACAGTGAGAACAAAACACTCTGACAGGAAAACAACTGTTGTTTTCAGACTGACAAAACAGAAATCCTTCTCTACCACGGCTCCATTTCACAATTGAGAAAGCATTTTGACCTTTCCCGAAATACAAGCTGCAGAACCAGAGTCAATGACTGGTCACGGTCTCAGTGAAATATCCAATAATGACATGATGAAGCATCTGTCACTTGTTACTGGGGAAGGCATGCTCAGTCAGTTTCAGTTTCATCCTGTCAGAATTTGTCTTCCTTCCATTAGCTGGAAACAGATACGGGTATTTCTATTAATAGAGTTCCTCTCCAGCTGGGGAATCATCTCAGCTTGGGACTGAATAAAGGACAGTTAAGTGGTTGCATTGATGGATCAGTGTTTGAATTCTCGCTTCCCACGCAGCCAGGTTAAATTCCCAGCCAATGAGTAGTAGTCAGTTCTCGAGTACAGGAAAGCCATTGAGTGCTTGGCTACATGGTGTAAGAGACAACAGTCTCCCCATTGACATGAACAAAACAAAGGAGCTGGTCAGTTCTGAGGAAAGGTCTCTGGACCCAACACATTAACTCTGTTTTGACCTTCACAGATGCTGCCTGAACCGCTGAGCTTTTCCAGCAACTTTGTTGTTGTTCTTGAGCTAGTCATTGGCCACAGGAAGCGCTTTGGAGGGTAGACTCCTGGCTGCATCAATGATGCTGAGCTGGAAATGGTGGAAAGCATCAAGTTCCTGGTAGCGATGATCACCAACAATCGCTCCTGGTCCACCCATGTCCATGTTATATTCAAGATAGCGCAGCAACACCTCTCCTCCCTCAGGAGGCTAAGGGAATTCAGCATGTCCATTGAGACGCTTACCAACTTTTATAGATGCACTGTAGAAAGTATCCTATCAGGATGAATAGTATGGAAACTGCACTGCTGAAGTCTGCAAGAAGCTGCAGACAGTGGTGGAGGTAGATGTGAAAGATGGGGTTGGTGATGAGGACTGTGATGGAGACTAAACCTATTGTAGCCAAAGGCCTGGTGGGGATCTGTTTAAATGCGTCTGAACCTTGCCTAGTTTGGACAAAAAGGATGCAGAAGCCTCCTTCATTTCATTTCAGAAAGTATCTGAACAAATGAAATGACTGACCATGCAGATATAGATGATTCAAACAAAGTTAGTCGGTAAAGCTAGTGAGGTGCTTGCCTGACTATCACAGGAGGTACCTGGGGAGTATGAGGAGGAGATCAAAGCCATATGTGCAAGTGAACCAGTGCCAGAAGCTTACAGACTACATTTAGAAATCTAAAGAGGGATTCTGGTCAAACTACATAGAGCTTCAAAGAATCAAACAAATCAACTTTGAGAGGTGCATAGGGACACTGAAAATAAATCAGATACATGGCCCTCTGAGAGAAACCATTATTTTGGAGGAGTTCAAAAATTCACTTCCTGAGGTAGTGAGAACTCATGTGGAACAACACTGGGTTCAAGCAGCAAGATCAACAGCAGAGATGGCAGATGATTATGAATTGGCTCATAACTCAAAGTTTGGCTTCCAACATCAATTTCAATTTGTGATGTATAGAAACCAGGGAAAGAGAAATCCTCAGGTGGTAAAGGAGAGGGAAGTCTCATTGAAGGTAATAAAAGATGATTTAGCACAAGTTAATAAGGAGACCCAAGATGTGAAAAGAGATGTAAAAAATACTCAAGTGTTTTCACTGTAATAAATTGGTCACGTAAATTGCAATGTTGGTGGTTTAGAAAAAGCACTGGGAAGATGAATGTGGTAGATCAGGATAAGCTAGTTGGGTTTGCTAGGTCAGTAAAGGAGATGACAGTGGAACTTATAAAGCTGCAAAAGGAATGTACAACATGGTCAGGGCTTGGCTGAGAAGTAAGTGCCAGATCTCTTTAAATATTGTACTTACATGGAAGGTTTACTGATGTGTACCGGGAGGACCAGGGAAAGAAATTAAGATTTTAAGAGATATGGGCCAAGTCAATATTTAATGGTGAGAGATGAGGGGATATGTAATTCAGAAGGAGTATTGACAGAAAAAGTTGTAATATGTTGAATTCAGGATGAGAAGAGTTTTGTTCCCTAATATATAAGATGAGGCTGGAGAGTCCAGTAAGAAGTCATAACGGGGTAGTCAGAGTAATAGAGAAACTCTTTGTTCTGGAAATACAGTTTATCCTAGGAAATGAGATTGATAGCTCACAGGTAGAAATGATGCCTCCTGTGGTTGAAAAGCAAATGGAAAATCAGACAACTGAGGTGTTACAGGAAATATATCCTGGAACTTTCCCTGATTGTGTGGTAACAAATCACAAAGCCACAGGTTGAAAAAAAAGGAGAAATGGTAAGGAAGTAATGTTCAACTATCAGAAACATTTAATCAAAAATAGAACAGGTGGAACAGGACAAAGTGAATACTTTTTGTGAGGTTAGATCAGAACATGACACTAAAACTGAAATATATATCTTTCCTTTCAAAATATTTCTTTCCAGCTTCCAGATAACTGTTTAAATTTTCATCAGAATCCCATTTCTCCTTCAGCTTCGCTGCAGAGTGATTTGATGCAACCCATCTCATTCTGGCTGGCCCTAACCTAATAACGTCCTTTCCATCAAATCCAAATCATATTGACCTCTTCACAGAGCCATCATCACTGACCTCAACCTAGCTATCTGTTGAAGTGTGAATTCCTGTCAGTGACGAAACCCAGATCAATAATCAAGAATTAATTGCTAACTTAAATTGATAATTTAATTGGTCATTTGTTTTGATCACAGGATGCATTCTCGGGGATGTTGTCCAGGTCGTTCCTTGACCACTCTGTCAGCCTCCCTCAGGCACTGACCCATGATGGGACTCCATGTGTTATTTACGAGGACACTGTCCTCCATTGAGCTGTGAAATCTCTTCCCCTGACCTTGAGAGAATGGTGATGAGAAGAAATCTTACTGTTCCTAAAGTTTCCATTTCTCTCTCGTCGATGTAACTTTTCAAAAAATTGCTCCAGCAGTTCTGTTTCAATCATCATGAGGTATACACAACTATAATCAACAATTGCAGTTCATCTATTTCTCTTCTATATTCCTCATAATTCCCTCATTATAAATTTCATCATTTAGAAATTGATTGCTGATTGGCAATTACCTTAATTACCTCACAGACCAGCTCAGAGTGGGCACCATGAGGGGAAGGTTGGTGTTAGATGAGCTTGACTCTTTAGCTGGGCCCAATCCCTTCCCCTTTCCTGATGACCAAGATGTGGGACCTATTCTGTCTCTTTCTAATTCAACTTCTTAAATTTAAATACAAGAAATGTTTTATGAGCTCACTTTGCTGCATGCCACATTTTTCTTTTTTAATCACTCATCTTTTCAAAGGCATTCATTACTTGCATTCACTGTTCTTCACTGAGCAAGTTGCTCAAGCTTTCTTCATTCTTTAAACACTTTTTAAAAACAAAGTCAATATTATTCCAAACTAGATCTGAAGCAACTGCCACCCAGATTTCTTGCTGCTGAGAATAAAAAGCTCATGATAAATCTGACTGCTTTTTGGAGAGTGGAAAAAAGGGGTTGTTTTGCTCCAGGAGAAATGGAAAGTGTTGTCAGTGATCAGCGTATCTGGCAGTATCTCTGCAGAGAGAAAGAAGGCCAGTGACACTTCATCAGAACTAGCGCATTTGGGCCTGAAGCATTGAGTCTGTTCATCTCTCTGCAAATTCTGCCTTAGCTTCTGAGAATTTCTAGTATTTTCAGTTTAAATTTCAGATTTCCAGCATCTGCAATACCCAGCTGCCCTATTATAAACTTCAATGGCATTTATAAATCTGGTTAGTTCAAAATGAAAGTGGGAAAATATTTATCACTCAATGTAGAAAGTAATGTTTCTTTTATGAACGTCTTGTTGTGTCAATAGAAATGTCGTTGTCAGGAAATTGGCTCTACTTCAAGATTTTGCTATTTTTAAAGTTGAAAGTAAAACCAAGGTTCATTCACCAATCCATTTTGGGATTGTCTTTTGGGATACCTGTCTGAATCTTTTAGATATTGCAGTTGGATATTGCCTCAGAGCAGGTCCAAAGAAGCAGAGCTTGTTGCATAAATGAACAACCAAAATATGTGCAAAGGTCTGCAAAAGTAATGTTTGTAAAGTGGGCCATACTTAAACCTAGGCTATCAAAGTTCTTTCAAATCAAGGAATGGATAGTCAAATCTTTTGTTACGTGCATAAAGAAAGTTCAACTCTAGCTCTTTGGCTGTAGTTGCAAATTCTGGGCCTCTAAGGGATCAGGGTAGGGGATGAATGGGGCTCACAAAAAGGGCCTATGATCCCTCTTCCCCCTGGTCATGGACCCTGGATTTCACAGCTGGGGGATGGATTTGTTCTTGCAACTCGCAGAATAAAAGAAATATTTGTATCAAAAGGCTGCGTGGTTAGCAATCGAGCAGCATAGAGCATTTTAGCTATGAGGATATACTTGGGTCATTTTCTTTAGAGCAGAGAAGGTTGATGGGGAGCTGGCTGAAGTGTGTGTGATTATGGGGTACATGGACAGGGCAGAGAGGAAACAACTGTTCCCCTTGGTTCAAGATTAAGGTGAAGGGCCAGAGGTTGAAAAGGGATTCGCAGACAAC
Source organism: Stegostoma tigrinum (assembly GCF_030684315.1). Lineage (NCBI taxonomy): Eukaryota > Metazoa > Chordata > Chondrichthyes > Orectolobiformes > Stegostomatidae > Stegostoma > Stegostoma tigrinum. The sequence goes on from NC_081387.1 coordinate 6,169,033, forward strand.
ATTTTGCACCCAGACAGTGGTGGGAAGCTGGTATGTATGGACTGTGAAGGTAGTCAAGAGGGTAACCTCACAACCTTTGAAAAGCACCAGATGAACACTTGAAATGTCATGATTATGGACCAGGTCATAGAGACATAGAGAATACAGCTTGGAAACAGACCCTTTGTTTCAACTCATCTATGCCGACCAGATAAATTTCGTCTCAATTGTCAGCATTTGGTCCATATCGCCCTAAACACTTCCTATTCATATACTCACCTAGATACTTTTGAAATGTTATAATTGTTCCAGCCTCCACCACTTCCTCTGGCAGTTCATTCCATACACGCATCATCCTCTGCATGAAAAAGTTGCTCCAGAGGTCCCTTTTAAATCTTTCCCCTTTTAACTTAAACCTATGCCCTCTAATTTTGGACTCCCCTACCTGGGATAAGGACCTTATCTATTTACTCTATCCATGCCCCTCATTATTTTATAAACTTCTATAAGGTCAGCCCTCAGCCTCCGACATTCCAGGGAAAATAGCTCCGGCCTTTCAACATCTCCCGAGAGCTCAAACCCTTCGGCCCTGGCAGCATTTGTGTAAATCTTTTACGAACCCATTCAGGTTTCACAACATCCTTCCTATTGCAGGGAGAGTATAATTACACATAGTATTCCAATAGTGGCCTAACCAGTGTCCTGTACAGCTGCAACATGACCTCCCAACGCCTATATTCACTGCACTGACCAATAAAGGAAAGCATACCAAACACGTTCTTCGCTGTTCTATCTACCTGGAACTCCATTTTCAAGGAGCTATGAACCTGCATTCTAAGGTCTGTTTGTTTAACAACATTCCCAGTGACCCTTCTCCGAGGAAAGGTCATTGGACCTGAAACAAATGCAAATGCCTTATTAGCTCTACCTAACAACTTTATTTGGATCAACAATGTCCACATAGTCAATGACCATTTCATTTCTTTAGCCACTTTCTCAAATAAAATGGAAAAAGAGATCTCTACGGCCTTCTCATCAAACTTAGGCGACACTAGGACATACTTAAACAGATCACCACCAGGTCTTTCACTATGAGGTGACTGCTAACCATCACTATCGTCATCACCACCCCTACTGTTCACCTCTACTTCCGTCATTCTAAGATTCCAGTTCAAATTTCCAGAATTCAAAAAGCCTTTTCTCTCTTCCTTTCATCTCTCTTTTTCAAGTTTTCTTCTGTTTTCTATCGTAATTCAGTCTGTTTCCTTTCTTTTTTATGTTCAAGCTGCTTCAGTGGCAATTGAATTTTAGTCATTTTCAAAGATCCCAAAGCATTTCTGGCGATTGCAAATGTCAAATTATTGCTGCAATTCCCCCCAGCTTCCTCGTGGACACGGGCAATTACAGCTCGAACTTGTCAGCCAGTTTCAAAAGCCATGTCTCACGCACCTTCTGTAAACTACCTCAAGTATTTTCTTGGACAATGGGAACTGCAGATGCTGGAGAATCCAAGATAACAAAGTGTGGAGCTGGATGAACACAGCAGGCCAAGCAGCATCTCAGGAGCACAAAAGCTGACATTTCGGGCCTAGGCCCATCATCAGAGGGTCTGATGAAGGGTCTAGGCCCGAAACGTCAGCTTTTGTGCTCCTGAGATGTTGCTTGGCCTGCTGTGTTCATCCAGCTCCACACTTTGTTATCAAGTATTTTCTTCACCACCCAGGATACTGTTAGCAACTGAAAGCCACTGTCACACAAGGCACACTTTGTTTAACTCAAAAGAATACAATGTAGGAAAAAGAAAACACCATCACTCACCATTCACAGTCTTTTGAAGCCAAAAATCCAAAACATAATCTGAAATTATAGATTTTGATCATGATAAAAGCCTCCAGTTTGTTATAGACCAGACCAAAACCCCTTCAAATATATCAAGGAAAGAACCTAGACCTTTTTTCCATTAATTAAATGTTTGAAGCAAATACGCTTTATTCTTATCCCATAGTTAAAGTACAAAGAAAAGATAGGTAGTTTTGGGATAACTTAACTCTATTAGAAAATTTAACAGAATAATAGATGATTAAACTACTAAACAGCAACTATTCCAAGATGATAACATCCCATAAACACACCTTTTGCAAATGCAAATTCATTAAAATAGATTGTCTCACCTGCAATTCTAGCAACAGAAATAGAATCTAAGCTTTTCATTTTAACAGACCAAGGGATAAAAGATTCCACATTCAGTGCCCAGTCCCCAGAAAATGATGAAATCAAAACTAAAACTCTGTTTCTGTGGGAGCTTGACTCCACCCATTAATGCTGCTTTTAGTTTGCCTATTTAAAGAAAAACAAGCTCTCACAATCTGCGCACTTTATTAGTTTGGAGGATGGAGCTCGGCATCTGTGGCTCAAAATCTCTCTTCAACATAAAACAGAGCAAAATGTACCTCTTAAAACCATTGTCTGATCACAAAAGTTGTATGGAAGCTTCAGGATGTTCTAACCAGATAACCTCCTGAGCATATTGGCTGAAAATATTCAAATTCATTGAGCCAAAAATGTCTTGGCACAGAAAAAGAAAACTGTTCAGCCAACACATGTAGGTTGGTCAAAAACAAGCATTTAAATATTCAATCCAATTTCTTGGCACTTAACCAATAGTCTTGCATCTTTTGGTGTTGCCAATGTACATCCAAATATTTCTTAAATATTATGAGGGGTTCTGCCTCTACCATCCTTACACACAGCAATTTCCAGGTTGTCACCAAATATTTAGGTGTAAAGGTTTTCCCACGTATCATCTCTCAACGTTTTGTCCCTTAACTTAAATTTATACCCCTGGTCATGGATTGCTTCATCAAGGGGAGAATTTCTCCCAATCTACTGTCTCTGTGCTACACATAATTTTATACAGCTTGACCATGTCCGTTCTCAAATTCCTCTGTTCTAAGGAAAAGAACCCCACTGTGCTCAATCTCTTTTGTCACAGAATTAGAGGTAATCTTATTGAAAAATGAATGATTCTAGAAGTGACACCACATACATTGGGATGGTATTTCCCCTTTTATCCAATTGCAACCTTGCAACACGTGGAATCTGACATTACTTTAGATACGTTGAATTTTCTCCTTTGCCCCTTTGGAATTAGCTCACATAGGCTCAGGCCATTGTTCAAATTCAAAGCTGCATCAATGATTCTGGAAGTGAACAGGAATGTGCAGGTAAATCTCGAATGAAATCAACTATTATTTTATCTAACTGTAAAGAACAATGATGTTCCAAATGGCTTGGCTGTAATTTTGTTCATAATCGTCTTACAAACGGCAAGGTAAGTCAGTTTGCTGGGAGGGTTAAAAAAAAGGTATTCAGTGTTCTGTTGATGTAACGTTAATTCCCCAGGACTAGAAGTGAAGTAGATCTAACCCAACACCAACGAATTAACACTTAATCTGCCCATTGCCAAGTTTATCCATGAGATTACTTCTAATGCTAGACTGCATTGATCGAGAGTTCAGGCTTCAAAACCTATTATGGTACTAGATACTATTGAAACTCAGAAACTTCTCATCAATGGATAATACTGTTGCTTTTAGCCTGGCTCTCAAACATTCCTTGAAATAACTGGCACTGACAATAGTTCGTGCCCAACGTTATATGGCAGTGAGGCAATCTCTCTTTAAAAATAAACGGGTATTCAGACAACTGTACACAAACAGGCACAAGGCGCAGCCTGCCACCAACTCACAATACACAATAGTACACACAGAAAGAGTAATGATATCTCTTTAACAGCCTACCACTGGGACCAGCTTTAATGTTGCCACTGAAGGATTCCTAACTTTCCAACTTTCCACCAGATACTTCTTTATTCCCTCTCTGAATAGATAATCATTTTCAGAGAGCAGTTCACCCCAAAAGAGCAGCATTGTCATTCCAATCACTTTTGATTCCGACTTCTCTGCCAGACAAGTATGGGGAATAACTTGGTGAGAAATTAACAACTTGTGACCTTTACTTAAGTAAGCACACATCCTGTATTGAAAAATATCACCTCATTTGTATTGTTAATGTTGACTGATCATAAGCAGTGAGCAGGGTAATTTTGATGAAAATCTTCACCCTAGGAGCGGCAAAATTCCAGGCAGCTCAAAACTTCAAACACTTGAAATATTCCCAACATTGTCACTTACCAATCGGAAAAAAATACACAGAAGTGCATCATCATTTGCTGGGCAGGATAAATATTCTCCATTTCAGATATGGTGAATAAATCTGGAACTGAAAGCAGATGCAAAGGAATAAATGCAGCACATTTATTAAATGGTTAACAAAACTGAGATGATCAGATTCCCCTTCCAGAAAATGAAATAGATTTTTAAGTATAGGTATAAATGGAATTTCCGAAAGATAAATGCAACAGAATCACACCAAGCAGCAATGTGAAAACAACCAGGTAATCATTACATGGTGATGATGACAACCAGCACAAGGAGGTGAACTAATGTTAATATAATCAAGGAATAACACTGTGGCTTCAAGAAGAGACATTATAACAGAGCAGGCTATAGCTAAGAGATGTGTTTTGCAGAGAGATAAAAGTAAGACAAATGTTTAAAAATGTGATTGATCAGGTACTGCACAAAAGATGTCGTGGCCAAACCAAACACCCTCAAAATATATCAAGAAGGTATTGCTGATTTTAGCTTTTATCTCATTTGAAGGCAAATGTTCCAGATGTCTTTCAAAGTGTCAGAAAAATATGTTTTAAGCAAAACAGTTTTCCTCATATACAACAAATACAATGCCAACATTAAAAAAAAAGAAATTGGCATAACATTATCGAAATACTTAACAAAATAATGCATTATTTGACTACTCATCATCAGTTGTTCCATTACTTGTGTGTGTGTGCATGTGTGTGTGTGTGTTGAAATGAACCTTTGGAAAAGGCTAATACAGAACCACAGATTGTCTCATGTGCTGTCTGCATTTCATAAGGAAGCAACACTAAAGTAAATCATCTATTAGCAGAGAAAGAGCCCAATCTTTTGGCTGCACCAGCGTGAGAAAGAGAGAGAGCTGTATCAACTCCAAAACCCCAACTTCAACTCAAAGCAAAATGAAAACGTTGGGTCTGTGTGAGCCTGACTCCGGACACACGGGCTTCTTTTTGCAGAATTAGAGTTATAGAGATGGATAGAACTGGAATAGACTCTTCAATCCAACTCCTCCATGCTGACTATCTAACCTAAAATAATCAAGTGCCATTTGTCCACATTTGTTCACATCTCCCTAAATCCTTCATGTTCATGTACACATTCAGATGCCTTCTAGCTGTTGTAACTGTACCAACCTTTAGCACTTCCTCCGGGTGAAAAAGCTGCCCCTTAGGTCCCACTAAAAATCTTTCCCTTCTCACCTTAAACCTCTGCCCACGAGAACAGAGAACGAGAACACAGAAAACACAGCACAGGTTTGAGCCCATCAGCATTTTTAACTAATCCCTTGTGCCTAAGCTTAGTTCATAGCCATCCATTGCTTGCATATTCATGTGTTTATCTAAAAGTCCCTTAAGTGCGCCCATCATGTCTACATCTGCCAAAACTCCTGGCATGTGCACCTGACTCCTACCACTCTCTGGTGAAAAATCTTATCTCTCACGTCACATTTGAAATTTCTCCCACTCACATTAAATGCATGTTCCCCCGTAGTATTAGATGTTGCAAATCTGGCGGGGGGTGGGGGGGGGGTGGGGGTGGTGGGAGGTTCCTTCCATCAGCCTGATCTGTGAATCTCATTATTTTATCAATGCCTATCAAGTGTTCCACAGAACCAATCCAAGATTTTTCTATCCTCTCTTTGTAGCTCATATCCTCTAATCCAGGCAGAACCCAGGTAAACCTCTTCGGCACCCTTTCCAAAGTCTCCATATTCCTCCTGTAATGTGGTGACCAGAGCTGAATATAATACTCTAAATTTGATCCAAACAAAGCCTTATAAAGTTTCAACATGACATCCTGACTCTTGTACTCAATTCTGTGATCATTAAAATAAAATATATCATATGCCATCTTTACCAATCTATTTGTGTAGCCACTTTCAGGGACTATGAACTTGAACCTGAAGATCCATCTGTATATCAATATTGTTCAGGGTTGTGCCATTAATTGCATAATTTTCCTTAACAATTGATCTCCCAAAATTTGACACTTCACACTTACCTAGAGTAAAGAGCATTTATCATTTTTCTAGCCATATCGGCAACTGATCTATATCTCACTGTATCCTTTGACAACCATCTGCACTCTCCAGAACCGCACCGATCGGTGTGTTATCTGCATACTTACTAATACACTCACCTACATTTCCATTCAAGTCATTTCTATATGCTTATTGCCTATATATACAAATACATACATACACAAATATATAAGTAAACATATCGCAAACAGCCGAGGTCCCAGTAGAGATCCATGTGGAATACCACTATTCATGGACCTCCAGGCAGAAAAACACTCTTCCACTACCACCTGCTCCCTTCTATGGGCAAACCAATTCTCAATCACGGCACAAGTCACTGTGGATCTCTTGCATCCTGGACATCTGGATGAGCATACCATGAAGGTACTTGTCGAAAACCTTAAGAAAATCCCTGCAGGCAATATCTACAGCTCTATATCATTGATCACCTTCACGACTACCTCAAAAACTTCAGTCAAGTTACTGAGACATGGCTTGCTCCACACAAAGCTCAGCTGATGCTCCTTAATTAGGTAATAATTTTCCAAATGTGCTAATATCCCATCCCCAAGAATTATTTCCAACATCTTCCCAACTCAAATCTGAGAATCATTGATCTATTGTTTCCTGGATTATCTCTATTCAACTTCTGGAAGAGTGGAAAAGCCTTAGTTACTCATCAGTCCTCTGCGACTTCTCCAGTGACAAAAGAGGATACAATGATCTTGGTCAATGCCCCAGAAATCTCCTCTCTTGCCTTTCTCAAAAACTTAGAGTAGATACCATCGGGCCCTGGGGACTTATCCACCTTAATATTCTTCAACAGATGCAACGCAACTTCTTTCTTGATCTCAAAATGCCCTAGCATATCCCCATGCTGCACATTAATCTCACTATCCTCCATATCACTTATCTCAGTGAATGCTGACATAACGTACTCTTTTAGAATGTTACCCATACCTTGTGGTTCCAAGCATAACTTCTGTCCTTTATAATTGAGTGGTCCAACCTTCTCCCTAATTACCCTCTCCTTATTAAAGTATATGTATATTGCCTTGGGATTCTCTTTAAGCCTTCTTGCTAAAATAATTTCACAGTACCTGATTGTTCTCCTAATTCCCTCCTTGAGTTATTTCCTGTTTTCTTTATATTCCTTATGGGACCTCTCTGATTTTCATTTTTTAAAGCTTACACATGATTTATTTTACTCCTTTTGATGAAAATCACAACCTCTCTTGTTATCCAAGGTTCCTTTACTTTGGCATCCTTGTCCTTAATCCTTTCCAGAACACAAAGGTCCTGAATCCTGCTCAGTAGGCCTTTAAACTGAATTTGATGGATAACAGCTCATCCCAATTAACACTCCCTAGCTCCTGTCAATTACAGATGTAATTTGCCTTCACCCACATTGTACCTTCCCTGACTCATCCTTATTCATAGCTATTTTAACACTTCAAGAAATGTGATCACTGTTCAAAATGCTCTCGCGAAATGCTCATTCCGCTGTCAAATCTTATTAGCCAAATATGGTCCGTTCTCTCATTGAGCTATTCATACACTGTTTCAAGAAACCCTCTTCAATGCACTTAACAAATCCTTCCCCATCTAAGCCTCTTGCTGTCAGGGATTCCAGTCAAAATTGAGGAAATCAAGTCACCTACTGTGACAATAAAATGTGAGGCTGGATGAACACAGCAGGCCAAGCAGCATCTGAGGAGCACAAAAGCTGACGTTTCGGGCCTAGATCCTTCATCAGAGAGGGGGATGGGGAGAGGGAACTGGAATAAATAGGGAGAGAGGGGGAGGCGGACCGAAGATGGAGAGTAAAGAAGATAGGTGGAGAGAGTGTAGGTGGGGAGGTAGGGAGGGGATAGGTCAGTCCAGGGAAGACGGTCAGGTCAAGGAGGTGGGATGAGGTTAGTAGGTAGCTGGGGGTGCGGCTTGGGGTGGGACGAAGGGATGGGTGAGAGGAAGAACAGGTGAGGTAGGCAGAGACAGGTTGGACTGGTTTTGGGATGCAGTGGGTAGGGGGGAAGAGCTGGGCTGGTTGTGTGGTGCAGTGGGGGGAGGGGACGAACTGGGCTGGTTTAGGGATGCAGTAGGGGAAGGGGAGATTTTGAAACTGGTGAAGTCCACGTTGATACCATATGGCTGCAGCGTTCCCAGGCGGAATATGAGTTGCTGTTCCTGCAACCTTCGGGTGGCATCATTGTGGCACTGCAGGAGGCCCATGATGGACATGTCATCTAGAGAATGGGAGGGGGAGTGGAAATGGTTTGCGACTGGGAGGTGCAGTTGTTTGTTGCGAACTGAGCGGAGGTGTTCTGCAAAGCGGTCCCCAAGCCTCCGCTTGGTTTCCCCAATGTAGAGGAAGCCGCACCGGGTACAGTGGATGCAGTATACCACATTGGCAGATGTGCAGGTGAACCTCTGCTTAATGTGGAATGTCAATTGGGGCCTGGGATGAGGGTGAGGGAGGAGGTGTGGGGACAGGTGTAGCATTTCCTGCGGTTGCAGGGGAAGGTGCCGGGTGTGGTGGGGTTGGAGGGCAGTGTGGAGCGAACAAGGGAGTCACAGAGAGAGTGGTCTCTCCGGAAAGCTGACAGGGGAGGGGATGGAAAAATGTCTTGGATGGTGGGGTCGGATTGTAAATGGCGGAAGTGTCGGAGGATGATGCGTTGTATCCGGAGGTTGGTAGGGTGGTGTGTGAGAACGAGGGGGATCCTCTTGGGGCGGTTGTGGCGGGGGCGGGGTGTGAGGGATGTGTTGCGGGAAATACGGGAGACGCGGTCAAGGGCGTTCTCGATCACTGTGGGGGGAAAGTTGCGGTCCTTCAAGAACTTGGACATCTGGGATGTGCGGGATTGGAATGTCTTATCGTGGGAGCAGATGCGGCGGAGGCGGAGGAATTGGGAATAGGGGATGGAATTTTTGCAGGAGGGTGGGTGGGAGGAGGTGTATTCTAGGTAGCTGTGGGAGTCGGTGGGCTTGAAATGGACATCAGTTACAAGCTGGTTGCCTGAGATGGAGACTGAGAGGTCCAGGAAGGTGAGGGATGTGCTGGAGACTGCCAGCTATGCCTGCCTCTTTGTAGGTTACGTGGAACAGTCCCTCTTCCGCACCTACACAGGCCCCAAACTCCACCTCTTCCTCCGGTACAGTGATGACTGTATCGGCGCCGCCTCTTGCTCCCCAGAGGAGCTCGAACAGTTCATCCACTTCACCAACACCTTCCACCCCAACCTTCAGTTCACCTGGGCAATCTCCAGCACATCCCTCACCTTCCTGGACCTCTCAGTCTCCATCTCAGGCAACCAGCTTGTAACTGATGTCCATTTCAAGCCCACCGACTCCCACAGCTACCTAGAATACACCTCCTCCCACCCACCCTCCTGCAAAAATTCCATCCCCTATTCCCAATTCCTCCGCCTCCGCCGCATCTGCTCCCACGATAAGACATTCCACTCCCGCACATCCCAGATGTCCAAGTTCTTTAAGGACCGCAACTTTCCCCCCACAGTGATCGAGAACGCCCTTGACCGCGTCTCCCGTATTTCCCGCAACACATCCCTCACACCCCGCCCCCGCCACAACCGCCCCAAGAGGATCCCCCTCGTTCTCACACACCACCCTACCAACCTCCGGATACAACGCATCATCCTCCGACACTTCCGCCATCTACAATCCGACCCCACCACCCAAGACATTTTTCCATCCCCTCCCCTGTCAGCTTTCCGGAGAGACCACTCTCTCCGTGACTCCCTTGTTCGCTCCACACTGCCCTCCAACCCCACCACACCCGGCACCTTCCCCTGCAACCGCAGGAAATGCTACACCTGACCCCACACCTCCTCCCTCACCCCCATCCCAGGCCCCAATTGACATTCCACATTAAGCAGAGGTTCACCTGCACATCTGCCAATGTGGTATACTGCATCCACTGTACCCGGTGCGGCTTCCTCTACATTGGGGAAACCAAGCGGAGGCTTGGGGACCGCTTTGCAGAACACCTCCGCTCAGTTCGCAACAAACAACTGCACCTCCCAGTCGCAAACCATTTCCACTCCCCCTCCCATTCTCTAGATGACATGTCCATCATGGGCCTCCTGCAGTGCCACAATGATGCCACCCGAAGGTTGCAGGAACAGCAACTCATATTCTGCCTGGGAACGCTGCAGCCATATGGTATCAATGTGGACTTCACCAGTTTCAAAATCTCCCCTTCCCCTACTGCATCCCTAAACCAGCCCAGTTCGTCCCCTCCCCCCACTGCACCACACAACCAGCCCAGCTCTTCCCCCCTACCCACTGCATCCCAAAACCATCCAACCTGTCTCTGCCTCCCTAACCTGTTCTTCCTCTCACCCATCCCTTCCTCCCACCCCAAGCCGCACCCCCATCTACCTACTAACCTCATCCCACCTCCTTGACCTGTCCATCTTCCCTGGACTGACCTATCCCCTCCCTACCTCCCCACCTACACTCTCTCCACCTATCTTCTTTACTCTCCATCTTCGGTCCGCCTCCCCCTCTCTCCCTATTTATTCCAGTTCCCTCTCCCCATCCCCCTCTCTGATGAAGGGTCTAGGCCCGAAACGTCAGCTTTTGTGCTCCTGAGATGCTGCTTGGCCTGCTGTGTTCATCCAGCCTCACATTTTATTATCTTGGAATTCTCCAGCATCTGCAGTTCCCACTATCTCTCACCTACTGTGACAACCGTGTTGTTATTGCATCTTACCATGGTCTGCCTGGATATCTGTTCCTCAATGTCACGGTGGCGGTTAGGATTCCGAGATTATATCCCTATCAACAGGAATGCATCTATCATATTTTTGAACTCTACCCACATTGTTTCAATGGAAGAGCCTCTACTGTGACATTTTCCCTGATTAGTATTGCATCTCAGTCACCTCTTTTAACTTCCTCTCTATCTTGTTTAAAATAACAAAACCCTGGAAATTTGAGCAGCCAGCCCTGTCTCTCTATCTATCTCAACCAAGCCTCTGCAATGGCCACAGCATCATAGTTCCATGTACTGATCCAGTTTCTAAACTCAGCTGCATTAATGATAATATGCCCTGCATTGAAACAAGCACACTTTAGCCCATTAGTACCGTTGTGTTTAATCGCCTGTCTCTGCCTGTCCTTCATTTACAAATTACAGCTCCTAACATCTACCTCCCCCTCAATCCCCTCCACTTGCTGATTTCCTGCTCTGAATCTCAGACACCTGACATTCTGGCTAACTATCTGAATTAGCAGTAGTGAAACTCCCTGCGACTATATTGGTTCCCCTCCAGTTTGCATGCAAAACCTCCCCCTGTATAGATTCCCCCTGCCCCAGAAGAGGTCCCAATGATTCAAATACCAGAAATCCTTGCCCTGCACCAGCTATTTTTCCGGACATTCATCTGTCACACCTTTTTATTTCTTGCCCCACTAGCAGGTACTACTTGGAATAACCCAAAGATTGCGACACTTGAGGTTCTGCTTATCAGCCTCTGTTCTAACTCACCATACTCACTCCTCAGGACCTCATCCCTCTTTCTACCTCTGTCATTGATACCAATGTGCACAACGAAGCCTGGCTGCTCGCCACCCCACCCCCTTAAGAATTTCATACTACCTCTCAGATATAAATTTGATCCTGGCACTGAGGAGGCAATACACCATACTGGAGCCTCTAACACTGCCTCAGAAATTCTTGCCTGTACATCTAATTAATGAGCATCCTACTACTATCGCTTGCTTGGACTTTGCCCAACCCTGCCTTCCAGCAGAGCCAGTAATGGTGCCACAAGCCGAACTGCTACTGTTATACTCCCCCGAGAGGTTATGCTGGAGCCTAACTTTACGGCTCTTGAGCTCAATCCCTCATTAATGAAAGGTAACACACCATACGCCTTCTTTACAACTCTATCCACCTGGGTGGCAGCTTTCAGGGAACTGTGGACGTGAACCCCAAGATCCCTCTGCTCCTCCACACTGCCAAAAATCTTTCCATTAACACTGTATTCTGCTTTCAAGTTTGTCTTTCCAAAATGAATCACCTCACACTTTTCAGGGTTAAGCTCCATCTGCCACTTCTCAGCCCAACTCTGCATCCCTTTGTAACATCGAACAGCTCTCCATACTATCCTCAACTCGACCAACCTTCGGATCGTCCACGAACTTACTAATCCATTCTTCCACTCCGACTTCCAAATCATTTACAAGAATCACAAAGAGCAGAGAACACAGAACAGATCCCAAATGAGCACCATGATGAATATTTTCTGTCTACTACCACCCTTTGGCTTCTAAGGGTCAGCCAATTCCATAACCAATCTGCCACATTTCCCTCTATCCCATGCCTCCTTATCTTCTGCATGAGCCTACCATTGGGAGCTTTATCAAATGCCTTACTTAAATCCATGCATACCATATCCACTGCTCTACCTTCATCCACATGTTTGGTCACCTCTTCAAAGAATTCAATAAGGTTTGTGAAGCATGATCTACCCATCACAAATCCATGTTATCATCAATCAAACTATGCATACCCAGGTGATCATAAATCCTATCTCTCAGAGCCCTTTCCAATAATTTTCCCACTACTAACATCAAACTAACTGGCCTATAATTTCTGGGGTTATCCCTATTCCCATTTCTGAACAAGGGAATAAGGTTTGCCTCTCTCCAATCTTCAGGGCAGTGAGGATGAAAAGATCATCGTCAAAGAAGCTGTGATCTCTTCCGTCTCTTCCCATAGAATCCTTGGATAAATCCCATCAGGCCCTGGGGACTAATTTATCTTCAACTTCCTCAAAATTCCTAGTACATCTTCCTACTGACATCAACCTCCTCTAGCCTACCAGCCTGCTTCACACAGTCCTCCTCTACAACTCGGCCGCTCTCGGTTGTGAATACTGAAGAAAAGTATTCATTGAGGACCTCTCCTGTGTCTTTGGACTTTGTGCACAAATTTCCTTTCCAATCCTTGATAGGCCCGACCCTTTCTCTGGTCATTCTCTTATTCCTCACACACATGTAAAAGGCCTTGGAGTTTTACTTGATCCTATCTGCCAAAGTTTTCTCATGCCCACTTCTAGCTCTCCTAAGCCCTTTCTTCAGCTCCTTCCTGCTTAACTTGTAGCCCGCTAGAGCCGTTTCCGATCTTTGTTTCCTCAACTTGATATCAGCATCCTTCTTTCTCTTAACCAGTCATTCAACCTGTCTTGACAACCAAGGCTTCCTCATTCGACTGCATCTTCTATGCAGGCTAGGGACAAACGAGCACAAGCAGTATACATTCCGTAACAATCTCCACATTTCAATTGTGCTCTTCCCTCATAACATCTGTTCCCATTTTATGTTACTCAGTTCTTGCCAAACAGAATTGTAATTACCCTTCCCTAATTATAAACCTAACCTTACCTTTTAGTGAGGTAGGTTATCAAAATTAGAGACAGACTTCTTGTTGCAGCGGTGGCGCGAGCGGGACCTTGGACCAGGGGCCTGTCCGGAAGCCAGTGAGTCAGAGATTTTAAGTCTTCAAAAAACTTACCTCGAGCGTCGGAGCGTTCCATTTCTGGTTGCAGCAGTAGTACCTCAGAGCAGAGGTTTCTGGGAAGGGAGTGACTTTTCTTTTACATCCCTTAGCTACATAAGTGATCGTTGTGTAAACCCGAGACCTACCCTTGTAGGGCCTCCCACCCATCCACCTCCTCTAACCTTGTACATCGGAGACAAATCAAGGTAAGCTTTTCTTTTTCTTACGTTCTGTTTAGGGGATTAGCAGGGATGGCAGTGCACGTAAAGGAATGTTCCTCCTGCATGATGTATGAGGTGAGGGACGCCATTAGTGTCCCATCCAAATATGTCTGTAGGAAGTGCACCCAACTCTTGCTCCTCCAAGATCGCTTTAGGGAACTGGAGCGGGAGCTGGATGAACTTTGGATCATTCGGGAAGCAGAGTCAGTGATAGACAAGAGTTACAGGGAAGTAGTGACTCCTAAGCGTGAAGAAAGCTGGGTAACTGTTAGAAGGGGGGGGAACACAGTCAGTGCAGGGATCCCCTGTGGTCGTTCCCCTGAAAAACAAGTATACCGTTTTGGATACTGTTGGGGGGGGACTTACCAGGGGCATGCAGTAGGGTGCAGGTCTCTGGCACAGAGTCTGTCCCTCTTGCACAGAAGGGAAGGGGGGACAGGAAGAGAGTGATAGTCATTGGGGACTCAATAGTTAGAGGGACTGATAGAAGATTTGCCGGAACGAAAGAGACTCACGATTGCTGAGTTGCCTCCCAGGTGCCAGGGTCTGTGATGTCTCGGATCGTGTCTTTGGGGTCCTGAAGGGAGAGGGTGGCCAGCCCCAAGTTGTGGTCCACACAGGCACCAACGACATAGGTAGAAAGAGGGATAGGGATGTCAGGCAGGATTTGAGGGAGCTAGGGTGGAGGTTGAGAGCTAGAACAAACAGTGGTTATCTCTGGTTTGTTACCCGTGCCACGTGATAGCGAGGCAAAGAGCAGGGAGAGATTTCAACTGAACATGTGGTTGCAGGGATGGTGCAGGAGGGAGGTCTTCAGGTACATGGACAATTGGGGCTCATTCTGGGGAATGTGTTACGTCTACAAACAGGACGGTCTCCACTTGAACCAGAGGGTCGCTAATATCCTGGGTGGGAAATTTGCTAGTGCTATTCAAGTGGATTTAAGCAAGTTCAGAAGGGGGATGGGAAACTGAGGTGTAGTCCTAGTACACAGGAGGATGAGCGTAGGGAGGACATGGTCAGGACCTCACTGTCACAGGAGTGTGCAGGCAGACAGCAATCTGGGTTGAAGTGTGTCTACTTTAACGCAGGAGTATCCGGAATAAGGTAGGTGAGCTTGCAGCTTGGATAGGTACCTGGGACTTCGATGTTGTGGCCATTTTGGAGACATGGATAGAGCAGGGTCAGGAATGGATGTTGCAGGTTCCAGGGTTTAGATCTTTCATTAAGGTCAGGGAAGGTGAGAAAGTGGGGGGGGGGTGTGGATTTGTTGGTCAAGGACAGTACAAAGATGGCTGAAAGAACTTTTGATGAGGAACTCGTCTACTGAGGTGGCATGGGCTGAGGTTGCCGCGGAAGGTTTATCGACTGAGTCAGTATGGGTGGAAGTTAGGAACAGCAAGGGAGCAGTCACCTCATCAGGGGTTTTCTACACACACCCCAAAAAGCGGTAGGGAGATCGAAGAACTCATTGGCCGGCAGATTGTTGAAAAGTGCAAACGTAGCAGGGCTGTTGTTATGGGTGACTTCAACTTTCCCAATATAGATTGGAACCTCTTTAGTGCAGATGGTTTGGATGGAGCCGTTTTTGTCAGGTGTGTTCAGGAGGGTTTCCTTACTCAGTATGTGGACAGGCCGGCGATGGGGGAGGCCAGTTTGGATTTAGTGCTCGGCAGTGAGCCAGGGCAGGTGTCAGATATCATGGTGGGAGAGCACTTTGGCGACAGTGACCACAACAGCCTCACATTTACCATAGCCATGGAAAGGGAAAGGAACAGTTACCAGGGGAAGACATTTAAGTGGGGAAAAGGAAACTACAACGCTATCAGACAAGAGTTGGGAAGTACAGATTGGGAGCAATTGTTCCACAGAAAATGCACAGCAGACATGTGGACACTGTTTAAGGAGCAGTTGTTGCTAGTGATGTATAAATTTGTTCCTCTCAGACAGGTAAGAAGGGGTAAGATTAAGGAGCCGTGGATGACGGGTACAGAGGTGCTTCTTCTCAAAAAGAAAAAGGCAGTGTACGTAAGGTGGAGGAAGCAAGGGTCGAGCACAGTTTAAGAGGATTATAGGCTTCCTCGGAAGGAGCTCAAAAGTTGACTGAGGAGGGCCAGGAGCGGGCACGAAAAAGGCTTCGCAGGAAGGATTAAGGAGAACGTGAGGAAGAAGAGAATGATCAGGGAGAAGGTAGAGCCGATCAGGGATAGTGTCGGGAACTTGTGTGTGGAGTCTGAGCAGACAGGGGAAGCCCTAAATGGAGTTTTTTGATTTGGTTTTAACTAAGGAAAGGGACCTTGTTGTGAATGAGAACTTTGAGGAGCAGGAAAACAGGCTTGAACAGATCAAGTTTGAGGAATTTGACATGCTGGAAATTTTGGCAAACATTAAGATTGATAAGTCCCCAGGGCCAGACCAGATTTATCCTAGGCTGCTCCGGGAAGTGAGAAAGGAGGTTGCTAAGCCCCTGGCGAAGATCCTTGCTTCCTCAGTCGCCACGGGAGTCATACCGGAAGATTGGAGGGAGGCAAATGTTGTTCCTCTTTTCAAGAAAGGGAATAGGGAAATCCCTGGAAATTACAGACCAGTCAGTCTTACGTCTGTGGTCAGCAAGGTTTTGGAAGGAATTCTGAGGGATAGGATTTATGATTATTTGGAAAAGCATAGCGTGATTAATGGGAGTCAGTATGGCTTTGTGAGGGGCAGGTCATGCCCTACAAACCTTATTGAGTTCTTTGAGGAAGTCATGAGACAGGTTGACAAGGGTCGAGCAGTGGATGTGGTGTACATGGACTTCAGCAAGGCATTTGATAAGGTTCCCTACGGCAGGCTCATTCATAAAGTCAGGAGGTATGGGATACAGGGTGATTTGGCTGTCTGGATTCAGAATTGGTTGGCTGACAGGAGGCAGAGAGTGGTTGTAGATGGTAAGTATTCTGCCTGGAGGTCAGTGCTGAGTGGTGTCCCGCAGGGCTCTGTTCTTGGGCCTCTGCTCTTTGCACTTTTTATAAATGACTTGGATGAGGAGGTTGAGGGGTGGGTTAGTATGTTTGCTGATGACACAAAGGTTGGAGGTGCCGTTGATAGTATCGAGGGCTATTGCAGGCTTCAGCGAGACATTGATAGAATGCAGAGCTGGGCTGAGAAATGGCAGATGGAGTTCAACCTGGATAAATGCGAAGTGATGCATTTTGGAAGGTCGAACTCGCTGAATATAGGATTAAAAGCAGGATTCTCGGCAATCAGTGGGATCTTGGTGTTCAAATGCATAGCTCCCTCAAAGTTGCCACCCTGGTGGAGAAGGTTGTTAAGAAAGCATATGGTGTTCTGGCTTTCATTAAAATGGGGATCGAGCGTAAGAGCCGCGAGGTTATGCTGCAGCTCTACAAAACCCTGGTGAGAACACACTTGTAATATTGTGTCCAGTTCTGGTCGCCCTATTATAGGAAAGATGTGGTGGCTTTGGAGAGGTTGCAAAGGAGGTTTACCAGGATGCTGCCTGGAATGGAGGGCTTGTCTTACGAGCAGAGGTTGACTGAGCTCGGAATTTTCTCTCTGGAGAGAAGGAGGAAGAGAGGTGACCTGATTGAGGTGTACAAGGTTATGAGAAGCATGGATAGAGTCGATAGCCAGAGACTTTTCCCCAGGGCAGGATTGACTGCCATGAGGAGTCATAGTTTTAAGGTGTCAGAAGGAAGGTATAGAGGAGACGTCAGAGGGAGTTTCTTCACCCAGAGAGTTGTGAGTGCATGGAATACTTTGCCAGTAGAAGTCGTGGAAGCGGAGTCGTTAGTGACATTTAAGCGACTGCTGGACATGCACATGGACAGCAGTGAATTGAGGGGAATGTTGGTTAGGTTATTTTATTTTTGGATTCGGATTATTCCACGGCACAACATTGTGGGCCGATGGGCCTGTACTGTGCTGTACTTTTCTATGTTCTAGATCTTTATCAGATGGGGAAATGAACTGAACTGAAGATTGGCAAAAGCAATTCAATACAAATAAGTGTGAGGTGTTGTATTTTGGAAACAGAAACCAGGTTATGACTTATTCAGTAAATGGGAAGGTTCTGAGCAGTGTCGTGGAACAAAGGGACTGAGGAGAACAATTATATGGTTTGTTGAAAGCGACATCACAGGTAGATGGGGTGTTGAAGAAGGCATTTAGCATGTTGCCCTTTGTCGGTCGAAGCATTGAGTATCAGAGTTGGGACTTTATGCTTCAGTTGTCTAAGTCATTGCTGAGGCTGCACTTGGAGTGTTGTGATCACACTATTATATGAAAGACAGTTCAACTGGAAAGTGGGCTAAGATGATTTCTGAAGATTTTGCCAGGACTAGTAGCCCTGAGTTTTAAGGAGAGATTGGCCAGAATAGGACTTTATTCCTTGGAACATA
Organism: Stegostoma tigrinum; assembly: GCF_030684315.1. Taxonomy (NCBI): domain Eukaryota; kingdom Metazoa; phylum Chordata; class Chondrichthyes; order Orectolobiformes; family Stegostomatidae; genus Stegostoma; species Stegostoma tigrinum. Next base: position 6,187,407 of record NC_081387.1, read on the forward strand.
AGAGAATGAGGTGTATAAAATCATGAAGGGCATAGGTATGTTGAATGCATCTTATTTTTCTCCGAGGATCCGAACATGAAAACTGGAGGGCATAGGCTGACTATGAGAGGGAAAAGGGACAAGAAGAAGCTGAGGGGGAACTTTTTCAAGCAGAGATTGGTACAGATATGGAATGTGCTCCCAGGGAAAGTGGTTGAGGCAGGCACAATAGTAACATTGAAGAAAAAAAAATCAGTAGGAACATGGATGGGAAGGATTCAGAGGGATGCAGAACAAATGCAGGAAACTGGAAATAGTTGAGTGAGCAACATGGTCAGCATGGAGCAATATCGGCAAAAGGGCCTGTTTCCATGTTGTATTACTCTATGAATCTATGCCTCTCTGATTCATTCTGTGTAATTCATAATTTCTACAGATTGGTGGTCAGCATCACGTCTCCTGAAATTGGCACTCTCTCTCATTTTATCAGTATGTCCAAATGAACTGTGTTTGCTTCTTTGTTTTCATTTTATGCACTTTATTTCTTGGTTGTCGTGAATATGCACGAAAACATTCACTTGAAACATTTTTGAGAGTGAGTAGAAACAAAATTCTACATCAAGAAGATTGAAAAGTAACAACTATCTTGTTGTAAGATAATAAAATGTGAGGCTGGATGAACACAGCAGGCCAAGCAGCATCTCAGGAGCACAAACTATCTTGTTGTATTACCCTCCCTTTTAGGACACTTCAAAATCTTCAATGTTCAGGTAATATGAATTCTGTTGAGAGCAAGTCATCAATGCCCTACATCCATTGCATAAAATGTGAAAAATTTCTCCTTCCGGGACAGCACAGCTAATAAAAAAAAAACACCACATTCTCATTCTGACTCTATGATTCTGTTCACGTGGCTGCATTGGCGTGGAATAACGTAGACTGGGCATTTGTGTCAGAGTTCATTGTTACCCTTCCGATGTATATTTTCATATATTATTGCATATATTATCACACTCTCTTATCTCTACTTCTGAGTGAATTTCTCGCATTCTCTCCTGGCTTCTCGTGCTGAGACTTCTATGTAGCTGATTTAAATGCCAACTGTCTCTCTTTTTCTTCCCTCTCATGACGTCCCCATACTCTTTTTCAACTGATATCCCCTCTTCTTGTTCAAGACCACTAAGCATCTCTGCATGATTTCAGTGTTTGGATCTCAATCACAGAAAAACATAAGGTTCTTGCCACAGCTTCCGCCATTGCTATCACTCTCTCTCTCTCTCTCACGCTCGCACGCTCTCTTTCTATCTATCCGTCTATCTTGCTGGCTTTCTACATTTCTCGACATGTTTTCCTGTACTTAGATTGGACAGAATTGGGAATAAAAATAAAACTGTCCAAACAAAAGGTAAAAAGTTAAGGTGCATGGAAGCAATTGCTGCACCTATTAAAAAAGGAAGTTAGAAACATTGCCATTAACTGTCATTTGACTGGCAATAACTATCATATGGAGTGGTGAAAATTAATCTGTAAGAAGGGCCTTCTGCCTGACCTCAGCTATGTGATTGGCGCCCATGCAGTTAAATAGCTTGTGAGTGTGTGGGAACCCAGCGTTTAAACTAATCCCATCAATTCCCAATGAACGGGAATCAAGACAGAACTGAGAATGAATCTGGGAACCAATACAGTTCTAATATTATTCTAATGTCTTTTAGAAATCTTTGAAAATAGTGTGGAACGTTTCCATCTTGCCATTCTGATTGGATTAGTTACTGCAGTGTCGTCAATAGTCGGAATAATCATCTGGAAAAAGCCCTGGAAAGGTAAGAAACAGGGAGAGGGTAATGTAGAACTGAGGGGACAGGGTGAATGTAGGGTGAGTAGTGGGAGTACAGGACACTGTATTGAGTGGAACTGACTGAATTCCCAAACTCAGTTACACATGTATAAACACATTCTTGTTCCCTCTCTGATCTTCCTTTGTATGATAGGCTGAGACCAGGTTGAATATTGATCATTAAAACCATGCCACACATTCACATCCTCACTGACTGAAGATTGATAGAATGGAAGAGATCTCCAGATTCTCCCTGATGTTTAAGGATAGATGAGAGTGTGAGAATGAGGATTTCTGTCACAGTCTCTGTTCCCCTATACTTGTTATGTTCTCACTCTCTGAGAATGGATTATTCCCCATTCTCATGGACATCTATTTTGTTTCTGCAGATTCACCAACTGGGACCTACATAACAGCTCGCAGTAAGTTACTGAGCGGAAAGCGTGTTGGGGATGGTACAGAATGCATTGGAAGTTGTAGAATTGCATTCACCTCGGTGTTACTCAGGATGCCAGACATGCCACATTCCTCACTCTCCAGTCCCTCAATTCCCAGTCACTTATCCTCCTCTCACTCCTCGCGACACACCTCAATCATTCTCCCTTCAGTCCCTTGCCCTTTAATCTCTCATCACTACTCATTCACCATTCAGTTCCTCACCCAAAACTCTCTCATCATCCGGTCCTCCGTCAGCTCTTTCACCCTACAAACTCTCAACTTCAATTGCCTCTGTGCTGTGCTGTGTGAGTCTGGTTAGTTATATGCTGAGTGTGATTGAATCCTGGATCGCGTGAGTGATGGAGAATATTTCAGACTGATTTTGTATATTATTATATTTCTCTTATTCTGTTTATGTTTTCTCAGCTTCTGATGTCTCCATTCCAGCTCCTTCATGATTCAGTAAGTGTCATTTTAACTTTTATCAGAGATATATTTGTAACTTTCCCCTCTCCTCTTGACTAATTCCACCCTCTCACCCTCACTGTCCCAGACAGTGTTAAAACCTGTCAGACTAATTTTACTCCCTTGCCCACCCTGAAGTGACTGCATTGTGTCTGTCCATTCCTTACTTTGTGGGCTTTCTGGGTTCCACTGCAGGACATTCCCGGAGCCTCATTGAGGAATGAAGGAAATCTCCTGTTCCAGTGTGAACATGGACACCATTGAACATCCTTCCATATCACAGCAGGCAAACAGATTTTTGGCTCATTGTTCGCACCCAGTCCTTTCAGGAATGAGATCGATTTTTTTTTCTAGGGAATGTATTTCCACTGACTGAACAGTGAATCCCGGATTTGCAGGAATGGGGGGAACCTGATTCTTCAAGTGAGACCTTCTCAAGTCATGATCCAATCCCATCTCAGAAACGTGAGCAGCTTCACTGTCAGAGGAATCTTCACAGATGGTTTCTCCCTCACACTTTCTCAACTTCACTGTCTTCAGTGGTTCAGTCATTTACCTGAAATGAAACAATGTCCTGAGGTAACTCAGAGACAGTTTTTATATTGTAGGCAACTGAATGATTTTGCACTTTTTGTCAACAAATTCTAGTGGTCATGTACATATCTGTGTAAAGTTTGCAACTGTCTATCGTTATGCTGATGAAAAATACTTGCTATTTGTTTGTTAATATTTAACATGCATTCTATTTTAAGCTGAACAGCTGTGTTTTGAATTTGAAGTACCCGCTGTGAACTCCTGTGTGATGTATAAATTTTACAATCGGATTTATTTACATTGTTATTTACACTGTTATTCATCAATGTTTAACCATAAATGCCGATAATGGTGTTTTGCAATTAATAAACAATGGTTTATGGTTGATTTTTCCACTTTCTTCAATAATGATTTCATGAGAAAGGTTTAATTCGTTCACTCAGCAGCTTGTGGCTCTTGGAATCAGCAGTAGATGAGCTTCAGTTCATTGTGAAGTGGGGGAGTCAGGTCCATTCAACTCTCCAATGAGCCATCCCCAAATGAACGGAGAAGCACAAAGTGATGTTTGTATCTTGTGTGTTCAGAGTTTGATGGTTGATAATGCTTGGAAGTGTTCATTCCCCAGCTGCTGGGAATCAGGAATATGTCACAGACTGGTGACCAAGCAGGTATTGTAGTGAGGAAAAGGCAGGGTCACCAGCTGAATGTTTCAACCAGGTCTGAGCTCACAGGCTTCTGCAGTGTGGCAGATCAATGGGAATCTTCATTGTCAACATTTCCTTCTGATAGGCAATGCCTTTGGACACAACGGTTGGAGGTGGGGGGGGTGGTAGTCAGTGTCAGCTGTCAAAGGGAGTTGTAAGAGGACCTGGAGAAGATCACAGAAGGAAGTGAGACAGTAACTGAGCTGGAGGGGAAAGGGGAATGACATCCAGATGAATAGGAAGGTGAGCACCCTGGGGTGGGAGGGCAGCTGAAGTGGCACTCTCACTCCTGTCCCCACATTGCACCTTTGGGTTTTAAGTTGAGGAACGTCCTGGGTGTGGGATGATAATCAGATCACTAACTCTCCATATCCGTGCCCCGTTTGACATGTGGGAAGCATTAGGGCAGCCATGAAGGTGATGGTGTGCGGTTACTGGGAGAGTGTGTGAGAGTTGTGAATGTTACATTAGATGAGTGGCCAAGAAAGCTAAAAACTGAACCTGTAATCTCCTGCAAATATCTCACACTCTTAGCAAGACACTAAAGAGTGCCAGCAGTCTGGGTGAGAAACATGTGAATGTTCCCTCCTTCAAGAATACACAGGGGCAGAAAAGGGGTTAAAAGACCTTCAATCCTGGTCTGGGTTTGTCTGGGGACAAACGACCTATGGTGCGGGCTAGTGTGCTGTGAATGTCACAGCTCAAGGAACAACCATTCAAACAGCTTTGTGCTGCATCTAGAACAAGAGGGAAATTCTTAATCTGTGTTCTGACATCAGGCAATGCCGAAAAGAAGGACAAAGGAGTCCCATTCAAACTCCAGAGCCAAGAATCTCAAAATTGAGTATCAAGTAATGCAACTGGTAATACACGCAGCAACGGCCACAGTGTTCAGATATTCATTACTTGCAAACAATTCAGATTGACAAATTTTCTTTTTAACTTTCATATTTTTCACTTGCCCCTATTTCTAAGCTTGTATTGTGCACATTACTTTCCTATTTCTTTTTGCCGTTAATATTGAATAAACTTGCTTTTTATTAATTCAGGATACTCTGATTACGTTAGAAAAATATAAGTTCATTCAGTTGGATAAGCAGGGACGAACACAAACACACAAACACAGACAGATGGATTTATACAGGCACACAAACATGGTGCCCAATTCCTTACCCCACTGATAGAGCTTGGCCTCTGCCAGGCTGCTGTGTTCAATTTGACAGGAATATTGATCCTCATCCCCAGCATTGATCTCAATCTTTTTGGATCTGATGAGTCCTATCATGGTTTGGTTGAACCCCCCACGATTGTGTCTCAGACGTGACCTCTCCATTCCTTAGCCAGGTCACCTCGATGTCTACAGGATAAAATCCAGTGACCAGGCAGGAGACAGTGAGCGGCTTGTCCTGACGATTGGGCTCACTCCTGGAGATGAACACTTCAGGCTGAACTGTGATGGGAAAGGGTGAAAACTCAAACAATAGCCAGACACGGAATTGGAGAGCGATTTCATAAATCAGTGAAGTTTGACCAGAATTTGGGATCAAAACTGAAATAAATATTCCTTTCTTGCTTCCAGATTACTGTTTAAGTATTGAACAAATGCTTCTTCAAGATGCTTTCCCAAAAGTTGTTCCAAGTTTGATCAGAATTCCATTTCTCTCTTACCTCCACTGCGTGATGATTTGCCGCGACCCTTCTCATTTTGTCTGGTTCTAAACTAATAAAGTCCTTTCCATCAAATCCAACTTGCATTGATCGCTTAACGGAACTTTTCTGATTAGAATCTTCTTCAAGAAACTCAACAGTCTGTATCCATTGGAATGTGTGAATGCCTGTGCGTGATCAAACAGAGAGATGATGATCAAACAGAAATAATTGGTCAGGGAAAATCACGATCAAATTTGCAGAGAACGGGATCTGGAATCAGATAGAAATGTCAGATCAGAGTCACGGTCTGATCAGAGTGGAAAGGGTCATAGCCTCAATTTGAAATGTTGAGGAAGCATTTTCTGGTCAAGATGGTGGCGGAGTAGGACCCTCCAACAGGAGCTCGTTCTGTTCATTTCCTATTTCCTGTCTCTTTTCCCCTTGTTGATGTTCAATCCTGAGGTACAGTGAGCTGGAGACACAGAGCTGAGAAGGGAGAGCCAGCAGGCCACAGGCAGGGCAGTGTCGTCAAATGGGCTGGAGGATCACATGGAACAGGGATAGCCAGTTGGTTGGAGGATCACATGGAGCAGGGAGAGCCAGTTGGTTGGAGGATCACATGGAGCAGGGAGAGCCAGTTGGTTGGAGGATCACATGGAGCAGGGAGAGCCAGTGGGCTGGAGGCTCACACGGAGCAGGGAGAGCCAGCGGGCTGCAGGATCGAGCAGTGTGGGCACAGGCTGGAGGCTTGAACAGAGTGGGGGCAGACAGTGGTCTGGAGATCTGGGCAATGTGGGCACAGGCAGTGGGCTGGAGGCTCGAGCAGAGCGGGGCAGTTGTTGGACTGTGGTCCGATGCTGGCAGTTAGCAGCCTGTGAGCCGAGTCAGACCACGTGTGGAAGTTCGCTGCACTGACCTACTGTAGGTCCCGTATGGAAAGATTGTAATGCATATCTTTTGAACATTATTCTCAATTTTTCCAGACTTATACAATTAACAACTGTAAGCAATGTAACATTTATTCCTTTCTTCTTCCCTTCGTTTCTGTAATCTGCAACAATGCTCTGGACTACAGTACTTTGTACCTAAGGCGGTGCCACAGGGGGTGACATTGAAAACTTTGTCTGTATTCCTGATCTTCCACACTTCAGTACCTGCGACAATAAAGGAAATTCCAAATTAAAATTCTAAAATCAGTTCAGTGACCTCACAGCTGCTGCGGGATGGACTGAGTGGAGTGACCAAGGGGTCAGTGCTGGGGGATGGATGAGTGGAGTGACGCAGGGGTCAGTGCTGGGGGATGGACTGAGTGGAGTGACCCAGGGGTTAGTGCTGGGGAATGGACTGAGTGGAGTGACTCGGGGATCAGTGCTGGGGTGTGGGCTGCATGAAGTGACCCAGGGGTCAGTGCTGGGGGACGGACTGAGTGGAGTGACCCAGGTGTCTGTGCTGGTGGTGAACTGAGTGGAGTGACCCAGGGGTCAGTGCTGGGGAATGGACTGAGTGGAGTGACGCAGGGATCAGTGCTGGGGTATGGGCTGAGTGAAGTGACCCAGGGGTCAGTGCTCGGGGACGGACTGAGTGGAGTGACCCAGGTGCCTGTGCTGGTGGTGAACTGAGTGGAGTGACCCAGGGGTCAGTGCTGGGGGATAGATTGAGTTGAGTGACCCAGGTGTCAGTGCTGGGGGATGGACTGAATGGAGTGACTCAGTGGTCAGTGCTGGGCGATGGACTGAATGGAGTCACCCTGGGGTCAATGCTGGCAGATGGACTGAGTGGAGTGACCGAGGAGCCAGTGCTGGGGGATAGATTGAGTGGAGTGACCCAGGGGTCAGTGCTGGGGGTGGACTGAGTGGAGTGACTCAGGGGTCATTGCTGGGGGATTGACTGAGTGGAGTGACCCAGGGGTCAGTGCTGGGGGATAGATTGAGTGGAGTGACCCAGGTGTCAGTGCTGGGGGATGGACTGAATGGAGTGACTCAGTGGTCAGTGCTGGGCGATGGACTGAATGGAGTCACCCTGGGGTCAATGCTGGCAGATGGACTGAGTGGAGTGACCGAGGAGCCAGTGCTGGGGGATAGATTGAGTGGAGTGGCCCAGGGGTCAGTGCTGGGGGTGGACTGAGTGGAGTGACCCAGGGGTCAGTGCTGGGGATGGACTGAGTGAAGTGACCCAGGTGTCAGCGCTGGGGTTGGACTGAGTTGAGTGACCCAGGGGCCAGTGTTGGGGAATGGACTGAGTTTAGTGACCCAGAGTCAGTGCTGGGAGATGCACTGAGTGGAGTGACCCAGGTGTCAGTGCTGGGAGATGGACTGAGTGAAGTGACCCAGGTGTCAGCGCTGGGGTTGGACTGAGTCGAGTGACCCAGGGGCCAGTGTTGGGGAATGGACTGAGTTTAGTGACCCAGAGTCAGTGCTGGGAGATGTACTGAGTGGAGTGACCCAGGTGTCAGTGCTGGGAGATGGACTGAGTAGAGTGACCCAGGGGTCGGTGCTGGGGGTGGACTGAGTGGAGTGACTCAGGGGTCAGTGCTGGCAAATGGACTGAGTGGAGTGAACGAGGGGCCAGTGCTGGGGGATTGATTGAGTGGAGTGACCCAGGGGTCAGTGCTGGGGGTTGGACTGAGTGGTGTGACTCAGGGGTCAGTGCTGGCAAATGGACTGAGTGGAGTGAACGAGGGGCTAGTGCTGGGGGATTGATTGAGTGGAGTGACCCAGGGGTCAGTGCTGGGGGTTGGACTGAATGGTCTGACCCAGGGTTCAGTGCTGGGGGATGGACTGAGTGGAGTGACTGTGGGGTCAATGCTGGCAGATGGACTGAGTGGAGTGTCCCAGGGCTCAATGCTGGGGGATGGACTGAGTGGAGTGACCTTGGGGTCAGTGCTGGTAAATGGGCTGAGTGTACTGTTCATGATAGATCAGTTGTGGGATTAATGCTTTGATTGACTAATCATAGTTTCAGCAGGAACATGGGCCCATCCTCACCTCATGAATACACAGTCCTGTTAATTTCTGCCAAATGAGTCTCCTCACATTCGCTATCGATGAGGGTCTGCCTCTGATCATCTCCTTGATCATCGTCACTGTATTATGGATGCTGGGCTCAAACAGGCAAGCAGAACAAATAGGGCACAAACACACGATAAAGTGTTCACACAAATGGGCTTGTCCCACAGGCACAAAAAACAAGCAGCCAGGATAATGAGATGTTCACACTCTGGTGTGAATGATGCTCGGTCGAGAGAAAATGAGTCCTTCCCGTGGGAAGCCCAGAACTGCCATCCAAAGACCTTGTACGTGGACAGTAAAGAGATAGGATGTTCCAGTCCATGAGGTTAGATGTCCCATCAAAACAAAATTAAAGACCGAGCCGTTTAGCCATCTCTTTACCTTTCACCCACCCCATCCTATCCCACTTCCTGGGAGGTACCTTGGGGTAAGATTCAAAAACCATGGATAGAATTTGACTGTGATTGCATGAATATTTACAAGTTCATTCATACATTCTAATAACGTAAGGTCCATGTAAAAAGTGCATAATGCCTCCTCTTGGTAACAACTCAAGGAGATCCATTTTCCCTTCAGAGGGGTGCACCTCATTTCCGTATGCATGACTAAACACCGGTAAAGCTTGCAAATTTCTTCTTCTTGTTTATGTAGGTCATGGAAATTTAAGAGAAAACCATTCTTTTCAAGAACACCATCACAGCTGAGCCTGGGTTGGGTTAAACATGGGGCATCCTTCTCCTCCTCCCCACAGTGTTTACAGACTTTAGAAAAGGAGGGATGAAGCTGTTTGGCTTCTCTCAATCGATGTGAAAATTGAACATTGTCCATTCGAATCATTTCCCATTTGCTCCGAGCTTCTCTGATCTGCGGGTTTTCTCGTGCTGCAGTCAGGAGACCTGCACACAAATCCCATCAGAGACTCCCAGAGACTGTGCTGCCTTCAGTGAGTAAAATATCAGGCTGGCTGTATAACAGGCGGCTGGTCAAACATCCCCTATTTCAAACTCTCACCAAGAGATTCACATTCACCCCAGAGAGAGAGAGAGAGAGAGAGAAAAGTTGAATTCTGTCCTTGTGCGGAGAGGCCCAAGAAAAACACAGGGAGATGGAGAAAACGATCAGCAACATTCTGGGAATGTACTGCCCCTCTTTCAATCAGACAGTGAGAACAAAACACTCTGACAGGAAAACAACTGTTGTTTTCAGACTGACAAAACAGAAATCCTTCTCTACCACGGCTCCATTTCACAATTGAGAAAGCATTTTGACCTTTCCCGAAATACAAGCTGCAGAACCAGAGTCAATGACTGGTCACGGTCTCAGTGAAATATCCAATAATGACATGATGAAGTATCTGTCACTTGTTACTGGGGAAGGCATGCTCAGTCAGTTTCAGTTTCATCCTGTCAGAATTTGTCTTCCTTCCATTAGCTGGAAACAGATACGGGTATTTCTATTAATAGAGTTCCTCTCCAGCTGGGGAATCATCTCAGCTTGGGACTGAATGAAGGACAGTTAAGTGGTTGCATTGATGGATCAGTGTTTGAATTCTCGCTTCCCACGCAGCCAGGTTTAATTCCCAGCCAATGAGTAGTAGTCAGTTCTCGAGTACAGGAAAGCCATTGAGTGCTTGGCTACATGGTGTAAGAGACAACAGTCTCCCCATTGACATGAACAAAACAAAGGAGCTGGTCAGTTCTGAGGAAAGGTCTCTAGACCCAACACATTAACTCTGTTTTGACCTTCACAGATGCTGCCTGAACCGCTGAGCTTTTCCAGCAACTTTGTTGTTGTTCTTGAGCTAGTCATTGGCCACAGGAAGCGCGTTGGAGGGTAGACTCCTGGCTGCATCAATGATGCTGAGCTGGAAATGGTGGAAAGCATCAAGTTCCTGGTAGCGATGATCACCAACAATCGCTCCTGGTCCACCCATGTCCATGCTATGTTCAAGATAGCGCAGCAACACCTCTCCTCCCTCAGGAGGCTAAGGGAATTCAGCATGTCCATTGAGACGCTTACCAACTTTTATAGATGCACTGTAGAAAGTATCCTATCAGGATGAATAGTATGGCAACTGCACTGCTGAAGTCTGCAAGAAGCTGCAGACAGTGGTGGAGGTAGATGTGAAAGATGGGGTTGGTGATGAGGACTGTGATGGAGACTAAACCTATTGTAGCCAAAGGCCTGGTGGGGATCTGTTTAAATATGTCTGAACCTTGCCTAGTTTGGACAAAAAGGATGCAGAAGCCTCCTTCATTTCATTTCAGAAAGTATCTGAACAAATGAAATGACTGACCATGCAGATATAGATGATTCAAACAAAGTTAGTCGGTAAAGCTAGCGAGGTGCTTGCCTGACTATCACAGGAGGTACCTGGGGAGTATGAGGAGGAGATCAAAGCCATATGTGCAAGTGAACCAGTGCCAGAAGCTTACAGACTACATTTAGAAATCTAAAGAGGGATTCTGGTCAAACTACATAGAGCTTCAAAGAATCAAACAAATCAACTTTGAGAGGTGCATAGGGACACTGAAAATAAATCAGATACATGGCCCTCTGAGAGAAACCATTATTTTGGAGGAGTTCAAAAATTCACTTCCTGAGGTAGTGAGAACTCATGTGGAACAACACTGGGTTCAAGCAGCAAGATCAACAGCAGAGATGGCAGATGATTATGAATTGGCTCATAACTCAAAGTTTGGCTTCCAACATCAATTTCAATTTGTGATGTATAGAAACCAGGGAAAGAGAAATCCTCAGGTGGTAAAGGAGAGGGAAGTCTCATTGAAGGTAATAAAAGATGATTTAGCACAAGTTAATAAGGAGACCCAAGATGTGAAAAGAGATGTAAAAAATACTCAAGTGTTTTCACTGTAATAAATTGGTCACGTAAATTGCAATGTTGGTGGTTTAGAAAAAGCACTGGGAAGATGAATGTGGTAGATCAGGATAAGCTAGTTGGGTTTGCTAGGTCAGTAAAGGAGATGACAGTGGAACTTATAAAGCTGCAAAAGGAATGTACAACATGGTCAGGGCTTGGCTGAGAAGTAAGTGCCAGATCTCTTTAAATATTGTACTTACATGGAAGGTTTACTGATGTGTACCGGGAGGACCAGGGAAAGAAATTAAGATTTTAAGAGATATGGGCCAAGTCAATATTTAATGGTGAGAGATGAGGGGATATGTAATTCAGAAGGAGTATTGACAGAAAAAGTTGTAATATGTTGAATTCAGGATGAGAAGAGTTTTGTTCCCTAATATATAAGATGAGGCTGGAGAGTCCAGTAAGAAGTCATAACGGGGTAGTCAGAGTAATAGAGAAACTCTTTGTTCTGGAAATACAGTTTATCCTAGGAAATGAGATTGATAGCTCACAGGTAGAAATGATGCCTCCTGTGGTTGAAAAGCAAATGGAAAATCAGACAACTGAGGTGTTACAGGAAATATATCCTGGAACTTTCCCTGATTGTGTGGTAACAAATCACAAAGCCACAGGTTGAAAAAAAAGGAGAAAAGGTAAGGAAGTAATGTTCAACTATCAGAAACATTTAATCAAAAATAGAACAGGTGGAACAGGACAAAGTGAATACTTTTTGTGAGGTTAGATCAGAACATGACACTAAAACTGAAATATATATCTTTCCTTTCAAAATATTTCTTTCCAGCTTCCAGATAACTGTTTAAATTTTCATCAGAATCCCATTTCTCCTTCAGCTTCGCTGCAGAGTGATTTGATGCAACCCATCTCATTCTGGCTGGCCCTAACCTAATAACGTCCTTTCCATCAAATCCAAATCATATTGACCTCTTCACAGAGCCATCATCACTGACCTCAACCTAGCTATCTGTTGAAGTGTGAATTCCTGTCAGTGACGAAACCCAGATCAATAATCAATAATTAATTGCTAACTTAAATTGATAATTTAATTGGTCATTTGTTTTGATCACAGGATGCATTCTCGGGGATGTTGTCCAGGTCGTTCCTTGACCACTCTGTCAGCCTCCCTCAGGCACTGACCCATGATGGGACTCCATGTGTTATTTACGAGGACACTGTCCTCCATTGAGCTGTGAAATCTCTTCCCCTGACCTTGAGAGAATGGTGATGAGAAGAAATCTTACTGTTCCTAAAGTTTCCATTTCTCTCTCGTCGATGTAACTTTTCAAAAAATTGCTCCAGCAGTTCTGTTTCAATCATCATGAGGTATACACAACTATAATCAACAATTGCAGTTCATCTATTTCTCTTCTATATTCCTCATAATTCCCTCATTATAAATTTCATCATTTAGAAATTGATTGCTGATTGGCAATTACCTTAATTACCTCACAGACCAGCTCAGAGTGGGCACCATGAGGGGAAGGTTGGTGTTAGATGAGCTTGACTCTTTAGCTGGGCCCAATCCCTTCCCCTTTCCTGATGACCAAGATGTGGGACCTATTCTGTCTCTTTCTAATTCAACTTCTTAAATTTAAATACAAGAAATGTTTTATGAGCTCACTTTGCTGCATGCCACATTTTTCTTTTTTAATCACTCATCTTTTCAAAGGCATTCATTACTTGCATTCACTGTTCTTCACTGAGCAAGTTGCTCAAGCTTTCTTCATTCTTTAAACACTTTTTAAAAACAATGTCAATATTATTCCAAACTAGATCTGAAGCAACTGCCACCCAGATTTCTTGCTGCTGAGAATAAAAAGCTCATGAGAAATCTGATTGCTTTTTGGAGAGTGGAAAAAAGGGGTTGTTTTGCTCCAGGAGAAATGGAAAGTGTTGTCAGTGATCAGTGTATCTGGCAGTATCTCTGCAGAGAGAAAGAAGGCCAGTGACACTTCATCAGAACTAGCGCATTTGGGCCTGAAGCATTGAGTCTGTTCATCTCTCTGCAAATTCTGCCTTAGCTTCTGAGAATTTCTAGTATTTTCAGTTTAAATTTCAGATTTCCAGCATCTGCAATACCCAGCTGCCCTATTATAAACTTCAATGGCATTTATAAATCTGGTTAGTTCAAAATGAAAGTGGGAAAATATTTATCACTCAATGTAGAAAGTAATGTTTCTTTTGTGAACGTCTTGTTGTGTCAATAGAAATGTCGTTGTCAGGAAATTGGCTATACTTCAAGATTTTGCTATTTTTAAAGTTGAAAGTAAAACCAAGGTTCATTCACCAATCCATTTTGGGATTGTCTTTTGGGATACCTGTCTGAATCTTTTAGATATTGCAGTTGGATATTGCCTCAGAGCAGGTCCAAAGAAGCAGAGCTTGTTGCATCAATGAACAACCAAAATATGTGCAAAGGTCTGCAAAAGTAATGTTTGTAAAGTGGGCCATACTTAAACCTAGGCTATCAAAGTTCTTTCAAATCAAGGAATGGATAGTCAAATCTTTTGTTACGTGCATAAAGAAAGTTCAACTCTAGCTCTTTGGCTGTAGTTGCAAATTCTGGGCCTCTAAGGGATCAGGGTAGGGGATGAATGGGGCTCACAAAAAGGGCCTATGATCCCTCTTCCCCCTGGTCATGGACCCTGGATTTCACAGCTGGGGGATGGATTTGTTCTTGCAACTCGCAGAATAAAAGAAATATTTGTATCAAAAGGCTGCGTGGTTAGCAATCGAGCAGCATAGAGCATTTTAGCTATGAGGATATACTTGGGTCATTTTCTTTAGAGCAGAGAAGGTTGATGGGGAGCTGGCTGAAGTGTGTGTGATTATGGGGTACATGGACAGGGCAGAGAGGAAACAACTGTTCCCCTTGGTTCAAGATTAAGGTGAAGGGCCAGAGGTTGAAAAGGGATTCGCAGACAACATTTTGCACCCAGACAGTGGTGGGAAGCTGGTATGTATGGACTGTGAAGGTAGTCAAGAGGGTAACCTCACAACCTTTGAAAAGCACCAGATGAACACTTGAAATGTCATGATTATGGACCAGGTCATAGAGACATAGAGAATACAGCTTGGAAACAGACCCTTTGTTTCAACTCATCTATGCCGACCAGATAAATTTCGTCTCAATTGTCAGCATTTGGTCCATATCGCCCTAAACACTTCCTATTCATATACTCACCTAGATACTTTTGAAATGTTATAATTGTTCCAGCCTCCACCACTTCCTCTGGCAGTTCATTCCATACACGCATCATCCTCTGCATGAAAAAGTTGCTCCAGAGGTCCCTTTTAAATCTTTCCCCTTTTAACTTAAACCTATGCCCTCTAATTTTGGACTCCCCTACCTGGGATAAGGACCTTATCTATTTACTCTATCCATGCCCCTCATTATTTTATAAACTTCTATAAGGTCAACCCTCAGCCTCCGACGTTCCAGGGAAAATAGCTCCGGCCTTTCAACATCTCCCGAGAGCTCAAACCCTTCGGCCCTGGCAGCATTTGTGTAAATCTTTTACGAACCCATTCAGGTTTCACAACATCCTTCCTATTGCAGGGAGAGTATAATTACACATAGTATTCCAATAGTGGCCTAACCAGTGTCCTGTACAGCTGCAACATGACCTCCCAACGCCTATATTCACTGCGCTGACCAATAAAGGAAAGCATACCAAACACGTTCTTCGCTGTTCTATCTACCTGGAACTCCATTTTCAAGGAGCTATGAACCTGCATTCTAAGGTCTGTTTGTTCAACAACATTCCCTCAGACTTTACCTTTAAGTGGATAAGTCCTGCGTTGAGTTGCCTTTCCAAAATGCTGCACCTCGCATTTATCTAAATTAAACTCCATCTGTCACTCTAGGATCGACTGAGCCATCTGACGAAGATCCCCTTGTACTCTGAGGTATCCTGGAAGTTCTGCAAAGTGGAATTTGTGTAGATGGGTCGACAGAGGCCCAATGGGCTTAAGGGCCTCTTCTGTGCTCTATAAACGACTCAGTAATAATCTCTCCAGAAATCATATTCCTTTCTTCTCGATGATTCAGCCATTCTCCAAGATACCAGATTTCTTGGACATTCTTCCATTAGCTTTTACTTCCCGGCCTTTCATCAAAACCTCTAATTGTGAACTTCTCAGCTCAGTCTGAGCTCTCACCTCCTTTGAGCTTTGTATTTTCAAACACTGATATACCCTGGTTACTCAAGGCTTGTATTCTCATTGACACCCCCCACCCCCACTCTCTCTCACTCCCTGCCTCTTTCCAATTTGAACTGCTTGTATTTCTCTGAGGAATCACTCTCAAAAATCACAGAAGAACAGAAGAGGCCATCCTGCCCATTGTGCCTGAACTGGCTGTATTACCGATTGACAATCTCCTGCCCTTTCTCCATATCTCTGTACAGCATTTCTGCCTCAAATAATCATTCAATGTCCCCATGAATGCCTCTGTTTCTCTGTCTATAGATGCTGCTAGACCTGCTGGGTTTCTCCCATTCTTTCTGTGTGTTTTTATTTTAGATTTCCAAGATCTGCAGTATTTTGCTTTCATTCACAAGATTCTTTGACTGATACTTGAAGAACTATCTCTTGTGTCAAGTATACGAGATAGCAAGGTGTACAGCTGGATGAATGCAGCAAGCCAAGCAGCATCAGAGGAGCAGGAAAGCTGATGGTTCGGGCCTAGACCCTTCTTCAGAAATGGGTTCGAAACGTTAGCTTTCCTGCTCCCCTGATGCTGCTTGGCCTGCTCATCTAGCTGTACACCTTGTTAACTCAGGTTCTGCAGCATCTGCAGCTCCTATGATCTCTTGTGTCAAGTGTCTGTGCTATAAGGCAATGACAGTGAGTGTTCGAAAGCTAACAGCTGATCTCAAGACCATTGCATCCACTGATCACTCTTTCGAAATAAAATTGCCTCCTGTCTTCAATATTAAATCAAATGTGTTTACGTCATCACCAATCATTTTGTGGTGTTTATTAACTCCTATCATCAATACTGCACTGAACATGTTTATTTCATCACCATTAGCCTGCTTATTTAAATGGTCTCAGCATGAAGCTCAATAATCTATATTTCTATAATGTTACCACCCCTTTGAACAACAATTTCATAACAAAATGATACTATACAGTACAGTTGGGCAAACAGCTACCTAGAATACACCTCCTCCCACCCACCTTCCTGCAAAAATGCCATTCCCTATTCCCAACTCCTTCGCCTCCGCCGCATCTGCTCCCAGGATGAGGCATTCCACTCCCGCACATCTCAGATGTCCTCGTTCTTCAAGGACCGCAACATCCCCATGCAGTGGTCGAGAATGCCCTCGACCGTGTCTCCTGCATTTCCCGCAACTCATCCCTCACACCCCCTCCCTGCAATAACCACCAGATGAGAATCCCCCTCGTCCTCACGTACCACCCCACCAACCTCCGGATCCAACGTATCATCCTCCGACACTTCCGCCATCTACAATCCGACCCCAACACCAAAGACATTTTTCCATCCCCACCCTTGTCTGCTTTCCGGAGAGACTGCTCTCTCTGTGACTCCCTTTGTCCGCTCCACACTCCCCTCCAACCACACCACACCTGGCACTTTTCCCTGCAACTGCAGGAAGTGCTACACCTGTCCCTATACCTCCCCCCTCACCCCCATCCCAGGCCCCAAGAAGACTTACCACATCAAGGAGATGTTCACCTACACATCCGCCAATGTGGTATACTGCATCGACTGTACCCGTTGTGGCCTCCTCTACATTGGGGAAACCAAGCGGAGGCTTGGGGACCGCTTCGCAGAACACCTACGCTCGGTTCGCAATAAACAACTGCACCTCCCAGTCGTGAACCATTTCAACTCCCCCTCCCATTCCTCAGACAGTATGTCCATCCTGGGCCTCCTGCAGTGCCACAATGATGCCACCCGAAGGTTGCAGGAACAGCAACTCATTCCGCTTGGGAACCCTGCAGCCCAATGGTATCAAGGTGGATTTCACAAGCTTCAAAATCTCCCCTCCCCCCACTGTATCCCAAAACCAGCCCAGCTCGTCCTCGCCTCCCTAACCTGTTCTTCCTCTCACCTATCCCCTCTTCCCACCTCAAGCCGCACCTCCATTTCCTACCTACTGAACTCATCCTGCCCCCTTGACCTGTCCGTCCTCCCCAGACTGACCTATCCCGTCCCTACCTCCCCACCTACACTCACCTCTCCTGTCTCCATCCCTGCCTCTTTAACTTGGCTGCCTCCTCTCCACCTATTTTCTCTATCCATCTTCGATCTGCCTCCGCCCACCTCCCTATTTATTTCAGAACCCTCTCCTCCTCCCCCTTTTCTGATGAAGGGCCAAGGCCCTAAACGTCAGCCTTTGTGCTCCTAAGATGCTGCTTGGCCTGCTCTGTTCATCCAGCTCCACACTTCTTATTCTCGACAAATGTTACTGTCTTGTTTCCCCACATTCAGTTTTAATCCTTCACATTTACCTTCTCACATAATTCCCTCAGAAACAAACATCTCCTGCAGACTTTCTTTCCAAGGTCTTTTCATCCTGGCCTTCTTTTTCACTGAAGAACAGATTTATTTCCTTAATCAAACCCTCTGTCTCTCTAATTTCTCTGAGTTCTCTGAGTTTGCAATCTGTGGCATGTTACTGAGCTGCCTGTAAATCAACTTATTATCATGTCTACAGCATTCTTTATTTTATGAAATTCATGTTCCTCCAAATTTTGAAACTAGTTTTGAATTCTTCCGTTAGAATCACTTCCCTAAGATTCTCAACGTCTTCTCAACCTTGGTTAATCTGTGCCATTTATCAAATATAATTTCCTTCCTGTCGAAAATTTCCACAAAACTCGTTTGTGTTCAATTCAAATTTCTGAAGTCCTGCCTTGTAAGGCTTCAAAGGCAGTCAGGCCAACAGGATTTATCCTCTCATTATCAACTGATCACTCTTCTGAAAGACGACAGTATACCTCCAACAACTTCCTTGTGAACGCACCTTTACAGGAACACAGTCTGATCTTCTTTCAGCCACATTTTGGGACAACTCAAAATAAACTTCAACTCCTTTCTCACTGAATTTAGGTCGAAGTGAATATTCTTTGTCAAACCAAATGCACAAGGAAGTTAATCTTGTCATTCTTAACTTTTATCTCTTACACAATTACTTTTGAGGAAGGTTTGCCAAACCTGAAACGTTAACTCTGATTTCTCTTTGCAGATGCTGCCAGACGTGCTGAGCTTTTCCAGCAACTTCGGTGTTTGTTACTGTTGTTTTGAATCTTTCTGTTTGCAATTGTCTGTCCTTTCATTACATTACTCCTCTCTTTCTAATTTCTCCTTTCTACTTCCTCTTTTCTCATTCTCATTTTGATTTGGAGTTAGTCTGCAGTGGCAGAGGAAAAGGCAGAGTGCATCAAAGTTGGAGGCAGGGAAGACCCAGTTGGCATAGACAGGAAATCCTTTCCCCTTCGAGGCGGAATTGTAGCCCCTTGCTGTTTAAGGCCAACCCTTTGCTGGGTCTATCATGGTACAGCCCATCTGAGCAGATACCAAATGCTCCAGCTTGTGGAAAAATATTGGTAGTGACCAGGCATGGGATGAGATGTAGCTAAACACTACCAGCGCTGCAGAGAATGTGCAAGATTGGAACCGGGGAAGGGAATCAGGGTTAAGCAAGGACACCAGTCCCACCCTAAAAGACCATGGGAAAAGCTGCAAATGGACTTCACTGGACCCCTATCACAGAGCCGAGGGAAATGATACTGCTCGGATCAGTTTACAAGAAACATTCCCAACTGGAGATTGCACAGTGCCTACAGTTGCTAAGATATTAGCCACTGAAATTATACCCCGTTGCGGGGTGGTGTGTGGGGGGGGGGGTGGTGTAGAAGCCCATTTAGATTCTGACCAAGGTATCCACTTCACTGGCAAATGCTAAATGGAAGCCTATGTGGGATAGCCCAAAGTTTTCACATACCCTACCACCCACAGAGGTCAGGGATGGTTGAAACCAGGAACAGGACCTTGAAGCGGGCATTAACTGCATGAGAACAGGAAACAAATGGGCAGTCTCCCTGCCCACAGTATTAATGGTCCATTTGTGACACCCCACACCGTTTGACTGGCTGTACAACCTTTGAACACATATAGGTGGCAGAGCTCTGTTCCTGCCACAAGACCTCATCATGGGAGGTGCTGAATTGGTCAAACTCTAAAGGGGCAATCTAGGATTTTATCCGCGCACTATGCGAAAACCTTAAGAAAGTAACAACTGAAGCTCTGCTGTAACAACAATTATACGACTGGAAATCTGATGGGTCTGAAGGACCTACAGCATGACCCAGATCCGGTGATTAGGTCATGGTGCACATTTTTCCCCAACTCTGAAACCTCAGTGGGTAGGACCACACAAGGTAAGTATGACAGATAATTGTGGTCTCCTTATTAATGAAGCTGGCATAGGTTGATGGCGCCACACCTCACAACTCATCAGCTAGGAGCGAGAAAAATCCACCAACTACCTGCTCAGGTTTTCTTATGGAGATTCCTGATCGAGCTTGTTTTGTGAGTGTGGGTCCCAGATCCACTTCCTTCTCTTTCCATCTGCGTCACCACTCTACCTCACGCTCAGGCAATTGGGCTTAAGTGCATGATGTAGTTCGACGCACAGGTTACCACAATTGTGGGCAACTTTCTCTTTCTTTCATGGCATATTGCTGTCTCTAGCTGGCTCAGCATTTATTCACCTTCTCTCATTACCCAGGAGATGGTGTGGTCTTGAAACACTGCAGTCCTTTTGGTCTTGGCACGCCTGCGATGCTGTTCAGCGGGCAGTTGTAATATTCTGACTCAGAGCCAATGCAAAACGGGTGATTTTAAGTCAGGATGATGTGAGAATTTTGGAAGGAAAGTTGAAATTGCAGCTTTCCCATAAATGTCCTAACTTAGGAGCAAATGACTGCAGAAGCTGGAATCTATATTGAAAACAACAAATGCCGGAGGTCACAGCGGGTCAGACAGCAGCCAGGGGCAGACAGCAACGAATGTTTCAAGTCTAGATTACTCTTCATCAGAGTTGGAGTGAATTGGGGAGGGGACAGCATTTAGACTTATAGTTTGGGGGGGCTTGGGCTAGCAGGTGGAGGGTGCTCGTGGTTAAAATGTGTTGATAGTTCAGATTAAATTATCATAATATGAGAATGGCAGAACAATGGTGAGTCTCCGGCCAGATTTGAAAAGACATTAACTGGGATTGGGGGAGGGGAGGACATTATAACCAGCTAAAAGCAAGGGAAGAAATGATTTACCATTTAAAGGTGTTGAACTTAATATTAAGTCCAGAAGGCTGTAAAGTGCCTGATCTGAAGATGAATTGTTGTTCCTCCAACAACAACAAAAACAGAAGTTGCTGGAAAAGCTCAGTAGGTCTGGCAGCACTTGTGAAGAAAAAAATCAGAGTTAACATTTTGGGACCAGTGACCCTCCCTCAGAACTGCAGATGGGATGGAGGCCTTGCAGGATATGGAGTGTGATGAGCTGTAGCGAAGGTAGCTGTGGGAGTCAGTGGCTTTGTGCTGGATGGCAGTGGAGGAAAATAATGGATTTGGAAAGTACCATCGAAAGAAATCGGGTGAATTGCTTCAATGCCACTTACAGATGGTAGACACTGCTGCTATGTATGTCATTGTTAGACAAGGTCCCAGTTACCTTTCATCTTCAACATCTGCTTGAGCATAATATCTCTTCCAGACTTACTGGAACAAATTCCCAGGTATAGACCGTGTTAATAGCCAAATTCTGCTAGCTCATTAAACATCCTGTTAAGGCAAAGTGTCTGCAAAATGCTTCAGATCATGAACCAAATCGCAATTAAATTCGAGGCCTGGCCCGATGAATGAAAAGAGGCTTGTTTGGTCTGTATTCCATTGAACAGCGAGTGTCACCCACCATAGGTTCACAAGAAATACTGCAGTCCTATGTTGTTTGGCCCCTTGTACCTGCTCCACCATTCAATAGGATTATGGCTAATTTGCTGTGCCTCATACCATGTTATTGCTGTTGCCCATAACTCTTGGCTCCCCTACTGATGAAGAATTTATCCATCTCACAGAAATACACAGAAGAACTTTGTTTCCACTGCTCTCTGTGGTCAGGAGCCCAACATTGTGAGAAAAGAAATTCCTTTTCATTCTGAGACAATGCTTTCTGGCCCTGAGGGGAAACATCGTCTCAGCATGTACTCTGTTGAGCCCCTGAAGAAACCTGTTTGTTTCAATGAGCACCTACCAATCTTGTTAATTTCAGTGGCTAGAGTAACAACCTGTTCAACCTTTGCTCAGAAGACAATCCCTGCAGACCAGCAATCATCATAGTGAAACTGCCTCCAAAGGAATAACATTTTCCTTGAATATAGGGACCAAAACAGCTCACAGTTTTCCCAGGTGTGGTCTCACGAGCACATTGTACAGTTGCAGTGAGATTTGGTGGCTCTTTTACTTCAATCCCTTTGAAAAATGGGCAACATTCCATTTGCCTTCCTGATTATCTGCTGTAGCTATGTGTTAACTTTCTATGTTTCATGCACAAATATCCCCAAGTTGTTTGGTGTTGCAGCTTTCTGCAGTTTTTCTCCATTTCAATATTTCTGTTATCTTGTTCTCCCTTCCAAAATGAACAGCTTTACCTTTTTCCTGCATTATACTCCATTTGCCAAAGTAGTAGCAGAACATTTCGACAAATCATTACCTAATCAAGCAGAGCCAGCGTGGCTTCGTGAAATGGAAATCAAGTCTGACTAATTGATTAGAGTTTTTCAAAGACATCCCAACGAGAGTGGTAACAAGTGGGCGTATTGCATTTGGTGCCCTCGAGAAGGTACCTCATAAAAGGTTAAATCATAAGAGTCCACAGTGTTGGTGGTAGCTTGCACGGGCAAAACATTGGCTCATGAGCAGGAAATGCCACGTGAAGATAAGGGGTTCTTTTTCAGGTTGATTTGAAATATCTGTTTAACTCCCCTGCCATTTCCTTGTTTCCCAAAAACCATCTCCCAACATTCAGTTTCTCAGGGACCTATGTTCACTTTGATATCTCTTTTCCTTCCTGTATATTTAAAGATGTTCTTATTGTCAGTTTTAAATTTGTCACTAGTTCGCTCTCATAGCTTATTTTCGCTGCATTTATTATATTTTTAGTCTTCCTTTGCTGGATTCTGAATTTATCCAAACTTCAGTTCTGTCACTGACTTTTGACCTCCATGTTTTCCTTTCAACTCAATACTCTCTTTGACTTCATTGTTTAGATATGGTTTTTTACCCTGCTCATAGAATTTTTCCTCCTTACTGGAATGTATTTTTGCTGAGAGTCACCTACTTGCTTACTGTATTCCTGTTAATCTATCCACCAAGTTCACTTTAGCAAAGTCTATTTTCATCTTCATTGCAATTCCGCTAATTTAAGTGAAACACGGCTCTTTCCAACACAAATTTCTCACTTTCAAAATGAAAATTAAACTCTGTCATGTGATTATTGCTACTTCCGAGAGGATTGTTACATGGTGATCATTGCATAAACCTGCCTCGATACCCATTACCAGCTCCAAGATAGCCTGCACCCTGGTTGTCTCTATGATATATTGCTCTTGGAAACTATCCCTAATGTACTTTATAAGTGTGTTTGTCAGAGACCCTTTTTGATTTGACTCATCCGATCAATTTGAAAATTAAGTCATTCATAATTATTGCTCTGTTCCTTTTACATGGTCTTATTATTTGTTGATTTATAGTCTTTCTCAGAGAGTAGTTACTGTTTGGGGGCCTGTACATTACCCCTTCCCACGTCTTCTTAAGAATTCAAGGCCTTGAAGTTTTCTCTATTATTCAATTTCCTGACACTTTTATGG
This sequence comes from Stegostoma tigrinum, assembly GCF_030684315.1. Taxonomy (NCBI): domain Eukaryota; kingdom Metazoa; phylum Chordata; class Chondrichthyes; order Orectolobiformes; family Stegostomatidae; genus Stegostoma; species Stegostoma tigrinum. The sequence goes on from NC_081387.1 coordinate 6,210,803, forward strand.
CTCCCTGGTACAATATAGCATTCACATCCCATCCCTTCCTTTTATTTTCTGGTGTACAGTACAAAAGTGATCTTTAGCTGACAGTTCTCACTCACCTTCCAAACCAAAATTCATTGAAGAATGAAATTAAAATAATGAAATATCAGCAACAGCTCTAACAACACATTAAATAAACATCACATTGTGCTTGTTGGTTTGTTTGGGGAAGACTTTTGAAAGATGGTGAGTCCTGACTACAATTTTAAATGGATTCTACAACTACTTTACTTCATCTCATCTAATCAGGGAATCAGTGAGATGGTCATTTCATCACCAAATAAAAGGAGTCTCATGTGGTACAGTAGGAGTGTCCCTCCCTCTGAGACAAGAGACTTGGCTTCAAGTCCTGCCTACTCTAGAGGTGTGTAATAGCTTCTCTAAAGATCAGTAACCCAGGAAAGGATCTTTGCATAACTTATATGGAAAGGATTCTAAGAATGCTACAAAGCCTGTTGATTATTCATTTTCTTTCCACATTGTTCTATATCCATGGGACAGTGCTGTTAGCATGACAGTTTCCACTCCCAAACACTAACATTAAAAGGTGCCTTACACTGAGAAACTGGTGACACATCACTTCCAGTTCATTGGGAAATGGATCGAAGTTTGATTGACCAACAGTATGAAACCAGTTTCTCACATGCTGTCATCCTTGATTGTGTAAAGAAGTGAATGGAAAGCCGGGAAAGATGTTTGACATTAATTCCCCCAATTCACACTTACAGCTCAACGACTACTGATTCTGACACTCACAAGCTGCAGAATAAATGAGTTGAACCCTTCTTGTGAAATTATTAATGAGGAATTTGGATAATGTTAAACCACAAAAAATTGTTTATTGATTACAAACCACAATTATCAGCACTTGTAGGTAAACGTTGATAGTACATAGATAAAGATGCTTTCTCAATAAATAGTACATGGACTATATATATATAAATATGTATATAAAATATATATTAAAGAGGCTATAACTATTCAATTTACAACCGTATGTTACCGAAGCGGTCACATTTGGTGAATTAAAGTGCAAAAGCGAACAGTACCCTGCAATATAAAAAGTGCTTCTGAGCTGCTTTCGGATATTCTTTCATTTCAGGCAAATTATGAAATTGTGAAGACATTGAAAATGAGAAAGTGTGAGGGAGAAACTGTCCATGAAGATCCCTCTGATGGAAACACTGCTCACATTTCCGAGGCAGGATGAAAGCATGACTTCAGAAGGCCTGACTTGGTGGCTGAAGATCACAACATGCAGATTTGGGATACACTGTTCAATCTGTGGAAACATATTCCCAGGAACATTAAATTGCATTCCTGAAAGAACTGGGTGCGAACAATGAACTGCAATTCCGCGTGAGCTGTGATATGGAAGGATTGACGATGATGTCCACTTTCACACTGGAACAGGAGAATCCTGTCATTCCTCAAAGAGGCTCTGGGAATCATAGCATCCCTACAGCATGGAAATGGGTTATTTGGTCCATCCAGTCCACCCTGACCACCTGAAGAGCATCTCACCGTGACCACCGGCCTACACTATCCCTGTGATTTTATGTTTCCCACAGCCAATCCACCTAACCTGCACATCTGCGAACTGTGGCAAGAAACTGGAGCACACAGCGGAAACCCAAAGGGAGAACATGCAAACTTCAGTTTCCGAAGTGTGGAATCAAATCTGGGTCTCTGGCACTGCGAGGCAGGCTGAGGCAGCAGCGCTAACCACTAAGCCACACTACAGGAAGGGATGTCCTGTGGAGCCCAGGATACCCAAAATGTAAGGACACAAGACAGTCAATTCAGGGTGGGGAAGGGACAGAAATTAGTCCGACAGGTTTTAACTGTGTCTGGGAGAGTGAGACAGGGTCCAGGTCAGAGTAGTATGGTCACAAATACATCAATGGAGGGAAAACAGAGCGTCACTTTATGAATCATGAATGAGCTGGAACAGAGACATCAGAAGCTGATGGAGAAACAAAACATGAGATATTAACTGTCAAATGAGACAGTGTGAGACATTCTCTATCATCGGCTTCATCGGAGGTTCACTGATAATGTTCCCTAGAATGGTGACGAATCGTCTGAAAACTAACCTTGCAGCTCAGCGAGCAAACTCACATCCGTATTCTCTATCATTTACTGGATCACCCTCAGCATTAACTAACCAGCACAGTGTGGAGGGAAAGAAGGAGGAGGGAATAGGGATGAGGAACTGAAAAGAGGAATTGGGGTATAAGGGATTTGAGCAGGTGATGATTGGAGGGAGTGGATCTGGGGGTATGAAGACGAGGAAGAGGGGGCATAAGAGAATGGCGGGGGGTGAGAGATTACAGAGTGAGGAGACAAGTGTCACCCTGAATCACAGCCGGACAATGTAACTCTACAGGTTTCAATCCCTTCTCCACCACTCCCCAACACTCTGTCCCCTTAGTTGCTTCCTGCAAACTGGTATATTTGTCACACTTGATGCATGTGCAGAAACAAAATAAATGCCCATTAGAATAATCAATTCTCAGAGTGAGAACACAAGTTAATTTGTAAATATCAGTCTGATATTCTCTCACTCCTCCCTCCCAGTGCTGGAGATTCCCTACACACTCTCTCCATGCAGTTCCACATCCCTTCCTCAATGATCCTTACCTTTCCATGCCCTTATCCAAATGATCATTGCGATTATCCCGAACACTGCAGCAATAAGGATTCCAAGTATCATTCCAAGATGGATGCGTTCCCCTCTGTTTCCTGTGGTTTCTGAAACACATTGGAAAAACATCAGAAACGTTTCTGTTCCCAGTTCTGTATTCATGGGAACAATATTAACTGATCCCACCCACTGGGGAATGATGGAATTGATTGAAATTTTGTGTTGACCTTCAGTCAATTTCACTCTCCAGTGAAGTCACTAAAGATCCCATTAATGGGAGTGTAAATACCAAGGTGTCCCAGTCTGGGGAGTTTATATCCATGTTTACAGGTGACATTAGTTAGGAGGCAGAATGAAAGGACATTGACGGATGAAAGAAGTGAATTCTAACCATTATGTTTTTATCCAATGTGGGGAAATGTGAGATCATTTCTGTTAAACCTGAGAAAAACAAGTTGGAACATTTTCTTGTCTTTGAGAGATTAGGAGAGGTTAAATGTAGTGAATTTCATAACGCCATGATTATCATGAAGTTTTTAAATTCATTTGTATTGCTGACATGCTAGTATGTTATTTCCCGGCCCTAGATGCCCTTGAGAAGTTGGTGGTAAGCTGCCTTCATAAACCACTGCAGTCCACACTCTCTGGGTGGACTCACAATGTCATTGGAGAGGAAATCCCAGGATTTTGACCCAATGACAGTGGACGATCAATGAAATATTTCCAAGTCCGGATGGGAAGTGGTTTGACGGGGAGCTTGGAGGCGCGTCTGTTTCCACATATCTGCTGCCCTTGTCCTTCTAGATGTAAGATCTTGGAAGGTGCTCGCTAAGAATCTTTGAATTACTTGTAGACAGTACACACTTCTGCTACTGAGCGTCAGTGGTGGAGGGAGTGGATGCTTGTGAATACAGTGCCAATCAGGCTGGCCACTTTGTCCTGGATGTTGAAAAGCTTCTTGTTATTGGAGCTGCACCCATCATGGCAAATGGGAATATTTGTTACATTCCTGGCCTGTACCTTGTCGATGGTGGATGGGCTTTGGGGAGTCAGGAAATGAGTTACTGACTGCTGTATTCCTCGCATTTGAATTGGTCTTGTAGCCGTGGTGTTTATGTGTTTGGGTTTCTGGTCAAAGGTAACCTCAAAGATGTTGGTAGTGGAGGATTCTGCGATGGCAACACCATTGAATATCAACGGGCGATGGTTAAATGGTTTGTTATTGGAGATGAACACTACCTGGCATTTGCGTGGCACGAAGTTTACTTGTCAGCCTCAGCCTGGGTATTGTGCAGAACTTGTTGCATTTGAACTTAGAGAAGTCATGTGTGGTGCTGAACACTCTGCAATCATTGGCAAAATTTCCCACTCCTGATCAGATGATAGAGGGAAGCTAAATGATGAAGTAGTTGAAGATGGTTGCTCCTGGGAAAATGTCCTGAGGAATTCCTGCAGAGAAGTCCTGGAGCTGAGCTGACTGACCTCCAACAAGAACAACACTGTACTATGTGCCACGTATAACTCTATCCAGGGGAGAGTTTGCCCTCTGTGCCCATTGATTCCAGTTTTGCCTGGCCTCCTTGATGCACACTCAGTCAAATGCAGAATCGCTGTCAAGGGCTGTCGCTGTCACCTTACCTCTGGAGTTGAGCTCTTTTGTCACTGTTTGAACGAAGGCTGTAGTGAGGTCAGGAGCTGAGTGGCCCTCATGGAACCCAAACTAGTCAATACTGAGCAGGTTATTGCTGAGCAAGTGCTGCTGGATAGCACTCTTCATGACACTTTACTGAATGATCGAGAGTTGACTGATAGGGTGGTAATTGGCCACGTTGGATTTTTCCTACTTTTTTTTCTCCAGGACGTACCTGGGCATTTTCCACACTGTCCCACTAGACATCAAAGTTGTAACTGTACTGGAAGGGTATGGTTAAGGAATAAGGCTTCAGTGCCATTGCTGGAATGTTGCCAGGGCTCAGAGCCTTTGTTGTATCCAATGTCTTCAACTGTTTCTTAACCTCATGTGGAGGAATTGAGTTGGCTAAAGACTGGCATCTGTGATGCGGGGGACCACTGGAGGAGACCGAGATGGATCATCCACTATGCACTTATGGCTGAAGATTGCTGCGAATCCTTCAGCTTTATCTTTTGCACTGATGTGCGGGTCTCTTCCCTCATTGAGGATGGGGATAGGTGTGGAAGCCACTCCTCAAGTGAGCTGTTTAATTGTCCGCCACCAGTTACAACTGGATGTGGCGGGACTGCAGATCTGTTTGTTGTGAGCTCACTTCGCCCTGTCACTTGTTGCTCATGCTGTTTGTCATAGCTGTAGTCCTGTTTGGTAGCTACACCAGGTTGACACCTCATCTTCAGGGAAGCCTAATGCTGCTCCTGGCATCCCTTCTGCACTCTCCATTGAACCACAGTTGAGCCACTGGCTTGATGGTAATGCTTAAGTAAGGGATATGCTGGGCCATGAGGTTGCAGATTGTGCTGGAGTAGAACACTGCTGTTGCTGATGGCCCACAGAGCCTCATGGATGCTCAGAGTTGAGTTGCTAGATCTGTGCAAAGTCTGTACCACTTGGCTCAGTAATAGTGCCACACAACATGCCTGAGGATATCCTCAAAGTGAAGGTGGACTATGCAGTGGTCACTCTTCCCAACACTGTCATGGACGGCAGACAGATTGGTATGGATGGGGTCAAGTATGTTTTTCTCTCTTGTTGGTTCCCTCACCATCTGCTACAGATGCAGTCCAACAGTCTATGTCCTTGAGGACCCGATCAGTTGTGCTACTGCTGAGCCACTCTTGAGGGTGGACATTGAAATAGCCCACCCAGGGTAAATTCTGCATCCTGGCCACCCTCAGTGCATCCTCCAAATATTGTTCGACATGGAGGAGTGCTGATTCACCAGCTGAGGGCAGGCGGTTCGTGGAAACCAGTAAGTTTCCTTGCCTATGTTTAAGCTGAAACTACCGAATTCATGGGATCTGAAATCAACATGAGAAATCAATCAACAATACTTTCATAATCTTCAGGAGATTCTTAATTCAAACCTTTTCATTGATTTCAAATTCCATGATCTGCCACAGTGGGATTCGAACTGAAATTTCCAGAACATTAGCTCAGCTTCTGTATTAATAGTTGCGTGATAATACCATCAGACCATCACCTCCCTTCGTGTTTAATCCACTTTTAATAAACAAAATAAATCATTTAGTTTCATAGACTGTCGTCCTTTATCTCAAGGGGGTTACAATACAAAGTGAGGAAATTATATTTCTGTTTTAGAGCATTGGTCAGACTACATCTGCATAATTACATTCAGACTGAAATATCAAATCTCAGATCAGAGTGTTTTACTGTGAAGTGGAGGAGCAGCGTAGATCCAGCAGATTCAAGGCTTGAATTATAAAGTCCTGGTTTGGCATCTGTGCAGCCTTCAGGACTCAATGTCATGTTTGGCAATTTTAGGGTCATCACATCTTTTCCCATGTCCTTCCCCCAACTCCCAAGCAGCAAGCTTTGTCATCACACGGGCTGCTTTCATCATGGCCAACCCATTGTCACCCACTAATGGTCCCCATTAGCAGCTTTCACTTTTCTCTGGCTCATGATTATCCATTCCTTCTCTGCCCAACTGCAGTTCTCAGACTCTGGGCTCCACTTCCACCTATCATTTCCTCCTTTACCCTGGCTCCCCCCCAACCCCATCTTCCACAGATAGACCACCTTTTCCTCACTACACTCCGTTCTGAGGAACGGGACACCAGACCCCGAAATGTTCACTCTACTTTCTCTCCACAATTTCTGCCAAATCTGCTGAGTTGCTCCAGAAATTTCAGCTTTTCATTAAATTATTGGGGCTGGCGACATCACCTTCTTAATTTTCTTCTGGGTTGTGGTTGCCATGGAAACATACAGAGGTCTATGGCACAGAAAATGGCCCTTTGGCACATTTTGACTGGCACTGATACAAACAACCAACTCCCTATTCTAATTGCATTTTCCAGTGCTTGGCCCATGACCTCGTACGCTTTACATCACAAGTGCCCATCGGAATATTTCTTCAATATTCTGAGGGCTTCTGTCTGCCATTTCAGGCATTGAGTTCCAGATTACCACCGCCCTCGAAATGAAAACATCCATTCTCACATCTCATCGAAACGCCCCACCCCTTACCTTAAATCTACGGCTGGTCATTAATCCCTCCAAAATGAAATGTTTCTTTCTGTTTGCCCGATTGATACCCCCCAAAACTTTACACACCTCCATCATGTGCGGTCTCAATCTCCTCTGCTCCAAGCCAAGCAAGTTTAGTCTGTCCAATCTCCCTTCAAAACCAAAACTCTCTCGACCCGACAACATTTTGGTAAATCTTGCCAGCACTCTCTCCTGTGCAGTCACATCCCCTTGTAATGTCACTTCCAGAGTGGTACGCAATACTCGAGCTGTGGACTAACCTGCCATTCACTTATGTCCTTTAGAGAGGGAAGCTGCCATCCTTCCTCTGTGACTGCAAACAAAGGCTGGACAATTATAAATGGGCAATAAATGCTGGCTGAGCTAGCGATGCCCTCATCCTGTGACTGATTATATGAAACAAAAAACAACTCTTTACATTAGATCCAGCAAACGTTTCTCAGTTCTTAAACTCAGTGCCTTTGCTCATAAAAGCTAATATTCCATGTGACCTCTTAACCATTTTATCTATCCTGATGCATTAAGGGACCTGTGTATGGCATATCAAGGTCTCTCTAATCCTTGGTTACCAGGCTCCTCCTGTTCATCCCGTATTCCCTGGCCTTTTTTGTCCTTCCCAAGTCCAACACATTTATCTGGACTGAATTCCATTTGTCACTGATCAGCCCATTGACCAGGCCAACTGTATCCTCCTGTAATCTAAAATCGATCCTCCTCATGATTTACTATCCCACCCGCTTTTGCACTGTCTGTGAACAAAGTGATCAATCCTTCTCTATTGAAGTCTCAATCAGTTGTGTAAACACTAACTGCAAGTGTGACTGGCTGGCTTGGCATTTTGACCAAAACTAATTGCCTGCAGAGCAGTTGAAAGTCACCCACACTGCGAATGGAGTGTGATGGAGACACTTGGCAGCAGGAACAGCTGGTCTCCTTCTGTAAAGGGAGTTAATAAATGGAATGGATTTTTTAAAAATGAGTATTGACAATGGTTTCAGCGTCATCATTATACAAACAATGCCAAATTTTAACTGAATTCAACTTCTGCCTCTGCCACAGTGGGATTCAAACTGAGGTCGCGAGACCTTTATACAGTCTCTGTATTAACAGCCTGGTGATAACACCACAACATCTCCTCCAGGGGTACCCAGCACAGATACTCGTCTTGAACCAATTCAATTCCCTGCATGCAATGTCAAGAAATGGTTGGAGCCACTGGATACTGCAAAGGACTTGAATCTTGACAGCATTTGGCCACAGTGCAGAATACTGGTGTTCCAAAGCTACTAGCCTCTACCCAACAGCATGGAAATTTTCCCGGGTTTGTCCTGTACATGAAAAGCAGGAGAAATCCAACCTGGCCAATTATTGCTCCATCGGTCTACTCTCGATCTATTCTGAAGTCATACAAGGTGTCATCGATAGGGCTATCAAGCAGCATCTGCTCAGCAACACCCAACTTAAGGTCCACCAGGGCCACTCAGCTCCTGACCTCATTACAGTCTTCGTTCCAGCATGGACAAAAGAGTTGAAATCCCGCGGTGAGGCGAGAGTGACAGCCCTTGACACCAAGGCTGTGTTTCACTGAGTGTGGCATCAAGAAACCCTGGCACAACTGGCATCAATGGGTAGCTGGAGCAAACTGTCCACTAGTTAGAGGCATTCCTGGCACATCGGAAGCTGGTTGTGCTTGTTGGAATTAATTATCTTAGCTCCAGGACATCTCTGCAAGAGGTCCTCAAGGTCGTGTTCCAGGTCAAACCATCTTCAGCTGCTTTATCAACAACCTTTTCTGCACCAGATTATTAATGGGATGTTTGCCAATGATTACACTATATTCAGCACCACTCATCATTCCCCAAATACTGACGCAGTCCATGTTCAAATACAACAAAGGCGCGGGCTGACAAGTGGCAAATAGCATTTGCATCACACAAGTGCCAGGCAAATGACCATCTCCAACAAGAAACAATCTGGTCATCAAAATTCAGAAAATTTAATGGTGTTACCATCACCGAATCCCCCAATGTGAACATCCTTCGGGTTACCATCAATCAGAAATTGAACTGGACTTGCCACATCATCACACTGGCTGCAAGAGCAGATCAGAGGCCAGGAATACTTGAGGTGAGTAACTCATTTTCTGACTCCCAAAGTCTGTCCATCATCTACGGGGCACATACAGGTCAGGGAATACTCCCGACTTGCCTGAATGGCTGCAACTCCAACAACACTCAAGCTGCTTGGCACCATCCAGGAGAAAGCAGCAACTATCTACAAGATGCACTGCTGAAAATCACCAAGCCTCCTCAGACAGTCCCTTACAGACCTACAAGCATTCCCATTGAGAAGGACAAAGGCAGTAGATATATCAGAATTCCAGCAGATGCCAGTTTCACTCCAAGGCACTCACGAGCTTTACTTGGAAATACACTGGCGTTCCTTCACTGGCGCTGTGTCAAATAACTGGAATTCTTAAAGCCACATCAACGTGAACAGTAACAAGCCAGAAGTACAGACAGACACTGACACACACACAATCCAGCTCCTTACCCCACTGGTAGAGCTTGGCCTCTGTCATGCTGCTGTGTTCAACTTGACAGGAATATTGATCCTCATCCCCAGCACTGATTTCAATCTCTTTCTGGATCTGATGGGTCCCATCGTGGTTCGGTCGAATCCCCGAGGATTGTGTCTCAGACACAACCTCTCCATTCCTTAGCCAGGTCACCTCGATGTCTACAGGATAAAATCCAGTGACTCGGCAGGAGAGAGTGAGTGGCTTGTCCTGACGATTGGGCTCACTCCTGGAGATGAACACTTCAGGCTGAGCTGTGATGGGAAAGGGTGAGAACACAAAAAATAGCCAGACACCGAGTGGAATAGGATTATGGTTTGTTTGATCAGTAAAGTTAAAATAGAACTTGGGATCACAACTGAAATATATACCTTTCCTTTCGAAATACTGCTTTCCAGCTTGCAAAATTCTCTTTAAATACTGAACAAACCCTTGCTCCAGATGCATTTCCCAATACTTGTTCCAGGAATCATCAGAATTCCATTTCTCTTTCGTCTTCACTGCATTTTGATTGGTTGCAATCCACCTAAATCTGTCTGGCTCTAAACTCAAGTAATCCTTTCCATCAAATCCAAATCTCATCGATCTCTTCACAGAGTTATCATCAGCGATTTCAACAGTTGCTATCCATTGAAACATGTGAATTCCTGCCAGTGATCAAACCAGAATTAATATTAATAATTTTTGCAAAAAAACTACAACCAGTCTGACCAGAAGTGAAAGGGAAACTATTATCTGATAGAACTAGGAGATTATAGTCCAGTCGTGATTGATATCAGGGTTCAGGACTGGGAGATGGACTGACTCAATTGACCCAGGGGTCAGTGCTGGGGAATGGACTGAGTGGAGTGACCCAGGGGTCAGTGCTGGGGAATGGACTGTGTGGAGTGACCCAGGAGTCAGTGCTGGGGGATGAACTGAGTGGAGTGACCCAGGGGTCAGTGCTGGGGGATGGACTGAGTGGAGTGACCCAGGGGTCAGTGCTGGGGGATGGACTGAGTGGAGTGACCCAGGGGTCAGTGCTGGGGGTTGAACTGTGTGGAGTGACCCAGGGGTCAGTGCTGGGGGATGGACTGAGTGGAGTGACCCAGGGGTCAGTGCTGGGGGATGGACTGAGTGGAGTGACCCAGGGGTCAGTGCTGGGGGTTGAACTGTGTGGAGTGGCCCAGGGGTCAGTGCTGGGGGATGGACTGAGTGGAATACACATGATTATCAGTTTCAATGCAAGTCAATATAGTTAATAAGGAACACTGACTTCTTTGCCATGTAAATAAATGGTCATCATGTTCATACCTCTACCCGCCGCCTCTTCCTCCGTTACATTGATGACTGTATCCGCGCCGCCTCGTGCTCCCACGAGGAGATCGAACAGTTCATCCACTTCACTAAAACCTTCCAACCCAACCTGAAGTTCACCTAGACCATCTCCGAGACCTCTCTCTCCTTCCTGGACCTCTGTCTCTCCATCTCTGGCATCCATTTCAAACCGACCGACTCCCAAACTACCTCGAATACACTTCCTCCCACACACCTTACTGCAAAAAGGCTATCCTCTGTTCCAAATTCCTTCGCCTCCATCACATCTGCTCCTGAGATGAGGCATTACACTCCCGTACATCCCAGATGTCCTCTTTTTTCTAGGACTGCAATGTCCCCTCCAATGTGGTTGAAAATGCCCTCGACCATGTCTCCAGCATTTCCCACAACCCATCCCTCACACCTCCTCCCCACAAAACAACAAAATCAGAATCACCCTCATCTTCACGGACCACCCCACCAACCTCCGAATACAACGCATCATCCTCAGACACTTTCGCCATCTGCAATCTGATCCCACCATCAAAGACATTTTTTCCTCCCCAGCATTGCCTTCTTTCCAGAGGGACCACTCTGTCCATGACTCCCTTGTCTGCTCCACACTCCCCTCCAGCCCCACCATCCCTGGCAACTTTCCCTGCAATCGAAGGAAGTGCTAAACCTGTCCTACACCTTCCACCTCACTCCAATCCCAGGCCCTAAGAAGATATTCCACATCAAACAGATGTTCACCTGCACATCCTCTAATGTGGTATACTGTATCTGCTGTTTTCATTGTGGCCTCGTCTACATCGGGGAACCCAAGCGGAGGCTTGGCGACACTTGTAGACACCTATGCTTTGTTCGCAACTAACAACTACACCTCCCAGTCACGAACCACTCCAGCTCCGCCTCCCCCTCCTTGGATGACATGTCCATCCTGGGCCTCCTGCAGTGCCACAATGTTGCCACCCAAAAGCTGCAGGAACAGTGTCTCATATTCCGCTTGGGAACCCTGCAGCCCAATGCTACAAAATCTCCCCTCCCCATACCGCATACCAAAACCAACCCAGCTGGTCTCCGCCTCCGTAAACTGTCCTTTCTCCCATCTATCCCCTCCACCCACCTCAAGTCTCACCCCCATCTCCGACCTACTAACCTCATCCTGCCCCCTTGACCAGTCCATCCTCCCTGGACTGACAAATCCATCCCTAACTCCCCACCTACACTCACCTTTACTGGCTCCATCCCCGCCTCTTTGACCTCTCTGTCTCCTCTCCAACTATCTTCTCCTCTATTCACCTTCTATCCGCCTCCCCCTCTCTCCCTATTTATTTCAGAACCCCCGCCCCCTCACACATTTCTGAAGAAGTGTCTACGCCCAAAATGTCAGCTTTCCTGCTCCTGTGATGCTGCTTGGCCTGCTGTGTTCATCCAGCTCTACACCTTGTTATCTCAGATTCTCCAGCATCTGCAATTCCTACTATGTCTGAAAGTAAATTTCCTCATGTCTTTCATTCATATTGTGCTACATGCGACACACTCAACTGTCACCGGATAAAGCGTAACGCAGGGTAAGTACCTGCCTGTCATTCATTGACAAGGAAAAGAATTAAATAAGACATGCATTTAAAAAGCAAGTTTATTGATCTCAGGACAGGCTGAAGTGCAATGCAGTTTATTAATTTTAGCAACAGTTTAAAGGAGGAAATAAGGGAGAATTTTTGCCCCAGATAGGCTTTGAAAAAGTGCAAATAATTAATGATCAAATAATCTGGTTTGATGATGCGAATTGAAGTTTCATGTTGACCAGGGCATTGGGGATAACTTCCCTGCTCTTCTCCAGGTTTTTCTACACACAGCTGATAGAGACACAGTTCAGCATTTTACCTGACAGACAGCAACTTCAACAGCTGTGAAGACTGACTGTCATGTTCACCTCAGTTGTCGTGTATACGCCCTGGGTTGGGCTTTGTACCTACTAAGGGCGGCACGGTGGCTTAGTGGTTAGCACTGCAGCCTCACAGTGCCAGGGACCCAGGTTCAATTCCAGCCTCGGGTGACTGTCTGTGTGGAGTTTGCACATTCTCCCTGTATCTGCATGGGTTTCCTCCAGGTGCTCCGGTTTCCTCCCACAGTCCAAAGATGTGCAGGTTAGGGTGGATCGGCCATGCTAAATTGCCCATAGTGTTCAGGGGTGTGTGGGTTATAGGGGGATGGGTTTGGATAGGATGCTTCAAGGGGCGGTGCGGACTTGTTGAGCCGAAGGGCCTGTTTCCACACTGTAGGAAATCTAATCTAATCTAATATGCTGTCTGATGCAGAATCCCAAGGGTACTACCTACCCAACAGTCAACATTATCCTGCAGAAATCCCATTCCACTGATCTTACCAGATGTCTGGTTTGTATTTTTCATTATTGCATTCAGATTCTCCTTCGTCATGTCTGATCTTGTATTTGCGACACCCGTGTACTAGTCCCAATGATTCCTATCAAAATAATCCTCCATGAACTGCTGCCTGGGGATCATCTGATGGATAATAGTGTCGTGATAATTGAGTTGAATTCCATTGACCATTGCAATATTAGTCACCTCAGGAAAGTCCTTAATGCCAGAGACTGCCGTGTAGATCACAGTCAGTGAGTCAGAGCCTGCTAATATCAATGAAAAGAAGGAGTTAACAAACATTTACACAGATACCATCTGATCAAAGTGAGTTCCCATCCTGTCTGTGGCAATCTCCAATAGTGCACCACGTAATCAGACTGTCAGAATCCAGTTTGAATCAAATTCATTGTCTGTGTCTGAATTAGATGTTGCAGCATCTGTTCTCCACCTTGTATGTGACAGATAGCATCTTTACAGGTTTAAGCCAAGTCACAGCAGAGCGTTGTATCTGAATTATTGTCACTCTTGCCCAAATTTCCTGAGACCACATTCATCTCGAATATGTACAACAACTTGATCTGGGTGACCACAATCTCATGGGCTGTGCTCAGATCTCCATTTCTGGAGGAATGTGATGCCCCTGAATGGCGAGGAACATTCACAGAGCTGCAGAAAGGCCTGTGAGATTGGGGTTGCGTCTTCAGTTGGCTTTGAGGATGCCTGAGAGAGGGGTAACAGAGAAGTCACTCTCACCAATGCCATCGATAAGGACTGCCAGGTGTTGGTGAAAAGCTGGAATTCACTGCCACTCACCGCAGGAGGTGACTCCACAAATAGCCCCCTCCTCATTGATGGAGCAGCCCAGCACATCAGTGCAGAAGGATGAGGCTGAAGCATTTTCAATAATCCCCAGCCAAAAGCACTGGGCAGGTGATACATTTTTGACTTCCCCCAGAGATAACCAACGTCTCAGATGTCAGTCTTCAGCTGAATTGAATGGGTCCATTTAATATCAAGAAACAGCTGGAGATCCTGGTCACTGCAAAGGCAATGGGGCCTGACAACATTCCTGCAAAACTGCTGAAGACTTGTGCTCCAGAAATTTCCTCACCCCAAACAAATTTGCAGCAGTACAGCTGCAACACTGGCATCTACCCAACAATGGGAAAACTGCCTGGATATGACCTGCACACAAAAAAAGGGACAAATCCAACTTGGCCAATTAACCGCCCCATCAGTCGAACTCTCAATCATCGATCAAGTAACAGTGGGGGTTATCGATAGTGCTATTAAGCAGCAACTGCTCAGCAATAACCTGCTCACTGACATCCTGTAATGGGTTACACCAGAACCACTGACTTCAGTCCAGACTTAGTTCAAACATGGATAAACAGCTGTATCCCAGACCTGAGGTGAAAGGGACACCCTGGACATCGAGGCTTCCTTTAACTAAGTGTGCCATTAAGGAGTCAAGCAAAAGTGGAATGAATGGCAATCGGGGGAAAGCTTTCTGCGAGTTGGAGTCAGACCTGGCATATAGAAAGATGGTTGTATCTAGTGCAGGCCAAGCATCTCAGCTCCAGAATATCACAACAGGGGTTCAACAGGGTACCTTCCCAAGCTCAACTAAATACAAGTGCTTCATCAATGATTTTTCCCTCCATTATAAGGTCAGAAATGGGGATGTTTGCTGATCATTGCAAATGTTCAGCATTGTTTGCTATTCCTCAGAGACTGAAACAGTCCATTTCCAAATGCAGCAAGACCTGGACACGAGTCAGGCTTGCAATGCTCAGTGGGAAGTGATATTGACACCACACACATGTGTCATCTACTGACCAACTGAAATAGTTTCATTCTCACCTACCTCCCTTTGATATTCAATGGTGTTATCATTGCTGAAACCCTCAGGATCAACTTCCTGGGGGGACAGTCATCCTCAACCTGAAGTGGATGAACCACATGTACGATGTGGCTGGAAGAGCAGGCCAGATGTTGGGAATTCTGCAGTAACTCACCACAAACAACCTGCTTAATTCTTCCCACATCCCATGTCTACAGCATTCTCTCTTGACACGGTACAAACTGCTGAAACAGTGTGTTGGTCATCTACAAAATGCACTGCAGCAACTCAACAGGACCCCACTGACAGCACCTTCCCATCCTGTGATAACTACCATCCAGGAGACCAACAGCAACAGATGCATGGGAACACACACCCTGAACTAGCCCTTCCAGGCCAGTTATTACGAAATATAATTGCTATTCGTTCATAATACTGGAAGCCCCTGACATATGGCACTGTGGGTGTACCTAAACACGAAAGGACTTTATTTGTTCAGGAAGGCAGCTCATCACCACCTTCTCAAGGGCAACTGTTCCCTTTCCAAGTGTCAATAATAAGAGGGTAAAATTTTAATGCGAGAGGCAGGAGGTTCACAGGGGATTTGAAGAAAGGCCTTTTACACCCAGAGGGGGCTGGAATATACTGCCTGCGAGGGGCAGCTGAAGTGGGAAGCTTCACAACCTTTAAAAAAATCGAAGAATGAGTCCTTACGGAGCACATTCACCGTTATGGGCTCAACACTCGGGAGTGGGACTAATGTAGATTTAGTGTATTTTTGGCAGGACAGGCTTGATGGATTAAAGCGCCTCTTGTGTACTGTGTGATTCTATGATTCTACCTCAGGATGAGCAATAAAAGCAAGCCCAGCCAGAAACACTCAGTACAATTTGGCCTTTCGCTTATATTTAATTGCAACTTTCATAAATATGGTCCGTCACAAGTCTGGGGTCAATCAATAATCTGGAACAGTACCCTGGGAAACACCCAGTCTATCACTAATCTCACAACAGAGAACATCTGGAGAGAGATACTGGGGAACCCCTCCTGACCAGGGAACATCTGGAGAGATTTTTGATTTTCTTCAGTAATGTCTCATGTATAGAGTTGCAGTGAAGAATTTTATTTAACTAAAGTCTGATCTGCGATTTATCAGCACAACTGGGAAAGATGTGCAGTGAGTGAATCCAGATTAAAATGAGGAGACAGGAATATTTGGGAGGATGAAGTGAGAGACCAGGAGGGACAGTCATTGTGTGAACAGTCTCTCTGTCAAACAGGGGGATGGACAATCCAGAGCAGGACCCTCGCTGTCCTTCGCTGAGCTTTTTAATCACACATGACCAGTAGGATGCTGCTGTCTGAGATAATCGGACCTATTCAGCCAGGAAGGCATCACAGCTGAGCCTGGGGTGGATTAACCATGGAGTATCCTTCTCCTCCCCACCGTCTTTACAAAATTTTGACCAGAAGTGGTGAAGATGTTTAGCTCTTCCCAATTGTTGTGAAAATTAAAATTGTCCTTTAGGATTATTTCCCATTTGCTCTGAGCTTCCTTGATCTCACGGTTTCTACATCCTGCTGTCGGGACACCTGGATACAAATCCCATCAGAGTCTCCCAGACTGTGCTGCTTTCAATGTGTAAAATACCAGGCTGGCTGTATTACAGGCGGCTGGTGAACTGTCCCCCATTTCAAACTCTCACCAAGAGATTCACATTCACCCCAGAGACAGGCAGAGAGGGAGAAGGGAGAAGGGAGAAGGGAATGCTAAATTCTGTACTTACCGGGAGAGACCGAGGAAAAACACAGGGAGATGGAGAAAAGGGTCATCAACATTCTGGCACAGTCCACTGTCTGTATTCCAATCAAGCCCTGGGAATTAAATATTCCTGGGAAGGGAGAAATAATCATAGTTTAGGGGCTGGGGAAAATAAAACAAAACAGAATTGCAAGATGTCGTTTTGACCGTTGGACTGAAGTTTGATCCTTTCCTAATGACTCGGAGTGGAAGTGACTGGTTGGTTTGTCTCAGCAAGAAAACTCCGCAGTTAAAAACGAGGAATGGCTGACCATCACCAGTCCCCGTGAGATTGAACACAGCAGGCCAAGCAGCAGCCTGCTGTGTTCATCCAGCCTCACATTTTATTATCTTGGAATCTCCAGCATCTGCAGTTCCCATTATCTCTAACCCCGTGAGATTGAACCGCCTGAAGGTTCTGGTTGAGTCTGAGATACAAAAACTGATGGGAATGTTTCCCTCGGGGGCAGCGAACACACACCGACTGGGATATTTTTTACCAGGTGGTGGTGGGGGTGAAGCTGGCAGCATCAGGCCCCTGAGGCCCGGGATCTGCCCGGTTTTCTTTTCACCTTTTCTCGGTCTTTTCTATTTTCCTGATTTTCCTGTGGAGAGCTCGGGGAGCTTCCTGCTCTCTGTGGTTTCGGTTTATTTTCTGTGTTTCCGGGTGGCAACACTGCACATCACTTCTCACTGAGTTTGTAACAAAAGCCACATGACAAACAAATACTGTCTAATTGGCTAAAATTCACATTCTCTTCAGTTTGCGGCGCGTTATGTTTGTCAAAGATCGGAAGAACAGCCGATGCCGGAGCCGGAGATAACACAGTGTGGAGCCGGAGGAAAGCAGCAGTTCAGGAAGGAAATGGAGGTACGGCTTGAGGTGAGAGGAAGAACACGTTAGGGAGGAAGGGGCGAGCTGGGCTGGTTTTGGGATGCAGTGGGGGAAGGGGAGATTTTGAAGCTTGTGAAATCCACATTGATACCATTGGGCTGCAGGGTTCCCAAGCGGAATATGAGTTGCTGTTTTTGCAACCTTCGGGTGGCATCATTGTGGCACTGCAGGAGGCAAGGATGGACATGTCATCTAAAGAATGGGAGGGGGAGTTAAAATGGTTCGCGACTGGAAGGTGCAGTTGTTAATAGAGAACCGAGCGGAGGTGTTCTGCAAAGCACATCTGCCAAAGTGGTGTACTGCATCTGCTGCACCCCTTGTCGCCTCCTCTACATCGGGGAAACCAAGCGAAGGCTTGGGGACCGCTTTGCAGAACAATAAACAACTGCACCTCCCAGTCGCAAACCATTTCCACTCCCCCTCCCATTCTTTAGATGACATGTCCATCATGGGCCTCCTGCAGTGCCACAATGATGCCACCCGAAGGTTGCAGGAACAGCAACTCATATTCCGCCTGGGAACCCTGCAGTTCAATGGTATCAATGTGGCCTTCACAAGCTTCAAAATCTCCCCCTCCCCTACTGCATCCCAAAACAAGACCAGCTCGTCGCCTCCTCCCTAACCTGTTCTTCTTCTCACCTATCCTCCGCGCTCACATTTTCCACTTATTAACGTAATACTGCCCCCTTGACCTGTCTGTCCTCCCCAGACTGACCTATCCCCTCCCTACCTCTCCAGCTACACTCACTTCTTCTGCCTCCATTCCCACCTCTTTAACTTGTCTGTCTCCTTTCCACCTGTCTTCTCCTCTATCCATCTTCGGTCCGCCTCCCCCTCTCTCCCTATTTATTCCAGAACCCTCAACCCATCCCCCTCTCTGATGAAGGGTCTAGGCCCGAAACGTCAGCTTTTGTGCTCCTGAGATACTGCTGGGCCTGCTGTGTTCATCCAGCTCCACACTTTGTTATCTCGGATTCTCCAGCATCTGTAGTTCCCATTATCTCTGATATCCAAGGCTTAGATAGACCGTTCTGATTGACAAGTGACTCAGGGATTATTGGGTGCCAGGGGATGAATTTAATGCCTCAATAAGACCAACTGTAATCTTATTGAATGATGAAGGAGGTTCGAGGGGCCGAATGATCCACCCATGTTGTTATTTCTTTTGTTCTTATTTGTAGGAAATTTGAAAAAAGAGTACGCCTTAAATTTAATTCCTCCCAAGAGATTTTTAAAGTGCAGCAGAACAAAAGTTTGATTCCTGGGTTAATCTATCTCCCTTTACCTCGCACAGGGACATTTTCAGTGAGACGAACAGTGACGACGAATGTCCAAATCCTCAAAGCTATGTATAAATTCATTTTCATCTTCTAAGTGCATACTAATATAGTCAATCTGGCTTTTAATTGTATTTAGTCTGATGTTTATATCGCCAGTGGGATTTTTATTATTCCCCAGTTTCTATCGTGCCAGGAATAGGTACCTAATATGCCAACTCGTGTAGATGTACCTTGTGTCAATTATGACGTGGTGAGATTACCTTTCTCGGCCTTTCTTGGATATATAGGAGCTTGATCGACCACATATCAGCTCTGCGCAGTTTCCTGCAACAAGCTTCGTTGTTGTTGTAGAAAATGGAACCTTCAATAATTACACAGGTCGAAAAAATTTACTACCCTATGCTTGCACTGTTTGGTGTTCCTTGTAAGTACTCCTCATCAGCGACTGTCTTTGCCTGCCTTTAATTGTGCTACTGGCTTCTATCCGTGTAATGTTGGCATCATATAAAAGTATTATTCGGTATAAATGGCATTTGATACACTGTTAACGCGTTAATCAAGTACTACATCTCAATAACGTAGATTCAGTGCAATTTTCTGTGAGCTACCAGAATTTACGTTCTCCCGATATATCGGCTTACAGTTTTTTGCAGGGTACTATTCCGCTGCGAGGTTGGACTGAGAAGAGTAAGTCTGCAGCCCGCCCATGACAGTCGACTATAACTCGGAGTCTTTTGACATTTGTTTTTAGAGCCTTTATTAGCGAGGTAGTGGCAGCGAGGGATAGCACAGCTCATTCACACATGACTGTTGTGAAACATTGAAGTTTGAATTAGAGAGGGATGCCACTGTCGGAGCTGCTTAATTACCAACAGCAGGAGTTTTTCAGGCTGAGTGTTGTGTGTGTCAACAAAGCATTTGACTTCTCAAATGGATCTGTGGAACGAGGCCTGGTTGAAGTTCGGTTTAAAAGAGATACTTGGGTCTTGTTTCCCTCGTAAAGGTCAGCTTATAGCGGGGTCGTCGCAACAGCGCAGATGAGTCGTCGAAGCCTCCGATTGCGAAGAAAAACCAAAGAGAACAAACGTATACTGCATCCACTGTACCCGGTGTGGCTTCCTCTACATTGGGGATACCAAGCGGAGGCTTGGAGACCGCTTTGCAGAACACCTCCGCTCAGTTCGCAACAAACTACTGCACCTCCCAGTCGCAAACCATTTCCACTCCCCCTCCCATTCTCTAGATGACATGTCCATCATGGGCCTCCTGCAGTGCCACAATGATGCCACCCGAAGGTTGCAGGAACAGCAACTCATATTCCGCCTGGGAACCCTGCAGCCATATGGTATCAATGTGGACTTCACCAGTTTCAAAATCTCCCCTTCCCCTACTGCATCCCTAAATCAGCCCAGTTCGTCCCCTCCCCCTACTGCACCACACAACCAGCCCAGCTCTTCCCCCCCACCCACTGCATCCCAAAACCAGTCCAACCTGTCTCTGCCTCCCTAACCGGTTCTTCCTCTCACCCATCCCTTCCTCCCACCCCAAGCCGCACCCCCAGCTACCTACTAACCTCATCCCACCTCCTTGACCTGTCCGTCTTCCCTGGACTGACCTATCCCCTCCCTACCTCCCCACCTACACTCTCTCCACCTATCTTCTTTACTCTCCATCTTCGGTCCGCCTCCCCCTCTCTCCCTATTTATTCCAGTTCCCTCTCCCCATCCCCCTCTCTGATGAAGGGTCTAGGCCCGAAACGTCACCTTTTGTGCTCCTGAGATGCTGCTTGGCCTGCTGTGTTCATCCAGCCTCACATTGTATTATCTTAAACGTAAGAGGGCTTCTGATTTATTCCTCCTAATTACTTACATTTTATTTCCAAGAGATTGCAGTCATTTTAGCAATGGACGTGAAAGTAAGATCAGCGATTTCCGTCGTTACATGCCTTGCCTGATTTTGCTTTCATTTGATTCACATTTTCATTTGCAAAAGCTTGTGACTAGAACCTGGTTTGCTCTAAATTGCTCATCTTCACAACATTGGAGGTATAAGGCTCTTACGAAGATTTGTAGCTTCCGGTTGTGGACGAGGACGTTGATTTGCTCGCCCAACTGGCTGGTTATCCTACAGCGTATCCTAGACACAAGAGCCATTCTTCTTCGCTTCAATGAGAAAAGCCCGAGCTTCCACATCCTTTCCTCATAAGAACCTGTCCTCTGCTCCAGGGACAGCATCCTGGATCTGGGGTCTAATTCCACATGCTTGTCCATTCCATAACTGGTTGAAAACCAGGCCTGGAGGAATTCCCATGCTGTGAGTGGTTGGCCTGAGCTAGGAAACTCAGTTGTCCCAGTTAAATTAAAGACCTTTATAGAGGGCACTGAGATGAGGGAAAGCTCATGGTGTCACTTTACAGCTCGCTGGTGTTGTGTATCTTGAGGGCTAGTTTCCTTCCGGTCAGGGCAATGTAATGTTTGTTGCAATCATTGCAAAGTATTTTGTTGGTCTTGCATGTCATGGGTATGGAGCCTTTGGTCCTCGTGAGTGTTTGTCATAGTGTGTCTGTGGGCCTGTGTGCTCCCGTAATTCCAAGTGGTTGTAGGAGTCTCGTCAGTTCTGATATGTTCTTGATATCTGGTAGTGTGGCCAGTGTCTCGGGGCCTGCTGTATCCTTTTGGCATTCTCTATCTAGTAGGCACCTGCAGCTGAATTTATTGGAATATCTGTTGTTATTAAGTACCTCGTGTATGTTCTCTTCCTCCTTCTTGTGTAGTTCTGTCGTGTTGCAGTGTGTTGTGGCTTGTCTGAATACTATCCTAACACAAAATATGTTTGTGGATATTGAGGTGATTGCTGTGGAAATTCAGGATTTGGTCACTGTAGGTTGCCGTCCTGCATACTGTGGTTTGGAACTCACCTCTGGTCATTCTTTCTACCCCGATATAGATCATAGAACATGGAACAGTTCAGTGCAGTGCAGGCACTTCAGCCCATGGTGTTGTGCCGGCCTATTATCCAACCCTAAGATCAAGCTACCCCGCATACCTTTCATATTATTATCAACCATGTGCCTATCCAAGAGTCGCTTAAATGCACCTAATGTATATGCCTCTACTACCACCACTGGCAATGCATTCCATGCATCCATCACTCACTTTGCACCATGACTTCTGGTTGCTCACACTCCCCCTTATAAACCCTGTAGAGTCAATCTGAGACCTCCCTGACCCTGGCACCTGCCAGCAAACACACCATCCAGGAGCCTTGTTCATGAACACAGAATTTCCTGTCTGTTTCCCTCACCATTGAATCGTCTATCACTATCACTCTCCTATTCTCTCCCATTCCCTTCTGAGCCACAGAGCCAGGCTCCATGCCAGAAACCTAGCCACAATGGCATTCCCCTGGTAGGTTGACCCCCCAACCATATCTAAAGTGGTATACTTATTATTGTGGGGATTGGCTGTAGGGGTATCCTGCACTGTCTGCCTATTCCCTTTCCCTTTCCTGATGGTCACCCTCCTACTTTTCTCATGTAACTTATCCTGTGAGTACCTCTCTAAAACTCCTTTCTATCACCCCCTCAGCCTCCTGAATGGTCCGGAGTTCATCCAGCTCCAGCTCCAGTTCCCTAACGTGGTCTGTGAGGAGCTGGAGTTGGGTTCACTTCTCGCAGGTGAAGTCAGAGGAGACACCTGCAATGACCCTTTTCTCCCACAGCCTACAAGAGGAGCATACAAATGCCTGAGCTTCCATGCCCTCTGCTCTAAATTGCCAAAAGAAATAAAGAAAAAAGGAAACAAAAGAAGAAAAGCCATCACCTTACTGACTCTCCACACAGAGTCATTCTGTCTCGTTAGAGGTGGAGGATGAGTGGGTGACACTACACGTGTAGTGTTTCGGGTTTAGCCACTGCCCCAACATATCAGTTTATTTACCCAGCAGTCCCCATGTCTGCATTTGCTCCTGCTCAGCCTTTGCTCCGACTATTCATGAGGCAAGTATTGTCTACACAAATTTACCTTCGCAGCTGCCCCAGCTCATGCTCTGATGACTCCAGCCACTGAAATAGAGAAATAGACATTGAGGAATGGAAGTTGATTGTTATCTTCCTCTTCTCTTGTAAACTTGATCACGGTGGCAGCGTTGTTGATGAGATGGTGAGTTTCTTCTAACTAGGTGCGTTTAATGATGAAAAATGTATCGTCCACATTTTGGATCCACAGGTTTGGCTGCACGAGGTGGAGGAGAGTGTGTTCCAGTCTTTGCATGACTGTCTCTACAATAAGCCCTGAATTGAGTGACCCCATATGTGTGTCATTGGTTTGTTTGTATATTTGGCCATTAAGTATGAAGTGTGTGGTGAGGCATAGGTCCAGAAAAGTGAGTATGTTGTCCTTGCTGATGGAGCTGTTTGAAATCATTTTTTCTGCGAAATCCAGTAATGTGGCACATGCTTCTTTGGCTAGTGGTATCTTAATGGATGTGGATAGCACTGTGATGTCAAACAATACCATAATCTTATCTTCATTGATTTTAATGTTCTTGAGCTTGTTAAGGAATTCCTACGTGAAGTGCATGGAGTGGGGTAATCTGTCAATCAGGTGTTTCAATCTCTGTTGCAGGCCCTTGGCCAGTTTGTGTGTAGATTTGCCTGGTGGGAAACAATGGGTCTGAGAGGCACATCTGGTTTAGAACATAGAACATAGAACATAGAACAGTACAGCACAGAACAGGCCCTTCAGCCCACAATGTTGTGCCGACCATTGATCCTCATGGATGCACCCTCAAATTTCTGTGACCATATGCATGTCCAGCAGTCTCTTAAATGACCCCAATGACCTTGCTTCCACAACTGCTGCTGGCAACGCATTCCATGCTCTCACAACTCTCTGCGTAAAGAACCTGCCTCTGACATCCCCTCTATACTTTCCACCAACCAGCTTAAAACTATGACCCCTCGTGCTAGCCATTTCTGCCCTGGGAAATAGTCTCTGGCTATCGACTCTATCTATGCCTCTCATTATCTTGTATACCTCAATTAGGTCCCCTCTCCTCCTCCTTTTCTCCAATGAAAAGAGACCGAGCTCAGTCAACCTCTCTTCATAAGATAAGCCCTCCAGTCCAGGCAGCATCCTGGTAAACCTCCTCTGAACCCTCTCCAAAGCATCCACATCTTTCCTATAATAGGGCGCCCAGAACTGGACGCAGTATTCCAAGTGCGGTCTAACCAAAGTTTTATAGAGCTGCAACAAGATCTCACGACTCTTAAACTCAATCCCCCTGTTAATGAAAGCCAAAACACCATATGCTTTCTTAACAACCCTGTCCACTTGGGTGGCCATTTTAAGGGATCTATGTATCTGCACACCAAGATCCCTCTGTTCCTCCACGCTGCCAAGAATCCTATCCTTAATCCTGTACTCAGCTTTCAAATTCGACCTTCCAAAATGCATCACCTCGCATTTATCCAGGTTGAACTCCATCTGCCACCTCTCAGCCCATCTCTGCATCCTGTCAATGTCCCGCTGCAGCCTACAACAGCCCTCTACACTGTCAACGACACCTCCGACCTTTGTGTCGTCTGCAAACTTGCTGACCCATCCTTCAATTCCCTCGTCCAAGTCATTAATAAAAATTACAAACAGTAGAGGCCCAAGGACAGAGCCCTGTGGAACCCCACTCACCACTGACTTCCAGGCAGAATATTTTCCTTCTACTACCACTCGCTGTCTTCTGTTGGCCAGCCAATTCTGTATCCAAGCAGCTAAGTTCCCCTGTATCCCATTCCTCCTGACCTTCTGAATGAGCCTTCCATGGGGAACCTTATCAAATGCCTTACTGAAGTCCATATACACCACATCCACAGCTTGACCCTCATCAACCTTACTAGTCACATCCTCAAAAAACTCGATAAGGTTTGTAAGGCATGACCTACCCCTCACAAAGCCGTGTTGACTGTATTTGATCAAGCCATGCTCTTCCAGATGGTCATAAATCTTATCCCTCAGAATCCTTTCTAACACCTTGCAGACGACAGACGTGAGACTTACCGGTCTATAATTGCCGGGGATTTCCCTATTTCCTTTCTTGAAGAGAGGAATTACATTTGCCTCTCTCCAGTCCTCAGGTACGACTCCAGTGGAGAGCGAGGATGCAAAGATCTTCGCAAGTGGCGAAGCAATTGCATTTCTCGCTTCCCAAAGCAGCCGAGGACAAATCTGATCCGGGCCTGGCGACTTGTCAATCTTAATGTTTGACATGTTTGTGTACTTTGGATCAACCATAGAAATGCGTACTGTTCAAACCTTATGGTTTCACTTCCATGTAGTCCGCCTTGGTTTTTTCTCCTGCATTTTTTAGTCTCTTCAGTGTTTGGGTGACTGTTCTTACCAGCTGTGGTGTTTGGTCTATCTCCACTGTTGGTAAGTGTGTAGCTGCATCGGGTAGCATGAATGACCAATGGGGAGTTCCAAACCACGGTAGATAGGAAGGCAACCCACACTGACTGAATCCTCAATTTCCACAGCAATCATCCCAACATCCGCAAACAAAATTCTGTGAGGATACTATTTAAACGAGCCACAACACAATGCAACAGGCCAGAACTGCACATGGAGGAAGATCACCTATATATGATATTCAGTCACAACAGATATCCCAACAAATTCATCTGCAGATGCCTACTAGATAGAGAATGCCAAAAGGACACAGTATGCCTCAACACATTGACCACACTATGCCATATCAAGAATAGATCAGAACTGACAGCGAGACTCCTGTGATCACTAGAAATCACGGTAGTAAACAAATCCACAGTCACGCTACAACAAACAAACAAGGACTAAAGACCCCAAACCCATGACATGCAAAACCAACATAGTTTGCAAAGTACCTTGCAATGACTGCAACAAACATTACATCAGCCAGACTGAAAGGAAAATGGCCATTAGGATACGCAAACACCAACTAGCAGCAAAATGGTACAACAAAATTTCCCTCTTCTCAGTGAATTTGGACAATGAAAGCCATCAACTAAATTGGGGCAACATGACCATCTTAGCTCGAGCCAACGACAGACATACATGGGAATTCCTAGAGGCCTAGTGTTCAACCCATAATGCAATCAACAAACTTGGGGAATTAGACCCTAAATACAAACCATCAAAAAAGAACCAGGAATGACACAACACAAATTAACAATCCAGATCATGTAAGTTCCAAGCAGATTTGAATGACATCGCTTCATTGGAGGCTAAGCTGATGATGTAACCTCGTATGGTGATGAAATGTCTGAATGATTACCAGCCAGCTTGACAAGCAAGCCAACAACATCAACACTGGAGCTTTCAGACTGGAAAATGTCCAGTCCAATAGTGAATTTCTGAAGAGCAAAAACAAAATAAGTGATTGTTGCTAATAAAAGCTGCAGTCCATCAAAGGAATGAAATCAATCAGCAACGTAACTGCAAACTTCCGGAGTCACCAGCCAAACTGCCGTGTCTTTCTCCCTCTGTACTGCAGATTTTCTATGTTTCTACAATGAAGCTGAGTCACAAGGAATCACCTTGTGAATTGTACGGCTGTGGTGACAGATGGAATTAGATGTTTGCTAAATGCTGCAGGTAGATGTTTTAAAGCTGGAAGTGAGTGATAGTGTGAAATAGCAAACTTGTCAGTATTCATCATCCTTGGTCTCAAAGCTTGCATTTTTTTTAATGGGACGTGGGCATTGCTCGCCAGGACAGCAGTAATTGCTGAACTCTAATTAACTTGCAGAAGGTAGTTATGAGCTGCCGCCCTGGACTAATGCCGTCCTTGGTGTGTGGGGTACCCACAGTGTTGATAGCAAGCAAGCTTCGCAATTTTGGTTCTTAAACAGCGAAGGAATTTATAGAGTTACATGTCAGTTGTGGGGAACACTCTTGGAGGAAAATTTGTCAAGCTGGCTGTACCATGCATTTGCTTTTCTTGCCCCTCTACTCAGTAGAAATCGTTAGATTGGATTCAGCCTGAATGGGTTTCTACAGTGCATCATGCAGATGGTGAAAACTGCTACCACTGCACCTATGTGATGAAGGAAGTGGATGTTGAAAGTGGCACATGGGATTCCATTCAAATGAATGACTTTAATCTGGTCGGTGTCCAGCCTCCTGAGTTGTGTTTGAGCTCCCTTCATTCATGGAAGTGGAGAGTATTCCAGCACTTCATGAATTCTGCCCATGGACTGGAGACGGGCATCACCAAGACCAGAATTGAAATAAATGTCTCAGGATTGCCATTCTGTGGACAGTTATACCCATATACCTCAATTTGCACCATTGCCCAAAGGAGAGGACACTTCTCAGATTTAACCCATGAAGATAAACTTTACTGATTGCACCAGTTGCCAGAGCTATCACTGTTCTCCTTTTTAGAAACTAGTTCACTGCATGTGTGAGAAGTTTGTCCAGAGGGAGGAGGGTAACTTCTTCAGGTTAGGCATCCCTGGAAGAGGCTTTGCAGTGGGGTTAAAATTGTATCAGAGATAATGGGAACTGCAGATGCTGGAGCATCCTAGATAACAAAGTGTGGAGCTGGAGGAACACAGCAGGCCAAGCAGCATCTCAGGAGCACAAAAGCTGACGTTTTGGGCCTAGACCTTTAATCAGATATGCTTTTCTGATGAAGGGTCTAGGCCCAAAACATCAGCTTTTGTGCTGCTAAGATCCTGCTTGGCCTGCTGTGTTCATCCAGCTCCACACTTTGTTATCTTGGATTCTCCAGCATCTGCAGTTCCCATTATTTCTCACACTGCATGTATGCGTTGCTGACATGTGGCAACAGTTATGGTCCATTCCTAAGTTAGGGTAGTTAAGTATTGACCAAATTGCTATAGGTCTGGAATTACATGTATGCCAGATCATGTAAGGTTAACTGCATGACAAAAGTCATCTGCGTACACCAATTGACAGTGGTTACATTAACATAGTTTTTTATTGAATTAAAATTTTTCCATCTGCCATGATGTGATTAAAGCTCATGTCCATAGAATTTTTGCATAGGTTTCCAGTTGCTCATTCAGAGACACTACACTCTACCACTTATTTCCCACAATAGTCATCTGCATGAACGTAAAATTGTGATGGTATGTGTAGCTTGACCGAAAATGAAACTGCAGTTCTGGAGAAACACTTATTGACTGATCCACCTGGTAATCATGAATTTTTAACATGCTATTAAGAAAATTTTAATCCTGTCCACACTGGTATTACAGCACCATCGAGCATATCTTTCACCAAAATTATAGTTCTTGTTTGATTTTAGGGGTAGATTAGAAGAAAACAGATTGATTGCAAATTTTGAAGCATTTTCCGTTATATCTTGTTGACTTAAACCTTTGACCTGGAGGAAAAGTTTGAAATTTTGCAATGATCGCAACATGTAGGAGGAGCAAACAGTGAGAATGTTGAGAATTGCCTGGAACAGGGTACAGGCAATAGAACCCATTGATAAGTTGTCTATGGAAGTCAATGTAAAAGAGTTTCTGGCAATATACTTTGAGCTAAAAAAAAAGTGAGATGATATAGATGTGATACCACAATTCGGAGGGAACTGGCAGATGGGAAGACAAATAGCAGATGTCACAAATTCACTCAACAGCCCATAAAATGGGTGGGAAGTTGCCCTTCTGTGGCAAAGTAACTGTGATTCGAAAATTCTGTTATGATTAATTGGAAAAAGAAAAACAAGCAAAAACTCTTGCCATGAATTGATAAGCACTAATGGACACAGATTTAGGATCTTAGACAAGAAATAGAGTTTTTTCTAAGGTAGTGATTTGTAATTCTCTGATGGGATGGCGGTAGAAATAATCAATGCTTTCTAGAGAAGATTGAATAGACAGTTGAATTAAACAACCTCACAGGCATACTAAGACTGAGCAGCAGAACAGGAATTAATAGATTGTTCCATGAAGAGCTGAATGAACTCCATCTGTGCCATAAGTGACCATGATTCTATGAATGCTAGTTTTCACAAGGAACAGAGAAATTATTTTGTGCTGTTTATGGTAACATTGAGAAAATTGTAAATGATGCACTAAATCTGTAAATGTGCTGCAATAAATCCCTAACTTCATTGCTTGCCTCTAAAGTTGTATGAACAACAAATTAGAAACTTTAATGAGGTGTTCTGAAATTGGTGCTTAGGTCTCTAATTTGTTGCTTGATTCGTTTTGACAATAAATTATATTTTGCTGATATGCATCCTCAGAATTATTAAAATTATTTGGATGAGGGCAAAAAGAAAGCATTGATCATTGTCATTTCTTTTGCTCAAATTTCTTTTTAATCTACTGTACCGATCTATTTCATTTCTTCTCCATATACAGCTAGTTTGGTAACAATTTTGATTCTCTCCCATGGAAAATGTGGCCTCTCTAAATGCATCATAATTTATCTGGTATTCGTGGCAGCAGCAGATCTACTGGTCCTCCTATTTGATGTGGTTCTCTATGAGATGAATGAATTTTATTTCCCAGATTCCTCCTTGGACTATACCCATGTGCAGTCTGAATTTCTTCCCAATTTTTGCTTTTATTGAATGCTCTGTCTGGTTGACTGTAGCTTTCACCTTTGACAGATTTGTTGCTATTTGTTGCCAAAAAGCAAGAACACAATATTGCACTGAAAAGACTGCCGCAATAGTTGTCACCATGATATGGGTGCTGAGCATCCTGGGAAACATATCAAATTACTTTATGTTTGAACCTCGCATAATAATTGATAATATATCATGGTTCTGCAATATAAAATTAAGCTTCTACACTGTTCCTCTGTGGGTTACATTCTTATGGATTGAGATAGCTTTCATGCCTTTTATTCCTTTTCTCTTGATCCTTATATTCAATGGCCTGACCATCAGGCATATTCTACTGACAAGCAGGATCAGGAAGGGTCTCTGGGGTAGTGACAAAGACCCTGAAATGGAAAACCGAAGGAAATCCATCATTTTACGACTGGCCATATCTGGTAGCTTCATACTGCTGTGGATAGTCACATTTACTCATTATATATGTGTACAAATTATGGATGTTGAATACTTCCACCCAGATTACAGTAATCCTTTGACCATTATGGAGCAAACAGGATACATGCTGCAACACTTGAGTTCCTGCACAAACATCATTATTTATGCAGTTTCCCAGATGAAATTCAGAGAGCAGTTAAAAAATCTACTCAAGTGTCCATTGAGTCTGGTCACTATCTTAGGTCAGGACCCATTAAAGCCCAATTTTTGTGTTCTGACCTCTAAATGAATAGCTCCCACAATAGCTGCGCAAAATAGGTGTGAGTAGATAAAACCTGTTAAATGCTGCAAATAGCATTTTTTTCCAGAGTTCAATGAAAATTAACATTGAGTGGGATACGTGATGGGAGTTAATAAGGTCTAATGTGGTACGGTACTTTTTCTACTATGTGTGGAGATTAATTGCTTTTGTAAGGTGTAACAGAAGTCTCTGACAGAGGCAAAATCCACGTACCAAAGGTTTGCAGTCATCTCTTGCCACTGTTAAAACTTCCCTCTAAAATATTCTGAAAATACCTTTACAGTTTGTGCGATTTTCTGGAGATGCACTTCACTTAATGCTGACAGGTAAAGATTACACACCAGTTGGACCAGGTCTTTTAGTTTTATTCCCATTTAGAATGATCCTGTTAACAGCAGACATGCTACATCAACATCAATCTCTTCACTTATAGAGGGAAGTATCATCGTTGGGTTTTCCTCGCCAATGTTGCATGGATACAATAGGTGAGTAGTAACTTTTGATAAAGTTTGTGATGCTCAGTTGTGCACCCACTGGTTGAACAGAACTTCTATACCCATTACCTAATCCGACAAGTGCAGGTCCTCAACCTGAGGCCAACATCCAGTACATCTCTGGGATGTAGGAATAATATTGACCGCACATGCTTTTGAATTCATTGCTGCCATTATGTAATATATAGAATCAGTTTATGCAATTATAGATCAAACATGGCATTACTCATTCCAAAGTTGAGCAAATAATTAATGTTTTAGTAAAATTATTAGAAAAAACATGTTCAATGATTATGCAATTAAAACAGCTACAGTTACAAAGAAATTATTAATTTCAGTCTGTCTTTGCTGCCAATTCACCTCAAGCATTTCACCATCTCAGGCCCTGGTTAAATAACATTGTAACCTAGAGAACGGAAAATAAATGTTAGAAAATCCAGAAAAAAACAATGAGGAGCATAGTGTAGTTAATGAGACAATGTATTCATTCTCTTTTCACAGTGGTTCCCCACACCTTAGTAACAAGAGTGCGATTTTTATAAGACCATTTCCCAACACCTCAACATCCGCCAAAGTTACATTTTCACAACTTTCATATTCTTATTTGGTCTCATGCATCTTTGGGAGAGTGAGCCAGTCACAGTCATTGACAGGACATCGGAGATCAAAAACTGCAAACACTGCTTAAAAGTAATTTGAATGATACATCATTTGTGAATATTTGACTACAACCTGTCACTTCCTACCAGTGATGTCTTTGAATTCCAGTAAAGAGAGTCCAGTATTGTAATTATTGCAGGGAAATGCATTCATAGAAAAATTCTCGGTGGGGAGAAGACTGCCCCAGGCAACTCTGCAACACGAGAGTACGCTGGCGGTAGCTCTTGGGCTGAGAAGTTAAAAGCTGAGGGAGTATGAAGCAGAGGGATGCAACTCATGGCCATCCAGTCAATCCTGTAGGAATCCCCTGGCCTGAGGTCTGAAGAAATCAGAATACAAATTTACTGTGGCTCCTCAGAGCAGAGGCCAAGAGCAGTGACTCCATGGGAATCACCAAGTTGCCAAGAATACGGTGTTGACAAAGTAGATCAAAGTGGTTCACGCTTTCAAATGCAAAAAATGATTTTCAAGGATATAACTGAGACTGGAACATTTAATGGTGATGGGAGGTTCAAATAGGCTGGGACATTTTTCCCCCCCGAGAGAGAGGTGTGACCTTATAGAGGTTTATAAAATCATGAGGAACACTGATAAGGTAATTAGCAAAAGGCCTTTTACCCCAGGGTAGGGGAGTCTAAAACTAGAGGACATAGGTTTAAGTTGAGAGGGCGAGAGATTTAAAAGGTTCTGACGCACAACCTGTTCTGCACAGAGGGTGATTCGTATGTTGAACAAGCTGCCAAAGGAAATGGTAAATGTGGTTACAATTAAAATGACATTTAAACAGGTACATGGATAGGAAAGATTTTGAGAGATATGGGCCAAACACAGGCAAACGGGGCTAGTTCAGTTTGGGAAAGCTGGTCAGCATGGATAAGTTGGGCCAGAAGGGCCTGTTTCCATGCTGTATGACTATGAATTTGTAATGTCCAACAAATTTTAAACCTTTTTTTATATCTATGGTCCAATTCCATGTTATTATATTCCATTTCATGATATTGTACATTGATCACGAAACACATACAATCCCGCTTGCTGTGTGAACGACAAATGCAGCTGTATCAGAGATATCTTAATACATACCTTATACAAGATTGTACACTTTAGCTGTTAGCAGCTGACAATGTCCTGCTTTTGTGGGGCTGTTTATGCCATGCTGAAGTTATTCAAACTGAACAGCAAAAGCCAGAAGAAAGAATATTCAAATCAGACACTGGCATACACCCAGAATACAATTGATTCATTTCAATCTTACTTGGAGGCTTGATGATCACTGGTGGACATTGTTGATTTGAAGCTAGGTCAGCGTTCAGGGTTCAGTGACCCGAACCTCGGCTCCATTCCAAGATCAAAGTATTGTCACAATGGGCAGAATTATGGGTTGAGCAGCTCAGTTTACAAGTCAGATTTATTCACCAGTACAGATTGATGTCCTCATGTGTCAGAGATAAGCCTCTGGCAGATGTTTCACTCGCTCAGACTGCAATCTTGAAATTTAGGTGACAGTGATATAGGTTTATGGAATAATTAAACGGTCACAGCACTTAAGGAGGCTGGCCATCTGAGGGGAACTCAACTCGTCATACACTCCTGTCCTTTCTTGGTAATGTTTTCTCTGAAGCCGTATATCCACAGGCCTTTTGAAAGTCACAAAGGAATCTGTCTCACACTGCTCTGTTAGCTGAAGTGGAAAGGTATCCTCATATTGTTGTTGGCTATTTTGCCATTAATTAGCCTCATAATAGTGATCATCGATTTACAGCCCATCCACCATTGGAGCAGTTTCTTCCTTTCAGTATCTGTCTAGGCATAGCATTATTTCAATCACTGCTATCCAGTTACTTCTCTGTATAGACACTTCCAAGTAGAACATTCCTGTTTTGTTTTTCAGGTAACATAAGAGAACTCACTCATTGCTAGAAACATTCTCACAAACCTTTCTGTGGCCCCTGTGAAGTTTTCCTCCAAGAAGAACAAAGGTGGGTGCAACAGGACACAATTCTGTCTTGAAACCAAATCTGCATCTTTATAAAATTCCCTCACAAATTCCTTGTTTATTTGTTCTGCACTTCAGTTTCTAGTGCACAATAGTGCTCATCTTTTTCTAACACCTTTTCCAGCCCACACAATAACATTCAAATGTTGGTGCACATATATCCCAGGTTTCCTGTTTACCCTTGCCCTTTCTAGAATTCTGCCTTTGTTTTACTATCGTTTCTCATTCTTAGTACCAAAATATATAACTTCACACTTCTCAGCATTAAATTCCATCTGTCAATTGTTCGCATTCACCAAAACCTTCATGTCCATTATATGTTACCTTGAATAACTGAAGATGACTCAGAACAAGCTTCCTATGGTGTTCTAACTTACTTTGTATCAAGTCTTTTTTGATACGGTCTACCATTACTTTGAACGTTATTGTTTTATTTTTGGTGAAACAAACTTTCGTGAGAAAATCTTTCCTTGAGAAAACAGCAGTTATTATGCAATAGAAACCAAAAGCCAATTCATAGATCACAGAATCCCTACAGTGTGGAAACAGGCCATTCAGCACAACAAGTCCACAGTGAACTCAAGCATCCCACCCAAACCCATCCCTCTAATCTACACTTCCCTGAACAATATGGGCAATTTAGCATGCCCAATCCACCGCGCCTGCACACCTTTGGACACTGGGAGGAAACCAGAGCACCCAGAGGAAACTCACACAGACGCAGGGAGAATGTGCAAACTCCATACAGAGAGTTGCTAGAGGATAGAATTGAACCTTGGCCCCTGGTGTTGTGAGGCAGCAGTGCTACCTACTGAGCCACCGTCACTACCATTTCTGAATGTTGTAAAATCAAGCATAATCATGCACATGGGTGAGAAAATATTTTTTGCAAAGTTACTCTGTGATACATTAAAGAAAAACTTGCCTACCTCTTTGTCTCTTCCACCATATAAATATGATAAGAATAATTGCCAGTGACACCAGTACACCCAAGACAATCAGCCCCACATTTTTGCTGTTCTTCACTTTTCCTTCTGAAAAATATTATACAGCACTTTTGATTTTAAAATTTTGAATGGAAGGTCAATGACATACATAATCATATAGTCATAACATTGCTCAAGTAATGGGAATGTTTAATATGATTTCTATTCCCATGACATGAAGTACACAATTTATTACTGTACTTAGAAACAAGGGAGGGGGAAGGGAGAATAAGTCTGAGGGTAGAAATTAAAAGAAGAAGATGGGGAGGATAAGGCCAGAAAAGGAAAAAGAAACAAAAAGAGGGGAAGCAACAAATGAAGGGACACAGAAATGGAGGAGGAGGTACAATTTTATCGGCCAAAAAAAGCTTCTCAACTCAAATGATTCAAATGAATGACACGCACTTCTCTGTGCAATGGGCACATCTGCAAACTCTGAAATGTTCGCACTGCATGAGAGAAGGTCAACAGATGACACAATCTGCTTGTTGAATCAGAACCTATCAAGAAGGTGCAGCAGTATGCCAGTCATTTGAACGTTCTCCACTGCTGAACAAGATCATAGCTTATCTGACTGCAATGAGAAATCAGCACAATGGCTCAGTATGATAACTTTTCTGTCCCTGGCTGAACAAGAATCTAACCATCCCTGCCGTAAAAATATTCAAGGACTCTGTTCCACTACCTTTTCAGGAAGAGAATACCAAACACTTGTGACCGTCCAAGAGAAAAATAAATTTACCTCATGTTAAATTGTTGATGTCTTATTTTCCAAAACAGTGAGCTCTAGATCTCAATTCCTCAGAAAAGGGAACATATGCTCCAAATCAAACTTATCATGATCTGATAGGACCTTATATGTTGCAATCACATCATCACTTACTCTTTTAACGTGCAGAAGATACGAGACGACTCTGTTCAACTGATCTCAATGAGACACTCCATTTATTTCCAGACATGTTAAAGAGACTCCTCTAATGTCACAGCATTGGTGGAGAAATCAGTCAAATCAATAAATGATCTTGCTCCCAAGATAACATTTCAATGAGAGGCCTGCTTTGTTCCATTGAAGCTCAATGTGAGCTGGAGGGGCAGCATTTTATTCTACACTCAGGCATTTTACGGCATTCAGGATTCAAATTGAGTTCAATAACTTCAGAGCATAAACACTGTCCTTCATTTTGATCACATCACCCAACCACATGTCCCCTGTTTGTGTCTTGCTGGATGTGACTCAGAGGTGCAAATTATTTTCTCCTATCCAATGTCTATATCGCACTTCAATCACTCCTTTACTACCATAAGCACTCACCTTGTCTTTTGATACAATCACCCTTTACCATCTGTTCAACTTTTCTCTATGCCCACTTTTATCAACATGCACAAAAACAATCAATTTGGTTCTAAGGAAGAGCCACTAGACTCAATGTTAACATTCTTACTCTTTCCACAGATTCCGGTAGAACTGCTGAGTTTCTCCAGCAGTTAAAATATAAATATTAGGATTTGAAGCATCCACGGTATTTTGCATTTATTTGGACTTATTCCAGGTGTTGGTCAGGGAAATCTTATTTCAACTGTCACCAATCCATTTACATCCTTCCATAAATAACATGACCAGTAAAAGTGCAGTTTCCAAAGTGTGATTTCTCCTGTGGCCTGGATACTACACACTATGTGCAGGAATATGTCATTGAACTCTTTCAGCATGTTCCACTCTGAAATGTGAAGATGCCTGTTTCTCTGCCAGATTCCTGCTTTCTTCCCAAACCCCTTGATACTTTCGAATTCTAAAAATGCCTCTCTTTCTTTATTGAGTATATTCAGTGACTGCTCTCCACAGCCTTTTGTAATGGAGGGTTCCACAGGTTCAGGTCCCCTTGAGTGAAGAAATGTTTCCTCAAATCAGTCCAAAATGATGTACCCTTTATCCTCAGATTGTGTCCTTTGGTTTGAAACTCTCCAACTAGAGTAAATATCCTCACCTAATCCAGTCATTTCAGGCCTGTTAGAATTTTATGTTATCAATAAGATCTCCTCTCATTGTTTATTCTACATGCCTAGTCAAACCATCAATGGCAGTCCTGTCATTCCCCAATATCAGCTGAGTAAATTTCCACTGCATTCTCTCTATGGCAAATATATCCTTTCATAGTTAGGGAGACCAAAATTGCAGGCAAAGCCCAGGTTTGGCCTCACCAATGCCGTGTATAACTGTAGTGGGCTATAGTCCAACAGATTTATTTGGAAATGTTTTCAAGTAAACCTGTTGGACTTTCACCTGGTGTCATGTGATTTCTGACCTTGTCCATCCCAGTCCAACACTGGCATCTCCACATCATAATTGCAACAGAACGTCACAACTTCTGAAATCAAATCCTGTTGCAACGAAGCATTTGCTTTCTGAATTGCCTCTTGCACCTGCCTATTATCATTGACAGCTGTGTCAGACACCCAAATCCTCTCTTACATCCACTCTTCCCAATATACCATTTAAGTATTACTTTTCTTTCGGTTTTTCACACCGAAGTGTAAAACTTCACATTTATCCATCAGCCATGTGTTTGTTCACTCAACTTGTCTAAATCACCTTGACGTCTCTTTGCATCTTCCTCACAACTCACAATCCCATCCAATTTTGCATTGGCAACAAACTTGGAAATGACGCATTCATTTCGCTCATCCAGATCTTTAATATATAGTGAATAACTGAGGCTGGATACCGAGCCTTGCTACACTATGTGAATCAATGTCTTCTATTCAGCAAACAAGACCCATTTTTTCACACTGTGTTTCCTTTCTATCAACTAATTCTTAATCATTGCCAATTTGGAATAAGGCCAATTATGATGGTGTTCGGCAAGAACTTTCAAAAGCTGACCGGGCGAGGTTATTCTCAGGTGAAAGGGCAGGTGGAAAGGGGGAAGCCTTCCAAACTGAGGTAATGAAAGTTCACAGTCAGAATGTTTCTGTTAATGTGAAGAGCAGGGCTGGTGGGTGCAGGGAATGGTGGATGACTAGGGAAATTAATACTCTGGTCAAGAAAAAGAGGAATATGGTTAGTTTTGACAGCAAGGAGCAAATGAATCCCTTGATGAGTATAAGGGCAGTAGGAGTATACTCAAGGGGGAAATCAGGAGGGAAAAAGGGAGATATGAGATAGCTTTGACAATAAGGTTAAGGAGAATCCAAGGAGATTCCACAAATACATTAAGGGCAAAAGAGTAACGAGGGAGAGAATGGGGTCCCTTAGAGAATATCAAGACTGTCTATGTGTGAAACCGCAGCAGATGGGTGAGATAATAAACAACTGTTTCATTTCAGTGTTTACTGTGGAGAAAGATATGGAAGCTAAAGAACTTGGAGACACAAATGTGATCGCATGGAAAGTGTCATTATTACAGTGAAGGTGAAACACATTAAGGTGAATAAATCCCCAGGAACTCATCAAATGTATCGCAGAATTTTGTGAGAAGCTAGGAAGTGATTGTTGGGCCCCTTGCTGAGATATTTGTATCATCAGTTGCCACAGGTGAAGTGCCAGAAGGTTGTATGGTGGCTAATGTGGTACCATTACTCAAGAAAGGTGGGAAGGAAAAGCCAGGGAGCTATAGACTGGTGAGCCTGAAATCAGTCATGGGAAAACTGTAGCAGGGGATTCTGAGGGATAGGATTTATATATATTTGGAAAGGCAAGGACTGGGTAAAGATAGTCAACATGGCTTTGCGTGGGCAATCGTGTCTCACTAACTTGATTGTGTATTTTGAACATGCAGCAAGGACGATTGACGAAGGCGGAGCGTTGGACATAGTCCATATGGACTTCAGCAAGGTATTTGACAAGGTTCAGCCTGGGAGACTGGTTAGCAAAGTTAGGTCATGTGGAGTTCAGGGAGAGCTCGCAAATTTGGATACAAAATTGGCTCAAAGCTAGGAGACAGAAGGTGGTGGTAAATGGCTGTTTTATTTTGGACTGGAGGCCTGTGACATGTGGTGTGCCAAATGACTTGGTGCTGGGGCCACTGCTTTTTGTCATTTATATAAATGATTTGGATGAGATTTTAGGATGAATTGTTAGTGAATTTTCAGATGACACCAAAATTGGTGGTGTGCTGGACAGTGAGGAAGGTTACCTCAGAGTACAACAGGGCTTGATCAGATGAGCCATGTGCTGAGAAGTGGTCGATGGAATTTAATTGACATAAATGTTGGATTTTCGATTTTTTGTAAGGAAAATCAGAGCAGGAATTACACACTAAATGGTCGTGTCCTGCGAAGTGTTACCAAACAAAGAGACCTTGGGGTGCTCAGTCATACTTCCTTGAAGGTGTAGTCAGGAGTAGAGAGCGTATTGAAGAGAGAATTTGGTATGTGCCTTTATTGAACAGAGCATTGAGAATGGGAGTTAGGAGGTCATGTTGTGGCCATACAAGACATTGGTTAGGCCAGTCTTAGAATACTGAATTCAGTTCTGGTCTCCTTGCTGGAGAAAAGATGCTGCTAAACTTGAAACTGCACAGAAAACTTTTACAAGGATCTTGCTGGGGTTGGAGGGTTTGAGCTCTGGGTAGGCTGGGGCTATTTTCACTTGAATATCAGAGGCTGAAGGGTAACCTTTGAGGTTTATAAAATCATAAGGGACATGGATAGTATAAATAGTATAGGATCTTTTCCCAGTGTAGGGGAGTTCCAAAACCTGACAGCACAGGTTTAATGAGCAGGGGGAAAGATATAAAAGGGATGTAAGGGGCAATTCTTTTCACAGACGGCTGTGTGTGCATAGAATGAACTGCCAGAGGCTGGTATGATTACAACATTTAGAGAGGCATCTATATGGGTACCCGAATAGGAAGGGTTTGAGAGGGAGATCGGCCAATTTCTGGCAAATGGATTAATTTAGAATACTTGGTTGGCATGGACGAGACGGACCAAAGGATCTGCTTCTGCGCTTTGCAGCTCTATGGCTCAATATTAGCCCTACCCCCATCTCATAATCTAAACAAACTTGCCTACTTCTTATCAAAAGCTTTCACAAAATCCAAATACACCCGATTGCTTGCTGATCTATTCTACTAATTACATCCTCAAAAAACTCCAGCAGATCTGTTAAATCTAATTTGCATTTCATAAACTCATGCTACCTTTTTTCAATCCTGTTCATGCTTTTATGTTCTTTACTCATTTTTTATAACAGATTCCAACATTTTACCCACTCCTGATGTTAGCTTAATTGGTCTCCAATTCTGTTCTTTCTTTCCCTCTCTTTTTAAGTCATGAGGTTACATTTGACACTCTCCCATCTGTCGGATCTGTTTCAGAGTCAATTGAATTTTGGAAGGTGACCACCAATACATCTAATAGTTTCTGAGCAACTTCCTTTAGTAATCTGAACTGCAATAACTAAAGGCCAACCTCCTCAATTTTGCATTTAATCACCTTTGCAATAAATGAAAATGTTCCGTTAGCTTTCCTAATAACTTACTGCATCTACATACTAATCCTTTGTGATTCATGCACTAGGATACCTGGATCCCTTTGCATTTCACGATTCAGAGAATATGGAATTGTTATTCTTCCAACCAGAATAGACTAACAACTAATGGGGATGAGGGAGAAACACAGGAGTTGGTCAGGATTTATTTCGTTTAGGAAGTTCTACGGTTACTTACCAGAGCCTAAATGAAAAATTTTGAAGATTTGTAGGAGAAGCAGAGTTGACCGCGCTCTGATCAGCTTTCAGAGATCCGATTGCTTTGGGGTCTGTGGGCAACACAATAATCATTAGTTGAAGGAGGATCCAGCAATAGTGCTTACCCCAAAGGACAGTCTTTCCGCCTGGGAAGCTGATGTGCTCAATATGACAGGCATATTGGCTGCCATCATATGGGTCGAATTGGAGGGTTGTCTTTAGTTGGAATGTCCCATCTTCATTGGGCAATAACCCAGTAGAGTTTGTCTCATGAGCAGGTTTTCCATTCTTCAACCAGGTCACGTTGATGGGCTGTGGGTAAAATCCAATCACAATGCATTGTAGAAAAGAGTGGCTGCCACTCTTGGCAATAATGGAGACCTCAGGGGGAGCTGTATGAAAGAAAGATAATTATTTCAACATCCACACAAATCACACAGTGCATTATTGGAGTCAAGGAAATTACATTTCGCTTTTCCTCCTTTTCTAAAACTGAATTAGCCACTAGTTAAAATGTATGTGTTTACAGTTCTCGCATGTAAGCCAATGCCTTGCACACCAACAAGCAAATCTACAATCATATTTTTATTGACTTACTTTTTCTGCTTAAAGAGGCATTTCCAATTGAATAGTACGTCTTCCATAGATCTGGACAGTCATTTTCTAACAGGCTCTTGAAATAATGGTTCATCTTTGTTTCCTTATCCCATTTCTCTTTGAATTCTTTTGCAAACTTATCATGTATAATCCACACCAATGTATCTTTATCAAAACTGAGGATGTATCTGCCATCAAACGCAAACTTCAAAATCCCTTCATTCGGATCGGCATCATGCAGCTCACAGCCAAACAGTCCTTGCAGGTAATGGGTACCTAAACATTAATTCAGTCAATGAGCCCTTAAATATTCATTGCATCTGATCAAAACAAATCTGACAATTTTGGTTTATCATTTGATCCTTCATATCCAGCAGTACATTAAACAAGTGTACAAGCATTATTACACAGGATGATAGAAGTACAGCACAACAGCGAGAGCTTTAACAGTTGCCATCACAGACAGCCCAAGGGTACGGAAAGGCAGGAGATGCAGGGAGGTGGGAGCGGGGGTTTGAGATGGAATTCGAGGATGGGGGTGGATGTAGCACTTGAAAGACAAGTGCAGTTAAAGCCACAACCAGCTCATTCATAATCTCATTGATGGAGGAGCAGGACTGGTTCAATGGTTTCCTCCATGTATTACATTGCATAGTTGGGCTCAAAACTGCTGTCTGCAGTGATTTTCCTCTGCTAAATGAATGCATGCATTATGTTCAGTTCTTAATAGTGTTGCAACAATAGTTTTGGTAATCATACAATTGATACTTGGGAGAATTTTCTTAAAATAATCCAGATTTTCACTGGTACTCTCAAGTGTCAGGCATGTCCCTTATTAATAATCAGCTGACCCTGGGAAATACCCAGTCTCTGATTTTATCTAATTTTATTAAACATTTGAATTCATCTATTTCTGTGAAAATACATTTGACTTCACAACTACAATACAGTGCCTCCTTCCAATTCGATCACTCCTCTGCAGCAAGTATTCTTGCTTAGTTTCTCAAACCACTTGCAGGATTATAAAAGAGCATCTGAGGTTTTCTTTAGGCCAGAGTCCCATATATCCATTTATTGTTTCAGGTGTAATGCTGCAATCTGCTGTCCATATTTCCCCGATGTTAAAATTAAAAAGTCTCCTGGTAGCTAAGTTCCAATTGAACTAAGTTGAAAAATCAGTGAGCACAATCAGACAGCCATGCACCCTATTCAGCGACAGTTTGAGTTGCAAATGTGAGGAGGAGGAGTGATAGTTTCTTTAGACTATTAATCCACAAGTGCAGCTAATGTTCTGGGTATGCAAGGCAGATGTTTGAGTTTGAATTCAACCAAAATATCAGGAAGTCACTGTCAATTCATGAAAAACCCACCTGTTCACTAACATTTTCAGGGAAGGAGATAAAACTCTCACCACCTGGTCTGGCCTACACGTGACTCCAGACCC
The DNA here is from genome assembly GCF_030684315.1 of Stegostoma tigrinum. NCBI lineage: Eukaryota > Metazoa > Chordata > Chondrichthyes > Orectolobiformes > Stegostomatidae > Stegostoma > Stegostoma tigrinum. The sequence goes on from NC_081387.1 coordinate 6,252,950, forward strand.
ACAGTAATGTGGTTGACCCTCAACAGCCCTCTGAAATGGCCCAGGAAGCCATTTGGGAGTAATCAATCACTATGAAGTCTCAACAAAGAAGACGGAGGTGCTAGGACAGGTGTTCAAGCTCCTGGCTCCTCTATTCACATGACCAACTGCACCTTCTTGCAAAAATTTTCAATTTTCTTCGTTTGACTATTGAATCAAATTCATTTTGTTGGATGTGAGTTTGCTCGCTGAGCGGGAAGGTTAGTTTTCAGACGTTTCGTCATCTTTTTTATTTGAAAAAATATACTTTATTCATAGATGTACAAAATAATAAAACATTTCTGCACCTACCCAGTCATGCAGGCCGCTCCGGGTTACCCGGGGGTACGTACACCAACTAAAGGAAAAAAACAAAACAGAGAAAAAGAAACAAAAACAAAGAAAAAATTACCCTGGCAGTCGTCTCCCGCACAGTCCCCGTTGGCCCCCTGACCAATTGGGGAAGGCGCCAGCTGGGCCCAGTTACCAGATAGGATTCTTTTCCCTTTTCTGGACGAGGGGTTTCATACGGTGGTCTTTCCCCACCACGCCTTGGCGGCGGCTGCCCCAAGCTTTAGCGCGTCCCTCAGCACGTAGTCCTGGACCTTGGAGTGCGCCAGTCTGCAACACTCGGTCGGGGTCAGTTCTTTCAGCTGGAAGACCAGCAAGTTGCGGGCAGACCAAAGAGAGTCTTTCACCGCATTGATGGTCCTCCAGGCGCAGTTGATGTTGGTCTCGGTGTGCGTCCCGGGAAACAGCCAGTACAGCACGGAGTCCCACGTCACGGAGCTGCTCGGGACGAACCTTGACAAATACCACTGCATCCCCCTCCAGACCTCCTGCGCATAGGCACACTCCAGAAGGAGGTGATCGACAGTCTCGTCCCCCCCCCTGCAGCCGCCTCGAGGGCAGCGTGTGGTGGCGCAGAGTTTCCGGGCATGCATAAAGGATCTCATTGGCAGAGCCCCTCTCACCGCCAGCCAAGCAATGTCCTTGAGCTTGTTTGAAAGTTCTGGCGATGAGGCATTCTGCCAAACAACCTTGGCAGTCTGCGTGGGGAACCATACGACGGGATCCACCCTCTCCTTGTCCCAAAGGGTCTCAAGGATACTATGTGCTGACCACTGCCTGACGGCCTTGTGGTCAAAGGTGTTTCCTTTCAAAAATTTCTCCACGAAGGACAGGTGGTACGGGACGGTCCAACTACTCAGAGCGTTCCGCGGCAACGAGGCCAGGCCCATCCTTCGCAACACCGGGGACAGGTAGAACCTCAGTAAGTAGTGACACTTGGTGTTTGCGTACTGAGGATCTACGCACAGCTTGATGCAGCCGCACACAAAGGTAGCCAACAGGGCGAGGGTGGCATTCGGTACATCCTTCCCCCCATTTTCCAGGTCTTTGTACATGGTGTCCCTGTGGACCCGGTCCATCCTCGACCCCCAAATGAAGTGGAAGATGGCCTGGGTGACCGCAGCGGAGCAGGTCCAGGGAATAGGCCAGGCCTGCGCCACATACAACAGTACCGAAAGGCCCATCGCACCTGACAACCAGGTTCTTACCCACGATGGAGAGGGACCGGAGCGACAACTGCCCAGCTTCTGCTTCAGTTTGGTGATACCCTCCTCCCACATCTTAGTGCATGCCCCAGCTTCACCGAACCAAACACCCAGCACCTTCAGGTAGTCTGTCCTGACGGTGAAGGGGATGAAGGAGCGGTCGTCCCTGTTCGCGAAGAACATGGCCTCGCTCTTACCCCTATTGACTTTGGCACCCGAGGCCAGTTCAAACTGGCCGCAGATGTCCAACAGCCTACTCACCGACCGACGATCAGTGCAGAAGACGGCGACGTTGTCCATGTACAGGGAGGTCTTGACCTGCAGGCCTCCGCTGCGTGGGATAGTCACGCCCTTCAGGCTCACGTCCTTCCTGATGGATGTGGCGAAGGGCTCCATACAGCACACGAACAAGTCAGGAGAGAGCGGGCAGCCCTGCCTGACTCCAGATCTGACGGGAAAACTGTCCGATTCCCACCCATTGATCGAGACTGCGCTAACGACGTTGGTGTAGACCAGCTGGATCCAATTGTGGATGCCCTCCCCGAATCCCAATTTGGAGATGACGTCCCTCATGTAAGCATGAGAGACCCTGTCGAAGGCCTTCTCCTGGTCTAGGCTGACGAGGCAGGTGTCCACCCGCCTGTCCTGTACGTAGGCGATTGTATCCCTGATGAGCGCGAGGCTCTCAGTGATCTTCCTGCCCGGCACAGCACAGGTTTGGTCAGGGTGAATCACCGACTCCAGGACAGACCTGACCTGGTTGGCTCTGACCTTGGTCAGGATTTTGTCGTCCACATTCAAAAGTGAAGTGGGACGCCAATTCTTAATTTCTTCCCCCTCCCCCTTCCTCTTGTAAATGAGGGTGATGATGCCCTTCCTCATGGACTTGGACATTGCCCCTGCCCAAAGCGCACTATCGTACACCTCCAGCAGGTCCTGGCCGACCAGGTCCCAGAGTGCAGAATACAGCTCGACCAGTAAGCCGTCACTCCCAGGAGTCTTATTCGTCTCCAAGGACTTGAGGGCTCTGGTCAGCTCATCCAGGGATATCGGCCGGTCCAGCCACTCCCTTGTGCTGTCATCTAAGAGCTCCGTGATAGACGACAGGGACGACTCAGAGGCCGTGCTGTCCCTGGGCTTCGCGTTGTACAGTCCAGCATAGAAGCATCTGCTGATCCTCAAAATGTCCGGCCGAGACGATGTCACCGAGCCGTCATCCTCCTTCAGCCAGCTAAGCACAGAGCTCTCTTTGTGCATCTTCTGAAAGAAGAAACGCGAGCACGTCTCGTCCTGCTCCACGGAGCGGACCCTGGACCAGAAGATTATCCTGGAGGCCTCCGCGGCGAAGAGCGAGGCTTGCTGGCCCCTCACCTCGCAGAGGTCCTCCGTGACATCGACCCCCATCGACTGCAGAAGGAGCAGGTTCTGCATCCTTTTCTGGAGTCGCGACAGCTTTCCCCACCGCTCTCTCACCTTCCAAACACCCTTGAGGACAAAGAACCTCTTGATGTTCTCCTTCACTGTCTCCCACCAGTCGCCCGGAGACTCAAAGAGGGGTTTCACGGTTCTCCAATCAACGTACTCCCTCTTGGGCTCCTCGTTGTTCTCTGGGGTCAACAGAGTCGTGTTGAGCTTCCACGTTCCCTTGCCAGCCTGCTGGTCATCCTGTAAGTGACAGTCGGCCAGCAGGAGGCAGTGGTCAGAGAAGAACACCGGCTTGACACCGGTGGACCTGACCGAGAACGCCCGTGACACAAACAGGAAGTCTATCCTTAAGCAGATAGAACCGTCTGGCCGCGACCAGGTGTATCTCCGCTGCGCTCCGTCCTTCACCATGCCCATCAGGAATTTGGATGTGACGTCCAGTTGACTCCCCCCACCCGCTGTCCCCACGCCGGATCTTCCATTTGCATCGATGATGCAGTTGAAGTCTCCGCCTAGGATGGCCGGCCTGGACGTAGCCAGCAGGGGTGGAAGCCACTGCAGGACAGCCAACCATTTACTCCGTACCGCTGGGGTTTACACATTGATCAGCCTCAGGGGAGTGTTCCTGTAGGTAACATCAGCCACTAGGAGGCGCCCCCCACCACCTCCTGAACTTGAGAGATGGTGAAGTTGCGCCCCCGCAGCAGAATAGTCAGGCCCGAGGAGCGACAGTCGTTACCCCCCGACCAGATCGAAGGCCCACAGGTCCAGGCGCCCGACCATTTCCCGTACCTGCCGAGGTGCGGTATCCCGCACTCCTGCAGAAACAGGAGGCCCGCCTTGATGGTGGTCAGGTAGGCCAACGTGGATACACATCTTGCGGTGGACTTGACGCTGCGCACATTAATGCTCGCAACTCGTACCCCCATTGTGGGCAGTGACCGCAATACCCTTCCCAAGTCCAAGGTCCAGCCCCTCCATCTGTCCCTTCATGCCAATTGCCCGGGCTAACTGCTGGACGCACTCCGGGCTCAGGAATACGGAGGCAGGAGAGTCCGGCTCTGGGTCAGGCTGGGGACGCGCTGTTTTCTCCTTCCCACCTGAAGGTTGCGGGGGGCCCTCCAGGTCCCCAGTGGCACGTGGCTGGGTGTCAGAGGGAGCCGCAGGACGCCTCCCGTCACCTGGAAGCAGGGTGCTGCTTTCCTTCTCCATTGAGATCTTTAGCTTCTGCTTTGGGCGGGCCTCCTCCGAATCTCCCTCGTCAGAGGAGCTCTTATAGCCCCCCTGTAGCTGCCTCTTCCCGCCTGATGGTTGCGGTACCTGGGCCCACGGGTGCGCCTTCCTCCTCGCCTTCCGGACCATCGTCCACTCCCCTGGGTCACCTGTCACCTCCTCCATCGACTCCGGGTTGTCGGGGGGGAGCGGAGCCTGCAGGGGCGCTTTGCGGGCCTCGGGTCCCTCCTGCGGGGCTGGTCCCTCCTGCACGACCTAGACCTCCTGCACATTAGGGGGGTCCTTGCAGGGGCCTGGTGCCTTCCTTTCCTCCAGGGGGGGCTTGCCCCGCATTGCCCATGCCGGCAACCTGGGCGTAGGTGGTCCCCCGCCGCGGGCATGCCCTATAGAAGTGGCCCGCTTCCCCACAAAGGTTGCAGCTTTTCTCTTGTGGGCAATCCTTTGCAAGGTGACCCTCCTTCCTGCAGTTCCTGCAGATGGTTGCAGTCGGCCGCCACGTGACCTGACCTACCGCAGGCATGGCAGACTTTCGGTTGCCCTGCGTAGGTCAGGGAGCCCTTGCTCCCGCCGATCGCGAAGCTGGATGGTGGGTGTATGATGTTCCCATCCGCGCCCATCCTCAGCATCACCCTGACCTGCCTCTTACTGGTCCAGATGCCAAAGGGGTCCATGATGTCAGTTAGGTCCCCTTCCACCTTCGCGTACCTTCCAAGGAAGGTCAGGACATCAACTGCTGGCACATGCAGGTTGTACATGTGTACAGTCACCATACGGCTCCTCTGCGCTGGCATCACAAACAGCGGGACAGCGGTCAATATAGAGAGGGGGCCCTCACCTCCTTTCTCCTTGAAAACCTCCAGGAAGCGCTCGCAAAGCTTGGCACGCCTGAAGGTCACGTCGTAAAAACCTCCTCCGGGGAAATCCTGCAGGCAGTAAATGTCCGCAGCAGCGAACCCACAACAGTCCAACAGGACCCTCTTCACGAAGAAGGTGCGGTCCACAGGTGCACCTTCATCCACCTTCTTCACGGAAACGCGGATGGTGTTCCGGACCCCCTGACCTGGGGCACGAGCACTCGCCGCAGCCATCGTTGCAGGTTGGCTGCTCCCCTGAACCAGCGTTAGGCCGAAGCCAGCATTAAGATCCACCAGTTGCAAGGGTGCACAGCCAACCCGACGTCTTCTTTCCAGCTCCAACAGTCGTGCTCTCCTCTTCTCGGTCCACAAAAGAGTGGGTCTTTATTTTGTTCTGGATGTAAGCTGGTTCACTGAGCTGGAAGGTTTGTTCCCAGACGTTTCATCACCTTTTTTTTTTATTTGAAAAAATATACTTTATTCGTAAGATGTACAAAAAATAAAACATATTTACACACCTACCCAGTCATGCAAGCCGCTCCGGGTTACCCAGGGGGTACATACACCAACTAAAGGAAAAAAAAACAAAACAGAAAAAAAAACAAAGCAAAGAAAAATACCCCAGCAGTCGTCACCCCGCACAGCCCCAGTTGGCCCCCTGACCAGTTGGGGAAGGCGCCAGCTGGGCCCAGTTACCAGATAGGATTCTTTTCCCTTTTCTGGACGAGGGGGCTCATACGGTGGTCTTTCCCCACCGCGCCTTGGCGGCGGCTGCCCCAAGCTTTAGCGCGTCCCTCAGCACGTAGCCCTGGACCTTGGAGTGCGCCAGTCTGCAACACTCGGTCGGGGTCAGTTCTTTCAGCTGGCAGACCAGCAAGTTGCGGGCAGACCAAAGAGCGTCTTTCACCGCATTGATGGTCCTCCAGGCGCAGTTGATGTTGGTCTCGGTGTGCGTCCCGGGAAACAGCCCGTAGAGCATGGAGTCCCGCGTCACGGAGCTGCTCGGGACGAACCTCGACAAATACCACTGCATCCCCCTCCAGACCTCCTGCGCATAGGCACACTCCACAAGGAGGTGATCAACAGTCTCGTCCCCCCCGCAGCCACCTCGAGGGCAGCGTGCGGTGGTGCAGAGATTCCGGGCATGCATAAAGGATCTCACTGGCAGAGCCCCTCTCACCGCCAGCCAAGCAATGTCCTTGTGCTTGTTTGAAAGTTCTGGCGATGAGGCATTCTGCCAAACGACTTTGGCAGTCTGCATGGGGAACCACACGACGGGATCCACCCTCTCCTTTTCCCGAAGGGTCCTGAGGATACTACGTGCTGACCACTGCCTGACGGCCTTGTGGTCAAAGGTGTTTCCTTTCAAAAATTTCTCCACGAAGGACAGGTGGTACGGAACGGTCCAACTACTCGGAGCGTTCCGCGGCAACGAGGCCAGGCCCATCCTTCGCAACACCGGGGACAGGTAGAACCTCAGTAAGTAGTGACACTTGGTGTTTGCGTACTGAGGATCTACGCACAGCTTGATGCAGCCACACACAAAGGTAGCCGTCAGGGCGAGGGTGGCGTTCGGTACACCCTTTCCCCCATTTCCCAGGTCTTTGTACATGGTATCTCTGCGGACCCGGTCCATCCTCGACCCCCAAATGAAGTGGAAGATGGCCCGGGTGACCGCAGCGGCGCAGGTCCAGGTAATAGGCCAGGCCTGCGCCACATACAACAGTACCGAAAGCCCCTCGCACCTGACAACCAGGTTCTTACCCGCGATGGAGAGGGACCGGAGCGTCCACCTGCCCAGCTTCTGCTTAAATTTGGAGATACGCTCCTCCCAAGTCTTAGTGCATGCCCCAGCTCCACCAAACCAAACACCCAGCACCTTCAGGTAGTCTGTCCTGACGGTGAAGGGGATGAAGGAGCGGTCGTCCCAGTTCCCGAAGAACATGACCTCGCTCTTACCCCTATTGACTTTGGCACCCGAGGCCAGTTCAAACTGGCCGCAGATGTCCAACAGCCTACTCACCGACCGACGATCGGTGCAGAAGACGGCGACATCATCCATGTACAGGGAGGTCTTGACCTGCAGGCCTCCGCTGCCTGGGATAGTCACGCCCCTCAGGCTCACGTCCTTCCTGATGGAGGCGGCGAAGGGCTCCACACAGCACACGAACAAGGCAGGAGAGAGCGGGCAGCCCTGCCTGACTCCAGATCTAACAGGAAAACTGTCTGATTCCCACCCGTTGATCGAGACTGCGCTAACGATGTTGGCGTAGAGCAGCCGGATCCAATTGCGGATGCCCTCCCCGAACCCCAATTTGGAGAGGACGTCCCTCATGTAAGCATGAGAGACCCTGTCGAAGGCCTTCTCCTGGTCCAGGCTGACGAGGCAGGTGTCCACCCGCCTGTCCTGTACGTAGGCGATCATATCCCTGATGAGCGCGAGGCTCTCAGCGATCTTCCTGCCCGGCACAGCACAGGTTTGGTCAGGGTGAATCACCGACTCCAGGACAGACCTGACCCGGTTGGCAATGACCTTGGCCAGGATTTTGTAGTCCACGTTCAAAAGTGAAATGGGACGCCAATTCTTAATTTCTTCCCTCTCCCCCTTCCTCTTGTAAATGAGGGTGATGATGCCCTTCCTCATGGACTTGCACATTTCCCCTGCCCGAAGCGCACTATCGTACACCTCCAGCAGGTCCTGGCCGACCAGGCCCCACAGAGCAGAATACAGCTCGACCGGTAAGCCATCACTTCCGGGAGTCCTATTCCTCTGCAAGGACTTGAGGGCTCTGGCCAGCTCGTCCAGGGATATCGGCCGGTCCAGCCACTCCCTCGTGCCGTCGTCTAAGACCTCCGTGATAGACGACAGGAACGACTCGGAGGCCGTGCTGTCCGTGGGCTTCGTGTCGTACAGTCCGGCAGAGAAGGATCTGCTGATCCTCAAAACGTCGGGCCGAGACGACGTCACCGAGCCGTCGTCCTCCTTCAGCCGGCTAAGCACAGAGCTCTCTTTGTGCACCTTCTGAAAGAAGAAACGCGAGCACGTCTCGTCCTGCTCCACGGAGCGGACCCTGGACCGGAAGATTATCCTGGAGGCCTCCACGGCGAAGAGCGAGGCTTGCTGGCCCCTCACCTCGCGGAGGTCCTCCGTGACATCGACCCCCATCAACTGCAGAAGGAGCAGGTTCTGCACCCTTTTCTGGACTCGCGACAGCTTTCCCCGCCTCTCTCTTACCTTCTGAACACCCTTGAGGACAAAGAACCTCTTGATGTTCTCCTTCACCGTCTCCCACCAGTCGCCTGGAGACTCAAAGAGGGGTTTCACGGTTCTCCAACCGGTGTACTCCCTCTTAAGCTCCTCGACGTTCTCTGGGGTCAACAGAGTCGTGTTGAGCTTCCACGTCCCCTTGCCGGCCGGCTGGTCGTCCTCTAAGTGACAGTCGGCCAACAGGAGGCAGTGGTCAGAGAAGAACACCGGCTCGACACCAGTGGATCTGACCGAGAACGTCCGTGACACAAACAGGAAGTCTATCCTTGAGCGGATAGACCCGTCTGGCCGCGACCAGGTGTACCTCTGCTGCGCTCCGTCTGCAGGGGTGCTGAAGACGTCGAGCAGCTTAGCGTCCTTCACCGTGCCCATCAGGAATCTGGACGTGACGTCCAGTTGAATCCCCCCACCCGCTGTCCCCACGCCGGATCTTCCATCTGCATCAATGATGCAGTTGAAGTCTCCGCCTAGGATGACCGGCCTGGACGTAGCCAGCAGGGGTGGAAGCCGCTGCAGGACGTCCAACCGCTCACTCCGTATCACTGGGGCGTACACGTTGATCAGCCTCAGGGGAGCATTCCTGTAGGTGATGTCAGCCACTAGGAGGCGCCCCCCCACCACCTCCTGAACTTGAGAGATGGTGAAGTTGCGCCCCCGCAGCAGAATAGCCAGGCCCGAGGAGCGACAGTCGTTACCCCCCGACCAGATCGAAGGCCCACAGGTCCAGGCGCCGGACCATTTCCCGTACCTGCCGAGGTGCGGTATCCCGCACTCCTGCAGAAACAGGAGGTCCGCCTTGATGGTGGTCAGGTAGGCCAACGTGGACACACATCTCGCGGTTGACTTGACGCTGCGCACATTAATGCTCGCAATTCGTACCCCCATTGTGGGCAGTGACCGCAGTACCCTCCCCAGGTCCAAGGTCCAGCCCCTCCATCTGTCCCTTCATGCCCATTGCCCGGGCTAACTGCTGGACGCTCTCTGGGCTCAGGAAACCATCTGTGCTGCCTTCCGGGTGGCATCCCCCCGCCAGGGGTGCGGAGGCAGGAGGGTCCGGCTCCGGATCAGGCTGGGGACTTGCTGTTTCCTCCTTCCCGCCTGGAAGTTCCGGGGGGCCCTCCAGTGCTCCAGCGGCACTTGACTGGGTGTCGGAGTGAGCCTCAGGACGCCTCCCGTCACCTGGAAGCGGGGTGCTGCTTTCCTTCCCCCTCGAGACCTTTAACTTCTGCTTCGGGTGGGCCCTCTCCGAATCCTCCTCGTCAGAGGAGCTCTTATAGCCCCCCTGTAGCTGCCTCTTCCCTCCTGATTGTTGCGGTTCCTGGGCCCGTCGACGCACCTTCCTCCTCGCTTTCCGGACTGTAGTCCACTCCCCTGGGCTGCCTGCCGCCGCCTCCATTGGCTCCGGGTTGTCGGGGGGGATCGGAGCCTGCAGGGGTGCTTTGCTGGCCTCGGGCCCATCCTGCAGGGCTGGGCCCTCCTGCACGGCCTGGCCCTCCTGCACATTAGTGGGGTCCTTGCTGGGCCCTGGTGCCTTCTTCTCCTCCGGGGGGCTGGCCCCGCATTGCCCCTGCCGGCGACCTGGGCGTAGGTGGTACCCCGCCGCGGGCATGCCCTATAGAAGTGGCCCGCTTCCCCGCAAAGGTTGCAGCTTCTCTCTCGTGGGCAATCCTTTGCAAGGTGTCCCTCCTTCCTGCAGTTCCTGCAGATGGTGGCTTTGCAGTCGGCCACCACGTGACCTGACCTACCACAGGCATGGCAGACTTTAGGTTGCCCTGCATAGGTCAGGTAGCCCCTGCTCCCGCCGATCGCGAAGCTGGACGGTGGGTGTGCGACATTCCCGTCTGCGCCCATCCTCAGCGTCACCTTGACCTGCCTCTTACTCGTCCAGATGCCAAAGGGGTCCACGATGTCAGTTAGGTCCGCTTCTACCTTCACGTACCTTCCGAGGAAGGTCAGGACATCAACTGCTGGCACATGCGGATTGTACATGTGTACAGTCACCATACGGCTCCTCTGCGCTGGCATCACAAACAGCGGGACAGCGGTCAATACCGAGAGGGGGCCCTCACCTCCTTTCTCCTTGAAAACCTCCAGGAAGCGCTCGCAAAGCTTGGCACTCCGGAAGGTCACGTCGTAAAAACCCCCTCCGGGGAAATCCTGCAGGCAGTAAATGTCCGCAGCAGCAAACTCACAACAGTCCAACAGGACCCTCTTCACGAAGAAGGTGCGGTCCACAGGTGCACCTTCATCCACCTTCTTTACAGAAACACGGATGGTGTTCCGGACCCCCTGACCTGGGGCACGAGCACTTGCCGCAGCCATCGTTGCAGGTTGGCTGCTCCCCTGAACCAGCGTTAGGCCGAAGCCAGCATTAAGATCCACTGGTCGCAAGGGTGCACAGCCAACCCAACGTCCTCCTTTCACCTCCAAGACAGCACTCTCGTCCTCTCAGTCCACAAGAGAGTGGGTCTTTATTGTGTTTGAGATGTAAGCTAGTTCACTGAGCTGTGAGGTTTGTCCCCAGATGTTTTGTCACCATTCTAGGTAACATCAACAGTGAGCCTCCGATGAAGCGCTGGTGCTATGTCCCACTTTCTATTTATCTGTTTAGGTTTCCTTGGATTGGTGATGTCATTTCCTGCATTGGTGATGTCATTTCCTGTTCTTTTTCTCAGAGGATGGTAGGTTGGCTCCGAATCAATCAACACATTGTCAACACAATCAACATCAACAAACCTAAACAGATAAATAGAAAGCGGGACATAACACCAGCGCTTCTTCGTAGACTCACTGATGACGTTACCTAGAATGGTGACGAAACGTCTGAAAACTAACCTTTGAGCTCAGCGAGCAAACTCACATCCAGAAACTCAACCTGAGCTACAAATCTTCTCAAAACTCACTCATTCATTTTGTCTTCTGTGTCTGGCTGTAGTGGTGAGGAGAGGTTGCGGATAGCTGCTGAGCAGCTGATCCAGCCCATTCCTCATGGCCATGGCAATTGTGGCTTGAGCAACTGTCGAACCCTTGATGGCTTGGGGTTAGTCCTTCTCCTTGGAGTTTCAGAGGCAGAGTGAACGATCGCTCAATCCTCAGGAGTTCACTTGGATGGTCCTTCGGTCCTTGGAAGTTGAGAATGGGCCCCAGTCCTCAAGAGTTGGGACAGCCTCCATGTCTGGTGGCAGGTGCAGTATCGGTAGCCATGAGGCAGCTTTGGCAGAGGTGACATCCTGGGTCTGGTCGGCGACTGTGCACACTGCTTCAGCACGCTTCCTCCTCAGTGTTGCGGCCTCAGGGCCAACTTTGCTGGATGTTGAGTAAGGCATAACTCATAGCTACTTCTGAAATCAAGAATCCATGGTTGGAGCAAAAAGTGGAATTTTTCTTCACTTTGTTTGCATTGTTTCTCTTTTATAGTGTATACAATTAAGATAGTGCTGGATTAATGGTGGCAGCTTATACACATTTTCATGAACACATAACAATAAATTACTGTAGTAACATAATAATAAAGAAATGCAACAGGCTGGAGCATCAACCTAAGGACCGGAAATGACAATGGCAAAAACAGACCTGTCAGCATTGCAAAGTCCTCGCTACTAAGTCGGGAGTTTGTGCTAAAATTGGGTCAGCTGTCTCTCACTAGTCATACTAGACATAGTCATACTCATGGAATCATACCTTTTAAACAATGAAACCAACAACACCTCCATCATCCCTGGATAGGTACTTTCCCACCAGCAGGGCAGAGCCAGTAAAGATGACAGCACAGTGGTATACAGTCATATGCTCCTCCATGTTGAAAGCACCTGGAAGAATCAGAGGGTGGCAAGGGCACAGAATGCACTTGGGTGCCCGATTTCAATGTCCACCACCCACAGTGGCTCAGTAGTACGACTACTGATCAAGCTGGTTGGGTCCGAAAGGACATCACTGTCAGACAGGGTCTATGGCATGGGGTAAGGCAACCAACAAAAAGGGAGAAACATATTTGATCTTATCCTTACCAATCTGCTAGCTGCAGGTGCATCTGTCCATGACAGTTCCAGAAAGAGTGACCGCCGTACAGTCCTCTTGGAGATAATGTCTCCCTTTCACGTTAATAATACACTCCATCATGTGGTGTGGCATGACAATCATGCAAATTGGGTCAGGTTTTGAATAGATTAAGTGACTCAAGACTGGGCTTCCGTGAGGCAGTGTGGGTAATCAACAGCAGCAGAACTGTGCTCCAAAACAGTCTGCAACCTCATGGCTTGCAATATCCCTCACTCGACTATAGTCACTAAGCCAGGGGTTACCTCTAGTTCAATGGAGAATGCAGGAAGGCATGCCAGGAGAAGCACCAGGCACACCTAAAAATGAGCTGTCAATGTGGTGACATTACCAAATAGTGCTACTTGCATGCCAAACAGCATAAGCTGATATCCACAGCTAAGCAGTCCCACACCAATTGATCAGATCTAAGATCTGCAGTCCTGCCACGTCCAGTTGCTCATGGTGGTAAACAATTAAATAACTGACTGGAGAAAGAAGGCACCAAAATATCCCATCCTCAGTGATGGGTAAGCCCAACATGCCAGTGCAAAAAGATAAACTTGGAGCATTCACAACAGTATTTGACCAGAAGTTCCGAGTAGATCATACATCTTGGTCTCATCTGGTGGTTCCCATCGTTACAGATTTCAGTCTTCAGCCAATTTAATTCTCTCCAGGTGACACCAATAAATGGCTGGAGGCACTGGAAACTATTAAGACTCTCGGTCCTGACAACATTCTGAAATAATATTGGAGACTTGTGGCCCAGAGACTTGTGCTGCTCCCTTAGTCAAGCTGTCCCAGCATAGCTGCAACACTGGCATCCCCCTGACACTATGGAAAATTGCCCAGTATGTCTTGTACACAAAAGCAGGACAAATCCAACGCAATCAATTCCCACCCCCATCAGTCTACCCTCAATCATTAGTAAATTGATGGAAGATGTCCTTGGGAGGGTTATCAAGCAGCACATGCTCAGCAATAATCTGCTTAGTGATGCCCAGTTTGCATTCCGCCAGGGCCACTTGGCTCCCAAAATCATTACAGCCTTGGCTGAAACATGGACAAAAGAGCTGAATTCCACAGGTGAGACTGACCGAGCGTGACATCAAGGATGTCTAGAACAATTGGAATCAGTGGGAAATCTCTTTGCTGATTGGAGTCATAACTTACAGAAAGGAAGATAGCTGTTCTTTAAATCATGGGTCATAGAATGCCTACAGTGTGGAAACATTCACCCATTGCCCTCCCAAGAACATCCCGCCCAGACCCATCCCCTTACCTTGGCCCTGTAACCCACATTTTCCATGGCGAACACCCAACCTGCACATGTTTGGACTATGGGAGGAAACTGGAGCTTCCAAAGGAAACCCACGCAGGCATAATGGCAATGCACAAACTCCAGTCAGTCACCCGAGGGTGGAATCAAACATGGGTCCCTAGTACTGAGGCAGCAGTGCCAACCACTGAGCTACTGCATTTCTCTAACCACTGTGCCATTCTTGTTGGAGGTTAGTGATCTCAAGCTCCAGAACATCTCTGCAGGAGTTCCTCAGGGTAATATTCAAGGTCCAAACATCTTCAGCTGCTTCATCAATGACCTTCGCTCCATCACAAGGTCAGAAGTGGGAATGTACGCTGATGATTGTGCAATGTTCAGCACCATTCGAGACTCCTCTGATGAGAAACCAATACATGTTAAAATGTAACAAGATCTGACCTATATCCAGGCTTGAGCTGATGATTGGCAAGTAACATTTGTACCACACAAATGCCAGGTACTGACCATCTCCAGTAAGAGACCATATAGCCACCATCCCTTGATACTCAATGCTGTTATCATCACTGAATCTCCCATTCTTAATAACCTGGGAAGTACCATTGACTAGGAACTCAACTGGACTCACCATATAAATACAGTGGCTCCAATAGCAGATCAGAGGTAAAGCACACTGCAGCAAGTAACTCACCTCCTGAATTCCCGAAGCATTTCCATCATCTAACATAGTCAAGTCAGGAGTAGAATATAGAACATAGAACAATACAGCGCAGAACAGGCCTTTCGGCCCTCGATGTTGCGCCAACCTGTGAACTAATCTAAGCCCATCCCCCTACACTATCCCATCATCATCCATCTGCTTATCCAAGGACTGTTTAAATGCCCCTAATGTGGCTGAGTTAACTACGTTGGCAGGCAGGGCGTTCCACGCCCTTACCACTCTCTGAGTAAATAACCTGCCTCTGACATTTGTCTTCAATCTATCACCCCTCAATTTGTAGCTATGCCCCCTCGTACAAGCTGACATCAACATCCTCGGAAAAAGACTCTCACAGTCCACCCTAACTAATCCTCTGATCTTCTTGTATGTCTCTATTAAATCCCCTCTTAGCCTTCTTCTCTCCAATGAGAACAGATCCAAGTCCCTCAGCCTTTTTTCATAAGACCTTTGCTCCAGACCAGGCAACATCCTGGTAAATCTCCTCTGCACCTTTTCCAATGCTTCCAAATCCTTCCTGTAATGGGGCGACCAGAACTGCACGCAATATTCCAAGTGAGGCCACACTATGATGGTATACTCTCCCTAGATGGGCGCAGCTTCAGCAACACAGAAAAAAATCTTGACACCATCAGGACTAGGCAGCCCACGTGATCGGCAACACATCCAGAAGCATCCACCTCCTTCACCATTGACACTCAGTACACACTGCTACAATCACAAGATGCACCACAGAAATTCACCAAAGATCCTTAGACAGCACCTTCCAAACTGCCAACCACTGCTACCCTCGAGGACAAGGGCAGCAGATACAAGGAAACAGCCACATCTGCAAGCTCTCCTCCAAGCTACTCACCATCCTGACTTGGAAATATATCACTGTTTCTTCACTGCCACTGGATCAAAGTCCTATCGTTCCCTCTCCAAGGACATTTTGCATCTAGCTAGAACACATACGCTGCAGTGACTCAATTACACAGCTCACCACCACTTTCCCAGGGCAACTAGGCACATGCAGTAAATGCAGCTCAGCCTGTGGTGCACAAACACAAGGCAATTTATAAAAAAACAAAAGGGAAAGAGTAAAGGAAAATCAAATGACATTGGCAGGAAAGGTCTAGCAGATAGCAGAATGGTTCAACACTCCTGTTGCACAGTTCCCATCCAACAGGAAAATCACCTGTCATTCACTGCCTTCACTTCAAATGAATAAACTCACTTGATGTTTGGTTTTCTTTCTGGAGCCATTCATCAGCCTGTCCCTTAATGATTCCATGGAAGCCAGATTCGGTGATAGTGCACTGTTCCCAGTAAGTCTTGTCAAATGCTTCCGCCATCCATTTTTGCCTTGGAACGGTTATTTTCATATTGCTGTCAAAATAGTATATCTCACAGCCATCCAAAATCCCCAGGACACTATACTCTGGTAAATCAGGTCTCCCATGATTTAAGGTGTACTGATACAGCAGGGAATGAGACTCTAGAGGAGAAAAAGAAGAAATCCTCACTATTGGCAAATCAAACACTGAAAATATCACAAAACTAAAACAAAACAACAAATTTCAGAGTCTGGAGTTCTGAAACTAAAACAGAAATTGCTGGCGAAACTCAGTGGGTCTGACGGCATCTGTGGAGTGAAAACAAACTAAAAGGTTTTAAGTCCAGTGACCCTTCCTCACAGCTGATTGCAGCTTACTAAATGACTTGAAATGATAAGCAAATCATAACACATTACACAGAAGATAAACGTCCGCACTCCTGTGTTCAATCAATATAGGCACAAAGAGCCTGAGAAATAAACTGTATACATTAAGAAGAAATTTTCGAGAAATATATTCCAAAAATCCTATTTTATGATAATGTGCGCTGTTGAAAGCAGCTAACGAAATTTGATCGAGTGACAACAAAGGAAAGGCAGTATCGGTTAGACGGTGAACAGCACAGACAGGAACAGGCAGGCAAGGGCCTTTCCGAGTATCTGCTTCCTTGGCCTTTGCAAACAGGACAGCCAAGTTTGTGGGCTTCAAAGGTACTATCAGAGGAGGCTTATAGAACTTTAGAGTCATACAGCACAGAAACAGTTCTTTTGGTCAAACCAGTTGATGCCAAACATAATCCCAAACTGAGCTCGTCCTACCTGCCTGTGCCTGGCACATCCACCACTTCCTCAAGAAGTTCATTCCACATGCAAACCACCCTCTTTGTAAAAACATTTTGCCCCTTGTGTCTTTTTTTAAAATCTCTCTCCTCTCACCTTAAAAATATACCCTCAGTCTTGAAATCCCCCATCATACAGAAAAGACACCTACTATTAACTTATCAATACCCCTCATGATTTTTTAACATCTATAATGTCACCTCTCAACTTTCTACACTCCCGGGAAAAAAGCCTGTCTTTATAAGTGATACCTTCCCTTCCCAACCACATCCTGATGAATCTCTTTTGAACCCTTTCCAGCCTAATGATATCTGTCCTATTGCAGTACTGGACACAGTACCACAGAAGGGGCCTCACCAATGTCCTGTGCAACATCAACATGATTTACCAACTCCAATACTCAAAGGACTCATAAATGAAGTCAAGCATGCTAAACACCTTTCCAGCCACCTTGTCGATATGTGACACAAACTTCAAAGCATTACATCCCTGAACCTCTATGTCCCTCAAGTCTGCAACAATACCCAAGAGTCTACCATTAATTGTATAGGTCCTGACTCTGTTTGTTCCATAAAAATGCAACATCTTGCATTCATCCAAATAGAACTCCATCTGCCATTTTTCAGCTCATTGAACCATTTAATCAGGATTCCTTTATAATCTGAGAGAACCTTCTTCACTACAGACTATGTCACCGAATTTGGTGCCGTCTGCGAACTCACGAACCATGCCTTCAATATTGTCATAAAAATTATTCATAGCAATGACAAACAAACAGGATCCAGAATCGACGCCTGTGGAAAAACACTGGTGACAGGCTCCAGTCTGAAAAGCAACCCTCTACCACCACGATAACAAAGTGTGGAGCTGGATGAACACAGCAGGCCAAGCAGCATCTTAGGAGCACAAAAGCTGACGTTGGGAGTCTCGACCATTCATCACAAAAGGGGGATGGGGAGAGGGTTCTGAAATAAATAGGGTGAGGGGGGAGGTGGATCAAAGATGGATAGAGGAGAAGATAGGTGGAGAGGAGACAGACAAGTTAAAGAGGCGGGGATGAAGCCAGTGGAGGTGAGTGTAGGTGGGGAGGTAGGGAAGGGATAGGTCAGTCCGGGGAGGGTGGACAGGTCAAGGGGACGAGATGAGGTCAGTAGGTAGGAAATGGAGGTGCGGCTTGAGGTGGGTGGAGGGGATAGGTGAGAGGAAGGACAGGTTAGGGAAGCGGGAATGAGCTGGGCTGGTTTTGGGATGCAGTAGGGGGGGAGGGGAGATTTTGAAGCTTGTGAAGTCCATGTTGATACCATTGGGCTGCAGGGTTCCCAAGCGGAATATGAGTTGCTGTTCCTGCAACCTTCATTTAGCATCAGTGTGGCACTGCAGGAGGCCCAGGATGGACATGTCGACTAAGAAAATGATGCGGGATTTGAAATGACTTGCGACTGAGATGTGCAGTTGTTTATTGTGAGCCGAGCACAGGTGTTCTGCAAAGCGGTCCCCAATCCTCCACTTGGTTTCCCCAATGTAGAGGAGGCCACAACGGGGACAGCGGATGCAGTATACCACATTGGCAGATGTGCAGGTGAACATCTGCTTGATGTGGAAAGTCTTCTTCGAGCCTGTGATGTGGGTGAGGGAGGAGGTGTGGGGACGAGTGTGACACTTCCTGCGGTTGCAGGGGAAAGTGCCAGGTGTGGTGTGGTTGGAGGGGAGTGTGGAGTGGACAAGGGAGGCCCAGAGAGAGTGGTCTCTCCGGAAGGCAGATAAGAGTGGGGATGGAAAAATGTCTTTAGTGGTGGGGTCGGATTATAGGTGGCGGAAGTGTCGGAGGATGATGTGTTGGATCCGGAGCTTGGTGGGGTGGTACGTGAAGATGAGGGGGATTCTCTTTTGGCAGTTATTACGGGGACAGGGTGTGAGGGATGAGTTGCGGGAAATGTGGGAGTCACGGTCGAGGGCGTTCTTGACCACTGCCGGGGGGGTGTTGCAGTCCTTGAAGAAGGAGGACATCTGAGATGTTCGAGAGAGGAATGCCTCATCCTAGGAGCAGATGCGGCAGGGGTGAAGGAATTAGGAATAGGAGGAGGTGTATTCTAGGTAGCTGTGGGAGTCGGTGGGCTTTAAATGGATATCAGTTTCTAGCTGATTGCCTGAGATGGAGACAGAGAGGTCCAGGAAGGTGAGGAATGTGTTGGAGATGGTCCAGGTGAACTTGAGGTTGGGGTGGAAGGTGTTGGTGAAGTGGATGAACTGTTTGAGTTCCTCTTGGGAGAACGAGGCGGTAACGGAGAAAGAGGCGGGGTTTGGGGCCAGTGTAGGTGCAGAAGAGGGACTGTTCCACATAACCTACAAAGAGGCAGGAATAGCTTGGGCCCATGCGGATACCCATGGCCACACCCTTTGTCTGTAGGAAGTAGGAAGAATCGAAAGAGAAGTTATTGAGGGTGAAGACAAGTTCGGCTAGGCGTTTGAGGGTGTCGGTGGTGGGGGACTGGTCAAGCCTGCAGGACAGGAAGAAGCGGAGGGCCTTTAGGGGAATGCAGGTGTATAGGGACTGGATGTCCATGGTGAAAATGAGGTGTTGGGGGCCGGGGAATTGGAATTGGAAGTTCTGGAGGAGGTGGAGGGCATGGGTGTGTCACGGACGTAGGTGGGGAGTTCCTGGACCAAGGGGGAGGAAATGGAGTCCAGATAGGTAGAGCTGAGTTCGGCGGGGCAGGAGTAGGTGGAGACAATGGGTCAACCAGTGCAGGAGGGTTGTGGATTTTGCGAAGGAGATAGGAGCAGACTGTGGAGGGTTGGGGAACAATGAGGTTGGAGGCTGTGGGTGGGAGGTCACCTGAGGTGGTGAGGTTGTGGATGGTTTGGGAGATGATGGTTTGGTGCTCAGCGATGGGGTCCTGATCCAGGGAGCGGTAGGAGGAGGTGTCGGAGAGTTGGCATTTGGCCTCGGTGATGTAGAGGTCAGTGCGCCATACTACAACTGCACCTCTCTTGTTTGCGGGCCTCTACCACCACTCGCTATCTTGATGAGTTGCTGTCATGAGATTTGTAAATGTTCACGCCACTGCCACTCTACATTTATGATTGAAGGAATTTGTGTTTAAAGGTGGTGGATGTAGTGCCAATCAAGTGAGAAACTGTATCTTGGATAATGTCCAGCTTCTACTGGAGCTAGACTCATCCAGGCAAATGCAGAGCATTCCACCACTCTCTTCTTGTATGCCTTGTAGATGTTAGAAAGGCATTTGTAGACGGGCAGTGTGCTTCTACCACAGAATGCCAAGCATCTAACCTGTTGTTATGGCCATCGTATCTGCAGTTAATTCAGGTGCATTCCTGGTTCATAGTATTGTTTGGGCTATTGATAATTGGAGGTTCAACAATGGCGATGCCATTGAATGTCAAAGGTGAGGTAGGTAGCTTCTACCTTGTTGGATACGGCCAATTACTTGCTACCTCTGACACAAATTTGACATCAATGATTTAGGCATGTGTATGGTGAGGACAAAATAGATCAGAGTTTTGATGCCTGTCATTGACACTCAAGGAAGTGATTAGAAGTAAATGTAAATGTGGGAACTGCATCCTGATTATTTTCTACTTGGTTCAGTTGATGAATAATCCTACCCAGAGATTTCCATTACAACACAAATCACTCAAATGAATAACCAAATATCTCAATACAGTCATTTCCTACATAATCTGGAAAACTAATGGGTTACAGTCTCTTCAAAACAAGAGAGAAATATTGAACTCAAGCATTCTCTGTGCACAAAAACTTTTCACCACTTAACTTACCAATGATCAGTAATGGAAATTCTGATGTATTATTTACCTTGGTGCCCTAGACTGAGGGGTAGGGAAAAGTAGTCTTGAGAGAATAAGCTCACAAATTTCAGTCACCTCGATCAACTCTCACCAGAAATGAAACTCAGTGCCTTTCTTCCCAGTATAATTCAATGCCTCATTCACAACTGAGAAGGTAAAAGTGTGCTTCAACTATATTAACAATGAATATGCCACAAATGGAATACTATGTGCAGTTCTAGTCATCATACAATCAAAGATGTGATTGCACCAGAGAGGGTGCAGGTGTCATTCAACAACATGCAACCTGGAATGAAAGTTCTCAGTTATGAGGAGAGATGGGAAAAGTTTGTTTTCTGGGAGCAGAGGGGAATCAGGGTGGAGGGGTGGGGGGTGGGGGTGATGGATGAAGCTGATTAAGGTATTAAAAAATTATGAGAGGCAGAATCAGATTAGATCAGGAGAATTTTTCATCATGGTAGACATATCTAAGACCAGACGGCATCGGTTTAAGGTGAGCAGCAAGTGATTTAAAGGAGACCCGATTGAAAGATGTTTCACCCAGAGGATGATAAATAAGGAGTATGATGCCAGTGAGGGTGGTGGAGGCAATGACTCTCACACCATTAAGAAGCATCTGGCTGAGCACTTAAAATTTCAGGGCACAGTAGGCGAAAGACAAAGTGCAGACAAATGGGATCAATGTAGATTGGTTTCCCTTCCATTTTCCCTCCATTATAAGGTCAGAAATGGGGATGTTTGCTGATCATTGCAAATGTTCAGCATTGTTTGCTATTCCTCAGAGACTGAAACAGTCCATTTCCAAATGCAGCAAGACCTGGACACGAGTCAGGCTTGCAATGCTCAGTGGTCAGTGATATTGACACCACACACATGTGTCATCTACTGACCAACTGAAATAGTTTCATTCTCACCTACCTCCCTTTGATATTCAATGGTGTTATCATTACTGAAACCCTCCGGATCAACTTCCTGGGGGGACAGTCATCCTCAACCTGAAGTGGATGAACCACATGTACAATGTGGCTGTAAGAGCAGGCCAGATGTTGGGAATTCTGCAGTAACTCACCACAAACAACCTGCTTAATTCTTCCCATATCCAAATATAATTGCTATTCCTTCATAATACTGGAAGCCCCTGACATATGGCACTGTGGGTGTATCTAAACACGAAAGGACTTTATTTGTTCAGGAAGGCAGCTCATCACCACCTTCTCAAGGGCAACTGTTCCCTTTCCAAGTGTCAATAACAAGAGGGTAAAATTTTAATGCGAGAGGCAGGAGGTTCACAGGGGATTTGAAGAAAGGCCTTTTACACCCAGAGGGGGCTGGAATATACTGCCTGGGAGGGGCAGCTGAAGTGGGAAACTTCACAACCTTTAAAAAAATCGATGTATGAGTCCTTACGGAGCACATTCACCGTTATGGGCTCAACACTCGGGAGTGGGACTAATGTAGATTTAGTGTATTTTTGGTAGGACAGGCTTGATGGATTAAAGTGCCTCTTGTGTACTATATGATTCTATGATTCTACCTCAGGATGAGCAATAAATGCAAGCCCAGCCAGAAACACTCAGTACAATTTGGCCTTTCGCTTATATTTAATTGCAACTTTCATAAATATGGTCCGTCACAAGTCTGGGGTCAATCAATAATCTGGAACAGTACCCTGGGAAACACCCAGTCTATCACTAATCTCACAACAGAGAACATCTGGAGAGAGATACTGGGAAACCCCTCCTGACCAGGGAACATCTGGAGTGATTTTTGATTTTCTTCAGTAATGTCTCATGTATAGAGTTGCAGTGAAGAATTTTATTTAACTAAAGTCTGATCTGCGATTCATCAGCACAACTGGGAAAGATGTGCAGTGAGTGAATCCAGATTAAAATGAGGAGAGACAGGAATATTTGGGAGGATGAAGTGAGAGACCAGGAGGGACAGTCACTGTGTGAACAGTCTCTCTGTCAAACAGGGGGGATGGACAATGCAGAGCTGGACCCTCGCTGTCCTTCGCTGAGCTTTTTAATCACCCCTTTATACATGACCAGTAGGATGCTGCTGTCTGAGATAATCGGACCTATTCAGCCAGGAAGGCATCACAGCTGAGCCTGGAGTGGATTAACCATGGAGTATCCTTCTCCTCCCCACCGTCTTTACAAAATTTTGACCAGAAGTGGTGAAGATGTTTAGCTCTTCCCAATTGTTGTGAAAATTAAAATTGTCCTTTAGGATTATTTCCCATTTGCTCTGAGCTTCCCTGATCTCACGGTTTCTATATCCTGCTGTCAGGAGACCTGGATACAAATCCCATCAGAGTCTCCCAGACTGTGCTGTCTACAATGTGTAAAATATCAGGCTGGCTGTATTACAGGCGGCTGGTCAAACAGCCCCGATTTCAAACTCTCACCAAGAGATTCACATTCACCCCAGAGACAGAGAGAGAGAGAGAGAGAGGGAGAGAGAAGGGAATGCTAAATTCTGTACTTACCGGGAGAGACCGAGGAAAAACACAGGGAGATGGAGAAAAGGGTCATCAACATTCTGGCACAGTCCACTGTCTGTATTCCAATCAAGCCCTGGGAATTAAATATTCCTGGGAAGGGAGAAATAATCATAGTTTGGGGGCTGGGGAAAATAAAACAAAACAGAATTGCAAGATGTCGCTTTGACCGTTGGACTGAAGTTGGATCCTTTCCTAATGACTCGGAGTGGGAGTGACTGGTTGGTTTGTCTCAGAAAGAAAACTCCGCAGTTAAAAACGAGGAAGGGCTGACCATCACCAGTCCCCGTGAGATTGAACCGCCTGAAGGTTCTGGTTGAGTCTGAGATACAAAAACTGATGGGAATGTTTCCCTCGGGGGCAGCGAACACACACCGACTGGGATATTTTTTACCAGGTGGTGGTGGGGGTGAAGCTGGCAGCATCAGGCCCCTGAGGCCCGGGATCTGCCCGGTTTTCTTTTCACCTTTTCTCGGTCTTTTCTATTTTCCTGATTTTCCTGTGGAGAGCTCGGGGAGCTTCCTGCTCTCTGTGGTTTCGGTTTATTTTCTGTGTTTCCGGGTGGCAACACTGCACATCACTTCTCACTGAGTTTGTAACAAAAGCCACATGACAAACAAATACTGTCTAATTGGCTAAAATTCACATTCTCTTCAGTTTGCGGCGCGTTATGTTTTCGCTTTTGGCTTCCACTCAGCGGCGGCACGGAGGGAGGTGGCTCAGATGAAATGTGGGACTGATTGACACAGCAGCCACTCCTGCTCGATGCCCTCAGGGAGATGGTGCGGACTGTCCCTCAGCTTTCACACCACGGGAGAGAAATATCATTCTCTGTCACTTCTGAACACAACCAAGGATATATTTCCCTCCACTCCCCTCCCTGCTTTCCGGGGGGACCGCTCTCTCTCCACTCCGCACCAGCACCACCGCCTCTCCCTGCAACCGCAGGAAGTGCTACTTCCCGAACGAGGGTCTCAGTTTCTTGTGGCTCTCGGCTTTGGTCCCCTCCCGGTGTGTTCACCGTTGACAGTCAATGTTTGATTAAGGACACCATCAAAATGTTCTTTTCTGGTTGCTTAGGATCTGTCCTTCCGATAGAGGATCAGTTACCTCATCCCCTTAAATCTAACAGGCATTGCCAGCTGCAGCCTGCTCCTCTCCCCGAGAGATATCGTTCACGTGGCACTGTTGTGTTAAACATGCCCTCCAATCTGAGTAATACCATGCCACTTCTCTCCCACTGATGAAAAAGATCTGTTTGGAAGTGGCGATTGCAGTCCTGTATGAGGATCTCATCTGGAAAAGCGGAAACAATGTGAAAGTTCGCAATGACCATGAGAAAGTTCGCTTTGCCAAAAAATGAGGGAAGTTTTAACCAGACAGGTTTTAACAGTGAGTGGGAGGGAGAGACGGAGTTAGGAGGGGAATGAAATGAGTCTGACAGATTTTAACAGAGTGGGAGGGAGAGACGGGGTCAAGAGGGGAATGAAATGATTCTGACAGATTTTAACAGAGTGGGAGGGAGAGACGGGGTCAAGGGGGAATGAAATGATTCTGACAGATTTTAACAGAGTGGGAGGGAGAGACGGGGTCAAGAGGGGAATGAAATGATTCTGACAGGTTTTAACAGTGAGTGGGAGGGAGAGACGGGGTCAAGAGGGGAATGAAGACGGTAAAAATATATCGATGATAGAAGTTAAGATGTCACTTCTGGAATCGGGAAGAATTTGGGAATGGCAAAATCAGGAGCTGAGAAAACAGAAGAAGAATATGAGAAATTGAATAAAATATAAAATTAGTGTGAAATATTCTCGATCATTCACTTGACCCAGTATTCTGCATTAATTAACCAGGCTGTCACAGCTCAGTGCAGAGGGAGAAGAGGATGAGGGATTGGAAGGAGAGAAGAAGAGACTGGTGTTTTAAGGAACTGGAGACTGAGTGGGGAGTGTTACATCTTCCAGTCCCTTCTATGTCATTCCCAGCGCTCTGTCCCCTCAGCCACTTACTGCAAGCTGTTGTGTAGGTCTCACTTGGTGAATGTGTCGAAGCAAAATAAATGTCCATGAGAATGTGGAATAACTCATTGTCAGAGTGAGAACATAACAAATGTGAAGGAATGGCCACTGAGTCAGAAATCCTCATTCCCACACTTTCCTCCATCTTTACACTGCATGGAGATTCTGAAGATTTCTTCCATTTCATCGACAGTCGGTCAGTGAGGATGTGAGTGTATGTAATGCATTTAATCAGCAATATGGGAATGGATCAGACAAAGAAAAAGCAGGTAGGGAACAAGACATATTGATACTCAGAGATCATAATAACAGCCGATGCTGGAGTCAGAGAGAACACAATGTCAAGCTGGAGGAACACGGCAGGCCAGGCAACATCAAAGGAGCAGTAAAGTTGATGTTTCAGGTCAGAAACCTTCTTCAGAAAACTCTGTGTCCCGACCCAAAACATCAATTTCCCTGCTCCTCTGATGCTGTGTTCCTCTAACTCCACATTGCATTCTCTCTGACGTCAGCATCAGCAGTTATTACTATTTCTGAGTGTGCTGTAATCCCAATGCGAAACCCATTTTCCGAAGACATGTTGATATATGTGTATCTGTGTGTGAAAAATTATCGGTGGGTGAAAACCAGGCCTCCAGGAAATCTCGTGCTTGTATTTGCCTTGCTTGTCCTCGTCCTATAACTTTGTCCCAGTCAAATTGACGTCCCATGTCAGAGGGCATTGAAATGAGGGCGAATTGGTCGTGACGTTTTGTTGTGAGGTGGTGTTCATGTATCCTGGTGATGGGTTTCCTGCCCATCTGTCCTGTGTAGTGTTTCTAGTGGACTGCATGAAATCAGAGTGAGACCGAACAACAGCCCTTCAGCAGAGGTTACATAGCACTGACAATGTCCCCTAGGAAGGAGATGAAACGTTTGCAAAAAAAAAGTCAGCTCAACAAACCAATCAGTAACTCCAACTGCAACCTGAGCTAATGGTTTTCAATAAATCATTAAACACGAGGCTAGATTGAGTGAAGTGCAGGTGTTGCTTCACCTGGAAGGTGTGTCTGGGACTTTGGAGGAGGTAAATACAGAGTGTTCTGTGGTTTTTGCCATGGGAGCGTGAGAAGGAATGGCAGAGGAGTGGACCAGAGTGTCCCAAAGGGATTGGTCCTTGCAGAACGCTGACAGGGAGGGGAGGGGAATATGTGTCTGGCTGTAGCATCCACTGGAGGTGATGGAAATGGCAGCTAATAGTCCTTTGGGTTTGGAGGCTGGTAGGGTGCTAGGTAAGAAACAGGGGGACTGTATCGCTGTTGTGATAGGGCGAGGGCAGAAGTGCAGGAGATGGGTCAAACATGGTATTGGAGAATCGGCGTTTGATGCAAAAGTTGGACATATCTGAAGAGCCCCTGTGGTCGGTGGCATCATCAGGACAGATGTCATGGAGATGGGGAAACTGGCAGATTGGGAAGGAGTCCCGACAGGAAACAAGGGTGAAGGGATACAGCTGAAGTAACTGTGGGAGTCAATGTGTTGGTGGCCAGTCTATTCCCAGAAATGGAAACAGAGATGTCAAGGAAAACAAGGGAGGAGTCAGGGATGGGCCATGTGAAAGTGAGGGCAGGGAGGTAAGTGGAAGCAAAATTGATAAAAACTTCCAATTCCAGAAGAGCGAGGGAAGCAGCACTGTTGATGTCATGGAGAAAGAGTTGTGAGGAGGGACACAAGGAGGACTGGATCAAGAAATGGTCCACAAACCCCACAAAAAGACAGGATTAACTGGGGCTCATGTGAATACTCATGGCCACAGCTTTGACCTGAAGAAAGTGTGAAGAGTTAAAGGAGAAGTTGTTCGAAGTGAGGATGAGCCAGGCAGAGGAGACTGGTATTGGATGGGCAAGGTTCAGGCTTTTTTTCCAGGAAGAAGCGGAGGACCCTGAGACCATCCTGATGAAGGAGATGGATGTGTGAAAAGATTGCACATTCATGGTGAAGAGGAGGTGACTGGAGCCTGCAAACTGGAAATTTTAAAACTGACATGAAGCATACAAGAAAGGGGTTAGACTTGGGGGCAAAAAATCGAAACAATGGACCAGTGCAGGTGGTACTGTTTGTGGATTTTGAAAAGAAGGTCGAAGCGGACTACACTGGGTTGGAGGATTATGAACTGGGACTACTCTGGATGCTTTGGAGAGGGTTCAGAGGAGGTTTACCAGGATGCTGCCTGGACTGGAGGGCTTATCTTATGAAGAGAGGTTGACTGAGCTCGGTCTCTTTTCATTGGAGAAAAGGAGGAGGAGAGGGGACCTAATTGAGGTATACAAGATAATGAGAGGCATAGATAGAGTTGATAGCCATAGACTATTTCCCAGGGCAGAAATGGCTAGCACGAGGGGTCATAGTTTTAAGCTGGTTGGAGGAAAGTATAGAGGGGATGTCAGAGGCGGGTTCTTTACACAGAGAGTTGTGAGAGCATGGAATGCGTTGCCAGCAGCAGTTGTGGAAGCAAGGTCATTGGGGTCATTTAAGAGACTGCTGGACATGCATATGGTCACAGAAATTTGAGGGTGCATACATGAGGATCAATGGTCGGCACAACATCGTGGGCTGCAGGGCCTGTTCTGTGCTGTACTGTTCTATGTTCTATGTTCTATGTACTCTTCTTGGAGAAGGAAACATTGAGAGAAAATTTGATAGGAGGTGCTGTGTTCGTTAGACAGTTGAACATACAATGAGAAAGTGGTCCCATGGGTGCAATGAACAAAACCTATCAGTGACTGGCTTAAGGGTAGTGGCAAAAGAACCAGGGGTCACAGAAAAAGAATACAAGATTCAGGAACAGGAGTAGGCCATTCGGCCTCTCGAGGCTAGCTTTGCCATTTGATAAGCTCATCAGATAATTACCTCACATCTATCTCCCCATCTACCCTCCCTAAACCTTCTCATTTTATCATCTGTTTGAAGAACCGGAAGAATGGGAACAGTAGGAGGCTATTCTGTTACTGAATCCTGATTGAGTTGCTTAATTACAGTGGGAATTATTAGGATTTGGGACACAGGGCTTAAGAGTGTAATACAGGTAGATTTGATTGCACCTTCCAAAAGGGCTTAGGATAATTACCTGAAAAGGAAAGATTTGCTGGGTTCTGTTGAAGAAGCTAGAGACATAGAGCCAGCAGAGTTACATTCACAGAGGGCTAGAATGGAGGCTCTGGGCCAAATGGCCTCCTTCCAGGTTACAACCATTGTGTGATTCTGTGATTCCAGGTACAAAAATGTGGATCGCTCACTCTGGGGAAAGACCCTTCAAGAACAATATGTGAAGCAAGACTTTCAGCCAGTCACTGAACCCTTTGGTGCACCAGCACATTCACACGGGGGTGAAGCTGTAATGGTGAAGTGGGGAACACAACTGTCACCCAGTCTTCGAGAAGGCAATTGCCCCCTTCTCATCCCTCATGATACATCAGTGCACCCCCACCAGGGAGAGAACTTTACACTGAAGCCTTCACTCAGGCCTCCTTGCTACTGGCTTGTCAGAGCACACACAGTTGAGGATGAGGGACAGTGTGGGATTTAGCAGCAGAGCCATATCATTGTCTCCAAGCTTCCAGAAGAGAACAGCGCACCTTCCCGCCAATATCCAATGTGTTCTGACTGTGAGGGGCTTTGGGGAGATGCCTCAGCTGCTTATCCTCCCTCCAAAATGAAAGTATTGGTAAGAGGTTATGCCTGGTGGCTGTGACATAGCTGCATTGTGATGCAGTGCCTAGAATGCCAACAAGGACAGGAGCTGCTGCTGGTGGTGCTGCCATATTCCTGGGAATGGCTGGGTAAACCCTCGACTTGGCTACAGTCAACTATGCCAGTACTTTCATGGGCTCGATATTGCTGGTCATTGGGGATGCCCATTCAAAGAGGTTGGGCACACATGGACCTCTTTTGGCAAACTCAGGGATGATGAATGAAAAGTTGCGAGCATCATTTGCGATACACGGACTCCCAGAAGTATTTTTCGTGGACATTTACTAGCAGGGAATTTGAGTATTTCCTAAAGTCAAATGGCATTTGGCACATAAGGACAACTCTGTACCATCCATCATCCAGTCTAGTGGTCTGGCAGAAAGTACAGTCCAAAACATATAGCATCAATTGATTCCACACTCTTCCAATTCATTGTTGACTCTTCATGAAACTGCAGGAGTATCTCCAGCCAAGTTGCTTCTGGGGAGAGGGCTCTGCACCAGATTAATCCTGATATTCCTGGACATCGGTTAAGGTGAAATGACAGCAGAAATACCATGTTTCCTCTAAGCAAGAGAGACAAGTCACTTCCAGGGGTCGAAGTTTGGCGCCGAACCCATGGAAATGGCCCTGCATTGACAAAAGCAGAGTTTGACACAAGGACAGGTTCCATGACATATGAAGTCTGGGTAGGCGAGGTGGTCCTGAACAAAAATGTGGATCACTTGAAAGCTATTACCTTGCAAACAGGGCAGGAGCAAAACATATCTGCTCCTCAGAAAGGCCAGGAGGCCTGCCAGAAACAGTGGGTTCTCCCCATACACCTCGTGTGGAGGAAACTTCAGAGTCTGAGATGGATGTAGCCTCAAGACCATTACCACTGGAAGTAGAAGGTAAAACTCTCCACAGATGCTCTGGATGCAAAAGGTGGGTTACGGTGGTGTACGTGCTGCCAGTGTCAGAATCCAGCTCAGAGGAACCAGGCTTGGGGCAAAAGCATAGCAGGCAGTCCTGAGAAAGACCAGGCCTACATCCCTGCGCTTGGAGGAGTGGGGGAGAATGGTGGGGAGGTGGGTTGGTGTGACATTGTAATTGGAACCAGGTGGACCCATGGACTATGAGATCCTTGATTGGGGTTGTTAACCTGGGCTAATCAGGGAGTCCTGGCTGACAGATATACACAGGGGATTCAGGGTCTCCTCACCTCAGGGACTGACTCCAAGCTGGCTGGCTGTGTACTGAGCTAATGCACACAATGGGTGACTTGGTGAAAAATACCATCCCCCATTGCAATTGTTTCCCACATTAACAGGAGAGTGACAGGACGGACTCACACTAATAGGAGAGTGTGAAGAGGGAGACACACTGACAGGAAACTGTGGGCAGGGGTGTGACATGAACAGGAGTATTAGGGTGTAATGTGGAGCTGTATTCACATAGAGTTGTTCCTGACTTAATGAGGTGTCGGTGAAATAACTAAACCCTCTCAATCAACGTCTGTGCAGTCGACACACCCAATGTTCCTTGCTCGTTTTATCGAATGTTCGAAGTCGGTTAGTGAACTCCTGAGCTTGTTTCTCCTGATAACTGGCAAGCGACTGTTTTTCATTTGATTGGCTCTTTTTGTCAGGTGAAGCCAATCACTGCAGTCAGGCATGATCAAAGCTCAGTGAGGCAAAGTCCTAATAAACATCTTTATTTCCTTTCAGTTTCTACTCATATACCTTTCGTTTAAGTCGATGTTAAATCAATTCTCCAGAGGCATGTTTTTGCCTTTTCCAGTTTAGAAACATCCCTCACAGTACACCAGTCCCTGAATAGAGACAGTGCATCCCCAGAATGTTGATGACCCTTTTCTCCATTTGCCTGTGTTTTTCCTGGGTCTCTCCTGGTAAGTACAGAATTCAGCTTTCCCTTCCCTCTTCCTCTCTCTCTCTCTCTCTCTCTCTCTCTCTGTCTCTGTCTCTGGGGTGAATGTGAATCTCTTGGTGAGAGTTTGAAATGGGGGCTATTTGACCAGCCGCCTGTTATACAGCCAGCCTGATATTTTACACATTGAAAGCAGCACAGCCTGGGAGACTCTGATGGGATTTGTGCCCAGGTCTCCTGACAGCAGGATTCAGAAACCCACAGATCAGAGAAGTTCACAGCAAGTGGGAAATGGTTCAAATGGACAATTTTAATTTTCACATCGATTGGGAGAAACCAAACAGCTTCACCTGTCCTGGTCTAAAGTCAATAAATACTGTGGGGAGAAGAATGATATTCCATGTTTAAAACACCCCAGGCTCAACTCTGATCCCCTCATGATTGAATAGCCCGAGTTATCTCAGACACCAGCATCCTACTGGCTGTGTGTAAAGGGGCGATGAAAAAGCTCAGTGAAGGACAGGGGGGACCCTGGTCTGGATTGTCCATCCCCCCTGTTTGACAGAGAGACTGTTCACACAGTGACTGTCCCCCATGGTCTCACACTTCATCCTCCCAAATATTCCTGTTTCTTTTCTTTTAAATTTGGATTCACTCATTCCACATTTTTCCTGGTTATGAGCGGAAAGCACAAACCAGCCCTCAGGTTATCCTGAATTCCTCACTCCTGGTAATCCCTGGTTAGCAGTGTCCATTTAATATTTCTCTTCAATTTATTCCAGGTTTCTGTTCCAGGTTAGTGATTGCATCGGTGTGACCCGGCCACTGTTTCAGGTCAGCGATCTTCTGTTTCCTCCTCCAGTCCCTGGATTGTGGCCCAGCCTCTCCCCTGTGTCCACACTGATTCCATTGAGTGTCTCTGTGACTCTGATTCCGTGTTTACTCCCTGTTCTGAGAGGCTGCAGTATCTAATTCTGACCCAGTTCAATCTGATTCTGTTCATAATATCTGACAGGAATCTGACAGTGTGATGAAGTGGTGGATTATTGCAGATTGGCACCATATGGGAGGGGCCTCATGAGGATGAGCTGGAAGTGTGTGTAAATGTTCATTAGCCTGTACCTAATATTTGATTTACAGAGACAACATGTTTAAAGTTAGTCTCTCACATTAGTGACGCCCTTGGGATTTGTGATGTTGCCACGGTCGGTGAAGCCCAAATACATGAATATGATGTTTTTCATGCTGGGCTTCAGTTACCAGCTACTTTCAATGTTTGCTTTACAGAGACTAATGTGCACACTGGGATTTACACAGCGGTTTCTGGAATTCAAGACTTGCCTGAGGTGATGCATATGGCAATGGTCAATGGAATTAAAATAAGTTCTGGTGACAGTAAAACCGGTCAGTGCATCCCGAGGCAGCAGTTCATGGTAGAATCTTTCAATGCGAAATTCTGGGATTCTGTCACAAGCATGGTGCACCAATGTGCAAACACAGCAAAGGAAATTTTGAGTACAATAATGAAGAGGACAAGCCAGACATCTGGTAAGGTGTCAGAGATAATGGGAACTGCAGATGCTGGAGAAACCGAGATAACAAAGTGTGGAGCTGGATGAACACAGCAGGCCAACCAGCATCTCAGGAGCACAAAAGCTGACGTTTTGGGCCCAGATGCTTCATCAGAAATGGGGGCGAGGGAGAGCGTTCTGAAATAAATAGGGAGAGAGGGGGAGGCAGATAGAGGATGGATAGAGGAGAAGATAGGTGGAGAGGAGATAGACAGGTTAAAGAGCAGGGGATGGAGCCTGGAGAGGTGAGTGCAGGTGGGGAGGTAGGGAGGGGATAGGGCAAGGGGGGTGAGATGAGATTAATAGGAAGGAAATGAGGGTGCGGCTTGAGGTGGGAGAAGGGGACAGGTGAGAGGAGGAACAGGTTAGGGAGGGGGGAACAAGCTAGGCTGGTCTTGGGATGCAGTAGGGGGAGGGGAGATTTTGAAACTTGTGAAATCCACCTTGATACCATTGGGCTGCAGGGTTCCCAAGCGGAATATGAGTTGCTGTTTCTGCAACCTTTGGGTGGCATCATTGTGGCACTGCAGGAGGCAAGGATGGACATGTAAGCGGTTCCCAAGCCTCCGCTTGGTTTCCCCAATGTAGAAGAGGCCACACCGTGTACAGCGGATGCAGTATACCACATTGGCAGATGTGCAGGTGAACCTCTGCTTAATATGGAAAGTCTTCTTGGGGCCTGGGATGGGGGTGAAGGGGGAGGTGTGGGGGCAGGTGTAGCACTTCCTGTGGTTGCAGGGGAAGGTGTCGGGTGTGGTGGGGTTGGCGGACAAGGGAGTCCCAGAGAGAATGGTCCCTCCGGAAGGCAGGTAAGGGTAGGGATGGAAAAGTGTCTTTGGTGGTGGGGTCCGATTGCAGATGGCGGAAGTGTCAGAGGATGATGTGTTGGATCCGGAGGTTTGTAGGGTGGTATGTGAGGACAAGGGGTACACTCTTTTGGTTGTTATTGCGGGGACGGGGTGTGAGGGATGAATTGCGGGAAATGCAAGGGACATGGACAAGGGCATTCTCGACCACTGTGGGGGGGCGGGGGGAGGTTGCAGTCCTTGAAAAGCAAGAGCATCTGAGATGTACGGGAGAGGAATGCCTCATCCTGGGAGCAGATGCGGCGGAGGCGAAGTAATTAGGAAGAGGGAATGGCATTTTTGCAGGAAGGTGGGTGGGAGGACGTGTATTCTAGGTAGTTGTGGGAGTCAGTGGGCTTTAAATGGAGGTCAGAGATAATGGGAACTGCAGATGCTGGAGAATCCAAGATAATAAAATGTGGGGCTGGATGAACACAGCAGGCCAAGCAGCATCTCAGGAGCACAAAAGCTGACGTTTCGGGCCTAGACCCTTCATCAGGGAGGGGTATGGGGAGATGATTCTGAAATAAATAGGGAGAGAGGGGGAGGCGGACTGAAGATGGATAGAGGAGAAGATAGGTCGAAAGGAGAGTATGGGTGGGAAGGTAGGGAGGAGATAGGTCAGTCTAGGGAAGACGGACAGGTCAAGGTGGCGGGATGAGGTGGTAGGTAGGAAATGGAGGTGCGGCTTGAGGTGGGAGGAAGGGATGGGTGAGAGGAAGAACAGGTTAGGCAGGTTGGGACGAGCTGGACTGGTTTTGGGATGCAGTGTGGGGAGGGGAGATTTTGAAGCTGGTGAAATCCACATTGATGCCATTGGGCCGCAGTGCTCCAAGCGGAATATGAGTTGCTGTTCCTGCAACCTACGGGTGGCATCATTATGGCACTGCAGGTGGCCCAGGATGGACATGTCTTCTGAGGAATAGGAGGGGTAGTTGAAATGGCTCACGACTGGGAGATGCAGCTGTTTACTGTGAACTGAGCATCGGTGTTCTGGAAAGCGGTCCCCAAGCCTCCGCTTGGTTTCCCAAATGTAGAGGAAGCCACACCGTGTACAATGGATGCAGTATACCACATTGGCGGATGTGCAGGTGAACATCTGCTTGATATGGAAAGTCTTCTTGGGGCCTGGGATGGGGGTGAAGGGGGAGGTGTGGGGGCAGGTGTAGCACTTCCTGTGGTTGCAGGGGAAGGTGTCGGGTGTGGTGGGGTTGGCGGACAAGGGAGTCCCAGAGAGAATGGTCCCTCCGGAAGGCAGGTAAGGGTAGGGATGGAAAAGTGTCTTTGGTGGTGGGGTCCGATTGCAGATGGCGGAAGTGTCAGAGGATGATGTGTTGGATCCGGAGGTTTGTAGGGTGGTATGTGAGGACAAGGGGTACACTCTTTTGGTTGTTATTGCGGGGACGGGGTGTGAGGGATGAATTGCGGGAAATGCAAGGGACATGGACAAGGGCATTCTCGACCACTGTGGGGGGGCGGGGGGAGGTTGCAGTCCTTGAAAAGCAAGAGCATCTGAGATGTACGGGAGAGGAATGCCTCATCCTGGGAGCAGATGCGGCGGAGGCGAAGTAATTAGGAAGAGGGAATGGCATTTTTGCAGGAAGGTGGGTGGGAGGACGTGTATTCTAGGTAGTTGTGGGAGTCAGTGGGCTTTAAATGGAGGTCAGAGATAATGGGAACTGCAGATGCTGGAGAATCCAAGATAATAAAATGTGGGGCTGGATGAACACAGCAGGCCAAGCAGCATCTCAGGAGCACAAAAGCTGACGTTTCGGGCCTAGACCCTTCATCAGGGAGGGGTATGGGGAGATGATTCTGAAATAAATAGGGAGAGAGGGGGAGGCGGACTGAAGATGGATAGAGGAGAAGATAGGTCGAAAGGAGAGTATGGGTGGGAAGGTAGGGAGGAGATAGGTCAGTCTAGGGAAGACGGACAGGTCAAGGTGGCGGGATGAGGTGGTAGGTAGGAAATGGAGGTGCGGCTTGAGGTGGGAGGAAGGGATGGGTGAGAGGAAGAACAGGTTAGGCAGGTTGGGACGAGCTGGACTGGTTTTGGGATGCAGTGTGGGGAGGGGAGATTTTGAAGCTGGTGAAATCCACATTGATGCCATTGGGCCGCAGTGCTCCAAGCGGAATATGAGTTGCTGTTCCTGCAACCTACGGGTGGCATCATTATGGCACTGCAGGTGGCCCAGGATGGACATGTCTTCTGAGGAATAGGAGGGGTAGTTGAAATGGCTCACGACTGGGAGATGCAGCTGTTTACTGTGAACTGAGCATCGGTGTTCTGGAAAGCGGTCCCCAAGCCTCCGCTTGGTTTCCCAAATGTAGAGGAAGCCACACCGTGTACAATGGATGCAGTATACCACATTGGCGGATGTGCAGGTGAACATCTGCTTGATATGGAAAGTCTTCTTGGGGCCTGGGATGGGGGTGAAGGGGGAGGTGTGGGGGCAGGTGTAGCACTTCCTGTGGTTGCAGGGGAAGGTGTCGGGTGTGGTGGGGTTGGCGGACAAGGGAGTCCCAGAGAGAATGGTCCCTCCGGAAGGCAGGTAAGGGTAGGGATGGAAAAGTGTCTTTGGTGGTGGGGTCCGATTGCAGATGGCGGAAGTGTCAGAGGATGATGTGTTGGATCCGGAGGTTTGTAGGGTGGTATGTGAGGACAAGGGGTACACTCTTTTGGTTGTTATTGCGGGGACGGGGTGTGAGGGATGAATTGCGGGAAATGCAAGGGACATGGACAAGGGCATTCTCGACCACTGTGGGGGGGCGGGGGGAGGTTGCAGTCCTTGAAAAGCAAGAGCATCTGAGATGTACGGGAGAGGAATGCCTCATCCTGGGAGCAGATGCGGCGGAGGCGAAGTAATTAGGAAGAGGGAATGGCATTTTTGCAGGAAGGTGGGTGGGAGGACGTGTATTCTAGGTAGTTGTGGGAGTCAGTGGGCTTTAAATGGAGGTCAGAGATAATGGGAACTGCAGATGCTGGAGAATCCAAGATAATAAAATGTGGGGCTGGATGAACACAGCAGGCCAAGCAGCATCTCAGGAGCACAAAAGCTGACGTTTCGGGCCTAGACCCTTCATCAGGGAGGGGTATGGGGAGATGATTCTGAAATAAATAGGGAGAGAGGGGGAGGCGGACTGAAGATGGATAGAGGAGAAGATAGGTCGAAAGGAGAGTATGGGTGGGAAGGTAGGGAGGAGATAGGTCAGTCTAGGGAAGACGGACAGGTCAAGGTGGCGGGATGAGGTGGTAGGTAGGAAATGGAGGTGCGGCTTGAGGTGGGAGGAAGGGATGGGTGAGAGGAAGAACAGGTTAGGCAGGTTGGGACGAGCTGGACTGGTTTTGGGATGCAGTGTGGGGAGGGGAGATTTTGAAGCTGGTGAAATCCACATTGATGCCATTGGGCCGCAGTGCTCCAAGCGGAATATGAGTTGCTGTTCCTGCAACCTACGGGTGGCATCATTATGGCACTGCAGGTGGCCCAGGATGGACATGTCTTCTGAGGAATAGGAGGGGTAGTTGAAATGGCTCACGACTGGGAGATGCAGCTGTTTACTGTGAACTGAGCATCGGTGTTCTGGAAAGCGGTCCCCAAGCCTCCGCTTGGTTTCCCAAATGTAGAGGAAGCCACACCGTGTACAATGGATGCAGTATACCACATTGGCGGATGTGCAGGTGAACATCTGCTTGATATGGAAGGTCATCTTGGGGCCTGGGATGGTGGTGAGGGAGGAGGTGTGGGGGCAAGTGTAATACATCCTGCGGTTGCAGGGGAAAGTGCCGGGTGTGGTGGGGTTGGCAGGGAGTGTGGAGTGGACAAGGGAGTCGTGGAGAGTGTGGTGTCTCCGGAAGGCAGACAAGCGTGGGGTGGGAAAAATGTCTTTGGTGGTGGGGTCGGATTGTAGATGGCGGAAGTGTCGGAGGATGATGCGTTGTATCCGGAGGTTGGTGGAGTGGTATGTGAGGACGATGGGGATTCTCTTCTGGCGGTTATTGCAGGGGCAGGGTGTGAGGGATGAGTTGCGGATAATGCGGGAGACACGGTCGAGGGCGTTCTCGACCACTGTGGAGGGAATGCTCTGGCCCTTGCAGAACGAGGACATCTGGGATGTGCGGGAGTGGAATGCCTCACCCTGGGAGCAGATGCAGTGGAGGTGAAGGAATTGGGAATAAGGGCTGGAATTTTTGCACGAAGGTGGGTGGACGGATGTGTATTCTAGGTAGCTGTGGGAGTCGGTGGGCTTGAAATGGACATCGGTTTGTAGGTGGTTGCCTGAGATGGAGAGGCCCAGGAAGGTGAGAGATGTGTTGGAGATGGTCCAGGTGAAATTGAGTTTCGGGTGGGAGGTGTTGGTGAGGTGGATGAACTGTTCGAGCTCCTCTTGGGAGCATGAGGCGGCACCGATACAGTCATCAAAGTAACGGAGGAAAAGGTGGAGTTTGGGGCCTGTGCAGGTGCAGAAGAGGGACTGTTCCACGTAACCTACAAAGAGGCAGGCATAGCTTGGGCCCATGCGGATACCCATGGTCACTCCCTTAGTCTGTAGGATGTGGGAGGAGTCGAAAGAGAAGTTGTTGAGGGTGATGACGAGTTCGGCTCGGCGGATGAGTGTGTCGGTGGAGGGGGACTGGTCGGGTCTGTGGGACAGGAAGAAGCGGAGGGCCTTGATGCCATCTGCATGAGGAATACAGGTGTATAGGGACTGGACGTCCATGGTGAAAATGAGGTATTGGAGACTGGGGAATTGGAAGTTTTGGAGGAGGTGGAGGGTGTGGATGCTGTCACGGACACAGCTAGGGAGTTCCTGGACCAAGGGGGAGAAAATGGAGTCGAGATAAGTGGAGATGAGGTCGGTGGGGCAGGAGCAGGCAGTGACAATGGTTCGAGAAGGGCAGTCAAGTTTGTGGATTTTGGGAAGGAGATAGAAGCGGGACGTGCGGGATTGGGAACGATGAGTTTACAGGCTGTGGAAGGGAGGTCACCTGAGGCGATGGGGTTGTGGATGGTTTCGGAAGTACTGCTTTGGTGGCCAGGGATGAGGTCATGATCCGGGGGCAGTAGGAGGAAG
Organism: Stegostoma tigrinum; assembly: GCF_030684315.1. Classification (NCBI taxonomy): domain Eukaryota; kingdom Metazoa; phylum Chordata; class Chondrichthyes; order Orectolobiformes; family Stegostomatidae; genus Stegostoma; species Stegostoma tigrinum. Next base: position 6,290,933 of record NC_081387.1, read on the forward strand.
CGTCGGAGAGCTGATACCTGACCTCAGCAATGTAGAGATCTGTGTGCCATTCTACAACTGCGCCTCTCTTGTCCGTGGGTTTTATGGTGAGGTTGGAATTGGAGCAGAGGGAGCGGAGGGCTGCATGTTCTGCCGGGGAGAGGCTGGAGTGGGTGAGAGGGGCGGAGAGGTTGAGTCAATTGATATCTTGACGGCACTTGGAGATGAAGAAGCCGAGGGAGGGTAGGAAGCCTTGGGGTGGTGTCCAGGAGGAGGGGGTGTGCTGGAGGCGGGTGAAGGGGTCAGCTGAGGGGTGGTCAGGCTCACGGTTAAAGAAGTAAGTGAGAGGGCAGAGGAGGCAGAAAAACTGTTCAACGTCTAAGCGTGAGTGGTATTCGTTGATGTGTGGGTGGGGGAGAACAAAGGTGAGCACCGTACTGAGGAATGACCGCTCGTCCTTAGCGAGAGGGAGATCTGAGGGGATGGTGAAAACTCGGCAGGGCTGGGTGCTACTGTCTCCAACCACATCTCATGTATGACATGTCAGGCAAAATTCGACCACAACCTTACACAGCCCAGGCCAAGAAAAATGCTTTTGTGTTTTGGCTTGAGTTTTCCTGAACCGCAACTAAACTCTTAATGGTAATTCATGTGCTCCCTACAGCACCTCCATTGTATAGAATGCCAGTAATAGAACATGATAAACTTTTGTCCATTTCTCATCCTCCTGATTACGTGATGGTCTCCATTTCCTCAATAAGGCATCATTTTTAAGATAGTAACGTTCAGAGATACACTCATATACTTTGGTGTATCTTTCCAATGCAGTTGCTTTGTGTTTTCCTCTTCCTCTTCTCATTCAGTTAATTGCTCTGAACTAAAAATACCGACTTTGTTCTCTACCTTTTCTTATTTTTCTCAACCATTTGATTGAACATGGTCTCTGACAATTGTATCTCAATTTTCTTATCTTTCTTCTTTGATCTCTCTTCCTGCTTCAACCTGTACCTTTGCGAACTAGTTATTACACAGTCAGGAAAAATTCCAGGATATATTACCCACAATACCCCAGTTCCCTACTTTCCACTGGCTTTTCAACCGCAGTAGTATCAATCCCACCTGTAATTTAACTATTATTAGCAAGGACAAATTTTATTCTTGGAACTGAGAATTTCTCCAATTCCTTTCAACCACTTCCCCACACTTCACCAGACTCTCCAACCTCACTCGATATAATGGAACGTTTCTCTTCTCACCAAGAATTCCACTTATTACCACTTTTCCTGGCAATACTACTTCTGAATTATGTATCTCCTCATCACTCAACATCAAAGATCACTACGCTTCCCTATCTCTTAAAATTGTAGTTTCTTTACCTGCTCCTTCTGGCAAATATGAGTGAACCTTAACGTCGCAAGTAAATTCTTGAAGGAAATGTGGCACTTCCTCCTCGTCCAACTCCTGATCAGGTTGTACATTCTGTAGCAGCTTTTTAACTTCCGCTGTGCTTTCCCTTACGGCTTTAGCAAAATTCACTGGCTTGCCCTGTTTTCCCCATATCCATCTTCCCAGTGCTTTGTCTGAACCACCACCACTGTGACTTCGTGTGGCCGAGTTTATTGCAGTGAGGTTTATTGCAGAGGGTTTTAATTTCTCTTTCCCTCTCATGGGTTCCCTTTTTACCCTGTGGTAAACTGTCTTTACTATCTTCAATGAGATTTCCATTTCGCTTACCACCCAAGGATTTCTCTTTTCCCCAATTTCTATCCCCCACAGATTGAAATTGATGTCAGAAGCCAAATTTGAATTATAAACCAACCCATAATCATCTGCCATTTCTGCTGCTAATCATGCTGTTTTAGCTCTGTGCTATACCACATGAGTTCTCACTATCTCATGAAGTGAATTTTTGACCTCCTCCAAAATAATTATCTCTCCAAGATTGTCATGTGTTTGACCTATTTTTATTGCCCTTATCCACCTATCAAAATTACTTTGTTTGATCCTTTCAAACTCAATGTATATTTGACCAGGGTCCCTCCTGAGATCCCTGAAACATTACCAGTAGGCTTCTGGCTCTGATTCATCTGCACACCTGGCTTTCTTCACCTCCTCCTACTCTTCAGGTACCTCCTCTGATAGTCATGCAAACACCTCACCAGCTCAAACTACAATTTTGTTTCGGTCAACAAAAGCCACATGTTCACTGGCCATTTCATTGATTTAGCCATGTTCTCAAATGAAACGACAAAGGCTTCCACGGCTTCTCATTGAACTTATGCATTGCTGATCCCAACTGGGCCAATGGCTGCAGTGAGTTTGCTCATCATCACTATCCTCCTCACTAAGCTTATCTTTTACCTTCATGTTTGCCCTTGTAAGCCAACTTTCCTCTCCATTTGACAACTTCTGAAGTTCAAACTCTCTCCTTCTGCTACGACTATTCTCTTCCTCTCTTTTGCTTCCAATACAAGCTGTTCCATTTGCTATTGAATTTTAGCCAAACCCAAAGATTCCACCTGCAATTTCAGAGATTGTAAATGCCAAGGTATTGCTGTATTTTCCTGCTCTTTTCACACAGACAAAAGGAACCCCAGCTCCAGCTGGTCTGCCAATTCTAAAAGCACACTTCCTCTAAAGCTCCTGAAGTGACTTTGTCCACCCCTCAGAAACCCATAGTGAGTGGAAAAGTCATTACTTCACACGGAAAACCCAGTTTAAACTAACCAAATGCAACACTAGCACTTGCCACTCACTGCCTTCAACCTAATGTGGAATTAAAGGTTTTGATCTGGACTAAAGCCCCCAGTTTATTATGGACCGGATCTGACCCCCTCGAAATATTTTATGAACGTTTCCTTGACCCTCACTTTGTTCTTATTTTAAATGCAAAAGTAACACGGTGTGTTCCGGGTGCGAGTCAAGTTGTTAAAGTACTCAATGTGATGCAGAACAAAATTTATTCAAACACTACAATTAAAATACTACAGAAGAATGGAGAACTTAGAAGAACTTAACCACTGGAAAACTTAGCAGAATAATGGATATAGTAAATATTACTAAGTAAATGTTCAAATATAACATCCCACGAATACACTCCTTGGCAAAAGGGCAAATTCCAAAATTAGATTTTGTCACATGCAATGCCTGCAATAGGATGGGAAGCCCCATCTTCCAGCTGTAACAGAGAGAGGAGAAAGAATAGCTTCTAATTCTTCAAAAGACCAGCAGCCACTCTAAAACCTAAAAGCTGAATAAAATTAGCAATCCTGGTGTGTGAGAGCTGGCCACCCAGCTTCTATAATTCCAATTTCTACAAACAAAACCCGAAGTGTGACCAGCTGTTTACATGATCATAGACTGCTTGGCATCCCACGTTCAATCTCCCTCTTAAAAGAACCAGGCAAAATACGCCGATTAAAGCCACAGTAGCATCACATAAACAACTTAGAGATCTACCCTGTTCTCCATTCCATGAAGCTCAGGGGGACAGAATTCACAGCTCCATGGGTCTGAGTGTCCTCGTAAGTAACACATGGAGTCCGATCGTGGGCCAGGGACTGTGGCAGGCTGACAGACCGGCCAAGGGTGGCCATGACTAAATTCCCTAGAATGCTACTTGTGGTCTAAACAAATAATGACCTGCAGTGAAAACAGCTATTGCTGGAGAAATTCAGCAGGCCTGGCAGCAACTGTGCAGAAAAAAATAGAGTCAATTGTTGCAGGTTCAATGACCCTTCTTTAGGATTGACCACATAGACTGGGATTATCGCTCCAGGATTGTGAGAATGTGAAGACTGAAATTCTGACCCAGATTCAACAGGCATTTTGCTTATTTATGAGACATGAAGCATTCACTAGAGAAAGGGGCAGTGACCTGAGCCTGGAATATCAGACAATTCAGTTCCTGGGGATTAGCACCATGTGTAACCACTCTCTCAATCCTGTTTGATTGGACCATTTCTCAGTTTGTGAATATTGATTCATTATTGATTATTAACCCCGATTTCGTTACTGACAGGAATTCACACTTTTCAACGGATAACTACTGTTGATGTCAGTGATGATGGAAGCATTAAGAGATCGATGAGATTTGGATTTGATGGAAAGGATTTTATTAGTTTACAACCAGACAGAATGAAATGGATTGCATCCAATCACATTGCAGTGATGACGAAAGAGAAATGGGATTCAGATAAATCCTGGAACAACTACTGGGAAGTACATCTGGAAGAGGTACTTGTGCAGAATTTAAACAGATATCTAGAAGCAGCAAAGGGATTTTTCAAAAGGAAAGGTATGTGTTTCAGTTTTTGATCTCAAGTTCTGATCTAACCTCACTGATCTATGAAACCGATCAACCATTCCATTCCATGTCTGTCTATTGTTTCTGTTCTCACCCTTTCCCATCACAGTTCAGCCTGTAGTGTTCATCTCCAGAAATGAGCCCAATCATCAGGACAAGCCGCTCACTCTCTCCTGCCTGGTCACTGGATTTTATCCTGTAGACATCGAGGTGACCTGGCTAAGGAATGGAGAGGTTGTGTCTGAGACACAATCCTCAGGGATTCGACTGAACCATGATGGGACCCATCAGATCCAGAAAGAGATTGGAATCAGTGCTGGGGATGAGGATCAATATTCCTGCCAAATTGAACACAGCAGCATGACAGACACCAGGCTCTATCAGTGGGGTAAGGTACTGGACTGTGTGTGTGTCAGTGTCTGTCTGTGTGTGAGTGCATACACATGAATTTGCCTTTTGGCCCCTCAGGCCTGTTTCTCCCCATTCAGCAAGGTCCTGTCTGATCCTGATCTGTCCCTCACTACCCTTTACCCATTCCTCCTCTATGTCTCTTGCTGCCCTTCCCAAATGAAACCCTCCTGATCTCGAGCTGGAAACATTCATTTGATCCTCAGTGCTCACAACATTTTGGTGAGATTTCCAGTACAATTTTGTGAGGAAAAGTTGCTTCATTTCACTTCTAAGTGACCTCACTCTAATTTGAAGATAGTTCCATGTTGTCCTGGATTTCTGTGCCATATAATACCTGCAGTGATTGCAACAGGGTTTCAACAGCTGGAACACATAGAATATAAGTTCCTTGATTGGGCTTGTTAACCTGAACCAATCAGGTAGCCCTGACTAACATATAAAATGGGCGAGTGTCAACAATATTGAGACTCTTGAAAGATGCCCTACTTAAGTCTACAAAAGTGAAGGAATTATCAAACTAATCCGTTCTGCGGAATGGGCAGCAGTCATTGGAACGATTTTAAAGCCTATTGGGTTGGCTCACTTGTGTGGGGATTTTAAACAAGGTGCAAACCACTTTTGACAGATGGATTTGTGTGCAAACCTGGTGGGGATTGTGGGGCAACTGCCCTTCATGACCCTGGCCATGAACCACACTTACTTGCCAGTGTTGAGACCAGCTTCCCAGAAGCATGCTGCAATGAATACCCATCGGGGATTGTACCAATATAAAAGACTGTCATTTGGGATATCGTCAGCCAATTCAATTTTTCAGTGGGCAATCAAACATTTTATAAGGTCTACCCCTGGTCACCACTTACTCAGATGCCAATTACCCAATAACAGGGAAAACTAAAAGGAGAACTGAAAGAAATTTGATAAAGTTCTAAGGTGTTTTTCCAAGGCAGGCATATGCCTAAGAAGGGAAAAATGTGTATCCCAGTTCCCCCTAGTGATCTCCGTGGGCTGCAAAGTCAACAAGACCGGGTTACACCCGTTGGAAGATACAGCGAGCAAGATCAAAGGTGCCCTCGCACCTACCTTAGGTCATGTCTTGGGCTGGCAAATTATTTTTGGAAGTTCATACATAACCTGTTCTCCAACCTGACACCATTACATCAACTCCTTTTGCAAAAAAAGCTTAAGCCTTGGAAATAGTTGCAAAAATAAACTGGAGCTTTCTATGAGGTGAAGAGACAACTATCATCCTCCAAGGATTGGCACACTATGATGCCAAGAAAGATCTGACATTCATTGACATGCAATGCCTATTCACATGGCATTAGAGTCATATTAGCTCAAGGTGGCCCAATAGAGAGCAGTGCCCAAGGGCGCATACACCCAGGACTTTGGCTAACAGACTGTACATAAATCCAGACAGAGAAAAAAGGATTGACAGTCATATTTGGAGTCTGGAAGTCCACCAGTACCTTTATGTGTGAAAATTTGTGACAATCGTGAAACACAAATTCCTACTTGGTGTGCTTAAAGAGGACAAGGCAGTGCCACCTATAGTTTTGGGCTGCATTCAGTGATGTATTCTAACAGTAAGTGCTTATAATTATAAGTTAGAACACATTCCGGGTGTGAGTAGCAAATATGGATGCATTGAGCTGCCTAACATTAGCAAATACACCACCAGTCTTATGCCCAATGGACGAGCCTGTAATGGTATTTATTTTTGGACATGTTCCCAACCAGAGCTGACAATGTCAGACTTTGGACACAGAAAGATCTAGTTCTTTCAAAACGGAAGCAACTGGCATTGATAGGGGAAAGCAAAGGGTCTTTGAAATCCTTTGAATTGCACCTGGAGAGACCAGCAGAGGATGGCATGTTGTTATGGGGGGGGCAAGCCCTGAGCAAATGAAGCCACCAAATACTGGCTGAAATCCACCAGGAGTTTCCAAAATGAGGATGTTTTGTTGTGAATTTATGTCTGGTGGCCAGGCCTGGTTGCAGACAGAGCCATGTTGGTGGGGCAGTGCCCAGTGTGCCAACAAGGACAAAAATTACCACCAACAGTGCTCCCACATTCAAGGGAATGTTCGGGTAAACCTTGGACTTTGTTACATACTGACTATGCAGGTGCTTTCATGGTCACAAAGTTCTTAGTCATTGTAGATAGTAGCTGCACCTTTGATCTTGCTCACTGTACCTCCCTCATGGTCCGATCTGACCGAGTCTCATTTGCCAGCATTTGGGCATTTCCCTCTGAAGCCTTTCTATCTACATACCCATCTGGATGCCTCTATTGGTGATTTTGGTATCATCTGCAAACTTACTAACTGTGCCTCATATATTCGCATCCAAATCATTTACGTGGAACACACAGCATAGGAATGGGGCCTTCCGACCACGATGTTGTGCCGAACATGTTGCCAAATGAAACTAATCCTGTCCTTGGCCCATATCACTCCTTGTGCTTTTCTAAATTTCCCTTAAATGCCCTTATTGTATATTCCTCAACCACAACCCTGGCAGTGTGTTCAAGACTCCTACAAGTCTCTGTATAAAAAACTTGTCCCTCACATCTTCTTTGAACATTTCCCCCGCTCACCTCAAATGTACACCCCCTAGTCTTAGACATTTCAACACTGGGAACAAGATTCTGACCATCTACCCTGTCTAAACATCTGGTAATGTTATAGAGTTTAATTATGTCTGCCCTCAGCCTCCGCTGCTCAAGAGAAAACAGGCCATGTTTTTCAAGCCTCTCTTTATACCTCATTCGCCCCAATCCAGGCAACATCCTTTCAATAATGTGGTGACCAGAATTGCACACAATACTCTAAGTGTGGCCTAACCAAAGTCATATAAATCTGCAACATGAAATCCTGCCTCTTACACTCAAGTCCTCGACCAATAAAGGCAAACATATCACATGCCTTCTTTCCCGCCCTATCTACTTGTGTGGCCGCTTTCAGGGAGGTATGGAATTAAACCCCAGACCCTTGTGTACATCAATGCTGTTCAGTGTCCTGCCGTTAACTGTATCCTTTTCCTTAACATTTGATCTCCCAAAGTGCAGCACCTCACACTTACCCAGATTAAACTCCATCTTCCAATTTTCTGCCCATATCTATAATTGATCTAGATAAATGATGTAAGACAGTGGAGTGAGCACCAATCCTTGCGGGACATCACTGGTCACAGGCCTCCAGTCTGAAAGGCAACCCTCGACCACCATCTTCTGTATCCCACCTTCAAGCCAATTTTAATATTCAATCGGCTAGCTCCCCTTGGATCCCACATGATCGAACTTTATTAACTAGTCCGCCATGCAGAACTTTCTCGAACACTTTGCTGAAGTCCATTTGGACAATATCTACCACTCTGCCTCCTCCAGTCTTTTTTGTGACATCTTCAGAAAAACTCAATCAAGTTAGTGAGACACGATTCCCCACACACAAAGCCATGTTGACTATTTCTGATCAGCCCTTGCTTTCTAAATGCATGGAAACCCTGTCCCAGAATCCCCTCCAACAACAAACTCACTGCTGATGTAAGTCTCATCATTCTCTTGTTCCCCGGCTTTTCATTACAGCCTTTCTGAAATAATGGCACCACATTAGCCAAAAACCAGTCTTCTGGCACCTCACCCATAGTTGTTGATGATTGAAAAATCTAAGCGAGGCACCGAGTAATCGAGCTCCCCACAAAGTGCTGGGTAACACCTGATCAGATCCTGAGAATTTATCTTCCTTTATGCCTTTTAAAACCTCCATCACTTCCTTTTCTATAATACAGACAGCTTCCAAGTCATCACTATTTGTTTGCCCAAGTTCCCTAGTTCCCATGTCCTTCACAGTAAGTACTGACACAAAGCATTTGATTCGAGCTGGCCACAGTTCAATGGTACAATACCCTATCAGGGATGGCAGTGGAACAACAATGGCAGGTCTTTCTGGATATAATGCAAAAGGTGCAGGATCAGTTCATACCAAAGAGGAAGAAAGATCCTAAGGGGAGGCAGGGGCGGCCGTGGCTGACGAGGGAAGTTAAGGACTGTATAAAAATAAAAGAGAAGAAGTATAACATAGCAAAGATGAGCGGGATGCTGGAGGACTGGGAAGCTTTTAAAGAGCAACAGCGGATAACTAAAAAGGCAATACACAGAGAAAACATGAGTTATGAAGGAAAACTGGCCAAAAATATAAAGGAGGATAGTAAAAGCATTTTTAGGTATGTGAAAAGAAAAAAAATGGTTAAGGCTAAAATTGGGCCCTTGGAGTCAGAAACGAGTGAATTTATTATGGGGAACAAGGAAATGGCAGAAGAGTCGAATAGGTACTTTGGATCTGTCTTCACTAGGGAAGACACAAGCAATCACCCAGATGCAGTAGTGGCTGAAGGACCGAGGGTAATGAACGAACTGAAGGGTATTTATATTCGGCAGGAAATGGTGTTGGAGAGATTGTTAGGTCTGAAGGCTGATAAGTCCCCGGGACCTGATGGTCTGCATCCCAGGGTACTTAAGGAGGTGGCTGTAGAAATTGTGGACGCGTTGGTAATTATTTTCCAAGGTTCTATAGATTCAGGATCAGTTCCTGCGGATTGGAGGGTGGCAAATGTTGTCCCACTTTTCAAGAAAGGAGGGAGAGAGAAAACAGGGAATTATAGACAGGTTAGCCTGACGTCAGTGGTGGGAAAGATGCTGGAGTCAATTATAAAAGATAAAATTATGACTCATTTGGATAGCAGTAACAGGATAGGTCAGAGTCAGCATGGATTTATGAAGGGCAAATCGTGCTTGACTAATCTTCTGGAATTTTTTGAGGATGTTTCTATGAAGATGGATAAGGGAGAGCCAGTGGATGTAGTATACCTGGACTTTCAGAAAGCCTTTGATAAGGTCCCACATAGGAGATTGGTGAACAAAATTAGGGCACATGGTATTGGGGGCAAAATACTGAGTTGGATTGAAAATTGGCTGGCTGACAGGAAGCAAAGAGTAGTGATAAACGGGTCCCTTTCGGAATGGCAGGCAGTGACCAGTGGGGTACCACAAGGTTCGGTGCTGGGACCGCAGCTGTTTACGATATATATTAATGATATAGACGAAGGCAATAGAAGTAATATTAGCTAATTTGCTGATGACACAAAGTTGGGTGGCAGTGTGAAATGTGAGGAGGATGTTATTAGAATACAGGCTGACTTGGACAGGCTAGGTGAGTGGACGGATGCATGGCAGATGCAACTTGATGTGGATAAATGTGTGGTTATACACTTTGGTGGCAAGAACACGAAGGCAGATTACTATCTCTATGGAGTCAAGTTAGGTAAAGGGGAAGCACAACGAGATCTAGGTGTTCTTGTACATCAGTCAATGAAAGCAAGCATGCAGGCACAGCAGGCAGTGAAGGAAGCTAATAGCATGCTGGCCTTCATCACAAGAAGAATTGAGTATAGGAGCAAAGAGGCCCTTCTGCAGCTGTACAGGGCCCTGGTGAGACCGCACCTGGAGAATCGTGTGCAGTTTTGGTCTCCCAATTTGATGAGGGACATTCTTGCTATTGAGGGAGTGCAGCGTAGATTCACAAGGTCAATGCCCGGAATGGCGGGACTATCATATGTTGAAAGATTGGAGCGACTGGGCTTGTATACTCTTGAGGTTAGAAGGATGAGAGGGGATCTGATTGAGACGTATAAGATTATTAAGGGATTGGACACTGTGGAGGCAGGAAGCATGTTTCCACTGATGGGTGAGTCCAGGACCAGAGGACACTGTTTAAAAATAAGGGGTAGGCCATTTAGAACAGAGTTGAGGAGAAACTTCTTCACCCAGTGAGTGATGGATATATGGAATGCTCTGCCCCAGAAGACAGTGGAGGCCAACTCTCTGGATGCTTTCAAGAAAGAGATAGAGCTCTTAAAGATAGTGGAATCAAGGGTTATGGGAATAAGGCAGGAACAGGATACTGATTGTGGATGATCAGCCATGATCATAATGAATGGTGGTGCTGGCTCAAAGGGCCAAATGGCCTACTCCAGCACCTATTGCCTATTGTCTATTGTCTATTGTCATAATTCACCAATCTTCGGTGGTCCACACATCAATGGCCACTTTGATCATTAAGGTGCCTTATTCTCTCTCTAATTACTCTCTTGCCCTTAATCTACTGACAGAATCTGTTTGGATTATCCATAACCCGACTTGCCAAAGCTATCTCATGTTGCCTTTTTGCCCTCCTGATTTCCCTCTGAAGTACACTCCTGATGTCCTTATTGTCTTCTTAGGATTCACTGAATCCTTGTTGTCGATACCTGACACACGCCTCTTCTTTTTTCTTGAGCAGAACCTTAACTTCTCGAGTCATCCAGCATTCCCTACACCTACCAGCCTTGCCCTCTGCACTAACAGGAACATATTGCCTCTGAACTCTCATTATCATATTCTTAAAGGAACGTTCCCCCACCCCCGCCAATTTCCCAGCTATCCCTTCGCCTGTGAATAACCTAACCTATCAACTTTTGAAAGTTCCCATCTAATACTGTCAAAAAGAGCCTGGTGCTTTAGAGACTGCCCGTATTGGATGTCAAACAAGTTGGAACTCAACCCCTTGCTAAAATGCCCCAGGAAGCTCTCCAAGCCAAATGACTGGCCAAAATCCTTGGGCTCAGGGTTGGAGGGAAGCAACGATTGTAATGAGACCTCAGAGAATATGAGTTCCATGATTGAACAAGATTAACAGCCCCAATCAGGGAGCCCTGGCTGACAAATAAAAAGGTCAGCCTCAGAGATGCTGAAATTCTGCTTTCTGTCTCTGAATGAGCCAACACTAACATCAAGGACTATTCAATAAAGGGTGACTTGGTGATGGATACCAGCCTCTGTTGGAGTTTCTGCAATGGGATTTGGAGAGTAAAATTGGGTGAGGGACAACCCATTTTTTGAACCAATCCTATCAAATCCCAATGGGTGAGTACAGTTAAAATTATTCCCAATCAACACAGAACTGGGAATGGATCCAGGAAGAGCGATAATCCTGATATTCTTGCAATTCATTTCAGAAATCCCAGAAAACAGCACGGAACATTTCCATCTTGTAATTGTTATTGGAATAGTCATTCTAATAGCTTTAATATTTGAAACAGTCATCTGGAAAAGGCCATGGAAAGGTAAGAAAACCAGAGAGGGAAATTTAGAAATGAGGGTTCACAATCAGTGTGGGAAAATGTCCAGGACTGGAAGTACAGTGCACTGTGTTGAACGGGAACTGATTGAAACTCTACACATAAATGCACAAGTATAAACAGGTCTTGCTGACCTGATCTTCCTTTGTGTGATTGGCCCAGGTGAGTTTGAATATTGATCATTAACCAACCTCGCATACTTACATTCTTTCTGACTGAACATCAATAGAATAGAACAGATCTCCAAAACGTCCATAAAGTGGAAGGATGGAGAGGAGTGTGAGAAAGAGGATTTTTTACACAATCTCCATTCCCTTGCATTTGTTGTGTTCTCACTCTCTGAGAATGGATTATTCCCCATTCTAATGGGCATATATTTTGTTTCTGCAGATTCACCAAGTGGGACCTATATGCCAGCTCACAGTAAGTGACTGAGGGGACGGAGTGTTGGGAAAGATGCTGAAAGGGTTGGAAGGAGTAGAATTACATTCTCCTGGATGGAACATGTATCATTTTACGCACAATGCAATTCTTCACGACTCACTTATCCTTCTCTTCCCCAGCTCCACAGCCCCAAGACCTCTCCTTGCAATCCTCATTGCCCCTCCCCATTTCCATAACCCCACTCCCTATCCCTCCCGCACCCCTCCCCATCCCCCTCCCATTCTACACCCTTGATTCCCTTTCATTTGTGCTGTGTCAGGGTGGTTAGTTAATGTTGAGGGGAATTGAATTCTGTGTCCAGTGAGTTAGAGAGAATAGTTCAGAGTGCGTTTTTATATATTTTATTCAACTTCTCACACTCATCTTATTATCTCAGCTTTGGATGTCTCTATTCCAGCATCATAATGAAGTCAGTGATATTTCAAATTCTCACTGTAATTTGGAACATCTTTCTTCCCCTCCAGACCCTGCCTCACCCTCCCGGACACTGTTAAAACCCACCAGACTACCTTCATTCCCTTCCAGACCCTGTCTCACCCTCCCGGACACTGTTAAAACCCAGCAGACTAAATTCACTCCCTTCCATACCCTGCCTCACCCTCACGGACACTGTTAAAACCCACCAGACTAACTTCACTCCCTTCCTGACCCTGTCTCACCCTCCCGGACACTGTTAAAACCCACCAGACTAAATTCACTCCCTTCCATACCCTGCCTCACCCTCACGTACACTGTTAAAACCCACCAAACTAAATTCACTCCCATCCATACCCTGCCTCACCCTCCCAGGCACTGTTAAACCCCACCAGACTAAATTCACTCCCTTCCTGACCCAGTCTCACCCTCCCAGACACTGTTAAAACCCACCAGACTAAATTCACTCCTATCCTGATCCTGCCTCACTCTCCCAGACAGTGTTAAATCCCACGAGACTAAATTCACTCCCTTCCTGACCCAGTCTCACCCTCCCGGACACTGTTAAAACCCACCAGACAAATTCACTCCCTTCCTGACCCTGTCTCACCCTCCCAGACACTGTTAAAACCCACCAGACTAAATTCACTCCCTTCCTGACCCAGTCTCACCCTCCCGGACACTGTTAAAACCCACCAGACCAATTCACTCTCTTCCTGACCCTGTCTCACCCTCCCAGACACTGTTAAAACCCACCAGACTGAATTCACTCCTATCCTGATTCTGCCTCACCCTCCCAGACACTGTTAAAACCCACCAGACTAAATTCACTCCCTTCCTGACACAGTCTCACCCTCCCAGACACTGTTAAAACCCACCAGACTAAATTCACTCCTATCCTGATCCTGCCTCACCCTCCCGGACACTGTTAAAACCCACCAGACTAAATTCACTCCCTTCCTGACCCAGTCTCACCCTCCCAGACACTGTTAAAACCCACCAGACTAAATTCACTCCTATCCTGATCCTGCCTCACCCTCCCAGACAGTGTAAAAACCCACCAGACTAAATTCACTCCCTTCCTGACCCAGTCTCACCCTCCCAGACACTGTTAAAACCCACCAGACTAAATTCACTCCAATCCATAGCCTGCCTCACCCTCCCAGACACTGTTAAAACCCACCAGACCAATTCACTCCCTTCCTGACCGTGTCTCACCCTCCTAGACGCTGTTAAAACCCACCAGACTAAATTCACTCCCATCCATACCCTGCCTCACCCTCCCAGGCACTGTTAAAACCCACCAGACTAAATTCACTCCCTTCCTGACCCAGTCTCACCCTCCCGGACACTGTTAAAACCCACCAGACCAATTCACTCCCTTCCTGACCCAGTCTCACCCCCCCAGACACTGTTTAAACCCACCAGACTAAATTCACTCCCTTCCTGATCCTGTCTCACCCTCCCGGACACTGTTTAAACCCACCAGACTAAATTCACTCCCTTCCTGACCCAGTCAAACCCTCCCGGACACTGTTAAAACCCACCAGACTAAATTCACTCCTATCCTGATCCTGCCTCACCCTCCCAGACACTGTTAAAACCCACCAGACTAAACTCACTCCCTTCCTGACCCAGTCTCACCCTCCCAGGCACTGTTAAAACCCACCAGACTAAATTCACTCCCTTCCTGACCCAGTCAAACCCTCCCGGACACTGTTAAAACCCACCAGACTAAACTCACTCCTATCCTGATTCTGCCTCACCCTCCCAGATGGAGTTAAAACCCACCAGACTAAATTCACTCCCTTCCTGAACCAGTCAAACCCTCCCGGACACTGTTAAAACCCACCAGACTAAATTCACTCCTATCCTGATCCTGCCTCACCATCCCTGATGCAGTTAAAACCCACCAGACTAAATTCACTCCCTTCCTGACCCTGTCTCACCCTCCCGGACACTGTTAAAAACCCACCAGACTAAATTCACTCCCTTCCTGGCCCAGTCTCACCCTCCCGGACACTGTTAAAACCCATCAGACTAAATTCACTCCCCCGCCCCGATCCTGCCTCACCCTTTCGGACACTGTTAAAACCCACCAGACTAAATTCACTCCCTTCCTGACCCAGTCTCACCCTCCCAGACACTGTTAAAACCCACCAGACTAAATTCACTCCTATCCTGATCCTGCCTCACTCTCCCAGACAGTGTTAAAACCCACGAGACTAAATTCACTCCCTTCCTGACCCAGTCTCACCCTCCGAGACACTGTGAAAACCCACCAGACTAAATTCTCTCCTATCCTGATCCTGCCTCACTACCCCCAGACACTGTTAAAACCCACCAGACTAAATTCACTCCCTTCCTGATCCTGCTCACCCTCCCAGATGCAGTTAAAACCCACCAGACTAAATTCACTCCCTTCCTGATCCTGCCTCACCCTCCCAGACACTGTTTAAACCCACCAGACTAAATTCACTCCCTTCCTGACCCAGTCTCACCCTCCCAGACATTGTTAAAACCCACCAGACTAAATTGACTCCTATCCTGATCCTGCCTCACCGTCCCAGACACTGTTAAAACCCACCAGACTAAATTCACTCCCTTCCTGACCCAGTCTCACCCTCCCGGACACTGTTAAAACCCACCAGACTAAATTCACTCCCCCCTGCCGATCCTGCCACACCCTCCCGGACACTGTTAAAACCCACCAGACCAATTCACTCCCTTCCTGATCCAGTCTCACCCTCCCGGACACTGTTAAAACCCACCAGACCAATTCACTCCCTTCCTGACCCTGTCTCACCCTCCCAGATGCAGTTAAAACCCACCAGACCAAATTCACTCCCTTCCTGACCCAGTCTCACCCTCCCGGACACTGTTAAAACACACCAGACTAAATTCACTCCCTTCCTGACCCTGTCTCACCCTCCCGGACACTGCTAAAACCCACCAGACCAATTCACTCCCTTCCTGACCCTGTCTCACCCTCCCAGACACAGTTAACACCCACCAGACTAAATTCACTCCTATCCTGATTCTGCCTCACCCTCCCAGACACTGTTAAAACCCACCAGACTAAATTCACTCCTATCCTGATCCTGCCTCACCCTCCCGGACACTGTTAAAACCCACCAGACAAAATTCACTCCCTTCCTGACCCAGTCTCACCCTCCCAGACACTGTTACAACCCACCAGACTAAATTCACTCCTATCCTGATCCTGCCTCACCCTCCCAGATGCAGTTAAAACCCACCAGACTAAATTCACTCCCTTCCTGACCCAGTCAAACCCTCCCAGACACTGTTAAAACCCACCAGACTAAATTCACTCCCTTCCTGACCCAGTCTCACCCTCCCAGACACTGTGAAAACCCACCAGACTAAATTCACTCCTATCCTGATCCTTCCTCACCACCCCCAGACACTGTTAAAACCCACCAGACTAAATTCACTCCCTTCCTCACCCAGTCTCACCCTCCCAGACACTGTTAAAACCCACCAGACTAAATTCACTCCCCCCCGATCCTGCCTCACCCTCCCGGACACTGTTAAAACCCACCAGACTAAAATCACTCCCCCCGGCCGATCCTGCCTCACCCTCCCGGACACTGTTAAAACCCACCAGACTAAATTCACTCCCATCCATACCCTGCCTCACCCTCCCAGGCACTGTTAAAACCAACCAGACTAAATTCACTCCCTTCCTGACCCAGTCTCACCCTCCCAGACACTGTTTAAACCCACCAGACTAAATTCACTACTATCCTGATCCTGCCTCACTCTCCCAGACAGTGTTAAAACCCACGAAACTAAATTCACTCCCTTCCTGACCCAGTGTCACCCTCCCAGACACTGTGAAAACCCACCAGACTAAATTCACTCCTATCCTGATCCTGCCTCACCACCCCCAGACACTGTTAAAACCCACCAGACTAAATTCACTCCTTTCCTGATCCTGCCTCACCCTCCCAGATGCAGTTAAAACCCACCAGACTAAATTCACTCCCTTCCTGATCCTGTCTCACCCTCCCGGACACTGTTTAAAACCACCAGACTAAATTCACTCCCTTCCTGACCCAGTCTCACCCTCCCAGACACTGTTAAAACCCACCAGACGAAATTCACTCCTATCCTGATCCTGCCTCACCGTCCCAGACACTGTTAAAACCCACCAGACTAAATTCACTCCCTTCCTGACCCAGTCTCACCCTCCCGGACACTGTTGAAACCCACCAGACTAAATTCACTCCAATCCATAGCCTGCCTCACCCTCCTAGGCACTGTTAAAACCCACCAGACTAAATTCACTCCTATCCTGATCCTCCCTCACCGTCCCAGACACTGTTAAAACCCACCAGACTAAATTCACTCCCTTCCTGACCCATTCTCACCCTCCCAGATGCAGTTAAAACCCACCAGAGTAAATTCACTCCCTTCCTGATCCTGCCTCACCCTCCCGGACACTGTTAAAACCCACCAGACCAATTCACTCCCTTCCTGACCCAGTCTCACCCCCCCAGACACTATTTAAACCCACCAGACTAAATTCACTCCATTCCTGATCCTGTCTCACCCTCCCGGACACTGTTTAAACCCACCAGACTAAATTCACTCCCTTCCTGACCCAGTCAAACCCTCCCGGACACTGTTAAAACCCACCAGACTAAATTCACTCCTATCCTGATCCTGCCTCACCCTCCCAGACACTGTTAAAACCCACCAGACTAAATTCACTCCATTCCAGACCCAGTCTCACCCTCCCAGGCACTGTTAAAACCCACCAGACTAAATTCACTCCCTTCCTGACCCAGTCAAACCCTCCCGGACACTGTTAAAACCCACCAGACTAAACTCACTCCTATCCTGATTCTGCCTCACCCTCCCAGATGCAGTTAAAACCCACCAGACTAAATTCACTCCCGTCCTGACCCAGTCAAACCCTCCCGGACACTGTTAAAACCCACCAGACTAAATTCACTCCTATCCTGATTCTGCCTCACCATCCCTGATGCAGTTAAAACCCACCAGACTAAATTCACTCCCTTCCTGACCCTGTCTCACCCTCCCGGACACTGTTAAAAACCCACCAGACTAAATTCACTCCCTTCCTGACCCAGTCTCACCCTCCCGGACACTGTTAAAACCCACCAGACTAAATTCACTCCCCCGCCCCGATCCTGCCTCACCCTTTCGGACACTGTTAAAACCCACCAGACTAAATTCACTCCCAACCATACCCTGCCTCACCCTCCCAGGCACTGTTAAAACCCACCAGACCAAATTCACTCCCTTCCTGACCCAGTCTCACCCTCCCAGACACTGTTAAAACCCACCAGACTAAATTCACTCCTATCCTGATCCTGCCTCACTCTCCCAGACAGTGTTAAAACCCACGAGACTAAATTCACTCCCTTCCTGATCCTGTCTCACCCTCCCGGACACTGTTTAAACCCACCAGACTAAATTCACTCCCTTCCTGATCCTGTCTCACCCTCCCGGACACTGTTTAAACCCACCAGACTAAATTCACTCCCTTCCTGACCCAGTCAAACCCTCCCGGACACTGTTAAAACCCACCAGACTAAATTCACTCCTATCCTGATCCTGCCTCACCCTCCCAGACACTGTTAAAACCCACCAGACTAAATTCACTCCATTCCTGACCCAGTCTCACCCTCCCAGGCACTGTTAAAACCCACCAGACTAAATTCACTCCCTTCCTGACCCAGTCAAACCCTCCCGGACACTGTTAAAACCCACCAGACTAAACTCACTCCTATCCTGATTCTGCCTCACCCTCCCAGATGCAGTTAAAACCCACCAGACTAAATTCACTCCCGTCCTGACCCAGTCAAACCCTCCCGGACACTGTTAAAACCCACCAGACTAAATTCACTCCTATCCTGATTCTGCCTCA
Organism: Stegostoma tigrinum; assembly: GCF_030684315.1. Taxonomy (NCBI): domain Eukaryota; kingdom Metazoa; phylum Chordata; class Chondrichthyes; order Orectolobiformes; family Stegostomatidae; genus Stegostoma; species Stegostoma tigrinum. Next base: position 6,309,583 of record NC_081387.1, read on the forward strand.
CCATCCCTGATGCAGTTAAAACCCACCAGACTAAATTCACTCCCTTCCTGACCCTGTCTCACCCTCCCGGACACTGTTAAAAACCCACCAGACTAAATTCACTCCCTTCCTGACCCAGTCTCACCCTCCCGGACACTGTTAAAACCCACCAGACTAAATTCACTCCCCCGCCCCGATCCTGCCTCACCCTTTCGGACACTGTTAAAACCCACCAGACTAAATTCACTCCCAACCATACCCTGCCTCACCCTCCCAGGCACTGTTAAAACCCACCAGACTAAATTCACTCCCTTCCTGACCCAGTCTCACCCTCCGAGACACTGTGAAAACCCACCAGACTAAATTCTCTCCTATCCTGATCCTGCCTCACTACCCCCAGACGCTGTTAAAACCCACCAGACTAAATTCACTCCCTTCCTGATCCTGCTCACCCTCCCAGATGCAGTTAAAACCCACCAGACTAAATTCACTCCCTTCCTGATCCTGCCTCACCCTCCCAGACACTGTTTAAACCCACCAGACTAAATTCACTCCCTTTCTGACCCTGTCTCACCCTCCCGGACACTGTTAAAACCCACCAGACGAAATTCACTCCCTTCCTGACCCAGTCTCACCCTCCCAGACAATGTTAAAACCCACCAGACTAAATTGACCCCTATCCTGATCCTGCCTCACCCTACCAGACACTGTTAAAACCCACCAGACTAAATTCACTCCTTTCCTGACCCAGTCTCACCCTCCCAGACACTGTTAAAACCCACCAGACTAAATTCACTCCCCCCTGCCGATCCTGCCTCACCCTCCCGGACACTGTTAAAACCCACCAGACCAATTCACTCCCTTCCTGATCCAGTCTCACCCTCCCGGACACTGTTAAAACCCACCAGACTAAATTCACTCCCTTCCTGACCCAGTCTCACCCTCCCGGACACTGTTAAAACCCACCAGACTAAATTCACTCCCCCGCTGAACCTGCCTCACCCTCCCGGACACTGTTGAAACCCACCAGACTAAATTCACTCCAATCCATAGCCTGCCTCACCCTCCTAGGCACTGTTAAAACCCACCAGACTAAATTCACTCCTATCCTGATCCTGCCTCACCGTCCCAGACTCTGTTAAAACCCACCAGACTAAATTCACTCCCTTCCTGACCCAGTCTCACCCTCCCGGACACTGTTAAAACCCACCAGACTAAATTCACTCCCCCCCTGAACCTGCCTCACCCTCCCGGACACTGTTGAAACCCACCAGACTAAATTCACTCCAATCCATAGCCTGCCTCACCCTCCTAGGCACTGTTAAAACCCACCAGACTAAATTCACTCCTATCCTGATCCTGCCTCACCGTCCCAGACACTGTTAAAACCCACCAGACTAAATTCACTCCCTTCCTGACCCATTCTCACCCTCCCAGATGTAGTTAAAACCCACCAGAGTAAATTCACTCCCTTCCTGATCCTGCCTCACCCTCCCGGACACTGTTAAAACCCACCAGACCAATTCACTCCCTTCCTGACCCAGTCTCACCCCCCCAGACACTGTTTAAACCCACCAGACTAAATTCACTCCCTTCCTGATCCTGTCTCACCCTCCCGGACACTGTTTAAACCCACCAGACTAAATTCACTCCCTTCCTGACCCAGTCAAACCCTCCCGGACACTGTTAAAACCCACCAGACTAAATTCACTCCTATCCTGATCCTGCCTCACCCTCCCAGACACTGTTAAAACCCACCAGACTAAATTCACTCCATTCCTGACCCAGTCTCACCCTCCCGGGCACTGTTAAAACCCACCAGACTAAATTCACTCCCTTCCTGACCCAGTCAAACCCTCCCGGACACTGTTAAAACCCACCAGACTAAACTCACTCCTATCCTGATTCTGCCTCACCCTCCCAGATGCAGTTAAAACCCACCAGACTAAATTCACTCCCGTCCTGACCCAGTCAAACCCTCCCGGACACTGTTAAAACCCACCAGACTAAACTCACTCCTATCCTGATTCTGCCTCACCCTCCCAGATGCAGTTAAAACCCACCAGACTAAATTCACTCCCTTCCTGACCCTGTCTCACCCTCCCGGACACTGTTAAAAACCCACCAGACTAAATTCACTCCCTTCCTGACCCAGTCTCACCCTCCCGGACACTGTTAAAACCCACCAGACTAAATTCACTCCCCCGCCCCGATCCTGCCTCACCCTTTCGGACACTGTTAAAACCCACCAGACTAAATTCACTCCCATCCATACCCTGCCTCACCCTCCCAGGCACTGTTAAAACCTACCAGACTAAATTCACTCCCTTCCTGACCCAGTCTCACCCTCCCAGACACTGTTAAAACCCACCAGACTAAATTCACTCCTATCCTGATCCTGCCTCACTCTCCCAGACAGTGTTAAAACCCACGTGACTAAATTCACTCCCTTCCTGACCCAGTCTCACCCTCCGAGACACTGTGAAAACCCACCAGACTAAATTCTCTCCTATCCTGATCCTGCCTCACTACCCCCAGACGCTGTTAAAACCCACCAGACTAAATTCACTCCCTTCCTGATCCTGCTCACCCTCCCAGATGCAGTTAAAACCCACCAGACTAAATTCACTCCCTTCCTGATCCTGCCTCACCCTCCCAGACACTGTTTAAACCCACCAGACTAAATTCACTCCCTTTCTGACCCTGTCTCACCCTCCCGGACACTGTTAAAACCCACCAGACGAAATTCACTCCCTTCCTGACCCAGTCTCACCCTCCCAGACAATGTTAAAACCCACCAGACTAAATTGACCCCTATCCTGATCCTGCCTCACCCTACCAGACACTGTTAAAACCCACCAGACTAAATTCACTCCTTTCCTGACCCAGTCTCACCCTCCCGGACACTGTTAAAACCCACCAGACTAAATTCACTCCTATCCTGATCCTTCCTCACCACCCCCAGACACTGTTGAAACCCACCAGACTAAATTCACTACCTTCCTGACCCAGTCTCACCCTCCCGGACACTGTTAAAACCCACCAGACTAAATTCACTACCCCGCTGAACCTGCCTCACCCTCCCGGACACTGTCAAACCCACCAGACTAAATTCACTCCCTTCCTGATCCTTCCTCACCCTCCCAGACACTGTTAAAAACCCACCAGACTAAATTCACTCCCTTCCTGACCCTGTCTCACCCTCCCAGATGCAATTAAAACCCACCAGACTAAATTCACTCCCTTCCTGATCCTGCCTCACCCTCCCAGACACTGTTTAAACCCACCAGACTAAATTCACTCCCTTCCTGATCCTTCCTCACCCTCCCAGACACTGTTAAATACCCACCAGACTAAATTCACTCCCTTCCTGACCCTGTCTCAACCACCCAGACACTGTTGAAACCCACCAGACTAAATTCACTCCCTTCCTGACCATGCCTCACCGTCCCAGACACTGTTAAAACCCACCAGACTAAATTCACTACCTTCCTGACCCAGGCTCACCCTCCCGGACACTGTTAAAACCCACCAGACTAAATTCACTCCCCCGCTGAACCTGCCTCACCCTCCCGGACACTGTTGAAACCCACCTGACTAAATTCACTCCAATCCATAGCCTGCCTCACAATCCTAGGCACTGTTAAAACCCACCAGACTAAATTCACTCCCTTCCTGACCCAGTCTCACCCTCCCAGATGCAGTTAAAACCCACCAGACTAAATTCACTCCCTTCCTGATCCTGCCTCACCCTCCCAGACACTGTTTAAACCCACCAGACTAAATTCACTCCCTTCCTGATCCTTCCTCACCCTCCAATACACTGTTAAAAACCCACCAGACTAAATTCACTCCCTTCCTGACCCTGTCTCACCCTCCCGGACACTGTGAAAACCCACCAGACTAAATTCACTCCTATCCTGATCCTTCCTCACCACCCCCAGACACTTTTAAAACCCACCAGACTAAATTCACTCCCTTCCTGACCCAGTCTCATCCTCCCAGACACTGTTTAAACCCACCAGACTAAATTCACTCCCCCCCGATCCTGCCTCACCCTCCCGGACACTGTTAAAACCCACCAGACTAAATTCACTCCCCCGTGCCGATCCTGCCTCACCCTCCCGGACACTGTTAAAACCCACCAGACTACATTCACTCCCATCCATACCCTGCCTCACCCTCCCAGGCACTGTTAAAACCAACCAGACTAAACTCACTCCCTTCCTGACCCAGTCTCACCCTCCCAGACACTGTTTAAACCCACCAGACTAAATTCACTCCTATCCTGATCCTGCCTCACTCTCCCAGACAGTGTTAAAACCCGCGAGACTAAATTCACTCCCTTCCTGATCCAGTCTCACCCTCCCAGACACTGTGAAAACCCACCAGACTAAATTCACTCCTATCCTGATTCTGCCTCACCCTCCCAGACACTGTTAAAACCCACCAGACTAAATTCACTCCCTTCCTGTTCCGGCCTCACCCTCCCAGATGCAGTTAAAACCCACCAGACAAAATTCACTCCCTTCCTGATCCTGTCTCACCCTCCCAGACACTGTTTAAACCCTCCAGACTAAATTCACTCCCTTCCTGACCCTGTCTGACCCTCCCGGACACTGTTAAAACCCACCAGACTAAATTCACTCCCTTCCTGACCCAGTCTCACCCTCCCAGACACTGTTAAAACCCACCAGACTAAATTCACTCCTATCCTGATCCTGCCTCACCGTCCCAGACACTGTTAAAACCCACCAGACTAAATTCACTCCCTTCCTGACCCAGTCTCACCCTCCCGGACACTGTTGAACCCCACCACACTAAACTCACTCCCCCCCTGAACCTGCCTCACCCTCCCAGACACTGTTGAAACCCACCAGACTAAATTCACTCCAATCCATAGCCTGCCTCACCCTCCTAGGCACTGTTAAAACCCACCAGACTAAATTCACTCCCTTCCTGATCCAGTCTCACCCGCCCAGATGCAGTTAAAACCCACCAGACTAAATTCACTCCCCCCCCCGAATCCTGCCTCACCCTCCCGGACACTGTTAAAACCCACCAGACTAAATTCACTCCCTTCCTGACCCAGTCTCACCCTCCCGGACACTGTTAAAACCCACCAGACTAACTTCACTCCCCCCCTGATCCTGCCTCACCCTCCCGGACACTGTTAAAACCCACCAGACTAAATTCACTCCCATCCATACCCTGCCTCACCCTCCCAGGCACTGTTAAAACCCACCAGACTAAATTCACTCCCTTCCTGACCCAGTCTCACCCTCCCAGACACTGTTTAAACCCAGCAGACTAAATTCACTCCTATCCTGATCCTGCCTCACCCTCCCAGACACTGTTAAAACCCACCAGACTAAATTCACTCCCTTCCTCACCCAGTCAAACCCTCCCGGACACTGTTAAAACCCACCAGACTAAATTCTCTCCTATCCTGATCCTGCCTCACCCTCCCAGATGCAGTTAAAACCCACCAGACTAAATTCACTCCCTTCCTGACCCTGTCTCACCCTCCCGGACACTGTTAAAACCCACCAGACTAAATTCACTCCCTTCCTGACCCAGTCTCACCCTCCCGGACACTGTTAAAACCCACCAGACTAAATTCACTCCCTTCCTGACCCAGTCAAACCCTCCGGGACACTGTTAAAACCCACCAGACTAAATTCACTCCTATCCTGATCCTGCCTCACCCTCCCAGATGCAGTTAAAACCCACCAGACTAAATTCACTCCCTTCCTGACCCAGTCAAACCCTCCCAGACACTGTTAAAACCCACCAGACTAAATTCACTCCTATCCTGATCCTGCCTCACCCTCCCGGACACTGTTAAAACCCACCAGACTAAATTCACTCCCTTCCTGACGCAGTCTCACCCTCCCAGACACTGTTAAAACCCAGCAGACTAAATTCACTGCCCCCCCCCGATCCTGCCTCACCCTCCCGGACACTGTTAAAACCCACCAGACTAAATTCACTCCCATCCATACCCTGCCTCACCCTCCCAGGCACTGTTAAAACCCACCAGACTAAATTCACTCCCTTCCTGACCCAGTCTCACCCTCCCAGACACTGTGAAAACCCACCAGACTAAATTCACTCCTATCCTGATCCTGCCTCACCACCCCCAGACACTGTTAAAACCCACCAGACTAAATTCACTCCCTTCCTGATCCTGCCTCACCCTCCCAGATGCAGTTAAAACCCACCATTCTAAATTCACTCCCTTCCTGATCCTGCCTCACCCTCCCAGACACTGTTTAAACCCACCAGACTAAATTCACTCCCTTCCTGACCCTGTCTCACCTTCCCGTACACTGTTAAAACCCACCAGACCAATTCACTCCCTTCCTGACCCTGTCTCACCCTCCCAGACACTGTTAAAACCCACCAGACTAAATTCACTCCTATCCTGATCCTGCCTCACCCTCCCGGACACTGTTAAAACCCACCAGACTAAATTCACTCCCTTCCTGACCCAGTCTCACCCTCCCAGACACTGTTAAAACCCACCAGACTAAATTCACTCCCTTCCTGACCCAGTCTCACCCTCCCGGATACTGTTAAAACCCACCAGACCAATTCACTCCCTTCCTGACCCTGTCTCACCCTCCCAGACACTGTTAAAACCCACCAGACTAAATTCACTCCTATCCTGATCCTGCCTCACCCTCCCAGATGCAGTTAAAACCCCCCAGACTAAATTCACTCCCTTCCTGACCCAGTCTCACCCTCCCGGACACTGTTAAAACCCACCAGACCAATTCACTCCCTTCCTGACCCTGTCTCACCCTCCCAGACACTGTTAAAACCCACCAGACTGAATTCACTCCTATCCTGATTCTGCCTCACCCTCCCAGACACTGTTAAAACCCACCAGACTAAATTCACTCCCTTCCTGACCCAGTCTCACCCTCCCAGACACTGTTAAAACCCACCAGACTAAATTCACTCCTATCCTGATCCTGCCTCACCCTCCCAGACAGTGTAAAAACCCACCAGACTAAATTCACTCCCTTCCTGACCCAGTCTCACCCTCCCGGACACTGTTAAAACCCAACAGACTAAATTCACTTCCCCCCTGATCCTGCCTCACCCTCCCGGACACTATTAAAACCCACCAGACGAAATTCACTCCCTTCCTGACCCAGTCCCTCCCTCCCGGACACTGTTAAAACCCAACAGACTAAATTCACTCCCTTCCTGACCCAGTCTCACCCTCCCAGACACTGTTAAAACCCACCAGACTAAATTCACTCCTATCCTGATCCTGCCTCACCCTCCCAGACACTGTTAAAACCCACCAGACTAAATTCACTCCCTTCCTGACCCAGTCTCACCCTCCCAGACACTGTTAAAACCCACCAGACTAAATTCACTCCTATCCTGATCCTGCCTCACCCTCCCAGACACTGTTAAAACCCACCAGACTAAATTCACTCCCTTCCTGACCCAGTCTCACCCTCCCGGACACTGTTAAAACCCAACAGACTAAATTCACTCCCTTCCTGATCCTGCCTCACCCTCCCAGATGCAGTTAAAACCCACCATTCTAAATTCACTCCCTTCCTGATCCTGCCTCACCCTCCCAGACACTGTTTAAACCCACCAGACTAAATTCACTCCCTTCCTGACCCTGTCTCACCTTCCCGTACACTGTTAAAACCCACCAGACCAATTCACTCCCTTCCTGACCCTGTCTCACCCTCCCAGACACTGTTAAAACCCACCAGACTAAATTCACTCCTATCCTGATCCTGCCTCACCCTCCCGGACACTGTTAAAACCCACCAGACTAAATTCACTCCCTTCCTGACCCAGTCTCACCCTCCCAGACACTGTTAAAACCCACCAGACTAAATTCACTCCCTTCCTGACCCAGTCTCACCCTCCCGGATACTGTTAAAACCCACCAGACCAATTCACTCCCTTCCTGACCCTGTCTCACCCTCCCAGACACTGTTAAAACCCACCAGACTAAATTCACTCCTATCCTGATCCTGCCTCACCCTCCCAGATGCAGTTAAAACCCCCCAGACTAAATTCACTCCCTTCCTGACCCAGTCTCACCCTCCCGGACACTGTTAAAACCCACCAGACCAATTCACTCCCTTCCTGACCCTGTCTCACCCTCCCAGACACTGTTAAAACCCACCAGACTGAATTCACTCCTATCCTGATTCTGCCTCACCCTCCCAGACACTGTTAAAACCCACCAGACTAAATTCACTCCCTTCCTGACCCAGTCTCACCCTCCCAGACACTGTTAAAACCCACCAGACTAAATTCACTCCTATCCTGATCCTGCCTCACCCTCCCAGACACTGTTAAAACCGACCAGACTAAATTCACTCCCTTCCTGACCCAGTCTCACCCTCCCGGACACTGTTAAAACCCAACAGACTAAATTCACTTCCCCCCTGATCCTGCCTCACCCTCCCGGACACTATTAAAACCCACCAGACGAAATTCACTCCAATCCATACCCTGCCTCACCCTCCTAGGCACTTGTAAAGCCCACCAGACTAAATTCACTCCCTTCCTGACCCAGTCTCACCCTCCCAGACACTATTAATACCCACCAGACTAAATTCACTCCTATCCTGATCCTGCCTCACCCTCCCAGACACTGTTAAAACCCACCAGACTAAATTCACTCCCTTCCTGACACAGTCTCACCCTCCCAGACACTGTTAAAACCCAGCAGACTAAATTCACTCCTATCCTGATCCTGCCTCATCCTCCCAGACACTGTTAAAACCCACCAGACTTAATTCACTCCCTTCCTGACCCAGTCTCACCCTCCCGGACACTGTTAAAACCCACCAGACTAACTTCACTCCCCCCCTGATCCTGCCTCACCCTCCCGGACACTGTTAAAACCCACCAGACTAAATTCACTCCCATCCATACCCTGCCACACCCTCCCAGGCACTGTTAAAACCCACCAGACTAAATTCACTCCCTTCCTGACCCAGTCTCACCCTCCCAGACACTGTTTAAACCCAGCAGACTAAATTCACTCCTATCCTGATCCTGCCTCACCCTCCCAGACACTGTTAAAACCCACCAGACTAAATTCACTCCCTTCCTGACCCAGTCAAACCCTCCCGGACACTGTTAAAACCCACCAGACTAAATTCACTCCTATCCTGATCCTGCCTCACCCTCCCAGATGCAGTTAAAACCCACCAGACTAAATTCACTCCCTTCCTGACCCAGTCAAACCCTCCCAGACACTGTTAAAACCCACCAGACTAAATTCACTCCTATCCTGATCCTGCCTCACCCTCCCAGACACTGTTAAAACCCACCAGACTAAATTCACTCCCTTCCTGACGCAGTCTCACCCTCCCAGACACTTTTAAAACCCAGCAGACTAAATTCACTCCTATCCTGATCCTGTCTAACCCTCCCAGACACTGTTAAAACCCACCAGACTAAATTCACTCCCTTCCTGACCCAGTCTCACCCTCCCGGACACTGTTAAAACCCACGAGACAAATTCACCCCCTTCCTGACCCTGTCTCACCCTCCCGGACACTGTTAAAACCCACCAGACTAAATTCACTCCCTTCCTGACCCAGTCTCACCCTCCCAGACACTGTTTAAACCCACCAGACTAAATTCACTCCCTTCCTGATCCTGCCTCACCCTCCCAGACACTGTTTAAACCCACCAGACTAAATTCACTCCCTTCCTGACCCAGTCTCACCCTCCCGGACACTGTTAAAACCCACCAGACTAACTTCACTCCCCCCCTGATCCTGCCTCACCCTCCCGGACACTGTTAAAACCCACCAGACTAAATTCACTCCCATCCATACCCTGCCTCACCCTCCCAGGCACTGTTGAAACCCACCAGACTAAGTTCACTCCCTTCCTGAACCAGTCTCACCCTCCCAGACACTGTTTTAACCCACCAGACTAAATTCACTCCTATCCAGATCCTGCCTCACCCTCCCAGACACTGTTAAAACCCACCAGACTAAATTCACTCCTATCCTGATCCTGCCTCACCCTCCCAGATGCAGTTAAAACCCACCAGACAAAATTCACTCCCTTCCTGACCCTGTCTCACCCTCCCGGACACTGTTAAAACCCACCAGACTAAATTCACTCCCTTCCTGACCCAGTCTCACCCTCCCAGACACTGTTAAAACCCACCAGACTAAATTCACTTCCTTCCTGACCCAGTCAAACCCTCCGGGACACTGTTAAAACCCACCAGACTAAATTCACTCCTATCCTGATCCTGCCTCACCCTCCCAGATGCAGTTAAAACCCACCAGACTAAATTCACTCCCTTCCTGACCCAGTCAAACCCTCCCAGACACTGTTCAAACCCACCAGACTAAATTCACTCCTATCCTGATCCTGCCTCACCCTCCCAGATGCAGTTAAAACCCACCAGACTAAATTCACTCCCTTCCTGACCCAGTCAAACCCTCCCAGACACTGTTAAAACCCACCAGACTAAATTCACTCCCTTCCTGACCCAGTCAAACCCTCCCGGACACTGTTAAAACCCACCAGACTAAATTCACTCCTATCCTGATCCTGCCTCACCCTCCCTGATGCAGTTAAAACCCACCAGACTAAATTCACTCCCTTCCTGACCCTGTCTCACCCTCCCGGACACTGTTAAAACCCACCAGACTAAATTCACTCCCTTCCTGACCCAGTCTCACCCTCCCAGACACTGTTAGAACCCACCAGACTAAATTCACTCCCTTCCTGACCCAGTCAAACCCTCCGGGACACTGTTAAAACCCACCAGACTAAATTCACTCCTATCCTGATCCTGCCTCACCCTCCCAGATGCAGTTAAAACCCATCAGACTAAATTCACTCCCTTCCTGACCCTGTCTCACCCTCCCGGACACTGTTAAATCCCACCAGACTAAATTCACTCCTAACCTGATCCTGCCTCACCCTCCCAAATGCAGTTAAAACCCACCAGACTACATTCACTCCCTTCCTGACCCTCTCTCACCCTTCCGGACACTTTTAAAACCCACCAGACTAAATTCACTCCCTTCCTGACCCAGTCTCACCCTCCCGGACACTGTTAAAACCCACCAGACCAATTCACTCCCTTCCTGACCCTGTCTCACCCTCCCAGACTCTGTTAAAACCCACCAGACTAAAGTCACTCCCTTCCTGACCCTGTCTCACCCTCCCGGACAGTGTTTAAACCCACCAGACTAAATTCACTCCCTTCCATCCCCTGCCTCACCCTCCTAGAAACTTCATTGTCGATGTTTCCTTCTGACAGGTACTGCCCTTCGACTCATCGGCTGGGGTTGTTGCTTTGGGGTCAATGTCATGAGCCAAGGTGTTGTCTCACTTCGCCAGGTCTCATTTCAACACCTTCAGCTCTTGTCACACCCTCTGCCCACTACTCCACCATATGCACACACGCGCACACGCACACACACCAAACACTGACAACAAATACTCAAACCTCGTTGAGTGAAGTTTGTGTCATGCAGTGTTTTGAATTTTTTTTCAAGGGCTTCTTTCTTAGCTCGAGGAAGTAGATTATCAGGCCCTGGGGATTTATCCCCCTTTAATCCCATCATTTTCCCCAATGCCATTTTCTTACTGATATCCTTCAGTTTCTCCTTCTTACTAAATCCTGTGATCCCCAACGTTCTTGGGCTGTTACTTGTCTCCTACTTTTGTGAAGACAGAACCGAAATATTCATTTCATTAAACTTTTGTTTCCCATTATAACTTCTGTTTTATGACGGTGCAGGGGGTTGTGGAGAGGGAAGGTTGGTTAGAGAGAACTGGTGGAAGAAGGAGAAATCAAAGTTTGAGCTGGTTTTTTGAACTCTCTTTAAGTTAGAAAAATTATGCCTGAAGATTTGATTGCTCCCTGGTTTGTCCTACCATGATGAAATTATTGCAAGTTCAGAGAACAAAATCTCAGTTATAAGAATTAAATGAATAATCTTCGAAGTTTACTGGCAGCTACCTGCGCGCATTCGTGTCTTCATGAGCCAAGCAAGATACAATCCCATGTGCGTGTGATGTTACAGATCGTGGAGTTTGCTGAAGTGAACTAGCCAGTTACATCTCATGTATTCCTTATTCCTTTTGATTTATCTCTCGTCTGTCTGTCTGTCTGGAGCTGGAGGTCTAGAATCAAGAGTTTAAATCATAGGCAGTAATTGGATTGCCTTGTGGATTAACTTTGTTCTGCTTAAAGCTACTGTATTTTTCTAGCAAACTTTGTTTTAAGCGGCACTTTATCAATCAGTGCTCTTGCTAAACTAGGAAAAATTTATCTACCTCAAAAACCACAAGTTACTGTGATGTCTGAGTATTTGTGCTGTAAATAAAGTATATCAGTGTTGTGTATACCTCCTGCATGATGTTTTTATTGCTCACTGTGTGTTTTTTACATTAATTTTAGGAGGTGTGTTAACGTTTTAACATAGCTTTTTTTGAGGGATGTTGATGTCTCTGTCTGTCTGTGTCAGTGATGTCGCTCTATCTCTGGCCTTGGTAACAGCAACATTTAGGTGACCTTTCCAGTTCTGTTTCTAGTAGCCCCGAGATGTTGACAATGCCATTGAACGTGAAGACGTGATAGAGTTGCTGTCTTGCTGGAGATGTTCATTGCCAGGCACTTAAGTAGTATGAATGTTATTTTCTGTTTATCAGCTCAAGCCTTGATGTTGTCCCATTAGACAGGGACTGCCTCAGTATTTATACCAGATTTATCCATGGTTGCTCCGGGAAGCGAGAGAGGAGGTTGCTAAGCCGCTGGCGAAGATCTTTGCTTCCTTGCTTTCCATGGGAGTCGGACTGGAAGATTGGAGGGAGGCAAATGTTGTCCCTCTTTTCAAGAAAGGGAATAGGGAAATCCCTGGAAATTATAGACCAGTCAGTCTTATGTCTGTGGTCAGCAAGGTTTTGGAAAGAATTCTGAGGGATAGGATTTATGACTATTTGGAAAAGCATAACGTGATTAAAGGGAGTCAGCGTGGCTTTGTGAGGGGCAGGTCATGCTTTACAAATCTTATTGAGTTCTTTGAGGAAGTCATGAGACAGGTTGACGAGGGTCGAGCAGTGGATGTGGTGTACATGGACTTCAGCAAGGCATTTGATAAGGTTCTCCACGGCAGGCTCATTCATAAAGTCAGGAGGTATGGGATACAGGGTGATTTGGCTGTCTGGATTCAGAATTGGTTGGCTGACAGGAGGCAGAGAGTGGCTGTAGATAGTAAGTATTCTGCCTGGAGGTCAGTGCTGAGTGGTGTCCAGCAGGGCTCTGTTCTTGGGCCTCTGCTCTTTGTAGTTTTTATAAATGACTTGGATGAGGAGGTTGAGAGGTGGGTTAGTATGTTTGCTGATGACACAAAGGTTGGAGGTGCTGTTGGTAGTATCGAGGGCTGTTGCAGGATTCAGCAAGACATTGACAGAATGCAGAGCTGGGCTGAGAAATGGCAGATGGAGTTCAACCTGGATAAATGTGAAGTGATGCATTTTGCAAGGTCGAACTTAAATGCTGAATATAGGATTAAAGGCAGGATTTTTGGCAGTGTGGAGGAACAGCGGGATCTTGGTGTTCAAGTGCATAGCTCTCTCAAAGTTGCCACCCAGGTGGATAATGTGGTTAAGAAAGCATATGGTGTTTTGGCTTTCATTAACAGGGGGATCGAGTTTAAGAGCCGCGAGGTTATGCTGCAGCTCTACAAAACCCTGGTGAGACCACACTTGGAATATTGTGTCCAGTTCTGGTCACCCTATATTAGGAAAGATGTGGAGGCTTTGGAGAGGGTGCAAAGGAGGTTTACCAGGATGCTGCCTGGACTGGAGGGCTTGTCTTACAAGGAGATGTTGACAGAGCTCGGACTTTTCTCACTGGAGAGAAGGAGGAAGAGAGGTGACCTGATCGAGGTATACAAGGTAATGAGAGGCATGGATAGAGTCGATAGCCAGAGACTTTTCCCCAGGGCAGGATTGACTGCCACGAGGGGTCATAGCTTTAAGGTGTTAGGAGGAAGGTATAGAGGAGACGTCAGAGGGAGGTTCTTCACCCAGAGTGTTGTGAGCGCATGGAATAGTTTGCCAGTGGTAGTCGTGGAAGTGGAGTCATTAGTGACATTTAAGCGACTGCTGGACATGCACATGGACAGCAGTGAATTGAGGGGAATGTAGGTTAGGTTATTTTATTTTTGGATTAGGATTATTCCACGGCACAACATCGTGGGCCGAAGGGCCTGTACTGTGCTGTACTGTTCTATGTTCTATGTTCTAAAACCTAAGAGGTCATGGGACAATGGCAAGTCAGTTTACAAGTTATCACATGTGCATTTGACAAAGCATCTCTCTTTTATTTTTAACACATGAAATGTATAAACTGTCATTTGTAGTTACACGTTATTCAGTATAAACAGTTCACAAAGAAAACTATTCAACATAACTGTTCACTGTAGTCTGTTGCACTTTTCTCTGAAGACTTCACATCTGGTGAGGGCACAAATTGTTGACCTTGGGTTATTTGAGTGAACTGCTGCTTCTCGTTCACTGCCCCCGTACCACTACACCTCCTGAGGAGTGAGCATGCATATTGTTCACAGTCTCATGACAAATTAGACAAGAACTTTCCTCTGTAGTTTATGCATCCAGTAAATCACTGCACCCTTCTCACACCTGTTGGTCACAGTGCCTTTGTAATAGCTGTCACCTTGTCAGAACATTTCCTGTGTACTTGATTTCAGTTTTCTTCACATTTGCCTTTTTCAGTTTCCACTTCATCCGACAAGACCACTAGCAGTCACATGAGATTGTAGTCACAGTATGAGTAATGGCTTCTTTCATTGTCCTTCCACATCTATTCATGAGCAGATAATTCATAATAATATCCACTATCAGAAGATCCCTGATACTGTCACGCTGTCTGCTTTGATACACTTCTACAACAGTCATCAAAATCCTTCATTTCTAAACAGACTCTCAGATTTCCAGGTGTTGTTTTGCACAGCTACCATGCTGAAAATGCATTCTGTAGGAGCTGTCTCTTGTTTGATAACTCCCTTTTCCCTCCAGCTCTACGATCTTTTCTTTCAGGTCGGACTTGAGGGCAACTGGATCCCCTCCTCAGCAAATGCTGCACCGGTCTCACAGTCCCTTTCTCCTTGAGATTACATATGTTGCCAATCTAAATTTAAGACTTGCTTCAGTGAAATGAATGGATTAACACTCAACGTCTACTAGATGGATCTGTGAATCTTTATTGGGCCATCACATTGGCTTCTCAGCTTCACTTGTACTCTTGGGAAGAGTGTCGTTCAATTTGATAGCCTCAGTGTACCTTCGATGGGTTCATTTCAGGTCATCAAACTGAGCCACTTCAAACAGTGTCTGTGAAGATCATGATGTTGCATGAATCACCAGCATCTGTCTGAAAGTTTAAATTAATCTGATTCTCTCCTTTTGCAGTCAGTGTTCTAACCATAACACACCATTTGTTACCTTTAGGCTCAGTGATGCTAAAAGATTATATGGTTTAGAATGACCCATTTAAAATCACCACCTGTTATGCCTCCAGTAATAATCAGCTTGGGCCTGCTTTACTTCTTTTGAGCAGAAGACTGTGTTCAAAGTGGTTCAGATTCTTGCATGTAACCAACAAATTCTCAACAACTTGAAGCCTTTTCTTTTCTGTAGTGTCCTCTTCTACATTTACATCCTGTACACTGGTCTTGATTTTTCTACTGGCTCTTCAGAAGTATTTCCTTTCTCCACCATTATGCTGTTCTGTTTGCCTGAACTGTGTCTCAGCATAATGCAAAACCTTGTCTGTTGTCTATTAATACTCTCCAGCTTTTAATGACAACCTCAGAGCTTCTCCATATATCAAACATTTTCTTGAAAACAAGTTTCTCCTCTCTCAGCAGATGTGCTGTCATGGTGGGTTCTCTTGTAAGGCATTCTTATCTCTCACAAGATTAGCTCTCAATTATCCAAATTCTCAGATTTCAGACAGATGCCTCAATGCTGTCACAAATCTGATCCATATTCTTTGCCACCTTCAGGGATCTAATGTTCAACACAGATTACTTACATGTAATCAGTAACGGAGTATTCAAAAAATAGCTTCAAGGATTTCAAAATTTCTCCGGCCTGATTTTTCTGCCCCCAGTTACGTCTCGAGTGCAGTATAACTTAGCTGTAGCTTGTACCTTGATTCCGATGGGATGTGTCCTCGCATATTAAAGGGAATAGCCACAGTAATAATGAATGCATTGCTGGCAATCTTCTAGAAACCAATGGATTCTGGAAGAACCCCAGACAATTAGAAAACTGCCACCTAGATTTAAAAAGGAAAGGAAAGAACAAATGGGCAATGTTTGCTAGTTAGCTCTACACCTTTCATGGCAAAATCGAATCGTCACAAGTATTTAGAATTAAATAGCAGGATCAAGCAGAAACAGCATGGCATTGTGAAATGATCATCATGCCTGAAAAAATAATAGAAATCCTTGAAGAAGAAACAAGCAAGATAGACACAGGATGGATGTAATATTTGGATTTTCACAGGCGTTTGAGGAGATACCATACATTAGGCTACTCAATACAAAAAGAGACCATGATGTTGGAGGTAGTATGTTAACATGGATAGAGGATTGGCTAACGAATAAAAGAGAGAGAAAATCAGGATAAGGGGGGCATTGTCATGACAGCAACCTGTCACTATTGGTGTGCCACAGGAATCAGTGTCAGGGAACAACTATTTACAAAATATATTGATGATATGAAAGAGAAAAGTGAATGTATGGCACAAATATGTGGGATGGCAAGTGGTGACGATGACACAAAGTGTCTGTAGAGGGATAGAAGAGAGGTTAACTGGGCACATACTTGGCAGATGGAATATAATGTGGGAAAATACAGGTTATGCACTTTGTCTGGAAGAATAGATGAACTGAATATTATTCAAATGCAGGAAGACTATGGAAAGCCACAAGACAGAAGAGTTTCCGGGTCTTCATTCATGAATCACAAACAGCTCGCATTCAAGTTCAGCAGGAACTTTATTTGAAAAGGGATGGAGTATAAAAGTAAGAAGGTTTTGCGAAAACTGTAATGCCACTGGTCAGACCACAGCTGGAGTACTGTGAACAGTTTCGGGCCTTTTGTCTCAAGGGAGATATGCTGGCAGTGGACGTAGTCCAGAGAAGGTTCACCAGGTTGGTACTATGTTTGGAGGTTCTGTCTTATGGGGACAGATTGAGTAGGTTTGTCCTGTAGTCGTTGGAATATAGAAAAAAATGAGAAGTAGCCTTTCCCCAGAGTAGTGGAGACCAAAACTAGAGGGCGTAGCTTAATGTGGGAAAGGAACATGAGGGTGAGGTTTTCACATAGAGGGTAGTGTGCATATGGAATGAGCTGCCAGAGGAAGTGTTGGAGGCGAGCATAATACAACACTTAAAAGACATTTGGACAGATACATGGATAGGAAAGGTCTAGAGGATATGGGCCAAACACTGGCAAATGGGACTAGTTCAGCTTAGGAGAGCTGGTCAGCTAGAAGGTGTTGGGCTGAAGGTTCTGTTTCTTTGTTGCATGTCTCTATGACTCTATGCCTACTCCAGATCCAACTCTCACACCATGGACCCTTCAGGACCTAACTTTGGAGCACAGGGGCCTGTGTTATTTGCCATGCTTCTGCCAGGTCATTATGTGCAGGGGCAAACAGTATCTTCCATATTCCTACAGACTGATCTTAATACAGACATAGACACAACGCTGAAGTGGGGAAATATACACGTTTAAACTTATGTAAAGAGAGAGATGCATAGACCCAGAGAGAAATGAGAGTTCAGGTTCTCTCAAGACAAAGTTTTATCATGGTGTGGGGATCATTTTCCTTTGTAATGAAGACCAGGGGCTGGGCTCTCGGATGGCAAATCAGGATTTCCTTTCCAATTCAGCTTCAGCACATGGTCTGTGGCTGGGAAGGTCCTTCAACGGGAAGCTCCCTTTTAGCCACTTTTTAAAGACCGATCAAAATTGAAACAAAAAACACAGCAAGGCCGCCAATTTGAGAAAGGGTGGGAGTCTTCACTCACTGGAAAACTCCCAAACAAATGGGAAAGGCCAGGCAGTGACTATTATTAGCCTGTCTTTAACAGGGTTCCATAAACCTAGCGGTCTGTACCACCACAGGGACAAACAGCCCCAAGCCTGCAGGAAACGATCGCGGACAGGAATAGGTTCTGGAGAAAGGCAGGGTTTTTGTAAATTTCACATCCTTTGTCGATGTGAATCAAACATGCAGCTCTTGTGGTCAAAACACTGCGGCTGTCCCAGTGACTGGTGAGTATTACATTTAATTGACAACACAGTGTGGATCTGGAGGAAAACAGCAAGCCAGGCTGTATCAAAGGAGCAGGAAAGCTGACATTTCTTCTGAAGAAGGGCCCTGACCCAAAACGTCGACCTGTCGCTCAACTTCCTGTTTGAGTTTGGACAAACGGTCAAATTTCGAGAGAAGTTGGAAAAAAAAGTCTCGACAGACATTTTTGTTTGTCATTTACAGTCTATTAGCAGCAGCTTTCATTCCATCAGTTTTTGCTTAACCCTGCCCAGGCTCAGCTGTGACACCCTCACTTTTGAATAGGCCGGGTTACCTCCGACACCAACATCATACTAACAACGAAAGAACTGCGGATGCTGTAAATCAGGAACAAAAGCAGAAGTTGCCGGAAAAGCTCAGCAGGTCTGGCAGCATCTGTGAAGAAAAAAAAATTAACCTTTCAGGTCCGGTAACTCGGTTCTGAGGACATGTCACCAGACCTGAAACGTTAACTCTGTTTTTCCTTCACAGATGCTGTCAGCCCTGCTGAGGTTTTCCAGCAACTTCGGTTTTTGTTACCAACTTCCTACTGGCTGTGTATAAAGGGGTGATTAAAGAGCTCAGTGAAACACAGTGGGGATCCTGCTCTGGATTGTCCATCCCCCCTGTTTGACAGAGAGACTGTTCACGCAGTGACTGTCCCCCATGGTCTCACACTTCATCCTCCCAAATATTCCTGTCTCCCCTCATTTCAATCGGGATTAATCTTTACCACACCTTTCCTGGTCATAGCGACCTGCCCTTGGGTTATCCTGAGTTATCCTGGGAGCTCAGGGACGCGGCTGATGTCCATGACTCCTACACACGCAGGAAGTATGTCCAGCTGCGGCTCTTGTTGGACCCCACATGATGGCTCTGGAATTGCAGCTGGACTCACCTTGGAGCATCCGCGATGCTGAGGACATCGTGGATAACATGTTTAGCAAATTGGTCATACAGCAGATGAGGATTGCTGAAGGAGAAGGGAAATGGGTGACCAACAGGCAGACAAAATGCAGGAAGGCAGTGCAGGGAAAATGAGTGGAAGAGCTGTAGTCATGTGGGGTTCGATTAAGGGGAGTAGATAGGTGGTTCTGTGGTCGAAAACCAGACTCCCAAATGGTACGTTGCCTCCCAGGTGCACAGGTCAGAGATGTCTCAGATCGACTGCAGGACATTCTGAAGGGGGAGGGTGAACAGCCAGTTGTCATGGTGCATATAGGCTCCAATAACACGGGTAAAAAATGGGATGATGTCTTACATGCAGAATTTAGGGAGTTAGGAGCCAATTTAGAAAGTAGGACCTCAGAGATAGTAATCTCTGGATTGCTACCAGTGCCACATGCTAGTCAGAGCAGAAATGAAAGAATAATCTTGATTTATGAGGATAAATGGGATAAATGTGTGGCTTGAGAGATGGTGCAGGAGCGGGGGGGTGTCCAGATTTTTAAGACATTGGGACCGGTTCTGAGGGAGGTGGGACTATTACAAATTGGATCGCCTACATCTGGGCAAGACTGGAACCAATGTCCTAGGGGGTACTTTTGCTAACACTGTGGGAGATGGTTGAAATTAATGTGGTAGGGAGATGGGAACCAAATGAGGAGGTTAGTGGACAGTAAGGAGGTAGTAACTAAAGCCTGTAAGGAACTAGATAGTGAAGTCAGCGTTACTAAGGGGAAGAGTCGGCAGACAGCAGATGATCAACGCAAAGGGATGGGTGGTCTGAGGTGCATTTGTTTTAATGCGAGAAGTGTTTTAGGTAAGGTAGATGAACACAGGGCTTGGATTAGTACCTGGGAGGATGATGTTACTGCTATTACTAAGACTTGGTCAAGGGAAGGACAAGATTAGCAACTAAATATCCCAACATATAGATGCTTCAGGCAGGATAGAGAGGGAGGTAAAAGGGGTGGAGGAGTTGCATTACTGGTCAAAGACGATATCACAGCTGTGCTGAAGGAGGGCACTATGGAGGCCTCGAGCTGTGAGGCAATATGGACAGAGCTCAGAAATAGGAAGGGTGCGATAACAATGTTGGGGCTGTACTACAGGGCTCCCAACAGCAAGCGTGAGATAGAGGTACAAATATGGAGACAGATTATAGAAAGATGTAGGATGGTGGTGATGGGAGATTTTAATTTTCCCAACATTGACTGGGATTCACTTAATGTTAGGGGTTTAGATGGAGCAGAATTTGTAAGCAGCATCCAGGGGGGTTTTATGGAGCAGTGTGTAAATAGTCCAACTCGGGGAGTGGACATACTGGACCTGGCATTGGGGGATGAGCCTGGCCAGGTGGTTGAAATTTCAGTCGGGGATTACTTTGGGAATAGTGATCATAATTCCATAATTTTTTGAATACTCATGGGCAAAGATAAGAGTGGTCCGAATGGAAAGTGCAAAATTAGGGAAATGGCAAAATTAGCAAGGTTCGACAGGAGCTGGGGAATGTGGATTGCAAGCAGCTGTTTGAGGGAAATCTACACTTGATGTGTGGGAGGCTTTTAAAGAGAGGTTGATCAGAGTGTAGGGCAGACATGTCCCTGTGAAAATGAGGGAAAGAAAGGACAAGATTAGGGAACCATGGATAACAGGTGAAATTGTGAGACTGGCAAAGAGGAAATTGAAAGCATACATAAGGTCTAGGTGACTAAAAACAGATGAAGCTTTGGAAGAATATCGGGAAAGTAGGACCAATCTGAAATGAGGAATTAAAAGGGATAAAAGGGGTCATGAAATATGTTTAGCAAATAGGGTTAAGGAAAATCCCAAAGCCTTTTATTCATACATAAGGAGCAAGAGGGTAACTAGAGAAAGGGTTGGCCCACTCAGGGACAAAGGAGGTAAGTCATGCGAAGAGTCAGAGAAAATGAATGAGATTCTTCATGAGTAATTTGCATCAATGTTTGCCGAGGAGAGGGACATGACAGATGTTGAGGTGAGGGATAGATGTTTGATTACTCTAGGGCAAGTTTTCATTAAGAGGGGGGAAGCGTTGGGTATTCTAAAAGGCATTAGGGTGGACAAGTTCCCAGGTCCAGATGGGATCTATCCTCAACAACTTCTCTTTCGATTCCTCCCACTTCCTACAGACAAAGGGGGTGGCCATGGGTACCCGCATGGGCCCAAGCTATGCCTGCCTCTTTGTAGGTGACGTGGAACAGGCCCCAAACCCCACCACTTCCTCCGTTACATTGATGACTGTATCGGCGACGCCTCTTGCTCCCCACAGGAGCTCGAACAGTTCATCCACTTTACCAACACCTTCCACCCCAACCTCAAGTTCACCTGGGCCATCTCCAACACATTCCTCACCTTCCTGGACCTCTCAGTCTCCATCTCAGGTAACCAGCTAGAAACTGTTGTCCATTTCAAGCCCACTGACTCCCACAGCTACCTAGAATACACCTCCTCCCACCCACCCTCCTGCAAAAATTCCATCCCCTATTACCAATTCCTCCGCCTCCGCCGCATCTGCTCCCAGGATGAGGCATTCCACTCTGGCACATCCCAGATGTCCACGTTCTTCAAGGACCACAACGTCCCCCACGCAGTGGTCGCGAACGCCCTTGGCTGCGTCTCCTGCATTTCCCGCAACACATCCCTCATGCCCCACCCCCGCCACAACCGCCCCCAGAGGATCCCCCTTGTTCTCACATACCACCCCACCAACCTTGGGGTACAATGTATCATCCTCCGACACTTCCACCATCTACAACCCGACCCCACCACCCAAGCTATTTTTCCATCCCCACCCTTGTCTACATTCCGGAGAGGCCACTCTCTCCACGACTCCCTTGTCCGCTCCACACTCTCCTCCAACCCCACCACACCCGGCACCTTCCCCTGCAACCGCAGGAAGTGCTACACTTGCCACCACACCTCCTCCCTCACCCCTATCCCAGGCCCCAAGATGACCTTCCACATCAAGCAGATGGTCACCTGCACATCTGCCAATGTGGTATACTGTATCCATTGTACCCGGTGTGGCTTCGTCTACATTGGGGAAACCAAGTGGAGGCTTGGGGACCGCTTTGCAGAACACCTCTCCTTGGTTCGCAACAAACAACTGCACTTCCCAGTCATGAACCATTTCAACTCCCCCTCCCATTCCTCTGATGACATGTCCATCCTGGGCCTCCTGCAGTGCCACACTGATGCCACCCAAAGATTGCAGGAACAGCAACTTATATTCCACATGGGAACCCTGCAGCCCAATGGTATCAATGTGGACTTCACCAGCTTCAAAATCTCCCCTTCCCCCACTGCATCCCAAAACCAGCCCATCTTGTCCCCTCCTCCCTAACCTGTTCTTCCTCTCACCTATTCCCTCCTCCCACCTCAACCCGCACCTACATTTCCCACCTACTAACCTCATCCCAACTCCGTGACCTGGTCGTCTTCCCCGGACTGACCTATCCCCTCCACACCTCCCCGCTTATACTCTCCTCGCTACCTATCCTCGTTTCTCTGCATCTTCGGTCCACCTCCCCCTTTCTCCCTATGTATTCCAGAACCCTCTCCCCATCCCCTGTTTCTGATGAAGGGTCTCGGCCCGAAATGTCAGCTTTTGTGTTCCTGAGATGCTGCTTGGCCTGCTGTGTTCATCCAGCTTCACACTTTGTAGACTAGTTTCACTCCCCTCCTGACTCCGTCCCTCCCTCTCACTCACTGTTAAAACTTCCCTCATTTTTTTTATCAAAGCAAACTTTCTCATGGTCATTGCGAACTTTCACATTGTTTCCGCTTTTCCAGATGAGATCCTCATACAGGACTGCAATCGCCACTTCCAAACAGATCTTTTTCATCAGTGGGAGAGAAGTGGCATGGTATTACTCAGATTGGAGGGCATGTTTAACACAACAGTGCCACGTGAACGATATCTCTCGGGGAGAGGAGCAGGCTGCAGCTGGCAATGCCTGTTAGATTTAAGGGGATGAGGTAACTGATCCTCTATCGGAAGGACAGATCCTAAGCAACCAGAAAAGAACATTTTGATGGTGTCCCTAATCAAACATTGACTGTCAACGGTGAACACACCGGGAGGGGACCAAAGCCGAGAGCCACAAGAAACTGAGACCCTCGTTCGGGAAGTAGCACTTCCTGCGGTTGCAGGGAGAGGCGGTGGTGCTGGTGCGGAGTGGAGAGAGAGCGGTCCCCCCGGAAAGCAGGGAGGGGAGTGGAGGGAAATATATCCTTGGTTGTGTTCAGAAGTGACAGAGAATGATATTTCTCTCCCGTGGTGTGAAAGCTGAGGGACAGTCCGCACCATCTCCCTGAGGGCATCGAGCAGGAGTGGCTGCTGTGTCAATCAGTCCCACATTTCATCTGAGCCACCTCCCTCCGTGCCGCCGCTGAGTGGAAGCCAAAAGCGAAAACATAACGCGCCGCAAACTGAAGAGAATGTGAATTTTAGCCAATTAGACAGTATTTGTTTGTCATGTGGCTTTTGTTACAAACTCAGTGAGAAGTGATGTGCAGTGTTGCCACCCGGAAACACAGAAAATAAACCGAAACCACAGAGAGCAGGAAGCTCCCCGAGCTCTCCACAGGAAAGTCAGGAAAATAGAAAAGACCGAGAAAAGGTGAAAAGAAAACCGGGCAGATCCCGGGCCTCAGGGGCCTGATGCTGCCAGCTTCACCCCCACCACCACCTGGTAAAAAATATCCCAGTCGGTGTGTGTTCGCTGCCCCCGAGGGAAACATTCCCATCAGTTTTTGTATCTCAGACTCAACCAGAACCTTCAGGCGGTTCAATCTCACGGGGACTGGTGATGGTCAGCCCTTCCTCGTTTTTAACTGCGGAGTTTTCTTTCTGAGACAAACCAACCAGTCACTCCCACTCCGAGTCATTAGGAAAGGATCCAACTTCAGTCCAACGGTCAAAGCGACATCTTGCAATTCTGTTTTGTTTTATTTTCCCCAGCCCCCAAACTATGATTATTTCTCCCTTCCCAGGAATATTTAATTCCCAGGGCTTGATTGGAATACAGACAGTGGACTGTGCCAGAATGTTGATGACCCTTTTCTCCATCTCCCTGTGTTTTTCCTCGGTCTCTCCCGGTAAGTACAGAATTTAGCATTCCCTTCTCTCTCCCTCTCTCTCTCTCTCTCTGTCTCTGGGGTGAATGTGAATCTCTTGGTGAGAGTTTGAAATGGGGGACAGTTCACCAGCCGCCTGTAATACAGCCAGCCTGATATTTTACACATTGAAAGCAGCCCAGTCTGGGAGACTCTGATGGGATTTGTGTCCAGGTCTCCCGACAGCAGGATATAGAAACCGTGAGATCAGGGAAGCTCAGAGCAAATGGGAAATAATCCTAAAGGACAATTTTAATTTTCACAACAATTGGGAGCAGCTAAACATCTTCACCACTTCTGGTCAAAATTTTGTAAAGACGGTGGGGAGGAGAAGGATACTCCATGGTTAATCCACCCCAGGCTCAGCTGTGATGCCTTCCTGGCAGAATAGGTCCGATTATCTCAGACAGCAGCATCCTACTGGTCATGTATAAAGGGCTGATTAAAAAGCTCAGCGAAGGACAGCGAGGGTCCTGCTCTGCATTGTCCATCCCCCCTGTTTGACAGAGAGACTGTTCACACAGTGACTGTCCCTCCTGGCCTCTCACTTCATCCTCCCAAATATTCCTGTCTCTCCTCATTTTAATCTGGATTCACTCACTGCACATCGTTCCCGGTTGTGCTGATAAATCACAGATCAGACTTTCGTTTCGCAAAATTTTTCACTGCAACTCTATACATGAGACAGTAATAAAGAAAATCAAAAATCACTCCAGATGTTCCCTGGTCAGGAGAGGTTCCCCAATGTCTCTCCAGATGTTCTCTTTTTTGAGATTAGTGATAGACTGGGTGTTTCCCAGGGTACTGTTCCAGATTATTGATTGACCCCAGACTTGTGACGGACCATATTTATGAAAGTTGCAATTAAATATAAGCGAAAGGCCAAATTGTACTGAATGTTTCTGGCTGGGCTTGCTTTTATTGCTCATCCTGAGGGAGAATCATAGAATCACACAGTACACAAGAGGCACTTTAATCCATCAAGCCTGTCCTGCCAAAAATACACTAAATCTACATTAGTCCAACTCCCCAGTGTTCAGCCCATAACCACAAATGTGCTCAGGAAGGACTCTTACAAAGACTTTTTCAAAGGTTGTGAAGCTTCCCACTTCAACTACCCTCCCAGGCAGTTTGTTCCAGCCCCCTCTGGGTGTAAAAGGCCTTTCTTCAAATCCCCTCTAAACCTCCTGCCTCTCGCATTAAAATTTTACCCTCTTGGAAAGGAACACTTGCCCTTGAAAAGGTGGTGATGAGCTGTCTTCCTGAACAAATAAAGTCCTTTCGTGTTTAGGTACACCCATGGTGCTGGATGTCAGGGACGTCCAGTATTATGAAGGAATAGCAATTATATTTCATAATAACTGGCCTGGAAGGGCTAGTTCAGGGTGTGTGTTCCCATGCATCTGTTGCTGTTGGTCTCCTGGATGGTAGTTATCACAGGATGGGAAGGTGCTGTCAGTGGGGTCCTGTTGAGTTGCTGCAGTGCATTTTGTAGATGACCAACACACTGTTTCAGCAGTTTGTACCGTGTCAAGCGAGAATGCTGTAGACATGGGATGTGGGAAGAATTAAGCAGGTTGTTTGTGGTGAGTTACTGCAGAATTCCCAACATCTGGCCTGCTCTTACAGCCACATCGTACATGTGGTTCATCCACTTCAGGTTGAGGATGACTGTCCCCCCAGGAAGTTGATCCTGAGGGTTTCAGTAATGATAACACCATTCAATATCAAAGGGAGGTAGGTGAGAATGAAACTACTTCAGTTGGTCAGTAGATGACACATGTCTCTGAGGAATAGCAAACAATGCTGAACATTTGCAATGATCAGCAAACATCCCCATTTCTGACCTTATAATGGAGGGGAAAATCATTGATGAAGCACTTGTATTTGGTTGAGCTTGGGAAGGTACCCTGTTGAACCCCTGTTGTGATGTTCTGGAGCTGAGATGCTTGGCCTGCACTAGCTACAACCATCTTTCTATATGCCAGGTCTGACTCCAACCAGCAGAAAGCTTTCCCCCCGATTGCCATTGACTGCACTTTTGCTGGACTCCTTAATGGCACACTCAGTTAAAGGAAGCCTCGATGTCCAGGGTGTTCCTTTCACCTCAGGTCTGAGATTCAGCTGTTTATCCATGTTTGAACTAAGTCTGGACTGAGGTCAGTGGCTCTGGTGTAACCCATTACAGGATGTCAGTGAGCAGGTTATCGCTGAGCAGTTGCTGCTTAATAGCACTATCAATAACCCCCACTGTTACTTGATCGATGATTGAGAGTTCGACTGATGGGGCGGTTAATTGGCCAAGTTGGATTTGTCCCTTTTTTTGTGTGCAGGTCATATCCAGGCAGTTTTCCCATTGTTGGGTAGATGCCAGTGTTGCAGCTGTACTGCTGCAAATTTGTTTGGGGTGAGGAAATTTCTGGAGCACAAGTCTTCAGCAGTTTTGCAGGAATGTTGTCGGGCCCCATCGCCTTTGCAGTGACCAGGATCTCCAGTTGTTTCTTGATATTAAATGGACCCACTCAATTCGGCTGAAGACTGACATCTGAGATGTTGGTTATCTCTGGGGGAAGCCAAAAATGTATCACCTGCCCAGTGCTTTTGGCTGGGGATTATTGAAAATGCTTCAGCCTCATCCTTCTGCACTGATGTGCTGGGCTGGTCCATCAGTGAGGAGGGGGCTATTTGTGGAGTCACCTCCTGCAGTGAGTTGCAGTGAATTCCAGCTTTTCACCAAAACCTGGCAGTCCTTATCGATGGCATTGGTGAGAGTGACTTCTCTGTTACCCCTCTCTCCGGCATCCTCAAAGCCAACTGAAGATGCAACCCCAATCTCACAGGCCTTTCTGCAGCTCTGTGAATGTTCCTCGCCATTCAGGGGCATCACATTCCTCCAGAAATGGAGATCTGAGCACAGCCCATGAGATTTTGGTCACCCAGATCAAGTTGTTGTACATATTCGAGATGAATGTGGTCTCAGGAAATTTGGGCAGGAGTGACAATAATTCAGATAAAACGCTCTGCTGTGACTTGGCTTAAACCTGTAAAGATGCTATCTGTCACATACAAGGTGGAGAACAGATGCTGCAACATCTAATTCAGACCCAGACAATGAATTTGATTCAAACAGGATCCTGACAGTCTGATTACGTGGTGCACTATTGGAGATTGCCACAGACAGGATGGGAATTCACTTTGATCAGATGGTATCTGTGTAAATGTTTGTTAACCCCTTCTTTTCATTGATATTAGCAGGCTCTGACTCACTGACTGTGATCTACTCGGCAGTCTATGGCATTAAGGACTTTCCTGAGGTGACTAATATTGCAATGGTCAATGGAATTCAACTCAATTATCATGACACTAATATCCGTCGGGTGATCCCCAGGCAGCAGTTCATGGAGGATTATTTTGATTCAAAATACTGGGAATATCTCACCGGTCTCGGGAATACACGATCAGACATGGCAAAGGAGAATCTGAATGCAATAATGAAAAATACAAACCAGACATCTGGTAAGATCAGTGATATGGGATTTCTGCAGGATCATGTTGACTGTCGGGTAGGTGGTGACCCTCTGGATTCTGCATCAGACAGTAGTAGGTACAAAGCCCAACCCAGGGCATATAGACAACAACTAAAGTGAACATGACAGTCAGTCTTCACAGCTGTTGAAGTTGCTGTCTATCAGGTAAAAGGCTGAACTGTGTCTCTATCAGCTGTGTGTAGAAAACCCTGGAGAAGAGCAGGGAAGTTATCCCCAACACCCTGGTCAATGCGAAACTTCAGTTAGCGTCTTTTGAAATGCCAGTTACCGATTATTTGATCATTAATTGTTTGCAGTTTATCAGAGCATATCTGGGGCAAAAATTCTCCCTCATTTCCTCCTTTAAACTGTTACTAAAATTAATAAACTGTATTGCACTTCAGCCTGTCCTGAGATCAAGAACTTGCTTTTTAAATGCATGTCTTAATTAATTCTTTTTCTTGTCAATGAATGACAGGCAGGTACTTACCCTGCATCACGCTTTATCCCGTGACAGTTGAGTGTGTCGCATGTAGCACAATATGAATGAAAGACATGAGGAAATTTACTTTCAGAGATAACAGGAACTGCAGATGCTGGAGAATCTGGGATAACAAGGTGTAAAGCTGGATGAACACAGCAGGCCAAGCACTGTCAGAGGAGCAGGAAAGCTGACGTTTTGGGAAGGGTCTAGGCCCGAAATGTCAGCTTTCCTGCTCCTCTGATGCTGCTTGGCCTGCTGTGTTCATCCAGCTCTACACTGTGTTATCTACGAAAGTTACTTTGTTTTGTTTAGCTGTTTTGAATGGGATATTTATAAGGCCATGTCACTTTCTTGAAAATAAAGAGGTGGTTTGTGAGAAATGAGTGAGAATCCAATGAGATGGTTGTTATCCTCCAGGACTGAGCAATTCCTGTTACCTAATTGCAATGACTACTCATATCCAAGGGGGAGATTGATCTTCTGCAGTATTGCAGAGCAGACAATGTGAAACCAGGAGACAGTGCAAAAGGAGAATGGAAATCTCTGCAGGAAATAATCTGAGAGATAGGAAGTGGAGATGATCAAGGACAGGCAGTCCCTCCACTTTTTTAACGATCAAACAGAATTAACATTTCAGGTCCGGTGACCCTTCCTCAGAACTGAGTAAGTTCTGACAAGGGTCACTGGACCCAAATCTTTAACTCTGTTTGTTTCTGCGTAGTTGCAGCCAAACCTGTGGAGCTTTTCCTGATTTACAGCATCTGCAGGTCTTTCAGTTTTTGCTCCATTTTTAATTAGTTCAAGTGATTTGGGCATCACTGGCATGACCAGTGTTTATTTCCCACTCCTTTAGACTGGCACGGTGGCTCAGTAGTTAGCAGTGCTGTCGCACAGCGCCAGGGACCCTGGTTTGATTCCATGTTTGTGTGACAGTTTGTGTGGAGTTTGTATGTTCTCCCCCTGTCTGTGTGTGTTTCCCCTGGGAGCCCTGGTTTCCTCCCACAGTCCAAAAATGTGCAGGGTGGGTGGATTGGCCGTGCTAAATTGCCCGTAGTGTTCAGTGCTGTGTGGATTAGATCGTTGGTAGGCGGTGGGTCTGGGTGGGATGCTGTGAGTTTTGATGTGGACTTGTTGGGCCGAAGGTCCTATTTCCACACTAGGGATTCTACGATACCTCGTTGCCTCTGAAGTGAATTACTTGCTGGGCCATTTCGGAAGGTGGTTAATAATAAGCTACATTGATATAGACCTGGAGTCACCTGTAAGTCAGACCGCATTTCCTTCCCTAAACAAAAGACATGAAACGAGTGGGATGTTATGACAATCAGCGACAGATTTGTATCCATCATCAGGAAGATTAGTTTTGTAGTCAGGCTGGTAACGATTGAATTTAAAATCTCCTGGCTGTGTAGTTTGTGCCTATATTGACAGATGATTCACCTCGACCTCTGGAATAGTGAAGGGGCAAAGTTGCCTCAGTCTCAGAGCAATGCTTTCTCACTGGAGACAGAGAGAGAACTGGTGATGAGTTTAAACTGAGGGTCAACACACCTGGCAAAGGGGAAGGTTGAGATGGAAAGCCCTTAATGGTAATCTCAGCTAGTGTGGGAATTGGACCCCTAACTCTCGGTTTCACACTGCAGCAAAAACCAGCAGTTCAGCCAACTGAGCTATCTGATCCCCACTGGGCACAGGCATTGTCTGACGATTGTAGTTTTGTGACGAATGTATCAGTAGGGAGTAAATTGCCAGGTATGAACGTGACTGACCCTGTGTATACATGGCAAAGAAGTCAATGTTCCTGATGGCAAATAACTGTATTGACTTGCATTGAAACTGATAATCATGCATGTTCGACTCGATCAATCTCCTAGTGCCAGCCCCTGCATCACTTCATTCAGTCCAGCCCGTGGGTCACTCCACTCAGTCCATTCCCAGCACCAACTCCTGCATCACTCCACACAGTCCATCCCCTCGCACCAACCCCTGAGTCAATCTACACAGTCCATTCCCAAGCACCAACTCCTGCATCACTCCACACAGTCCATCCCCTCGCACCAACCCGAGTCAATCTACACAGTCCATCCCCTCGCACCAACTCCTGCATCATTCTACACAGTCCATTCCCGAGCACCAACCCCTGCATCACTCTACACAGTCCATTCCCCAGCACCAACTCCTGCATCACACCACAAAGCCCATCCCCTCACACCAACCGCTGCGTTGCTCCACAAAGTCCATCCCCTCACACCAATCCCTGGGTCACTCCTCACAGTCCATCCTCTAGCACGAACTCCTGCGTCACTCCACTCTGTCCATCTCCCGACGCTGACCCCTGATATCAGACACTACTGAAATATAGTCTCCAAGTTCTATTAGGTGATAGCTTCCCTTCTGATCAGTTGTAGGATTTTGCAAAAAAACTTAATATTAATTCTGGTTTGATCACTGGCAGGAATTCACACATTTCAATGGATAGCAACTGTTGAAATCGCTGATGATAACTCTGTGAAGAGATCGATGAGATTTGGATTTGATGGAAAGGATTTCCTGAGCTTAGAGCCAGACAGATTTAGGTGGATTGCAACCAATCAAAATGCAGTGAAGACGAAAGAGAAATGGAATTCTGATGATTCCTGGAACAAGTATTGGGAAATGCATCTGAAGCAAGGGTTTGTCCAGGATTTAAAGAGAACCTTGCAAGCTGGAAAGCAGTATTTCGAAAGGAAAGGTATATATTTCAGTTGTGATCCCAAGTTCTATTTTAACTTTACTGATCAAACAAACCATAATCCTATTCCACTCGGTGTCTGTCTATTGTTTGTGTTCTCACCCTTTCCCATCACAGCTCAGCCTGAAGTGTTCATCTCCAGGAGTGAGCCCAATCGTCAGGACAAGCCACTCACTCTCTCCTGCCGAGTCACTGGATTTTATCCTGTAGACATCGAGGTGACCTGGCTAAGGAATGGAGAGGTTGTGTCTGAGACACAATCCTCGGGGATTCGACCGAACCATGATGGGACCCATCAGATCCAGAAAGAGATTGAAATCAGTGCTGGGGATGAGGATCAATATTCCTGCCAAATTGAACACAGCAGCATGACAGAGGCCAAGCTCTACCAGTGGGGTAAGGAGCTGGATTGTGTGTGTGTCAGTGTCTGTCTGTACTTCTGGCTTGTTACTGTTCACGTTGATGTGGCTTTAAGAATTCCAGTTATTTGACACAGCGCCAGTGAAGGAACGCCAGTGTATTTCCAAGTAAAGCTAATGAGTGGCTTGGAGTGAAACTGGCATCTGGTGGAATTTCCGTATATCTACTGCCCTTGTCCTTCTCAATGGGAGTGATTGTAGGTCTGTAAGGGACTGTGTGAGGAGGCTTGGTGATTTTCAGCAGTGCATCTTGTAGATAGTTCACACTGCTGTTGTTGAGTGTCAGTGGTGGAGAGAGTGGATGGGTTGCTTTCTCCTGGACGGTGCCAAGCTGCTTGAGTGTTGTTGGAGCTGCAGCCATTCAGGCAAGTCGGGAGTATTCCCTGACCTGTATGTGCCCCGTAGATGATGGACAGACTTTGGGAGTCAGAAAATGAGTTACTCACCTCAAGTATTCCTGGCCTCTGATCTGCTCTTGCAGCCACTGTGATGATGTGGCAAGTCCAGTTCAATTTCTGATTGATGGTAACCCGAAGGATGTTCACATTGGGGGATTCGGTGATGGTAACACCATTAAATTTTCTGAATTTTGATGACCAGATTGTTTCTTGTTGGAGATGGTCATTTGCCTGGCACTTGTGTGATGCAAATGTTATTTGCCACTTGTCAGCCCGCGCCTTTGTTGTATTTGAACATGGACTGCGTCAGTATTTGGGGAATGATGAGTGGTGCTGAATATAGTGTAATCATTGGCAAACATCCCATTAATAATCTGGTGCAGAAAAGGTTGTTGATAAAGCAGCTGAAGATGGTTTGACCTGGAACACGACCTTGAGGACCTCTTGCAGAGATGTCCTGGAGCTAAGATAATTAATTCCAACAAGCACAACCAGCTTCCGATGTGCCAGGAATGCCTCTAACTAGTGGACAGTTTGCTCCTGCTACCCATTGATGCCAGTTGTGCCAGGGTTTCTTGATGCCACACTCAGTGAAACACAGCCTTGGTGTCAAGGGCTGTCACTCTCGCCTCACCGCGGGATTTCAACTCTTTTGTCCATGCTGGAACGAAGACTGTAATGAGGTCAGGAGCTGAGTGGCCCTGGTGGACCTTAAGTTGGGTGTTGCTGAGCAGATGCTGCTTGATAGCCCTATCGATGACACCTTGTATGACTTCAGAATAGATCGAGAGTAGACCGATGGAGCAATAATTGGCCAGGTTGGATTTCTCCTGCTTTTCATGTACAGGACAAACCCGGGAAAATTTCCATGCTGTTGGGTAGAGGCTAGTAGCTTTGGAACACCAGTATTCTGCACTGTGGCCAAATGCTGTCAAGATTCAAGTCCTTTGCAGTATCCAGTGGCTCCAACCATTTCTTGACATTGCATGCAGGGAATTGAATTGGTTCAAGACGAGTATCTGTGCTGGGTACCCCTGGAGGAGATGTTGTGGTGTTATCACCAGGCTGTTAATACAGAGACTGTATAAAGGTCTCGCGACCTCAGTTTGAATCCCACTGTGGCAGAGGCAGAAGTTGAATTCAGTTAAAATTTGGCATTGTTTGTATAATGATGACGCTGAAACCATTGTCAATACTCATTTTTAAAAAATCCATTCCATTTATTAACTCCCTTTACAGAAGGAGACCAGCTGTTCCTGCTGCCAAGTGTCTCCATCACACTCCATTCGCAGTGTGAGTGACTTTCAACTGCTCTGCAGGCAATTAGTTTTGGTCAAAATGCCAAGCCAGCCAGTCACACTTGCAGTTAGTGTTTACACAATTGATTGAGACTTCAATAGAGAAGGATTGATCACTTTGTTCACAGACAGTGCAAAAGCGGGTGGGATAGTAAATCATGAGGAGGATCGATTTTAGATTACAGGAGGATACAGTTGGCCTGGTCAATGGGCTGATCAGTGACAAATGGAATTCAGTCCAGATAAATGTGTTGGACTTGGGAAGGACAAAAAAGGCCAGGGAATACGGGATGAACAGGAGGAGCCTGGTAACCAAGGATTAGAGAGACCTTGATGTGCCACACACAGGTCCCTTAATGCATCAGGATAGATAAAATGGTTAAGAGGTCACATGGAATATTAGCTTTTATGAGCAAAGGCACTGAGTTTAAGAACTGAGAAACGTTTGCTGGATCTAATGTAAAGAGTTGTTTTTTGTTTCATATAATCAGTCACAGGATGAGGGCATCGCTGGCTCAGCCAGCATTTATTGCCCATTTATAATTGTCCAGCCTTTGTTTGCAGTCACAGAGGAAGGATGGCAGCTTCCCTCTCTAAAGGACATAAGTGAATGGCAGGTTAGTCCACAGCTCGAGTATTGCGTACCACTCTGGAAGTGACATTACAAGGGGATGTGATTGCACAGGAGAGAGTGCTGGCAAGATTTACCAAAATGTTGTCGGGTCGAGAGAGTTTTGGTTTTGAAGGGAGATTGGACAGACTAAACTTGCTTGGCTTGGAGCAGAGGAGATTGAGACCGCACATGATGGAGGTGTGTAAAGTTTTGGGGGGTATCAATCGGGCAAACAGAAAGAAACATTTCATTTTGGAGGGATTAATGACCAACCGTAGATTTAAGGTAAGGGGTGGGGCGTTTCGATGAGGTGTGAGAATGGATGTTTTCATTTCGAGGGCGGTGGTAATCTGGAACTCAATGCCTGAAATGGCAGACAGAAGCCCTCAGAATATTGAAGAAATATTCCGATGGGCACTTGTGATGTAAAGCGTACGAGGTCATGGGCCAAGCACTGGAAAATGCAATTAGAATAGGGAGTTGGTTGTTTGTATCAGTGCCAGTCAAAATGTGCCAAAGAGCCATTTTCTGTGCCGTAGACCTCTGTATGTTTCCATGGCAACCACAACCCCGAAGAAAATTAAGAAGGTGATGTCGCCAGCCCCAATAATTTAATGAAAAGCTGAAATTTCTGGAGCAACTCAGCAGATTTGGCAGAAATTGTGGAGAGAAAGTAGAGTGAACATTTTGGGGTCTGGTGTCCCGTTCCTCAGAACGGAGTGTAGTGAGGAAAAGGTGGTCTATCTGTGGAAGATGGGGTTGGGGGGGAGCCAGGGTAAAGGAGGAAATGATAGGTGGAAGTGGAGCCCAGAGTCTGAGAACTGCAGTTGGGCAGAGAAGGAATGGATAATCATGAGCCAGAGAAAAGTGAAAGCTGCTAATGGGGACCATTAGTGGGTGACAATGGGTTGGCCATGATGAAAGCAGCCCGTGTGATGACAAAGCCTGCTGCTTGGGAGTTGGGGGAAGGACATGGGAAAAGATGTGATGACCCTAAAATTGCCAAACATGACATTGAGTCCTGAAGGCTGCACAGATGCCAAACCAGGACTTTATAATTCAAGCCTTGAATCTGCTGGATCTACGCTGCTCCTCCACTTCACAGTAAAACACTCTGATCTGAGATTTGATATTTCAGTCTGAATGTAATTATGCAGATGTAGTCTGACCAATGCTCTAAAGCAGAAATATAATTTCCTCACTTTGTATTGTAACCCCCTTGAGATAAAGGACGACAGTCTATGAAACTAAATGATTTATTTTGTTTATTAAAAGTGGATTAAACACGAAGGGAGGTGATGGTCTGATGGTATTATCACGCAACTATTAATACAGAAGCTGAGCTAATGTTCTGGAAATTTCAGTTCGAATCCCACTGTGGCAGATCATGGAATTTGAAATCAATGAAAAGGTTTGAATTAAGAATCTCCTGAAGATTATGAAAGTATTGTTGATTGATTTCTCATGTTGATTTCAGATCCCATGAATTCGGTAGTTTCAGCTTAAACATAGGCAAGGAAACTTACTGGTTTCCACGAACCGCCTGCCCTCAGCTGGTGAATCAGCACTCCTCCATGTCGAACAATATTTGGAGGATGCACTGAGGGTGGCCAGGATGCAGAATTTACCCTGGGTGGGCTATTTCAATGTCCACCCTCAAGAGTGGCTCAGCAGTAGCACAACTGATCGGGTCCTCAAGGACATAGACTGTTGGACTGCATCTGTAGCAGATGGTGAGGGAACCAACAAGAGAGAAAAACATACTTGACCCCATCCATACCAATCTGTCTGCCGTCCATGACAGTGTTGGGAAGAGTGACCACTGCATAGTCCACCTTCACTTTGAGGATATCCTCAGGCATGTTGTGTGGCACTATTACTGAGCCAAGTGGTACAGACTTTGCACAGATCTAGCAACTCAACTCTGAGCATCCATGAGGCTCTGTGGGCCATCAGCAACAGCAGTGTTCTACTCCAGCACAATCTGCAACCTCATGGCCCAGCATATCCCTTACTTAAGCATTACCATCAAGCCAGTGGCTCAACTGTGGTTCAATGGAGAGTGCAGAAGGGATGCCAGGAGCAGCATTAGGCTTCCCTGAAGATGAGGTGTCAACCTGGTGTAGCTACCAAACAGGACTACAGCTATGACAAACAGCATGAGCAACAAGTGACAGGGCGAAGTGAGCTCACAACAAACAGATCTGCAGTCCCGCCACATCCAGTTGTAACTGGTGGCGGACAATTAAACAGCTCACTTGAGGAGTGGCTTCCACACCTATCCCCATCCTCAATGAGGGAAGAGACCCGCACATCAGTGCAAAAGATAAAGCTGAAGGATTCGCAGCAATCTTCAGCCATAAGTGCATAGTGGATGATCCATCTCGGTCTCCTCCAGTGGTCCCCCGCATCACAGATGCCAGTCTTTAGCCAACTCAATTCCTCCACATGAGGTTAAGAAACAGTTGAAGACATTGGATACAACAAAGGCTCTGAGCCCTGGCAACATTCCAGCAATGGCACTGAAGCCTTATTCCTTAACCATACCCTTCCAGTACAGTTACGACTTTGATGTCTAGTGGGACAGTGTGGAAAATTGCCCAGGTACGTTATGGAGAAAAAAAAGTAGGAAAAATCCAACCTGGCCAATTACCACCCGAACAGTCAACTCTCGATCATCAGTAAAGTGATGGAAGGTGTCATGAAGAGTGCTATCCAGCAGCACTTGCTCAGCAATAACCTGCTCAGTATTGACTAGTTTGGGTTCCATGAGGGCCACTCAGCTCCTGACCTCACTACAGCCTTCGTTCAAACAGTGACAAAAGAGCTCAACTCCAGAGGTAAGGTGATAGCGACAGCCCTTGACAGCGATTCTGCATTTGACTGAGTGTGCATCAAGGAGGCCAGGCAAAACTGGAATCAATGGGCACAGAGGACAAACTCTCCCCTGGATAGAGTTATACATGGCACATAGTACAGTGTTGTTCTTGCTGGAGGTCAGTCAGCTCAGCTCCAGGAC
This sequence comes from Stegostoma tigrinum, assembly GCF_030684315.1. Taxonomy (NCBI): domain Eukaryota; kingdom Metazoa; phylum Chordata; class Chondrichthyes; order Orectolobiformes; family Stegostomatidae; genus Stegostoma; species Stegostoma tigrinum. The sequence continues at coordinate 6,346,508 of NC_081387.1, forward strand.
TTCTCTGCAGGAATTCCTCAGGACATTTTCCCAGGAGCAACCATCTTCAACTACTTCATCATTTAGCTTCCCTCTATCATCTGATCAGGAGTGGGAAATTTTGCCAATGATTGCAGAGTGTTCAGCTCCACACATGACTTCTCTAAGTTCAAATGCAACAAGATCTGCACAATACCCAGGCTGAGGCTGACAAGTAAACTTCGTGCCACACAAATGCCAGGTAGTGTTCATCTCCAATAACAAACCATTTAACCATCGCCCATTGATATTCAATGGTGTTGCCATCACAGAATCCTCCACTACCAACATCTTTGAGGTTACCTTTGACCAGAAACCCAAACACATAAACACCACGGCTACAAGACCAATTCAAATGCGAGGAATACAGCAGTCAGTAACTCATTTCCTGACTCCCCAAAGCCCATCCACCATCGACAAGGTACAGGCCAGGAATGTAACAAATATTCCCATTTGCCATGATGGGTGCAGCTCCAATAACAAGAAGCTTTTCAACATCCAGGACAAAGTGGCCAGCCTGATTGGCACTGTATTCACAAGCATCCACTCCCTCCACCACTGACGCTCAGTAGCAGAAGTGTGTACTGTCTACAAGTAATTCAAAGATTCTTAGCGAGCACCTTCCAAGATCTTACATCTAGAAGGACAAGGGCAGCAGATATGTGGAAACAGACGCACCTCCAAGCTCCCTGCCAAACCACTTCCCATCCGGACTTAGAAATATTTCATTGATCGTCCACTGTCATTGGGTCAAAATCCTGGGATTTCCTCTCCAATGACATTGTGGGTCCACCCAGAGAGTGTGGACTGCAGTGGTTTATGAAGGCAGCTTACCACCAACTTCTCAAGGGCATCTAGTGCCGGGAAATAAGATACTAGCATGCCAGCAATACAAATGAATTTAAAAACTTCATGATAATCATGGCGTTATAAAATTCACTACATTTAACCTCTCCTAATCTCTCAAAGACAGGAAAATGTTCCAACTTGTTTTTCTCAGGTTTAACAGGAATGATCTCACATTTCCCCACATTGGATAAAAACATAATGGTTGGAATTCGCTCATTTCATCTGTCAATGTCCTTTCATTCTTCCTCCTAACTAATGTCATCGGAAAACATGGATATAAACCCACAGACCGGACAACTCAGTATTTACACTCCCGTTAATGGGATCTTTAGTGACTTCACTGGAGAGTGAAATTGACTGAAGGTCAACACAAAATTTTAACCAATTGCATCATTTCCCAGTGGGTGGGGTCAGTTAATATTGTTCCCATGAATACAGAACTGGGAACAGAAAAGTTTCTGATGTTTTTCCAATGTGTTTCAGAAACCACAGGAAACAGAGGGGAACGCATCCATCTTGGAATGATACTTGGAATCCTTATTGCTGCAGTGTTCGGGATAATCGCAATGATCATTTGGATAAGGGCATGGAAAGGTAAGGATCATTGAGGAAGGGATGTGGAACTGCATGGAGAGAGTGTGTAGGGAATCTCCAGCACTGGGAGGGAGGAGTGAGAGAATATCAGACTGATATTAACAAATTAACTTGTGCTCTCACTCTGAGAATTGATTATTCTAATGGACGTTTATTTTGTTTCTGCACGTGCATCAAGTGTGACAAATACACCAGTTTGCAGGAAGCAACTAAGGGGACAGAGTGTTGGGGAGTGGTGGATAAGGGATTGGGGAAAGCTGTCGAGTTACATTGTCCAGGTGTGATTCAGGGTGACACTTGTCTCCTCACTCTGTAGTCTCTCACCCCCCAGTTCTCTTATGCCCCCTCTTCCTCATCTTCATACCCCCAGGCCCACTCCCTCCAATCATCAACTGCTCAAATCCCTTATATCCCAATTCCTCTTTTCAGTTCTGCGCCCCTGTTCCCTCCCCCTTCTTCCCTCTGCGCTGTGCTGGTTAGCTGTTGCCAAGGGTGATTGAACCCGGATCTGGTAATTGATAGAGAATATCTCACACTGTCACATTTGATATTTAATTTCTCATGCTATGTTTCTCCATCAGCTTCTGATGTCTCTGTTCCAGCTCATTCATGATTCAGTAAGTGATGTTTTATTCTCCCTCCATTGATGTACTTGTAACCAAACTACTCTGTCCTGGACCCTGTCTCACTCTCCCAGACACGGTTAAAACCTTTCGGACTAATTTCACTCCAATCCTGACCGTGAAGAGACTAATTATCTTACCTCATGGGTACCTTGGGCTCTGCTACAGAATATTCCTTCCCAAATAGGAGGTGGTCCACTGGCTCAGTGGTTAGCACTGCTGCCTCACAGAGCCAGTTCAATTCCACACTTGGGCGACTGCAGTTTGCATCTCCTTCCTTTGGGTTTCCTCTGGGTGCTCCAGTTTCCTCTGACAGTTTACAGATGGGCAGGTTAGGTAGATTGGCTGTGGGAAACGTAGACTTACAGGGATTATGTAGGCCGGTGCTCAAGGTGTGATGCTCTTCAGGTGGCCAGTGAGGACTCAGTGGACCAAATAGCCTGCTTCCATGCTGTAGGAATGTTATGATTCCCAAAGTCTCTTTGAGAAATGAATGGATTCCCTGTTCTGGCGTGAACATGGACATCATTGTTGATCCTGCCATATCATGGCTCACACGGAATTGCAGTTTATTGTTTGCACACAGTTCTTTCAGGAATGCAATTAAATGTTCCTGGGAATATGTTTCCACAGATTGAACAGCGTATCCCAGATCTGCATGTTGTGATCCTCAGTCACCAAGTCAGGCCTTCTGAAGTTATGTTTTCATCCTGCCTCGGAATGTGAGCAGTGTTTCCATCAGAGGGATCTTCATGGACAGTTTCTCCCTCACACTTTCTCATTTTCAATGTCTTCACCCTTTCACAATTTGCCTGAAATGAAACAATGTCCAAAGGCAACTTCTAAGCACTTTTTATATTGCAGGGTATGTTTGCTTTTGTACTTTAATTCACCAAATGTGACCTCTTACGTAACATACTGTTGTAAATTGAATACTTACAGTCTACTTATTGAGAAAGCATCTTTATCTATGTACTATCAATGTTTACCTACAAATGCTGATAATTGTGGTTTGTAATCAATAAACAATTTTTTGTGGTTGAACGTTATCGAAATTCCTCATTCATAATTGCACCAGAAGGGTTCAACTCATTTATTCTGCAGCTTGAGAGTGTCGGAATCAGTAGTCATTGAGCTTCAATTTAGTGTGAACTGGTAGAATTAATGTCAAACATCTTTCCCCCTTTCCATCAGCATTTATTCACTTCTTTACACAATAAAGAATACCAGCAGCTGTGAGGAACCAGTTTCATACTGTTGGTCAATCACACTTCGATCCATTTCCCAATGAACTGGAAGTGATGTGTCACCAGTTTCTCGGTGTAAGGCACCTTTTAATGTCAGTGTTTGGGAGTGGAAACAACTCAGAGATTGTGACTGCTAACAGCACTGACCCATGGAAACAGAACATTATGGAAAGAAAATGAACAATTGAACAAAATCAACAGGCTTTGTAGCATTCTGAGAATCCTTTCCATATAAGTTATGTAAAGATCCTTTCCTGGGTTATTGATGTTAAGAAAAGATATTGCACACCTCCAGAGTAGGCAGGACTTGAAGCCAAGTCTCTTGGCTCAGAGGGAGGGACACTCCTACTGTACCACATGAGACTCCTCTTATTTGGTGATGAAATGACCATCTCGCTGATTCCCTGATTAGATGAGATGAAGCCAAGTAGTTGCAGAATCCATTTGAAATTGTAGTCAGGACTCATCAGTCTTTCAAAAACCTTCCTCAAAGAAACCAAGAAGCACAATGTGATGTTTATTTAATGTGTTGTTTGAGCCATTGCTGGTATTTCATTGTTTTTGTTTTATTCTTTAATGAAGTTTGGTTTGGAAGGTGAGTGGGATTGTCAGCTAAAGATCACTTTTGGACTGTACACCAGAAAATAAAAGGAGGTGATAGAATGTGTCAATGTCATGTTGTACCAAGGAGCCATAAAAGTATCAGGAAATTGAATAATAGAGAAAACTTCAAGGCTTTGAATTCTTCAGAAGACATGGGAAGGGGTAGTGTACAGGCCCCCAAACAGTAGCTACTCTGTTCGAAAGGCCAGAAATCAATAAATGATAAGACCATGTAAAAGGAACAGAGCAATAATTATGAATGACTTAATTTTCATGTTGATTGGATGAATCAAATCAGAAAGAGTCTCTGTGTCAACAAATTTATAAAATACATTAGGGATAGTTTCCTAGAGCAATACATCATAGAGACAATCAGAGCACATGTATAGGAGCTGGTGATGGGTATTGAGGTAGGCTTATGGAATGATCTCCAAGTAAAATCCTCTTGGAAGTAGCAATCATCGCATGACAGAGTTTAATATTCATTTTGGAGGTGAGAAACTTGTATCGGAAACAGCCGTGTTTCACTTAAATTAGTGGAATTACAACAAAAATGACAATAGACTTAGCTAAAGTGAACTTAGTGGATAGATTAACAGGAATACAGTAATCAAGGAGGTAGTTCATGACCCTCAGCAAAAATACATTCCAGTAAGGAGGAAAAATTCTACGAGCAATATAAAAAACCACATCTAAACAAGGAAGTTGAAGAGAGTATTGAGTTGAAAGGAAAAACACAGAAGGAGGTCAAAGTCAGTGACAGAACTGAAGTTTGGATAAATTCAGAATCCAGCAAAGGAAGACTAAAAATATAATAAATGCAGTGAAAATAAGCTATGAGAGCAAACTAGTGACAAATTTAAAACTGACAATTAGAACTTCTTTAAATATCCAGGAAGGAAGAGAGACATCAAAGTGAATGTGAGTTCCTTAGAAACTAAATATTGGGAGATGATTTTGGGGAATAAAGAAATGGCAGGTGACTTAAAAAGATATTTCGCTTCAACCTGAAAAAGAACCCCTTATCCTCACTTGCCGTTTCCTGCCCATGAGCCAATATTTTGTCCATGCAAGCTACCACCAATGTTGTGGACTCTTTTGACTCAACCTTTTGTGGGGAACCTTGTCGAAAGCACCAAATGCAACATGCCCACTTGTTCCCACTAACGTTGAAACTTCTTTGAAAAACTCTAACCAATTTGTCAAACTTGATTTTTGTTTCAAGAAGCCACGCTGACTCTGCTGATTAGGTAATGATTTTTCCAAATGTTCTGCTACTACTTTGGCAAATGGAGTATAATGCGGGAAAAAGGTAAAGCTGTTCATTTTGGAAGGGAGAACAAGATAACAGAAATATTGAAATGGAGAAAAACTGCAGAAAGCTGCAACACCAAGCAATTTGGGGATATTTGTGCATGAAACATGGAAAGTTAACACAGCTACAGCAGATAATCAGGAAGGCAAATGGAATGTTGCCCGTTTTTCAAAGGGATTGAAGTAAAAGAGCCACCAAATCTCACTGCAACTGTACAATGTGAGACCACACCTAGGAAAACTGTGAGCTGTTTTGGTCCCTATATTCAAGGAAAATGTTATTCCTTTGGAGACAGTTCAGAGAATGTTCACTGGGATGATCACTCATATGGAAACATATTGGTTTCTTCAGGGGCTCAACAGAGTACATGCTGAGAGGATGCTTCCCCTCAGGGCCAGAGGGCATTGCCTCAGAATAAAAGGGTGGCAATTCAAGGCTGAGATGAAGAGTAATTTCTCAGATGGTGGGCTTGTTGCCACAGAGCACAGTAGGGACAGAGTTCTTGTGTATATTTAATGCTGAGATGGATAAATTCTTCATCAGTAGGGGAGCCAAGAATTACGGGCAACAGCAGTAAAATGGTATGAGACGTATCAAATTAGCCATAATCCTATTGAATGGTGGAGCAGGTACAAGGGGCCAAACAGCACACAAGTATTTCTTGTGAACTTATGGTGGGTAACACTTGCTGTTCAATGGAATTCAGACCAAACAAGCCTCTTCATCAGGCCAGGCCTCGAATTTAATTGCGATTTGGTTCATGATCCAAAGCATTTTGCAGACACTTTGCATTAACAGGATGTTTAATGAGCTAGCAGAAGTTGACTAGTAACAGTCTGTACCTGGGATTTAGTTCCAGCAAGTATGGAAGAGATGTTATGCTCATGCAGTTGGTTGATGATGACAGGTAACTGGGACCTCGTCTAAAAATGACATACATAGCAGCAGTGTGCACTATCTGTAAGTGGCATTGAAACAATTCGCCTGATTTTTTTTGTGATAGCACTTTCCAAATCCATTATTTTCCTCCACTGCCATCAGCACAAAGCCACTGGCTCCCACAGCTACCTTCGCTACAGCTCATCACACTCCATATCCTGCAAGGCCTCCATCCCATCTGCAGTTCTGAGGGAGGGTCACTGGTCCCAAAATGTTAACTCGGATTTTTTTCTTCACAAGTGCTGCCAGACCTACTGAGCTTTTCCAGCAACTTCTGTTTTTGTTGTTCTTGGAGGAACAGCGCCTCATCTTCAGATCAGGCACTTTACAGCCTCCTGGACTTAATATTAAGTTCAACACCTTTAAATGGTGAATCATTTCTTCCCTTGCTTTTAGCTGGTTATAATGTCCTCCCCTCCCCCAATCCCAGTTAATGTCTTTTCAAATCTGGCAGGAGACTCACCATTGTTCTGCCACTCTCATATTATGATCGTTTAATCTGAACTATCAACACATTTTAACCACAAGCACCCTTCACCTGCTCACCCCAAGCACTCCCAAACTATAAACATAAATGCTGTCACACTCCAACTCTGAGGAAGAGTCACCAATTCTCGGAACATGAGCTTGCTCTCTCTCCCTGGCTACTGTCTGACCTGCTGTGGTCTCCAGCGTTTGGTGTTTTCAAAAGAGATTCCAGCATCTGCAGTCATTTGCTGCTAAGGGGCCTGGGATGGGGGTGAGAGGGGAGTTGTAGGGGCAGGTGTAGCACATCCTGTGGTTACAGGGGAAAATGCCAAGTGTGGCTGGGCTGGAGGGGAGTGTGGAGTGGACAAGGGAGTCCCAGAGACAGTGTTTGCTCTGGAAAGCAGATAAGGGTCGGGAGGGAAAAAATCTCTTTGGTGGTGGGGTTGGATTGCAGATGGCGGAAGTGTCAGAGGATGCTGCGTTGGATCCAGAAGTTGGTAGGGTGGTACATGAGGATGGGTGGGGGCGGAATCTGTTTTGGTTGTTACTGTGGGGCCGGGGTGTTAGGAATGAATTGCAGGAAATGCAGGAGATACGGTCAAGGGCATTCTTGACCCCAGATGGGGGAAGTTGCGGTCTTTGAAAAACGAGTAAATCTGAGATGTTTGGGAGTGGAATCCTTCATCCTGGGAGCAGATGCAGTGGAGGCAAAGGAATTGGGAATAGGGATGGCATTTTTGTGGGAAGGTGTGTGCATTCTAGGTAGTTGTGGGAGTCAGTGGGCTTGAAATAGACATCAGTTTCCAGGAGGTTACCAGAGATGGAGACAGAGAGGTTCAGGAAGGAGAGACGTATCAGAGATAGACCAGGTGAACTTGAGGTTGGGGTGGAAGGTGTTGGTGAAGCGGATGAACTGTTCAAGCTTGTCATGGGAGCACGAGGTGGTGACGATACAGTCATCAATGTAACGGAGGAAGAGGTGAGGTTTAGGGCCAGTGTAGGTACGGAAGAGGGATTCTTCCATGTAACCTACAAAGAGACAGACATGTTTCTTGTAAACTGATCCAAGCAGTATCATTTCCCTCGGCTCTGTGATAGGGGTCCAGTGAAGTCCATTTGCAGCTTTTCCCATGGTCTTTTAGGGTGGGACTGGTGTCCTTGCTTAACCCTGATTCCCTTCCCCGGTTCCAATCTTGCACATTCTCTGCAGTGCTGGTAGTGTTTAGCTACATCTCATCCCATGCCTGGTCACTACCAATATTTTTCCACAAGCTGGAGCATTTGGTATCTGCTCAGATGGGCTGTACCATGATAGACCCAGCAAAGGGTTGGCCTTAAACAGCAAGGGGCTACAATTCCGCCTCGAAGGGGAAAGGGTTTCCTGTCTATGCCAACTGGGTCTTCCCTGCCTCCAACTTTGATGCACTCTGCCTTTTCCTCTGCCACTGCAGACTAACTCCAAATCAAAATGAGAATGAGAAAAGAGGAAGTAGAAAGGAGAAATTAGAAAGAGAGGAGTAATGTAATGAAAGGACAGACAATTGCAAACAGAAAGATTCAAAACAACAGTAACAAACACCGAAGTTGCTGGAAAAGCTCAGCACGTCTGGCAGCATCTGCAAAGAGAAATCAGAGTTAATGTTTCAGGTTTGGCAAACCTTCCTCAAAAGTAATTGTGTAAGAGATAAAAGTTAAGAATGACAAGATTAACTTCCTTGTGCATTTGGTTTGACAAAGAATATTCACTTCGACCTAAATTCAGTGAGAAAGGAGTTGAAGTTTGTTTTGAGTTGTCCCAAAATGTGGCTGAAAGAAGATCAGACTGTGTTCCTGTAAAAGTGCGTTCACAAGGAAGTTGTTGGAGGTATACTGTCGTCTTTCAGAAGAGTGATCAGTTGATAATGAGAGGATAAATCCTGTTGGCCTGACTGCCTGTGAGATGTTACACGGCAGGACTTCAGAAATTTGAATTGAACACAAAAGAGTTTTGTGGAATTTTTCAACAAGAAGGAAATTATATTTGATAAATGGCTAGATTAATGAAGGTTGAAAAGACGTTGAGAATCTTAGGGAAGTGATTCTGATGGAAGAATTCAAAACTAGTTTCAAAATTTTCCTCCCAGAATAAGATCTGACCTGGAGGAATATGAATTTCATAAAATAAAGAATGCTGTAGACATGATAATAAGTTGATTTACAGGCAGCTCAGTAACATACCACAGATTGCAAACTCAGAGAACTCAGAGAAATTAGAGAGACAGAGGGTTTGATTAAGGAAATAAATCTGTTCTTCAGTGAAAAAAAAATGCCAGGATACAAAGACCTCAAAAAGAAAGTCTGCAGGATCCCACCTCGCTGTCTATCCCCACACTGCTCGGTCCTCCAGCCCACTGGCTCTCCCTACTCCATGTGATCCTCCAGCCCACTGGGTCTACCTGCTCTGTGTGATACTCCAGCCCACTGGCTCTCTCTGCTCTGTGTGATCCTCCAGCCCACTGGCTCTCTCTGCTCTGTGTGATCCTCCATCCCACTGGCTCTCTCTGCTCTGTGTGATCCTCCAGCTCACTGACTCTCTCTGCTCTGTGTGATCCTCCAGCCCACTGGCTCTCCCTGCTCTGTATGATCCTCCAGCCCAATGGCTCTCTCTGCTCTGTATGATCCTCCATCCCACTGGCTCTTCCTGCTCTGTATGATCCTCCTGTCCACTGGCTCTCTCTGCTCTGTGTGATCCTCCAGCCCACTGGTTCTACCTGCTCTGTATGATCCTCCAGCCCACTGGCTCTCCCTGCTCCTTGTGATCCTCCAACCCATTGGCTCTCCCTGCTCCGTGTGATCCTCCAGCCCACTGGCTCTCCCTGGTCCATTTGATCCTCCAGCCCACTTGACGACACTGCCCTGCCTGGGGCATGCTGGCTCTCCCTGCTCAGCTCTGTGTCTCCAGCTCACTGTGCCTCAGGATTGAACATCAACAAGGGGAAAAGAGACAAGAAACAAACAGAACAAGTTCCTGTTGATGGGTCCTACTCCGCCACCATCTTGACCAGAAAATGCTTCCTCAACATTTCAAATTGAGGCTATGACCCTTTCCACTCTGTTCAGACCGTGACTCTAATCTGACATTTCTATCTGATTCCAGATCCCTTTCTCTGCAAATTTGATCATGATTTTTCCTAACCAATTATTTCTGTTTGATCACGCACAGGCATTCACACATTCCAATGGATACAGACTGTTGAGTTTCTTGAAGAAGATTCTAATCAGAAAAGTTCTGTTAAGAGATCAATGCAAGTTGGATTTGATGGAAAGGACTTCTTTAGTTTAGAACTAGGCAAAATGAGAAGGGTCGCAGCAAATCATCACGCAGTGGAGGTAAGAGTGAAATGGAATTCTGATCAAGCTTGGAACAACTTTTGGAAAACCACCTTGAAGAAGCATTTGTTCAATACTTAAACAGTAATCTGGAACCAAGAAAGGAATATTTATTTCAGTTTTGATCCCAAATTCTGGTCAAACTTCACTGATTTTGTGAAATTGCTCTCCAATTCAGTGTCTGGCTATTGTTTGAGTTTTCACCCTTTCCCATCACAGTTCAGCCTGAAGTGTTCATCTCCAGGAGTGAGACAGTAAGTGACTGAGGGGACAGATTGTTGGGAATGATACAGAAGGAAATGGAATGTGTAAGAGTTACATTCTCGTTGGAGTAATTTCACAATGTTTATGTGGGACATTCACCCTGCATACCCTCTGCCTCCATTCCCTCTATATGGTGCTATGCGAGTCTCTTTAATTAAGGCTGAGTGTTGATTGAACGCTGGGCCCTGAGAGTGATAGAAAACATCTCACACGCTCTGTTTTTACATTTTATCACATTTCTGACAATCTGCTTTTACATTCTCAGCTTCTGAAGTCTCTGTTCCAGCTCCTTCATGATTCAATCAGTGATATTTTTGCTTTTCTGCATGGATCCTATTGTGATTGTCAATGTTTTCCCCATTGCTATGATTAGACCCATATGCACAAAGGAAATAGGGGCAGGAGTTGGCCATTCAGCTCTTTGAACCTGCTGTGACTTACAATAAGATCATGGCTGATCTGATGACTGCGCATTCCCATCTGTCGCCGATAACATTGCCATCCTTTTGTTTGTCAAAAATCTATCCACCTCTGCTGTAAAAATACTCAAATATTCTGCTTCAGCTGCATTTTATGGAGAGGATGATTCCTCTTATGGGAGTATCTGGAACTGGGCTCAATGCTTAGAAGTAAGGGGTCATTCATTTATGTCAGAGGCGAGGAAACACATTTTCTCACAAACGAGTGACCATCATCCTCAAATCTACATCTGTCAAGACCCCTCAGGATCTTACGCATTTCCATCAAGTCTTCTCTTACTCCGGCAGCTACAATCAAGCCTTTGCTCATAGGGTGCTGCATCTCACTCCAAGTAATAATCATGTTCTGTACTGCTTCCAATTCACTTGCCTCCTTCCTCCAACAAGGAGAGCAAACATGTAGGCAATCCTCCACCGGCCATCAGTACCCTGTATGGCTGAAGCAGACCCTCTCTATCTTCCTACTCAGTTCCCTTTATAATGAACAATGACATTCTATCAGCTTTCCTTATCACCTGCTGTATCTGACAACTTGATGATCCATGCACTGGGACACCTCAAACCTCTGTGTCTCAGAGTTTTGCAACCTCTCACCATTTAGGCAGCTTGCTTTTTATCCTTCCTGACGAAATGGGTAGTTTCACATTCTGCATCATTTACCAAATATTAGCCCATTCATTTCAACAATCTGTAACAAAAGTGGTTTGACTGTCAGTTGAATTTCACACCCCTCTGAGCCTGACTTGCATAGGATGAAGCTTAGTTATTCTCCAGATTACACCCAAAAGACAGAAAGCAGGTCACAACAATGCTCCTGAAATATGACGTTAATTATTGCCATCTTAAACAAATTAATGTTCACCACTTTAGCTGTATTGTTACTGACAATCATTGTTACACAGACACTGAGCAGTGTATGAACTCTCAGTATCACACTGACCAGCCCAAGAGGAACAGGATATGTCTGAAATGTTTAACCATTTCTTTCCCCTTTTCAGGCCTCAGTTGAAATGAGTGCTTTGTATGTGTCCATTCCTTACCTGGGTGTCCTGGGGTCTACTGCAGGACATTTCCAGAGCCTTATTGAGGAATAGTGAGATTCTCTCATTCCAGTGCGAATATGAACATCGTCGCCCATCCTTCCATACCACAGCAGATGCATAGAATTACATCGTGTTATTCACCCATAATTCATTCATGATTGGATTTGATATTCCTGGACTGTTCCCCTCACACTTTCTCAACAACCTTTCCCCAGTGACAGATGTCCATCTCGATCTGTGTTAGAGACATTTTTGAACGGACTTTATTATCTTACTGTTGATCCTGAAATGTTCTTGAAAAGATCATTTTCACGAATGCATCCTCAGACACTGGAACCAGGTGAGTTAAGCATCAATACCTTGCTGTCAGGACTTTGTTTAATTACCTGACCTTCATTGGCAATGGCAGGAAGTTCAGGGCGAAGTGATTCCGCTTCAGAATATGCTCCAAATATGTGCTTCCAATTTCTGTCACACACTATTTGGTTCTGAACAGGCTCTAAATTAGCTTTCACTGATCTGCTGCTCTAACAGTGAGATGTGTGACTCAAGAATTTGGGCTCATTTCCCTGTGCTGATGTTCGTGTTCCCCTGAGAAACATTCAGGCTGCTGCATTTGGGAGCAGAACCCAGCCACTTCTTTCCAGGAAGATTTAAACACCACCAGTAAGGTACTTCCAGAGCTAAGAGTTTGACTGTTTAACCGTTGACTACTGTGAGATCGCGTTCAAAGCCTTTAGGGTCTCAAAAGAATTGGAAGCTTCAGTGAATGTTTTCTAGTTACTACTGTGTCTGAATGTTCTCTCAATGTTTTTTTAATCCTAGATTGGAGGAAGACATGTATGATTTTGTGTCTGAATTTGCCTTTTTGCCAAGGGGTGTGGTAATGGGGTGTTGTTACATTGGAACAAATAATTAATAATAGGTACTAGAACATAGAACATAGAAAAGTACAGCACAGTACAGGCCCTTCGGCCCACGATGTTGTGCCATAGAATAATCCTAATCCAAAATTAAAATAACCTAACCTACATTCCCCTCAATTCACTGCTGTCCATGTGCATGTCCAGCAGTCGCTTAAATGTCACTAATGACTCTGCTTCCACGACAAACTATTCCATGAGCTCACAACTCTCTGGGTGAAGAACCTCCCTCTGACGTCTCCTCTATACCTTCCTCCTAACACCTTAAAACTATGACCCCTCATGGCAGTCAATCCTGCCCTGGGGAAAAGTCTCTGGCTATAGACACTATTCATGCCTCTCATTACCTTGTACACCTCGATCAGGTCACCTCTCTTCCTCCTTCTCTCCAGAGAGAAAAGTCCGAGCTCAGTCAACCTCTCCTTGTAAGACAAGCCCTCCAGTCCAGGCAGCATCCTGGTAAACCTCCTTTGCACCCTCTCCAAAGCCTCCACATCTTTCCTATAATAGGGCGACCAGAACTGGACACAATATTCCAAGTGTGGTCTCACCAGGGTTTTGTAGAGCTGCAGCATAACCTCGCGGCTCTTAAACTCGATCCCCCTGTTAATGAAAGCCAAAACACCATATGCTTTCTTAACAACCTTATCCACCTGGGTGGTAACTTTGAGGGAGCTATGCACTTGATCGCCAAGATCCCGCTGTTCCTCCACACTGCCGAGAATCCTGCCTTTAATCCTATATTCAGCATTTAAGTTCGACCTTGCAAAATGCATCACTTCGCATTTATCCAGGTTGAACTCCATCTGCCATTTCTCAGCCCAGCTCTGCATTCTGTCAATGGCTCGCTGAAGCCTGCAATAGCCCCCGATACTATCAACGGCACCTCCAACCTTTGTGTCATCAGCAAACATACTAACCCACCCCTCAACCTCCTCATCCAAGTCATTTATAAAAACTACAAAGAGCAGAGGCCCAAGAACAGAGCCCTGCGGGACACCACTCAGCACTGACCTCCAGGCAGAATACTTACTATCTACAGCCACTCTCTGCCTCCTGTCAGCCAACCAGTTCTGAATCCAGACAGCCAAATCACCCTGTATCCCATACCTCCTGACTTTATGAATGAGCCTGCCGTGGAGAACCTTATCAAATGCCTTGGTGAAGTCCATGTACACCACATCCACTGCTCGACCCTCGTCAACCTGTCTCGTGACTTCCTCAAAGAACTTAATAAGATTTGTAAAGCATGACCTGCCCCTCACAAAGTCACACTCACTCCGTTTAATCGCGCTATGCTTTTCCAAATAGTCATAAATCCTATCCCTCAGAATTCTTTCCAAAACCTTGCTGACCACAGACGTAAGACTGACTGGTCTATAATTTCCAGGGATTTCCCTATTCCCTTTCTTGAAAAGAGGAACAACATTTGCCTCCCTCCAATCTTCCAGTACGACTCCTGTGGAGAGTGAGGAAGCAAAGATCTTCGCCAGCGGCTTAGCAACCTCCTTTCTCACTTCCGGGAGCAACCTAGGATAAGTCTGTTCTGGCCCTGGGGACTTATCAATCTTAATGTTTGCCAAAATTTCCAGCACATCAAGTTCCTCATTCTTGATCTATTAATTATTCTGTTAAGTTTCCCAACAGTTAAGATATTCTCAATTCCTCTTGCCTTTGCTTGAATTCTAACTATAGTGTTTAAATTGTGCGGGTCTGGTGCACATTGTACAGTGTTCCCCCGCAGGAAGCACAGACCCTTCAGCCCACAGACCAGATGGTGCCAGAACTTGATTAAATGAGGGCCCCAACATGGATGTGACTGGAGCCCGGCCTCATAGAGCACCTGAGGAAATCCCGACTCCAGCTGCCATGGCGGCTCGAGAGCAGCTGGGGGTGATGGATTTGGACATTGAGAGGGAGAAAGTCCCACTCGCTTCCCCAGGAAGTCAGAGAGAAGAGCCGTGGAAATGGAAAGGAAACAATGGACATTTTTTAGTTCAGGAGCAAAAGGACTTTGCAGAACATTTGTGGTAGATATTGCTGAACAGTGTCAACTTCATCTGCTCAGGTCAAAGCCTTTCAGGTCATTTGTATTTATGAGCAATTTTTCCATTTTGTAAATGTTTTGCTTCATGTCAAGTAGTTTAACTAATCAGGTTGCATCTGGAACATGACACTTCACATTTTCCCTTTAAAATAAGAAAATGTAAGTGTAGGCAACCTTCTTAGAATATATTGAGGGGTTTTTGTCTGGTCCATAATGCAGGGTTCTTGATTAATCACTTGATCTTTATTGGCAGTGTCTGTAAACTGAGGGAAAATAATTCCATTTCATAATGTGGTCCGAAATATAATTCCCACTTCTGTTACACCCCATTTGGATATAAACAGGCTCTAAGTTAGCTTTCTCTGATCCACTGCTCTGACAATGGGTTGTTGTGTCACTCAAGCATTTTGGGCTCATTTCCCTGAGGCCATGTTGGTTTTTCACTGAGAAACCTTTGGGCTGCTTTATCCAGGATCAGAACACAGTCCCATCTTTCCAGGAAGATTCAAACACCAGCAGTAAAGAACATCAAAAACAGAGAGTTTGTCCATTTAAATGGACTGTACCTGATTTTGCAATTGGTTGAAAAGTTTTGGTCTGATTATAGGATTCTGAAATTGATTTTATTTAATTAATGTTCTTAACAAAAATGAATGAGCATTTACAATATTCAGAAATAAACATGACTTTTTATCGAGTTCATTCTGTTGGAATGTGAATGGAATTTAGTCAAGTTTGATTTGTTTGAGATCTTTTTCACCTTAAGTTGTCTGACATGTAATATTTTAAGGTAAAATACTCTTCCACATGTCACATGGAGAGGACCATCAGGGTGCTGACATGTCACACAGTGAGGGGTGTGATCAAATTGTTAAAATCCCATTTCCAGAGTGTGGACTGGTCAGGGGCCACTTTACATTTCTCTGCTGTTAATGTCTCAAGGATTGTGGGGGTCTGGTGCACATTGTACAATGTTCCCCTGCAGGAAGCACAGACCCTTCAGCCCACAGACCAGATGGTGCCTGAAATTGATGAAATGAGGGTCCCAATATAGATGTGACTGGAGCCCGGCCTCATAGAGCACCTGAGGAAACCCTGACTCCAGCTGCCAGGACGGCTCGAGAGCAGCTGGGGGCGATGGATTTGGACATTGAGAGGAAGAAAATCCCTCTCCTTTCCCCAGGAAGTCAGAGAGAAGAGCCATGGAAATGGAAAGGAAGCAATGGACATTTTTTAGTTCAGGAGCAAAAGGACTTTGCAGAACATTTGTGGTAGATATTGCTGAACAGTGTCAACTTCATCTGCTCAGGTCATTTGTATTTATGAGCAGCTTTTCCACCTTGTAAATTGTTGTAATATTTGAACATTACATGTCAATAAAACTTATTTTGTACTAATCGAAATTATTCCAGGCCACTGTGTAAATAAAACAATTGATTCGAATTGAACAGAAATAGAAATTTTTAATTTAGAAGTAGAAATCCCATTAAATAAGACATTTCCTCAAAATGAAACATGTAAAACCCACCCTTTCATCATTGTCTGAGGGTCACTGTCACAGGACAGGAGGTAGGCAGTTAATGATGCCCCCCCCATGCCAAAGCTGCCAACCTCATGCCTCATGACCTTGCCAATGCCTGTGTCTTGCCCCCTCTTGTATAAGAGGCATGCCCAGCAGCTGAGAATTCATCACTGGGGAGCTACAGACCAGAAGCTACATTCATGAGAGGTCCAGCTGCTGTCTCGTGGGCCTGCCCTGTGTCTCCACTTGGCACAGCTAGGAGGGCTTCTATTGGGCTTCTTTGTATTACAGCTGGACCAACTGACTCAAACTCCTGTGTCTGTATTTGCATCTTGTTATGGGGCCTTGCGGGGTCCTCCACGTGGTCATCAGGATTGAGATGGGTTTGCTTTGTACCCGGAAATGCATCGGGAATGCATTTCCTCCAAAGGTCCAGTTGCCGAGAAGCCCCTGTTTCAATCTCCCTCATCTCCCGTGGGCTCACGTGCAGAGAGTCGAGGTGCTTGTCATGTTTAGCCACCAGGCCATTCCTCAGGTCAGGAATGAACACCTCTTCCAGCAGACTCTCAACATGGGCCTGATGTGGTCCCTGTGTCACTGAAGACCACGGAGAAAGTCCTTGCACTGCAGGAAGTCCCTCAGCTGCTGACAAATGAGACCAGTTTATCACACACTCTCCCAGTAACCCCATACCATCATCTTCATGGCTGCCCTAATGCCTCCCTCAGACCAAGAGGGGAGCGGAGGCGGAGAGCTGGTGATCTGATTATCATCCCAGACATGAGACACACCCCATTTAACACCTTGATGGGAAACTTCAAACCAGTGTCTACAGGAAAACAACACATACGGACCAAATACTGAACTACAGGAGCAACCATCCCAACACCCACAAACGAAGCTGCATTAGAACATTATTCCAATGAGCCACCACACACTGCAGCACAGAGGAACTACACAGAGCAGAGGAAAATCACCTATACAGCGTATTCAAAAAGAATGGGTACCCTATGAACACAGTCCACCGATTTCTCAGCAACAAACTCAAACAAACAGACAAAACTGGCCCAGAAACCATAACGACTCTCCCCTACATCGAAGGCATTTCCGAAATGACTGCCAGACTACTTGGACCTCTTGGCATCAGAGTAGCCCACAAACCCACCAACACACTAAAACAGCAGCTAATGAACTGAAAAGGCCCTATACAGACAACAAGCAAAACCCATTTCCTACCTACTAACCTCATCCCACCTCCTTGACCTGCCCGTCTTCCCTGGACTGACCTATCCCTTCCCTACCTCCCCACCTATACTCTCTCCAACTATCTTCTTCTCTCTTCAACTTTTTCCGCCTCCCCTTCTCTCCCTATTTATTCCAGTTCCCTCACCCCATCCCTCTCTCTGATGAAGGGCCTAGGCCCAAAACGTCAGCTTTTGTGCTCCTGAGATGCTGCTGGGCCTGCTGTGTTCATCCAGCTCCACATTTTATTATCTTGGATTCTCCAGCATCTGCAGTTCCCATTATCACTGAATCAAAACGAAGGTCATCTGCAAAATACCCTGCAAGAACTGTGACAAACACTACATTGGACAAACAGGCAGAAAGCTAGCCACCAGGATACATGAACATCAACTAGCCACAAAACAACATGACCCACTATCACTCGTATCCTTACATACAGATGAGGAAGGACACCACTTTGATTGGGACAACACATCCATCCTAGGACAAGCCAAACAGAGACACGCACGAGAATTCCTAGAGGCATGGCATTCCAACCGGAACTCCATCAACAAACACATTGATTTGGAGCCAATCTACCATTCTCTGAGAAAAAGAACAGGAAATGACATCACCAATGCAGGAAATGGCATCACCAACCCAAGGAAACCTAAACAGATAAATAGAAAGCGGGACATAACACCAGCACTTGATCGGAGGCTCACTGAGGATGTTACCTAGAATGGTGACGAAACGTCTGAAAACTAACCTTCCAGCTCAGCGAGCAAACTCACATCCAGAACCTTGAAGGTGTAACATGGGGACAGGAGTAACAGTGCCATGTCATCTGCCCTCCCACCCCAGGTGCTCACCATCCTGTTCGTCTGGATGTCACTCCCCTTCCCCCTTCAGCTCAGTTACCGCCTCACTTCCCTCTGTGATCCAGGGCTCAGTGCCTGCTCCATATCCCTGTTCAATCTCTCGGTGGCTGACAGTAACCTCCACACCCTGCACCCCACCACCACCTCCAGCCAGTGTATCTAAAGACAACAACACCTGTCAGAGGAAAACATTGACAATGAAGGTGCCTCTTCATCTGTCACATCCCAGAGGCCCGTGGCTCAACCCTGGTTGAAACATTCAGCTGGTGATCCTGGCCTTTCCTCACTCCAATCCCGGCTTGATCACCAGTCAGTGATGTATTCCTGATTCCCAGCAACTCCCTGGCCCTCTGTTCACACTCATTCAGATCCTTCAGAAAGGACACTCCACCCCCAGGGAATGAACACTCCCAGACATTATCAATCATTGAACTCTGAACGACATTAAATGAACATCACTTTGTGCTTCCTGGTTGGTTTGGGGAAAGATGTTGCACAGTTGAATGGTCTTAACTGCCCAAGTTCACATTAAATTGAAGTTCAATAACTGCTGATTCTGAGAGCCACAAACTGCCAAGTGAATGAATTAACAGTTCTTGTGAAATCATAAATGAAGAATTCAAATAAAGCAATGACCATCAATAATTTGTTGATGGGCAATCACAATTGAAGTCTGCAGTTAAACATTGATGATAAATAGGAGCAAAATTTAGCTACCATAAATGCATTACTATGAAGAACTAAAATAAAGACACTTTATATCAGAGTTCAATTTGGGTCACATTGGTTACTTAACAGGCAAAACACATCAGCTCAGCTTAATATATCTTTGAATACAAATAGAGAGTAACAGATAAATAGTGAAAGTTTTTGTCAACATAAAAAAAGGCAATTTAAAAACTTTCTATAAATATTTACATAAGAGTTCAAATTCAGTGACAAAATGCAAAATCTATCCATTGCCTCCAATATAAAAACTGTCTCTAAGTTACCTGAAGACATTGCTCCATTTCAGGACAATCTTTGAGCCACTGAAGACAGCGGAGATGAGAAAGTGAGGGAGAAACCATCCATGAAGATCCCTCTGATGGTGACACTGCTCACATTTCTGAGACGGATGGAAGCAGGACTTGAGAAGATCTCGTTTGGAGAATCAGGATCTGAGCACACAGATCCAGGATCCACCGTTCAATCTGTGGAAACACATTCCCAGGAAAAAGGGTATTCAATACCAGTCCTGAAAGAAATGGGTGTGAAGAAAGAGCTGTAACTCTGTGTCTCTGCTGTGCTATCGAAGGATGCACAATGATGTCCATTGTAACATTGGATTTTGAGAATCCCGTTATTCCTCGATGAGGATCCGTGAATCTCCTGCAATGGAGCTGAGGAAACCCATGAGGTAGAGAATAGACTGACACAAGGCAATCACTTCAGGGTGGGGATGGAGTGAAATCAGTCCGACAGGTTTTAAAAATGTCTGCGAGGGTGAGGCAGGGTCAGGAGGGATGTAAAAATGTTACAAATAAGTCTACGGAGAGAAGTTGACATGCCACTTACTGAATCATGAAGTAAATGCAACAGGAACATCAGAGGCTGAGAAAATAAAAACAACAGAGTGTAAATAAAATGTAAAATTAGACAGTGTGAAATATTCTCGACCATTCACTGGACCCCGAAGTCAGTCACCCTCAGTGTAAAAAAAGCAGGCACTGACATCTCAGCGCAGAGGGAGTCAAGGATGAAGTAGTGGCAGAGTTTGGGGGGGATGGGGTAGATAGGGGATGAGGGAAAGGCGGGTGATGACTGGAAGGAGAGCTGCTGGGGATATAGAATGGCATTAGAGGAGGAGGAGGAGAAGAGAGTGGTGACTGAGGAACTACATCATGAGGATACTGACGTGTGCCACACTGAGTCACAGCCTGGAGAATGTAACTCTACAACTTCCAATCCCTTGTCTGCAACAATCTTTCCCCTCAGCCACTTACTGCGAGCTGTTGTGTAGGTCCCACTTTGAGAATCTGCAGAAATGAAATATTTGTCCATTAGGGTGAGGAATAATCCGTTCTCACAGAGTGAGAACGCAATGTGAGGGAATGGAGATTGTGTAAGAAACCCTGAATCCCACAATCCCCTCCATCCTTACACTTTATGGAGAATCCGGAAATCTCTCCCATTCCACCAATATTCAGCCAGCGAGGATGTGAGTGTGTGTGGTGGTGTTTAATGTTCGATGTTGAACATGGGCTGAGCCATTCAGGCAGAAAACAAGACATGTTTATAGATGTGTACCTGTGTGTAAGAATTCAATCAGTTTCATTCAACAGTGCTCTGTACTCCCAGCACTGGAGATTCTCCCACAGTCACACTGTCCCCTAAGTTCTACATTCCCCTCTCCCAGAATTTTACCTTTCCCTGGCTTTTTCCAAGTGATAAATCTGAGTATTACAGCCATTTCAGTGAGTAACCTAATCATCATTACAAGATCGGAGCGTTCCATACTGTTTTCCAGGATCTCCTATTACATTGAAATAATATCAGCATTGTTGCTTTCCTGAGTTTCATTCCCACTTCTGCATTGTTTAGGACAATTCCGACTCATCCCGCTGATAGGAATTGATGGAATTGGGTAAAACACTGACTTGACCTTCACTTGATTTCACTTTCCAGTGTACGTTCCCATTGATAAGATCAGGGAGATGGGGAAAAAGATCTTCAACGTTATGTGAATCACTGCCTCAAGTCTAATCAGGGACCTGGAATAACACACACCCAGTCCAACAGCTTCTACTTACAGACTGGAACAAAACAGCGGAACAACAATCTTTGGGTTTGTTGAGAACTTTAATCCATTCTTTGGTCTTTAGCCACAGAACCAGAAAGATAGAACATGTGATAAGCGATCGCCTGGTCCCGGTGACATGGAAGCTACTACACAGGCAGGTTGAGTTTTCAGGCTCTGAGCCAGTAAGGCTGGGTGCGAGAAGAGGACTCCCCTTTCAGCTCAGGAGCATAAAGAGAGCACTAGGACTCTGGATGCCATCTCCCCCATCACAGTAAGCATATTGGCTCAGATCTTCCAACTGGGAGAGGCAAAGGTACTTCAGGATTGTCTCTAGAGCAGGAATCCAGCGACCCAAGTATCATTCCAGAACATGGAGCGTTTTCCTCCAGTGAGTTGCTCCGTTGTCATGTCTGGGCATGGCAGGACAGCCAATCTGTTGGTTGTGGGATCACTTAGCTCTGTCTCTGCTCCCTCTGCCGTTTGCTACAGAGGCAGTCTTAATCTGTCACTTTACCGAGCAACACCATCGCTTACAAGTTCCCCTCCCAAGCACTCACCATCCTGACTTGGAAATATATCGCTGTTCTTTTGGGGTAGTTTGGTTAAAATTCTGGAATACTGTCCCGGAAGACATTGTGGGTTGACAACCACAACATGAACTGCTGCAGTTCAGGAAGGCAGTTCACTACCACCTTCTCAAGGGCAGTTAGGAATCGGAAATAAATATCAACAGCCAGCAATGTCCATGTCCCGGCAGTGAATAAAAAACACCACTTTTTACTTCAAGATAACAAAGTGTGGAGCTGGATGTACACAGGAGGCCAAGCAGCATCTCAGGAGCACAAAAGCTGACCTTTCGGGCCTAGACCCTTCATCAGAAAAGGGGGATGGGGAGAGGGTTCTGAAAAAAATAGGGAGAGGGGGAGGTGGATTGAAGTTGGATAGAGGAGAAGATAGGTGGAGAGGAGACAGACAAGTTAAAGGGTCCGGGATGGAGCCAGTAGAGGTGAGCAGTTGTGGGGAGTTAGGTAGGGGACAGGTCAGTCCAGGGAGGATGGACAGGTCAAGGGGGCAGGATGAGATTAGTAGGTAGGAAACGGAGGTGCGACTTGACGTGGGTGGAGGGGATATGTGAGAGGAAGAACAGGTTAGGGAGGCGGGGATGAGCTCGGCTGGTTTTGGGATGCAGTGGGGGGAGGGGAGAGTTTGAAGCTTGTTAAACCCACATTGATACCATTGCAGGGTTCCCAAGCGGAATATGAGTTGCTGTTCCTGCAACCTTCGGGTGGCATCATTGTGGCACTGCAGGAGGCCCATGATGGACATGTCATCTAAAGAATGGGAGGGGGAGTGGAAATGGCTCGCGGCTGGGAGGTGCAGTTGCTTGCTGCCAAACCTGCTGATTTTCACCAGTTGTTTGATTCAAAAAAAGGACCGGTGACATCAACTTTATTCATAGGGGTCATAGGGTCACGGAAGTCTACAGCACAGAAAATGGCCCTTTGACCCATTGTGTCTGTGCTGGTCAAAAGTAACCAGCGAACTATTCTAATCCCATTTTCCAGCCCTTAGTCCATAGCCTTATATGTCCCAATTGCACGTATAAATACTTATTAAATGCTGTGAGGGCTTCGGCCCTTACCGCACTTACAGGCAGTCAGTTCCAGATTCCCACTATGCTCTGGGTGAACACGTTTTTCCTGACATGTCCTTGAAATCTCCTGTCTCCTATGTTAAATCTATCCCTCCCGGTCATTGATTTCCCCCATCAAAGGGGAAATGTTTCTTCCTGTCTCCCTTATCAACGCCCCTCAAAGTTGTATACATCTCAGTCATGTCCCCTCTCGATTTCCTCTGCCCTCAGGAAAACAACCCCAGTCTGCCCAATCTTTCTTCATAACTGAAACTCTCCAGCCCATTCAACATCCTGGTATCTCGCCCGTGCACCCTCTCCAGTGCTATTACATCCATCCGATCATGTGGATTCCATAACTGCACACGAATTGAGCTGTGGCCTCAGCAAAATTTAATACAGTTTGCCTTGGCTAATAAAGACAAGTGTCCCAGATACCTTCTGAACCACTTTATCCATCTGTCCTGATCTGTTAAGGGACTAGTGTACATGCACACCACGCTCGCTTTGATCCTCAGTACTTCCCAGGGCTCTACCATTCATCATGTACTCCCTTGGCTTGTTTGCCCTGTCTAAGTGCATTACCTCACATTTATCCGATTGAACTCCATTTGCCACTGATCAGCCCATCCAACCATCGTCCTGTAATCTGAGGCTGCCCTCCTCACCAGTTACCGTCCTACTCATTTTTGTATTATCTGTCAGCTTACTGATCAACCCTTCTATACTCAAAGCCAAATCATTTCTATAAGCCAAATGTCAACTGGTGAGCCCGGCATTTAATGCCCAATCTTAATTTCAAGTATTATTGCTGGGCTGCTAATCCCGAAACCGTGGGAATGCTCTGAGGACCCAGGCTCAAATCCTGACAAGGCAGGTGGTGGAATTTGAATTCAATTAAAATGTGAAATTAAGAGTCTACTGACAACCATGAAACCGTTGCTGATTGTCAGAAAAAACCATCTGGTTCACCAATGTTCTTGTGAGAAGCAAACTGCTGTCTTTACCTGATCTGGCCTACTAATGACTCCAGACCTCATAGCAATGTGGTTAACAATGTGGGGATGAGCAATAAATGCCAGCGATGCCCACATCCCATAAATGAATAAAAGAAGTTGAGATTGACCTATATTGCTGTGCTTCAGGAGTCACCTGGAGACAAGAACTGCTGAAAGGAATTTGTGAACCAAATGGGATTTTACAACAACCAACAATGGTTTCACGGTCATTGTTAGACTCTTAATTCCAGATTTTTATGGAATTCAACTTCTGCCATCTGCCGTGGAAGGATTTAAACTCAGATCCCCAGAGCATGATACAGGTCTCTGGATTCATAGTCTAGTGATAATACAACTGGGTTACCTCCTCACTAAATGAGTGAATTCTATTGGCCATGAATCTTCACAATGCAGGGGAAGTTGGAATTTAAGAAACTCTAAGGTCGACCTCAGAATGACCAATCAAAATTTTCTCATAACGTTGAGAGCCTAGGGATTGTAAAACAAAAGAGACTTGAGTGGCTGTGCACAGTTTACTAAAAGCCATGATGCTACAGGCTTCAGAAGCTCATGCACACAGAGATCCTGTGCAGTTCCTTACCCCACTGATACAGCTTGGTCTCTGCCAGGCTGCTGTGTTCAATTCGACAGGAATATTGATCCTCATCCCCAGCACTGATTTCAATCTCTTTCAGGATTTGATGAGTTCCATCGTGGTTCGGTCGAATCGCCAAGGATTGTGTCTCAGACATGACCTCTCCATTCCTTAGCCAGATCACCTCGATGCCTACAGGATAAAATCCAGTGACCAGGCAGGAGAGAGTGAGCAGCTTGTCCTGACGATTGGGTTCACTCCTGGAGATGAACACTTCGGGCTGAACTGTGAAGGAACAGGGTGAGAACACAAACAATAGACAGACTCTGACTGGTATGGCGGAATAGTTTCATGGATCAGTGACTCAAATGCATACATTTCCTTTCAAAATATTCCTTTCCAGCTTGAAAGTAACTTTTAAAATGCTGAACAAACGCTTCTTCCAAATTTGCCTTCCAAAATTTGTTCCAGGATTTATCAGAATTCCATTTCTCGGTAGTCTTCACTGCAAAGTGATTTGATGCAACCCATCTCATTCTGTCTGGCTGTAAACTAATGCAGTCCTTTCCATCAAATCCAAATCTCATCGATCTTTTCACGGAGCTGTCATTGGTGAGCTCAACAGTCCGCATCCACTGGAATGTGTTAATTCCTAGCAGTGACAAAACAGTGATCAATGATCAATAGTCACTCAGAAATTAGTCATTTTATCAGGTAGAATTGGGGGATCAGAGTCACAATCAGGTCAGAGGGAAAGGGGGTCTAGAATTAGTTATAAATTTTAGAAATTTTCCCATTCGTGGTGATTGCTGCAATTTTCGATTGATCTTCTCGATACGCATTCCAGAAACCTCAATAATGTTCTGGGGACCTAGGCTCAAATCGAGCCAAGGCTGGTGGCGGAATTTGAATTCAATTAAAATATGAAATTAAGTGTCTCATGATAGCCATGAATTCATTGCTGATTGTCAGAAAAATCCATCTGGTTCATGAATGTCTGTGAGGGAAGAAAACTATGGTACTTACCTGATCTGGCCAACAAGTGCCTCCAGACCATGTAGCAATTGCTGAACAGGTTGATGAGAAAATATCTACCCTGAGGAATTCATATAGAGATGTCCTGGAGCTGCAATTATTGCAACCACAACCATTTTCTTTGTGTTAGATAGAACACAAACCACTGAAATTTTCCCCTTGATTTCTGTTAACTCCTGTTTTGTAACACTTGATGCCACACTCAGTCAAATACAGTCCATCTCACTTCACCACCTATGTCCTGCTCTTTTGTCCATATTTCAAACATGACTGCAATGGGGGTTGGGAGTCAACTCAATGAGCTGTGTACTATGTTCAGAAGGGCTGGTATCTCCCAATGGTGTAACATACTCTCACAGTCGGTGGTGTAGCTAGGTTGGTTACTTGCTTAATGCTCATTGGAAGATTCTGCATTGCTGTAGCTTGCCGGATGTCTGGTTCATAATCTTCGTGATCAGATCCTGATTCTCCTTTGCCATGTCTGACCATGCATTCACCAGGCTTGTGCGATGCTCCTTGTATTTCACATCACAGGATTCTGCCATGAACTGCTGTCTGGGAATCATCTGGCAAATGTCGTAATAATCAACCTGGACTCCAATGATCAGTGCTACATTTGTAATATCAGGAAAATGATTGATTCCAGATATTGCTGTGATAACCACAGTGACTGAATTTATCTCTGTAATTTAACAATTAAATAGTTAATTTGCACACACTACCACCTCCTCAAAGTAAGCCCCATCCACAATCTCCAATAATCCATCACTTTACCACACTCTCAGAGTCTGATATTATAAACAGAATCATATACTATTGGTTCAGAATTAGATGCTGCAGCCCCTCAGAATGGATGGAGTCAGTGTGGAAACAGGGGAGAGTCTGGAACACAATCCAAAGTTTGGAATGGTAAACAGAAGACCATTAATCTGGAATAGTGACTGGAGAAACACCCGGTCAATCACTAACCTGGAACTGTAACCCAGGACCCTGGATTACTCAACGTGATGCATAAATTGGTGCTTCGTGTGTCTCTCATTTTAGTGCCGTACCCCAAGCAACACCAAGTTGATCTCAAACAAGAACATGGAATGAAGTCAATGTGAGCGTAAACAGTGAACATCTGCAGAGAGATACTGAGGAGACCCTCCGACACAGGGAATATTTGGAGTCCGGAATTCAGGATAACCCAAGGGTAGGTCTGCGGTTTATTGTCATAGCCAGGAAAGATGTGGAGAGGGTGAATCCGGATTGAAATGAGGAGACACAGGAATATTGGGAGGATGAAGTATGAGACCATGGAGGACAGTCAGTATATGAACAGTCTCTGTCAAACAGTGGGATGAACAATCCAGAGCAGGATCTCCATTGTCCCTCACTGAGCTTTTTAATCTATCCTTCATACATGACCAGAAGGATGTTGGTAAAAACTGAAAGAACAGTGAATGCTGTAAATCTGGAGCAAAAACAGAAGTTGCTGGAAAAGCTCAGCAGATCTGGCATCCTCTGGGAATAACGGAAATTAGAATTCATGTTTCGGGTATGGTGACCCTTCCTCCAACCCTTCTGATGAAGGATCATTAGGTGAGAGAAATTAACTCATTTTTTTCTTCACAGATGCTGCCAGATCTGCTGAGCTTTTGCAACAACTTCTGTTTTTGCAGGATGTTGGTGTCTGCGATAACACGACCTCTTCAACCATGAGAGCATCACAGCTGATCCTGGGCTGGGTTAAACACGGGCTATCTTCTCTTCCCCGCAGTGTTTACAGACTTTAGACCAGAAATGATGAAGCTGTTTGACTACAGTCCACGTTCAAGCCTTCCCAATTTGGCCCCAACCAAGACATTATCTGCATTCAAAACATTGAGACTCTTGAGAAGCATTTCTCCCTGCGACACCTGAAACACAGACTTGCAGCAATGTGCCGGCATCTCCTGGCACTGCAATCCAGCCTACCCCAGCTCAGAGCCTTCCTCTCCCAAGCCTGCAAAGGTCCTCTTCTGATTTTTATTCTTCATAGGATCCACAACCTGATCTCACAATTCTACTCAGCTTTATTGGGCACTGAAAACTGTAAGTACAGTAAAACGATATCCATTTCAAGCCCACCAACTCCCACAGCTACCTAGAATACACCTTCTCCCAGCCACCTTCCTGCAAAAATTCCATCCCCTATTCCCAATTCTTTCGCCTCCGCTGCATCTGTTCCTAGGATGAAGCATTCCTCTCCCGTACATCTCAGATGTCTTCGTTTTTCAAGGATTGCAACTTCCCCCATGCAGTGGTCGAGATTGCCCTCGACCATGTCTCCTGCATTTCCCGCAACTCATCCCTCACGCCCCGTCCCCGCAATAACCACCAAAAGAGAATCCCCCTAGTCGTCACATACCACCCCACCAACCTCCGGATACAACGCATCATCCTCCGACACTTCCGCCATCTACAATCCGACCCCACCACCAAAGACATTTTTCCATCCCCACCCTTGTCTGCTTTCCGGAGAGACTACTCTCTCCGTGACTCCCTTGTCCGCTCCATACTCCTAACCAGTCCCACCACACCCGGCACCTTCCCCTGCAACCGCAGGAAGTGCTACACTTGCCCCCACACCTCCTCCCTCGCCCCATCCCAGGCCCCAAGATGACTTTCCACATCAAGCAGATGATCACCTGCACATCTGCCAATGTGGTATACTGTATCCACTGTAGCCGGTGTGGCTTCCTCTACATTGGGGAAACCAAGCAGAGGCTTGGGGATGGATTTGCAGAACACCTCCACTTGGCCCGCAATAAACAACTGCACCTCACAGTCATGAACCATTTCAACTCCCCCTCCCATTCCTCAGATGACATGTCCATCCTGGGCCTCCTCCAGTGCCACAATGAATCCACCCGAAAGTTGCAGGAACAGCAACTCATATTCCGCTTGGGAACCCTGCAGCCCAATGGTATCAATGTGGACTTCACAAGCTTCAAAATCTCCCCTACCCCTAGTGCACCCCAATACCAGTCAAGCTTGTCCCTGCCTCTCTAACCTGTTCTTCCTCTCAACTATCCCCTCCTCCCACCTCAAGCCGCACCTCCATTTCCTTCCTACTAGCCTCATCCCTCCCCCTTGACCTGTCCGTCCTCCCTGTACTGACCTATCTCCTCCCTACCTCCCCACCTACACTCATCTTTACTGGCTCCATCCCCGCCCCCTTAACTTGTCAGTCTCCTCTCCAACTATCTTCTCCTCTATCCATCTTCGATCCTTCTTCCCTTTCTCCCTATTTATTTCAGAACCGTCTTCCCCTCCCCCATTTCTGATGAAAGGTCTAGGCCCGAACCGTCACCTTTCCTGCTCCTATGATGCTGCTTGTCCTGCTGTGTTCATCCAGCTCCACACCTTGTTATCTCGGATTCTCCAGCATCTGCAGTTCCCATTATCTCAGTTAAATCCTGGTGTCCAGTTATGATTCCAGCTGGGATCCAGTCAAAACTGAATCATCAAATCACAGACTGGAAAGTGTTTGGGGCCAGGAATCTGCCTCCAGGGGAAAGGGATTCTGGTTCAGAGCTTCACAAGCCTAAGTTTTAAATTGATGTGACACAGGGTTCCTGTTCGCTTACACTCTGTGGGGGCAGGGAGAGAGGTGGCTCAGATGTAATGTGAGACTGCTTTCTGCTGCTCACAGCAGCCACTCCTGCTCGCTGCCCCCAGGGAGATGGTGCGGACTGTCCCTCAGCTTTCGCACCACGGGAGAGAAGTGAGCTGGCACAGGAGGGGAAGACTTGGTACCTGGGACAGGACTGTTGCCTCACTTCTTCGGTGCCAAAGGGATGTAACTGCAATAGAAGTGAGGGAGAGGACCGTGGTACATTTTCCAGAGGGTGGCAGGAAGGAAAGAGCACAGTGTCATACAGAGCATTCAGGGGCTCGCTGGGGAGGGAGGGAGTGACACTAACAGGAGACGAGTGAGGGGAGGGAGTCACACTAACAGAAGGCGAGTGAGGGGAGTGAGTCATATTAATAGGAGGAGCGTGAGGGAAGGGAGTCACACTGACAGGAAAAGAGTGAGGAGAGGGAGATACATTCACAGCAGGAGAGTGAAGAGAGGAGTCACAATACCAGGAGGAGAGTGAGATGAGGAACTCACACCAGTTGGAGGAGAGTGGGGGAGGGAGTGACATTAACAGGAGGAGAGTGGGGAAAGAGTCAAACTGACAGGAGGGAAGTGAGGGAAGGGTGTCACACTACCAGGAGGAGAGTGACGGGAGGCAGCTACAATGGGAGGAGACTGGAGGAGGGAGTCGCACTGACAGGAGGAGAGTGAGGGGGAGGGAATCACACTAACGGAGAGTGAAGGGAGGGAGTCGCACAGACAGAAGGAAACTGAGGGGAGGGAGACACAGTGACAGGAGAGTGAGGGGGAGGGAATCACACTAACGGAGAGTGAAGGGAGGGAGTCGCACAGACAGAAGGAAACTGAGAGGAGGGAGACGCAGTGACAGGAGAGTGAGGGGAGGGACTCACAATAACAGGGGCAGCATGGAGGAGCGAGTCACACTGACAGGATGACAGTGAAACATAGAAGATCAGAGCAGGAGGAGACCATTCGGCTCTTTGAGTCCGCTCAACCATTCTTCATGATCATGGCTGATCGTCCAACTCAATAGACTACTCTGACTTTCTCCCCATAACTTTTGATCCCATTCACCCCAAGTGTTGGAGCTAGCCACTTCTTGAATACATTCAATATTTTGGCACCAACTACTTCCTGTGGTAATGAAGTCTACAGGCTCACCACTCCATTGGTGAAGAAATGTCTCTTCATCTCCGTCCTAAATCATCTATCCCGAATCCTCACTCAGTGACCCCTGGATCTGGGTACACCCACCATCGGGGACATCCTCCCTGCACCTGCCCTTGTCCAGTCCTGTTAGGATTTTATACGTCTCAGTAAGATCCTCCCCATATTTGCCTGAACTCCAGCAAAAACAATCCTAATCTAGCCATTCTCTCCTCATACATCAGACCCAGCATCCCTGGAGTCAGCCTGGTCAGGAGTCGCTATGACAAAACTGTGTGGGGAGGGAGTCACACTGACAGGAGGCAAATGAGGGAAGGGAGACACACTCACAAAGAGTGAGAGGACAGAGTTACACTGACAGAAGATGAGTGAGGGAGGGAGTCACATTAACAGAGACAGAAGGGAGGGAGTCACGCTGACAGAAGATGAGTGAGGGGAGAGAGTCACGTTAACAGAGATTGAAGCGAAGGAGTCACACTAATAGGACGAGATTAAAGAGGGGGGTCACGCCAATAAGACAATGAGGAGATAGAGTCACAAAACCAGAGGAGAATGAAGGAGGGAGATAAAATAATAGAGAATGAAGTGACAAAGCGTGGGGCTGGATGAACACAGCAGGCCAAGCGGCATTTTAGGAGCACAAAAGCTGACGTTTCGGGCCTTGACCCTTCATCAGAAATTTTTTCCAGCTCCACACTTTGTTATCTTGGATTCTCCAGCATCTGCAGTTCTCATTATCACTGAGAGAATGAGGTGAGTTAGTCACACTTACAGGAGACAAGTGAGGGGAGGGAGTCACACCAACAGGGGAGGGGATTGAGAGGATTTAGTCACACTAACACGAGGAGAGTGGGGCACAGAGTCACACTAACAGGGTGAAATTGAGGTGAGGGACTCACTCTAACAGGATAGTGAGGGTAGGGAGTCACATTAAAAGGAGGAGAGTTGAGGAGGCAGTTACACTAACAGAGAGAGGGGGAGGGAGTCAAACAGAGAGAGAGAGAGGGTAGGGAGCCACACTGACAGAGAGAGAGGGGAGGGAGCCACACTGACAGAGAGAGAGGGGAGGGAGTCACACTGACAGACAGAGGGGGAGGGAGTCACACTGACAGAGAGCGAGGGGAGGGATTCTTACTGACAGAGAGAGGGGAGGGAGTCACACTGATAAAAGTAGAGTGGAGGGAGCAAATTACACTCACAGGACGAAATTGTGGGAATGAAGTGATAAGAGCAGGTGAGTAAGGTGAGGGAGTCACACTAAGGAGAGGAGGGGGAGGGTACAAAGTCACACTAACAGGAGAGTGAGGTGTGGGAATCACGTTAACATAATGAGAGAGAGGAGAGGGAGCCACACTAAGAAAGTGAGGGGAGAGTGTCACATGAATAGAAGAGTGAGGAGAGAGAGTTGCACTAACAGGAGAGTGAGGTGAGGGAGTCACGTTAACATAATGAGAGAGAGGAGAGGGAGCCACACTAAGAAAGCGAGGAGAGGGAGTCATGTTAATAGGAGAGTGAGGAGTGGGAGTCATGTTAATAGGAGAGTGAGGAGAGGGAGTCATGTTAATAGGAGAGTGAGGAGTGGGAGTCATGTTAATAGGAGAGTGAGGAGAGGGAGTCATGTTAACAGGATGAGAGACTGGGGAGGGAGTCACATGAACAGCAGAGTGAGGGAAGGGAGTCACACGAGCAGGAGATTGAGGAGAGGGAGTCACATGAACAAGAGAGTGAGGGGAGGGAGTCACACAAACAGGAGGTTGAGGGGCGGGCGTCATGAAAACAGGAGGAGATTTGAGGAGGCAGTTAAAGTGACATAGAGTGAGGGAAAGGAGCCACACTAACACGAGGAGAGTGAGGGGAGGGGCTCACGCAGGCAGAGGGAGAGTGAGGCGAAGGAGTCACATTAACAGGAGGAGAATGAAGGAAGGAAGTCACACTGACTGGAGATGAGTCGGGGAGGGAGTAACACAAAATGAGAATGAGGGAATGGAGTTACACTAACAGGAGAGGAGGAAGTCACATCGACTGGAGCAGTGTGTTGGGAGGGAGTCACACAAACAGAGGTCGAGGGGAGAGAGCCACACGGACAGGAAGAGGGTGAGGGAAATGTGTCACACAAACAGGAGAGCGAAGGGAAGAAGTCACACTGACAGGAAGAGTGTTGAGGTGGGAGTTACACTAAAACAGTGAGTGAAAGGAATCATATTAACAGCAGGGAAGGGAGTCACACTAACAGAAAGTGAGGGGAGGGGGATATGCTGACAGGTGAGGAATAAGCGGAGGGAATCACACTAACAGGTGGAGAGTGAGGAAATGTGTCACACGAACAGGAGATTTGAGGTTGGGGGGTCACACTAACAGGGGCAGAGGGAGAGAAGGGTCCCACACCGACAGAGATTTGAGGTGAGGGGGGTCACACTAACAGGGGGAGAGGGAGAGAAGGGTGCCACACCGACAGGGATTTGAGGTGAGGGGGGTCACACTAACAGGGGGAGAGGGAGAGAAGGGTGCCACACCGACAGAGATTTGAGGTGAGGGGGGTCACACTAACAGGGGCAGAGGGAGAGAAGGGTCCCACACCGACAGAGATTTGAGGTGAGGGGGGTCACACTGACAGGGGGAGAGGGAGAGAAGGGTCCCACACCGACAGAGATTTGAGGTGAGGGGGGTCACACTGACAGGGGCAGAGGGAGAGAAGGGTCCCACACCGACAGAGATTTGAGGTGAGGGGGGTCACACTAACAGGGGCAGAGGGAGAGAAGGGTCCCACACCGACAGAGATTTGAGGTGAGGGGGGTCACACTGACAGGGGGAGAGGGAGAGAAGGGTGCCACACCGACAGAGATTTGAGGTGAGGGGGGTCACACTAACAGGGGCAGAGGGAGAGAAGGGTGCCACACCGACAGAGATTTGAGGTGAGGGGGGTCACACTAACAGGGGGAGAGGGAGAGAAGGGTGCCACACCGACAGAGATTTGAGGTGAGGGGGGTCACACTAACAGGGGGAGAGGGAGAGAAGGGTGCCACACCGACAGAGATTTGAGGTGAGGGGGGTCACACTAACAGGGGGAGAGGGAGAGAAGGGTGCCACACCGACAGAGATTTGAGGTGAGGGGGGTCACACTAACAGGGGGAGAGGGAGAGAAGGGTGCCACACCGACAGAGATTTGAGGTGAGGGGGGTCACACTGACAGGGGCAGAGGGAGAGAAGGGTCCCACACCGACAGAGATTTGAGGTGAGGGGGGTCACACTAACAGGGGGAGAGGGAGAGAAGGGTCCCACACCGACAGAGATTTGAGGTGAGGGGGGTCACACTAACAGGGGGAGAGGGAGAGAAGGGTCCCACACTGACAGAGATTTGAGGTGAGGGGGGTCACACTAACAGGGGCAGAGGGAGAGAAGGGTGCCACACCGACAGGGATTTGAGGTGAGGGGGGTCACACTAACAGGGGGAGAGGGAGAGAAGGGTCCCACACCGACAGAGATTTGAGGTGAGGGGGGTCACACTAACAGGGGGAGAGGGAGAGAAGGGTGCCACACCGACAGAGATTTGAGGTGAGGGGGGTCACACTGACAGGGGGAGAGGGAGAGAAGGGTCCCACACCGACAGAGATTTGAGGTGAGGGGGGTGACACTAACAGGGGGAGAGGGAGAGAAGGGTGCCACACCGACAGAGATTTGAGGTGAGGGGGGTCACACTAACAGGGGGAGAGGGAGAGAAGGGTGCCACACCGACAGAGATTTGAGGTGAGGGGGGTCACACTAA
Organism: Stegostoma tigrinum; assembly: GCF_030684315.1. Classification (NCBI taxonomy): domain Eukaryota; kingdom Metazoa; phylum Chordata; class Chondrichthyes; order Orectolobiformes; family Stegostomatidae; genus Stegostoma; species Stegostoma tigrinum. Next base: position 6,380,517 of record NC_081387.1, read on the forward strand.
CAGGGGGAGAGGGAGAGAAGGGTGCCACACCGACAGAGATTTGAGGTGAGGGGGGTCACACTGACAGGGGGAGAGGGAGAGAAGGGTGCCACACCGACAGAGATTTGAGGTGAGGGGGGTCACACTGACAGGGGCAGAGGGAGAGAAGGGTCCCACACCGACAGAGATTTGAGGTGAGGGGGGTCACACTAACAGGGGCAGAGGGAGAGAAGGGTCCCACACCGACAGAGATTTGAGGTGAGGGGGGTCACACTGACAGGGGGAGAGGGAGAGAAGGGTGCCACACCGACAGAGATTTGAGGTGAGGGGGGTCACACTAACAGGGGCAGAGGGAGAGAAGGGTGCCACACCGACAGAGATTTGAGGTGAGGGGGGTCACACTAACAGGGGGAGAGGGAGAGAAGGGTGCCACACCGACAGAGATTTGAGGTGAGGGGGGTCACACTAACAGGGGGAGAGGGAGAGAAGGGTGCCACACCGACAGAGATTTGAGGTGAGGGGGGTCACACTAACAGGGGGAGAGGGAGAGAAGGGTGCCACACCGACAGAGATTTGAGGTGAGGGGGGTCACACTGACAGGGGCAGAGGGAGAGAAGGGTCCCACACCGACAGAGATTTGAGGTGAGGGGGGTCACACTAACAGGGGGAGAGGGAGAGAAGGGTCCCACACCGACAGAGATTTGAGGTGAGGGGGTTCACACTGACAGGGGCACAGGGAGAGAAGGGTCCCACACCGACAGAGATTTGAGGTGAGGGGGGTCACACTAACAGGGGGAGAGGGAGAGAAGGGTGCCACACCGACAGAGATTTGAGGTGAGGGGGGTGACACTAACAGGGGGAGAGGGAGAGAAGGGTGCCACACCGACAGAGATTTGAGGTGAGGGGGGTCACACTAACAGGGGGAGAGGGAGAGAAGGGTGCCACACCGACAGAGATTTGAGGTGAGGGGGGTCACACTAACAGGGGGAGAGGGAGAGAAGGGTGCCACACCGACAGAGATTTGAGGTGAGGGGGGTGACACTAACAGGGGGAGAGGGAGAGAAGGGTGCCACACCGACAGAGATTTGAGGTGAGGGGGGTCACACTAACAGGGGGAGAGGGAGAGAAGGGTGCCACACCGACAGAGATTTGAGGTGAGGGGGGTCACACTAACAGGGGGAGAGGGAGAGAAGGGTCCCACACCGACAGAGATTTGAGGTGAGGGGGGTCACACTAACAGGGGCAGAGGGAGAGAAGGGTGCCACACCGACAGGGATTTGAGGTGAGGGGGGTCACACTAACAGGGGGAGAGGGAGAGAAGGGTCCCACACCGACAGAGATTTGAGGTGAGGGGGGTCACACTAACAGGGGGAGAGGGAGAGAAGGGTGCCACACCGACAGAGATTTGAGGTGAGGGGGGTCACACTGACAGGGGGAGAGGGAGAGAAGGGTCCCACACCGACAGAGATTTGAGGTGAGGGGGGTGACACTAACAGGGGGAGAGGGAGAGAAGGGTGCCACACCGACAGAGATTTGAGGTGAGGGGGGTCACACTAACAGGGGGAGAGGGAGAGAAGGGTGCCACACCGACAGAGATTTGAGGTGAGGGGGGTCACACTAACAGGGGGAGAGGGAGAGAAGGGTGCCACACCGACAGAGATTTGAGGTGAGGGGGGTCACACTGACAGGGGGAGAGGGAGAGAAGGGTGCCACACCGACAGAGATTTGAGGTGAGGGGGGTCACACTAACAGGGGCAGAGGGAGAGAAGGGTGCCACACCGACAGAGATTTGAGGTGAGGGGGGTCACACTAACAGGGGGAGAGGGAGAGAAGGGTGCCACACCGACAGAGATTTGAGGTGAGGGGGGTCACACTGACAGGGGCAGAGGGAGAGAAGGGTCCCACACCGACAGAGATTTGAGGTGAGGGGGGTCACACTAACAGGGGGAGAGGGAGAGAAGGGTGCCACACCGACAGAGATTTGAGGTGAGGGGGGTCACACTAACAGGGGCAGAGGGAGAGAAGGGTGCCACACCGACAGAGATTTGAGGTGAGGGGGGTCACACTAACAGGGGGAGAGGGAGAGAAGGGTGCCACACCGACAGAGATTTGAGGTGAGGGGGGTCACACTGACAGGGGCAGAGGGAGAGAAGGGTCCCACACCGACAGAGATTTGAGGTGAGGGGGGTCACACTAACAGGGGCAGAGGGAGAGAAGGGTGCCACACCGACAGAGATTTGAGGTGAGGGGGGTCACACTAACAGGGGCAGAGGGAGAGAAGGGTGCCACACCGACAGAGATTTGAGGTGAGGGGGGTCACACTAACAGGGGCAGAGGGAGAGAAGGGTCCCACACCGACAGAGATTTGAGGTGAGGGGGGTCACACTAACAGGGGCAGAGGGAGAGAAGGGTGCCACACCGACAGAGATTTGAGGTGAGGGGGGTCACACTGACAGGGGCAGAGGGAGAGAAGGGTCCCACACCGACAGAGATTTGAGGTGAGGGGGGTCACACTAACAGGGGCAGAGGGAGAGAAGGGTCCCACACCGACAGAGATTTGAGGTGAGGGGGGTCACACTAACAGGGGCAGAGGGAGAGAAGGGTCCCACACCGACAGAGATTTGAGGTGAGGGGGGTCACACTAACAGGGGCAGAGGGAGAGAAGGGTGCCACACCGACAGAGATTTGAGGTGAGGGGGGTGACACTAACAGGGGCAGAGGGAGAGGATTGAGTCACACTGACAGGGTGAGATTGAGGGGAGGGCCTCACTCTAACAGGATTGTGAGGGTAGGCCGTTACCTTAGCAGGAGGAGAGCTGAGCAGGGAGCCACATTAACAGAGAGTGAGGGAGGGAGTCTCACTAACATGTAGAGAGTGAGAGAAGAGAGTCACACTAACTAGAGGAGTACAGGGAGGGAGTCACGCTCATAGGAGGACATCGAGGGGAGGGAGTTTCCCATCTACTGATAGTGAGGGGAAGGAGTTACCCTGACAGGAGACGAGTGACAGGAGGGAGTTGCACTGACAGGAGAGTGAAGGGAGGGAGTCACGATACTCAGAGGAGAGTGAGGGGACGAATCACACTAACACAAGGAGAGTGGCGCAGGCAGCCACACTAAAAGGGTGAGATTAAGGAGACGAAGTCATACTACCAGGAGGGCTAAGGTAGGGAGTCACATTAACAGGAGGAGAGCTGAGGAGGGAGTTACACTTAGAGGGAGTGAGGGGAGAAAGTCACTCTAACACACATTGTGTGGAGCGAGGGAGTAACACTGATAGGATCAGATTCAGGGGGAGGGAAAGTCATATACACAGGAGGATTGAGGGAGGGAGAGTCACGTTAACAGCAGGAGATTTGAGGAGGGAGTCACATTAACAGAGATTCAGGTGAGGAAGTTTCACTAACAGGAGGAGAGTGAAGGGAGGGAGTCACACTGACAGGAGGAGAGTGAGGGGAGGGAGTCACATAATCACAAGGAGTGAAGGGGAGGGAGTCAGACTGACAAGCAGTTAGTAAGGGAAGTGAGTCACAGTCATAGAAGCAGAAAGCAAAAGGAAGAGTGTCACAATGACGGAGAGAGGGGAAGGAGTGACACTACCAGGAGGATAGTGAAGGCAGGAAGTGACACTAACAGAGAGTGTGGGGCCGATGTCACACTAATAGAGGAGATTGGGGCAGTGAGTCACACTAACGGAGAGTGAGGGGAGAGTGTCACACTAACGGAGAGTGAGGGGAGAGTGTCACACTAACGGAGAGTGTTACACTAACGGAGAGTGAGGGGAGAGTGTCACACTAACGGAGAGTGAAGGGAGAGTGTTACACTAACGGAGAGTGAGGGGAGAGTGTCACACTAACGGAGAGTGAGGGGAGAGTGTCACACTAACGGAGAGTGAAGGGAGAGTGTTACACTAACGGAGAGTGAAGGGAGAGTGTCACACTAACGGAGAGTGAGGGGAGAGTGTCACACTAACGGAGAGTGAGGGGAGAGTGTCACACTAATGGAGAGTGAGGGGTGGGTCTGGATGTGAGTTTGCTCACTGAGCTGGAAGGTTAGTTTTCAGACGTTTTGTCACTTTTTTTTTATTTGAAAAAAATATACTTTATTCATAGAATGTACAAAAAATAAAACATTTATACACCTACCCAGTCATGCAAACCGCTCCGGGTTACCCAGGGGGTACGTACACCAACTAAAGGGAAAAAACAAAACAGAGAAAAAAAAAAAAAACAAAGCAAAGAAACCGCCCCGGCAGTCGTCACCCCGCACAGTCCCAGTTGGCCCCCTGACCAGTTGGGGAAGGCGCCAGCTGGGCCCAGTTACCAGATAGGATTCTTTTCCCTTGTCTGGACGAGGGGGCTCATACGGTGGTCTTTCCCCACCGCGCCTTGGCGGCGGCTGCCCCAAGCTTTAGCGCGTCCCTCAGCACGTAGCCCTGGACCTTGGAGTGCGCCAGTCTGCAACACTCGGTCGGGGTCAGTTCTTTCAGCTGGCAGACCAGCAAGTTGCGGGCAGACCAAAGAGCGTCTTTCACCGCATTGATGGTCCTCCAGGCACAGTTGATGTTGGTCTCGGTGTGCGTCCCCGGAAACAGCCCGTAGAGCACGGAGTCCCGCGTCACGGAGCTGCTCGGGACGAACCTCGACAAATACCACTGCATCCCCCTCCAGACCTCCTGCGCATAGGCACACTCCAGAAGGAGGTGATCGACAGTCTCGTCCCCCCCGCAGCCACCTCGAGGGCAGCGTGCGGTGGTGCAGAGATTCCGGGCATGCATAAAGGATCTCACTGGCAGAGCCCCTCTCACCGCCAGCCAAGCAATGTCCTTGTGCTTGTTTGAAAGTTCTGGCGATGAGGCATTCTGCCAAACGACTTTGGCAGTCTGCATGGGGAACCACACGACGGGATCCACCCTCTCCTTTTCCCGAAGGGTCCTGAGGATACTACGTGCTGACCACTGCCTGACGGCCTTGTGGTCAAAGGTGTTTCCTTTCAAAAATTTCTCCACGAAGGACAGGTGGTACGGAACGGTCCAACTACTCGGAGCGTTCCGCGGCAACGAGGCCAGGCCCATCCTTCGCAACACCGGGGACAGGTAGAACCTCAGTAAGTAGTGACACTTGGTGTTTGCGTACTGAGGATCTACGCACAGCTTGATGCAGCCACACACAAAGGTAGCCGTCAGGGCGAGGGTGGCGTTCGGTACGCCCTTTCCCCCATTTCCCAGGTCTTTGTACATGGTATCTCTGCGGACCCGGTCCATCCTCGACCCCCAAATGAAGTGGAAGATGGCCCGGGTGACGGCAGCAGCGCAGGTCCAGGTAATAGGCCAGGCCTGCGCCACATACAACAGTACCGAAAGCCCCTCGCACCTGACAACCAGGTTCTTACCCGCGATGGAGAGGGACCGGAGCGTCCACCTGCCCAGCTTCTGCTTAAATTTGGAGATACGCTCCTCCCAAGTCTTAGTGCATGCCCCAGCTCCACCAAACCAAACACCCAGCACCTTCAGGTAGTCTGTCCTGACGGTGAAGGGGATGAAGGAGCGGTCGTCCCAGTTCCCGAAGAACATGACCTCGCTCTTACCCCTATTGACTTTGGCACCCGAGGCCAGTTCAAACTGGCCGCAGATGTCCAACAGCCTACTCACCGACCGACGATCGGTGCAGAAGACGGCGACATCATCCATGTACAGGGAGGTCTTGACCTGAAGGCCTCCGCTGCCTGGGATAGTCACGCCCCTCAGGCTCACGTCCTTCCTGATGGAGGCGGCGAAGGGCTCCACACAGCACACGAACAAGGCAGGAGAGAGCGGGCAGCCCTGCCTGACTCCAGATCTAACAGGAAAACTGTCTGATTCCCACCCGTTGATCGAGACTGCGCTAACGATGTTGGCGTAGAGCAGCCGGATCCAATTGCGGATGCCCTCCCCAAACCCCAATTTGGAGAGGACGTCCCTCATGTAAGCATGAGAGACCCTGTCGAAGGCCTTCTCCTTGTCCAGGCTGACGAGGCAGGTGTCCACCCGCCTGTCCTGTACGTAGGCGATCATATCCCTGATGAGCGCGAGGCTCTCAGCGATCTTCCTGCCCGGCACAGCACAGGTGTGGTCAGGGTGAATCACCGACTCCAGGACAGACCTGACCCGGTTGGCAATGACCTTGGCCAGGATTTTGTAGTCCACGTTCAAAAGTGAAATGGGACGCCAATTCTTAATTTCTTCCCTCTCCCCCTTCCTCTTGTAAATGAGGTTGATGATGCCCTTCCTCATGGACTTGCACATTTCCCCTGCCCGAAGCGCACTATCGTACACCTCCAGCAGGTCCTGGCCGACCAGGCCCCACAGAGCAGAATACAGCTCGACCGGTAAGCCATCACTTCCGGGAGTCCTATTCCTCTGCAAGGACTTGAGGGCTCTGGCCAGCTCGTCCAGGGATATCGGCCGGTCCAGCCACTCCCTCGTGCCGTCGTCTAAGACCTCCGTGATAGACGACAGGAACGACTCGGAGGCCGTGCTATCCGTGGGCTTCGTGTCGTACAGTCCGGCATAGAAGGATCTGCTGATCCTCAAAACGTCGGGCCGAGACGACGTCACCGAGCCGTCGTCCTCCTTCAGCCGGCTAAGCACAGAGCTCTCTTTGTGCACCTTCTGAAAGAAGAAACGCGAGCACGTCTCGTCCTACTCCACGGAGCGGACCCTGGACCGGAAGATTATCCTGGAGGCCTCCGCGGCGAAGAGCGAGGCTTGCTGGCCCCTCACCTTGCGGAGGTCCTCCGTGACATCGACCCCCATCAACTGCAGAAGGAGCAGGTTCTGCACCCTTTTCTGGAGTCGCGACAGCTTTCCCCGCCTCTCTCTTGCCTTCTGAACACCCTTGAGGACAAAGAACCTCTTGATGTTCTCCTTCACCGTCTCCCACCAGTCGCCTGGAGACTTAAAGAGGGGTTTCACGGTTCTCCAACCGGTGTACTCCCTCTTAAGCTCCTCGACGTTCTCTGGGGTCAACAGAGTCGTGTTGAGCTTCCACGTCCCCTTGCCGGCCGGCTGGTCGTCCTGTAAGTGACAGTCGGCCAACAGGAGGCAGTGGTCAGAGAAGAACACCGGCTCGACACCGGTGGATCTGACCGAGAACGTCCGCGACACAAACAGGAAGTCTATCCTTGAGCGGATAGACCCGTCTGGCCGCGACCAGGTGTACCTCTGCTGCGCTCCGTCTGCAGGGGTGCTGAAGACGTCGAGCAGCTTGGCGTCCTTCACCGTGCCCATCAGGAATCTGGACGTGACGTCCAGTTGAATCCCCCCACCCGCTGTCCCCACGCCGGATCTTCCATCTGCATCAATGATGCAGTTGAAGTCTCCGCCTAGGATGACCGGCCTGGACGTAGCCAGCAGGGGTGGAAGCCGCTGCAGGACGTCCAACCGCTCACTCCGTACCACTGGGGCGTACACGTTGATCAGCCTCAGGGGAGCATTCCTGTAGGTGATGTCAGCCACTAGGAGGCGCCCCCCCACCACCTCCTGAACTTGAGAGATGGTGAAGTTGTGCCCCCACAGCAGAATAGCCAGGCCCGAGGAGCGACAGTCGTTACCCCCCGACCAGATCGAAGGCCCACAGGTCCAGGCGCCGGACCATTTCCCGTACCTGCCGAGGTGCGGTATCCCGCACTCCTGCAGAAACAGGAGGTCCGCCTTGATGGTGGTCAGGTAGGCCAACGTGGACACACATCTCGCGGTTGACTTGACGCTGCGCACATTAATGCTCGCAACTCGTACCCCCATTGTGGGCAGTGACCGCAGTACCCTCCCCAAGTCTAAGGTCCAGCCCCTCCATCTGTCCCTTCATGCCCATTGCCCGGGCTAACTGCTGGACGCTCTCTGGGCTCAGGAAACCGTCTGTGCTGCCTTCCGGGTGGCATTCCCCCGCCAGGGGTGCGGAGGCAGGAGGGTCCGGCTCCGGATCAGGCTGGGGACGTGCTGTTTCCTCCTTCCCGCCTGGAAGTTCCGGGGGGCCCTCCAGTGCTCCAGCGGCACTTGACTGGGTGTCGGAGTGAGCCTCAGGGCGCCTCCCGTCACCTGGAAGCGGGGTGCTGCTTTCCTTCCCCCTCGAGACCTTTAACTTCTGCTTCGGGTGGGCCCTCACTGAATCCTCCTCGTCAGAGGAGCTCTTATAGCCCCCCTGTAGCTGCCTCTTCCCTCCTGATTGTTGCGGTTCCTGGGCCCGTCGACGCACCTTCCTCCTCGCTTTCCGGACTGTAGTCCACTCCCCTGGGTTGCCTGCCGCCGCCTCCATTGGCTCCGGGTTGTCGGGGGGGATCGGAGCCTGCAGGGGTGCTTTGCTGGCCTCGGGCCCATCCTGCAGGGCTGGGCCCTCCTGCACGGCCTGGCCCTCCTGCACATTAGTGGGGTCCTTGCTGGGCCCTGGTGCCTTCCTCTCCTCCGGGGGGGCTGGCCCCGCATTACCCCTGCCGGCGACCTGGGCGTAGGTGGTACCCCGCCGCGGGCATGCCCTATAGAAGTGGCCCGCTTCCCTGCAAAGGTTGCAGCTTCTCTCTCGTGGGCAATCCTTTGCAAGGTGTCCCTCCTCCCTGCAGTTCCTGCAGATGGTGGCTTTGCAGTCGGCCGCCATGTGACCTGACCTACCACAGGCATGGCAGACTTTAGGTTGCCCTGCATAGGTCAGGTAGCCCCTGCTCCCGCCGATCGCGAAGCTGGACGGTGGGTGTGCGACATTCCCGTCTGCGCCCATCCTCAGCGTCACCTTGACCTACCTCTTACTCGTCCAGATGCCAAAGGGGTCCATGATGTCAGTTAGGTCCCCTTCCACCTTCACATACCTTCCGAGGAAGGTCAGGACATCAACTGCTGGCACATGCGGGTTGTACATGTGTACAGTCACCATACGGCTCCTCTGCGCTGGCATCACAAACAGTGGGACAGCGGTCAATACCGAGACGGGGCCCTCACCTCCTTTCTCCTTGAAAACCTCCAGGAAGCGCTCGCAAAGCTTGGCACTCCGGAAGGTCACATCGTAAAAACCCCCTCCGGGGAAATCCTGCAGGCAGTAAATGTCCGCAGCAGCGAACCCACAACAGTCCAACAGGACCCTCTTCACGAAGAAGGTGCGGTCCACAGGTGCACCTTCATCTACCTTCTTTACAGAAACACGGATGGTGTTCCGGACCCCCTGACCTGGGGCACGAGCACTTGCCGCAGCCATCGTTGCAGGTTGGCTGCTCCCCTGAACCAGCGTTAGGCCGAAGCCAGCATTAAGATCCACTGGTCGCAAGGGTGCACAGCCAACCCGACGTCCTCCTTTCACCTCCAAGACTGCACTCTCGTCCTCTCAGTCCACAAGAGAGTGAGTCTTTATTGTGTTCAAGATGTAAGCTGGTTCACTGAGCTGTAAGGTTTGTTCCCAGATGCTTTGTCACCATTCTAGGTAACATCATCAGTGAGCCTCCGACGAAGCACTGGTGTTATGTCCCGCTTTATATTTATTTGGTTAGGTTTCCTTGGGTTGGTGATGTCATTTCCTGTGTCAGTGATGTCATTTCCTGTTCTTTTTCTCAAAGGATGGTAGATTGGCTCCAATTCAGGTTGATGTTGATGGATGTGAACAGAGCTGTTCCGTCAAGGTTAAAATAGTATCAGAGATAATGGGAACTGCAGATGCTGGAGATTCCAAGATAATAAAATGTGAGGCTGGATGAACACAGCAGGCCAAGCAGCATCTCAGGAGCACAAAAGCTGACGTTTCGGGCCTAGACCCTTCATCAGAGAGGGGGATGGGGGGAGGGAACTGGAATAAATAGGGAGAGAGGGGGAGGCGGACCGAAGATGGAGACTCTCCATCTTCGGTCCGCCTCCCCCTCTCTCCCTATTTATTCCAGTTCCCTCCCCCCATCCCCCTCTCTGATGAAGGGTCTAGGCCCGAAACGTCAGCTTTTGTGCTCCTGAGATGCTGCTTGGCCTGCTGTGTTCATCCAGCCTCACATTTTATTATCTTGTTCCGTCAAGGTGTTGCTTGCAGATACCGACACTTACCAACAGGTGGCGATAGACCCAACCCCACAACGAGAGAACCGAATCACAGCCTTACTCAAAAAACTTCAAAAATCTGGAGAATTAAACAAGAGAGAGTTCCAAAAAATGAAACCAGATGGATCCAACACACCACGCTTCCACGGACTACCAAATATTCACAAACCAGAAGCCCCCCTCAGACCCATAGCCTCGCTACTTGGAACACCAACGTACAGATTAGCCAAGGAACTCCACCAAAGACTAAAACACCTAGTAGAAGACTCCCGCCACTCCATTCACTCCACCCAAGAATTCCTGAACACCATCAAAGACACCAAGATAGAAGAGGATGAAATAATGGTCTCCTTTGACGTAACAGCCCTGTTCACATCCATCAACATCAACCTGGCCAAAGAAACACTGATGACACTATTAGAAGAACCGAAGACACATACTCCAGACACCACCAACCTCATCAGCAAGGACAACATCATCAAGCTAGTGGACCTATGCCTCACCATCCACTTCACTTTCAATAACAAATCCTACAGAGAAACCAACGGTACACCCATGGGATCTCCGATATCAGGGTTCTTAGCAGAGGCAGTAATGCAGAGACTCGAACAAACAGCTCTGCCAATCATCCAACCCAAACTTTGGGTCCGCTACGTGGATGACACCTTTGTCATCACTAAACAAAACAAATTAGAGGAAACCTTCAAGACCATCAATAATACCCTTACTGGCATAACATTCACAAAAGAGGAGGAAAACAACAGCAAACTGCCATTCCTAGATGTCACAGTAGAGCGAACAGTCAATGGGGAACTTCAAACCAGCGTCTACAGGAAAACAACACATACGGACCAAATACTGAACTACAGGAGCAACCATCCCAACATCCACAAACGAAGCTGCATTAGAACATTATTCCAATGAGCCACCACACACTGCAGCACAGAGGAACTACGAAGAGCAGAGGAAAATCACCTATACAGCGTATTCAAAAAGAATGGGTACCCAATGAACTCAGTCCGCCGATTCCTCAGCAACAAACCCAAACAAACAGACAAAACGGGCCCAGAAACCATAACCACTCTCCCCTACATCAAAGACATTTCTGAAAAGACTGCCAGACTACTCAGACCTCTGGGCATCAGGGTAGCCCACAAACCCACCAACACACTAAAACAGCAGCTAATGAACTTAAAAGGCCCTATTTAGACAACAAGCAAAACGAACGTCATCTACAAAACACCTTGCAAAAACTGTGACAAACACTACATTGGACAAACAGGCAGAAAGCTAGCCACCAGAATACATGAACATCAAGCCACAAAACGACATGACCCACTATCACTCGTATCCTTACATACAGATGAGGAAGGACACCACTTTGATTGGGACAACACATCCATCCTAGGACAAGCCAAACAGAGACAGGCACGAGAATTCCTTGAAGCATGGCATTCCAACCGGAACTCCATCAACAAACACATTGACTTGGAGCCAATCTACCATCCCCTGAGAAAAAGAACAGGAAATGACATCACCAATGCAGGAAATGACATTGCCAACCCAAGGAAACCTAACCAGATCAATAGAAATTGGGACATAACACCAGCGCTTCACCGGAGGCTCACTGATGATGTTACCTAGAATGGTGACGAAACATCTGGGAACAAACCGGCAAGCTCAGTGAACTAGCTTACATCTCGAACACAATAAAGACCCACTCTCTTGTGGACCGAGAGGAGGAGAGTGCTGTCTTGGAGGTGAAAGGAGGACGTCGGGTTGGCTGTGCACCCTTGCGACCAGTGGATCTTAATGCTGGCTTCGGCCTAACGCTGGTTCAGGGGAGCAGCCAACCTGCAACGATGGCTGCGGCAAGTGCTCGTGCCCCAGGTCAGGGGGTCCGGAACACCATCCGCGTTTCTGTAAAGAAGGTGGATGAAGGTGCACCTGTGGACCGCACCTTCTTCGTGAAGAGGGTCCTGTTGGACTGTTGTGGGTTCGCTGCTGTGGACATTTACTGCCTGCAGGATTTCCCCGGAGGGGGTTTTTACGACATGACCTTCCGGAGTGCCAAGCTTTGCGAGCGCTTCCTGGAGGTTTTCAAGGAGAAAGGAGGTGAGGGCCCCCTCTCTGTATTGACCGCTGTCCCGCTGTTTGTGATGCCAGCACAGAGGAGCCATATGGTGACTGTACATATGTACAACCCGCATGTGCCAGCAGTTGATGTCCTGACCTTCCTCGGAAGGTATGTGAAGGTGGAAGGGGACCTAACTGACATCGTGGACCCCTTTGGCATCTGGACGAGTAAGAGGCAGGTCAAGGTGACGCTGAGGATGGGCGCGGACAGGAATGTCGCACACCCACTGTCCAGCTTCGTGATCGGCGGGAGCAGGGGCTACCTGACCTATGCAGGGCAACCTAAAGTCTGCCATGCCCGTGGTAGGTCAGGTCACATGGCGGCCGACTGCAAAGCCACCATCTGCAGGAACTGCAGGAAGGAGGGACACCTTGCAAAGGATTGCCCACGAGAGAGAAGCTGCAACCTTTGCGGGGAAGCGGGCCACTTCTATAGGGCATGCCCGCGGCGGGGTACCACCTACGCCCAGGTCGCCGGCAGGGGAAATGCGGGGCCAGCCCCCCCCGGAGGAGAGGAAGGCACCAGGGCCCAGCAAGGACCCCACTAATGTGCAGGAGGGCCAGGCCGTGCAGGAGGGTCCAGCCCTGCAGGATGGGCCCGAGGCCAGCAAAGTGCCCCTGCAGGCTCCGCCCCCCCCGACAACCCGGAGCCAATGGAGGTGGCGACAGGCGACCCAGGGGAGTGCACAACAGTCCGGAAAGCGAGGAGGAAGGTGCGTCGACGGGCCCAGGAACCGCAACAATCAGGCGGGAAGAGGCAGCTACAGGGGGGCTATAAGAGCTCCTCTGACGAGGGGGATTCGGAGAGGGCCCACCCAAAGCAGAAGTTAAAGGTCTCGAGGGGGAAGGAAAGCAGCACCCCGCTTCCAGGTGACGGGAGGCGTCCTGAGGCTCACTCCAACACCCAGTCAAGTGCCGCTGGAGCACTGGAGGGCCCCCCGGAACTTCCAGGCGGGAAGGAGGAAACAGCGCGTCCCCAGCCTGACCCGGAGCCGGACCCTCCTGCCTCCGCACCCCTGACGGGGGGATGCCACCCGGAAGGCAGCACGGACGGTTTCCTGAGCCCGGAGAGCGTCCAGCAGTTAGCCCGGGCAATGGGCATGAAGGGACAGATGGAGGGGCTGGACCTTGGACTTGGGGAGGGTACTGCGGTCACTGCCCACAATGGGGGTACGAATTGCGAGCATTAATGTGCGCAGCGTCAAGTCAACCGCGAGATGTGTGTCCACGTTGGCCTACCTGACCACCATCAAGGCGGACTTCCTGTTTCTGCAGGAGTGCGGGATACCGCACCTCGGCAGGTACGGGAAATGGTCCGGCGCCTGGACCTGTGGGCCTTCGATCTGGTCGGGGGGTAACGACTGTCGCTCCTCGGGCCTGGCTATTCTGCTGCGGGGGCGCGACTTCACCATCTCTCAAGTTCAGGAGGTGGTGGGGGGGCGCCTCCTAGTGGCTGACATCACCTACAGGAATGCTCCCCTGAGGCTGATCAATGTGTACGCCCCAGCGGTACGGAGTGAGCGGTTGGCCGTCCTGCAGCGGCTTCCACCCCTGCTGGCTACATCCAGGCCGGTCATCCTAGGCGGAGACTTCAACTGCATCATTGATGCAGATGGAAGATCCGGCGTGCGGACAGTGGGTGGGGGGATTCAACTGGACGTCACGTCCAGATTCCTGATGGGCACGGTGAAGGACGCCAAGCTGCTCGACGTCTTCAGCACCCCTGCAGACGGAGCGCAGCAGAGGTACACCTGGTCGCGGCCAGACGGGTCTATCCGCTCAAGGATAGACTTCCTGTTTGTGTCACGGGTGTTCTCGGTCAGGTCCATCGGCGTCGAGCCGGTGTTCTTCTCTGACCACTGCCTCCTGCTGGCCGACTGTCACTTACAGGATGATCAGCCGGCCGGCAAGGGGACGTGGAAGCTCAACACGACTCTGTTGACCCCAGAGAACGTCGAGGAGCTTAAGAGGGAGTACACCGGTTGGAGGACCGTGAAACCCCTCTTTGAGTCTCCAGGCGACTGGTGGGAGACGGTGAAGGAGAACATCAAGAGGTTCTTTGTCCTCAAGGGTGTTCAGAAGGCGAGAGAGAGGCGGGGAAAGCTGTCGCGACTCCAGAAAAGGGTGCAGAACCTGCTCCTTCTGCAGTTGATGGGGGTCGATGTCACGGAGGACCTCCGCGAGGTGAGGGGCCAGCAAGCCTCGCTCTTCACCGCGGAGGCCTCCAGGATAATCTTCCGGTCCAGGGTCCGCTCCGTGGAGCAGGACGAGACGTGCTCGCGTTTCTTCTTTCAGAAGGTGCACAAAGAGAGCTCTGTGCTTAGCCGGCTGAAGGAGGACGACGGCTCGGTGACGTCGTCTCGGCCCGACGTTTTGAGGATCAGCAGATCCTTCTATGCCGGACTGTATGACACGAAGCCCACGGACAGCACGGCCTCCGAGTCGTTCCTGTCGTCTATCACGGAGGTCTTAGACGACGGCACGAGGGAGTGGCTGGACTGGCTGATATCCCTGGACGAGCTGGCCAGAGCCCTCAAGTCCTTGCAGAGGAATAGGACTTCCGGAAGCGACGGCTTACCGGTCGAGCTGTATTCCGCTCTGTGGGGCCTGGTCGGCCAGGACCTGCTGGAGGTGTACGATAGTGCGCTTCGGGCAGGGGAAATGTGCAAGTCCATGAGGAAGGGCATCATCACCCTTATTTACAAGAGGAAGGGGGAGAGGGAAGAAATTAAGAATTGGTGTCCCATTTCACTTTTGAACGTGGACTACAAAATCCTGGCCAAGGTCATTGCCAACCGGGTCAGGTCTGTCCTGGAGTCAGTGATTCACCCTGACCAAACCTGTGCTGTGCCGGGCAGGAAGATCACTGAGAGCCTCGCGCTCATCAGGGATACGATCGCCTACGTACAGGACAGGCGGGTGGACACCAGCCTCGTCAGCCTGGACCAGGAGAAGGCCTTCGACAGGATCTCTCATGCTTACATGAGGGACGTCCTCTCCAAATTGGGGTTTGGGGAGGGCATCCGCAATTGGATCCGGCTGCTCTACGCCAACATCGTTAGCGCAGTCTCGATCAACGGGTGGGAATCAGACAGTTTTCCTGTTAGATCTGGAGTCAGGCAGGGCTGCCCGCTGTCTCCTGCCTTGTTCGTGTGCTGTGTGGAGCCCTTCGCCGCCTCCATCAGGAAGGACGTGAGCCTGAAGGGCGTGACTATCCCAGGCAGCGGAGGCCTTCAGGTCAAGGCCTCCCTGTACATGGACGATGTCGCTGTCTTCTGCACCGATCGTCGGTCGGTGACTAGGCTGTTGGACATCTGCGGCCAGGGTGCGTCCCCGGAAACAGCCCGTAGAGCACGGAGTCCCGCGTCACGGAGCTGCTCGGGACAAACCTCGACAAATACCACTGCATCCCCCTTGCCCTTTGGCCTCGGGTGCCAAAGTCAATAGGGGTAAGAGCGAGGTCATGTTCTTCGGGAACTCGGACGACCGCTCTTTCATCCCCTTCACCCTCAGGACTGACTACCTGAAGGTGCTGGGTGTTTGGTTTGGTGGAGCTGGGGCATGCACGAAGACTTGGGAGGAGCGTATCGCCAAACTGAAGCAGAAGCTGGGCAGGTGGACGCTCCGGTCCCTCTCCATCGCGGGTAAGAACCTGGTTGTCAGGTGCGAGGGGCTTTCGATACGGTTGTATGTGACGCAGGCCTGGCCTATTCCCTGGGCCTGCGCCGCTGCAGTCACCCGGGCCATCTTCCACTTCATTTGGGGGTCGAGGATGGACCGGGTCCGCAGGGACATCATGCACAAAGATCTGGGAAATGGGGGAAAGGGCGTACCGAACGCCACCCTCGCCCTGACGGCTACCTTTGTGTGCGGCTGCATCAAGCTGTGCGTAGATCCTCAGTACGCAAACACCAAGTGTCACTACTTACTGAGGTTCTACCTGTTCCCGGTGTTGCGAAGGATGGGCCTGGCCTCGTTGCCGCGGAACGCTCTGAGTAGTTGGACCGTCCCGTACCACCTGTCCTTCGTGGAGAAATTTTTGAAGGGAAGCCCCTTTGACCACAAGGCCGTCAGGCAGTGGTCAGCACGTAGTATTCTTGAGACCCTTTGGGACAAGGAGAGGGTGGATCCCGTCGTGTGGTTCCCCACGCAGACTGCCAAAGTCGTTTGGCAGAATGCCTCATCGCCAGAACTTTCAAACAAGCACAAGGACATTGCTTGGCTGGCGGTGAGAGGGGCTCTGCCAGTGAGATCCTTTACGCATGCCCGGAATCTCTGTGCCACCGCACGCTGCCCTCGAGGCGGCTGCGGGGGGGACGAGACTGTTGATCACCTCCTTCTGGAGTGTGCCTATGCGCAGGAGGTCTGGAGGGGGATGCAGTGGTATTTGTCGAGGTTCGTCCCGAGCAGCTCCGTGACGTGGGACTCCGTGCTCTCCGGGCTGTTTCCCGGGACGCACACCGAGACCAACATCAACTGCGCCTGGAGGACCATCAATGCGGTGAAAGACGCTCTTTGGTCTGCCCGCAACTTGCTGGTCTGCCAGCTGAAAGAACTGACCCCGACCGAGTGTTGCAGACTGGCGCACTCCAAGGTCCAGGACTACGTGCTGCGGGACGCGCTAAAGCTTGGGGCAGCCGCCGCCAAGGCGCGGTGGGGAAAGACCACCGTATGAAACCGCTCGTCCAGAATAGAAAGAAAGGGCCTTATCTAGTAATTGTCCCAGCTGGCGCCTTCCCCAACTGATCTGGGGGTCAACGGGGACTGTGCGGGGTGACGACTTCCAGGGTATTTTCTTTGCTTTTTTTTTCTTCTTTGTTTTTTTTTCCTTTAGTTGGTGTACATACCCCCTGGGTAACCCGGAGCGGCTTGCATGACTGGGTGTGTGTGTAAATATGTTTTATTTTTTGTACATCTTATGAATAAAGTATATTTTATCAAATTAAAAAAAGGTGACGAAACGTCTGAAAACTAACCTTCCAGCTCAGTGAGCAATCTCACTTCCAGAACCTCAACCTGAGCTACAAATCTTCTCAAAACTCACTCGTGAGGGGAGGGTGTCACACTAATGGAGAGTGAGGGGACGAGGTCACACCAACACATAGAGAGCCCAGGGTGGTTATCGCACTCAGGAGGGGATTGGTGGAGTGCGTCATACTAACAAGAAGAGAGTGAAGAGGGGGAGTCACACGGACAAGAGGAGAGTGAGGTGTGGAAGTGGCACTGGCAGGGGGACAATGATGGAAGGGAGTCACACTAAGACGTGGAGGCCAGGCAGGGAATAATACTAACAGTACCAGAATGAGGGGAGGGATTCACATAAACAGGAGGGTGAGAGGAGGGAGTCACTTAACCGGAGGAGATTTGAGGAGGTAGATACACTAACAGAGAGTGAGGTGTGGGAGTCACAGTAACTGGAGGAGAAAGAGAGGAAGGAGTCACACTAAAGGAAAGTGAGAAGAGGGAGTCACACTGGCAGGAGAATACGGGGCCCTCTGTACATGACCTACTGCATTAACACCCACGCATGGCTCTCTGTACATGACCCACTGCATTAACACCCACATAGGGGTCTCTGTACACAACCAGCTCCATTAACACCCACACAGGGGTCTCTGTACACAACCAGCTCCATTAACACCCACACAGGGGTCTCTGTACACAACCAGCTCCATTAACACCCACACAGGGGTCTCTGTACACAACCAGCTCCATTAACACCCACACAGGGGTCTCTGTACACAACCAGCTCCATTAACACCCACACAGGGGTCTCTGTACACAACCAGCTCCATTAACACCCACACAGGGGTGTCTGTACATGACCCACTGCATTAACCCACACGCTGGGCCCTCTGTACATGACCCACTGCAATAAAACCCACACAGGGCTCTCTGTACACAACCAGCTCCATTAACACCCACACAGGGGTGTCTGTAAATGACCCACTGCATTAACCCTCACACTGGGCTCTCTGTACATGACCCACTGCATTAAACCTCACACAGCGGTCTCTGTACACAACCAGCTCCATTAACACCCACTCAGGGTGTCTGTCAATGGCCCACTGCATTAACCCTCACACTGGGCTCTCTGTACATGACCCACTGCATTAGCCCTCACACAGGGCTCTCTGCACATGACCCACTGCATTAACACCCACACTGGGCTCTCTGTACATGACCCACTGCATTAAACCTCACACAGCGGTCTCTGTACACAACCAGCTCCATTAACACCCACACAGGGGTCTCTGTACACAACCAGCTCCATTAACACCCACACAGGGGTGTCTGTACATGACCCACTGCATTAACCCACACGCTGGGCCCTCTGTACATGACCCACTGCAATAAAACCCACACAGGGCTCTCTGTACACAACCAGCTCCATTAACACCCACACAGGGGTGTCTGTAAATGACCCACTGCATTAACCCTCACACTGGGCTCTCTGTACATGACCCACTGCATTAAACCTCACACAGCAGTCTCTGTACACAACCAGCTCCATTAACACCCACACAGGGTGTCTGTCAATGACCCACTGCATTAACCCTCACACTGGGCTCTCTGTACATGACCCACTGCATTAGCCCTCACACAGGGCTCTCTGCACATGACCCACTGCATTAACACCCACACTGGGCTCTCTGTACATGACCCACTGCATTAAACCTCACACAGCGGTCTCTGTACACAACCAGCTCCATTAACACCCACACAGGGGTGCCTGTAAATGACCCACTGCATTAACCCTCACACTGGGCTCTCTGTACATGACCCACTGCATTAACACCCACACTGGGCTCTCTGTACATGACCCACTAAATTAACACCCACACAGGTCTCTCTGTACACAACCAGCTCCATTAACACCCACACAGGGGTATCTGTACATGACCCACTGCATTAACCCTCACACTGGGCTCTCTGTTTTCTATCCACTGCTTAACGCTCACACTGGGCTCTCTGCGCACAACCAGCTTCATTAACCCTGCACTGGGCTCTCTGTACATGACCCACTGCATTAGCCCTCACACAGGGCTCTCTGTACATGACACACTGCATTAACACCCACACTGGGCTCTCTGTGCATGACCCACTGCATTAACACCCACACATGGCTCTCTGTACATGACACACTGCATTAACCCTCACACAGGGCTCTCTGTTTTCTATCCACTGCATTAACGCTCACACTGGGCTCTCTGGGCACAACCAGCTTCATTAACCCTGCACTGGGCTCTCTGTACATGACCCACTCCACTAATTCACACCTACTGAATTATCTAATTTTGAGACATGTTGCTAAGTTTGGCTCCTCACTCATCCCATTAATACATTGGTTCCCAGTAAACAACATCCAGATTATAAACATCTCGTCCTGGGTTTCAAATCCTTCCACACCTTTACCTGGCAGTTCCTGTGATCCTCTCTGGGTCCGAAACCCTCTGAGATTTGTGCCCCCATCTCATTCTGGCATCTCAATCATCCCACATTAAAATCAACCCACACTGAGGGCTGTACCTTCAGTTAGCTGGGCTCTAACTCCCCCACCCATACCTTTCCATCTCTCTTCAGAAAGCTCCTTGTCACTAAGCCAGTTCTGAAAAAGGGTGACTGGATATTGTCAGACCTACTGAGTTTCTCCAGCAATTTCTGTTTTTTTGCTTGTTCTGCTCCAGGACTTGCTGCCACGAGGTCATAATCTGACCAAACGGGGTGTTTATCAGCCTGTAGATCTTTCGAATCCACCTGGTGGCATTCACTGAGAGCATGGTAAGGAAATCCTGCAGAAGGCAATGTCGGAGCATTTCAGTATTTTACCTGGAATTATCAGAGACCCCAGTCGCCCTGTGGAATACCCTTGGGTACAGGGAGGATTGAAATTGAGAAAATGTAGTTTGGTACTTCCCCTGAAAAGACATGAGGTGGGATAGAGGGATACAGTCTTTAGAAGGGTTGGGGGTTTTAGTTGTGATGGGCAGCGTGTCAGTGCTGGTTCGGAGGTCCAAAGGGCCTGTTCCTGTGCTGTAATTGTTTTTTGTTCTTTATTCTTTGTTTATCACTGCTTGAAAGAAACGCAATGTGTACGTGCTGGTGATGGACTGGGGTGGCCGAAATCAGAAATCATACAACACTAGGTTATTGTCCAACAAGTTCATTTGAAGACACAAGCTTTTGGAGCGTAGCCCCATTGCCAGGTGAAGAGAGAAAGAAGTACACAGAACACAGACTTCATAAGTAAAAGATCAAATGGTCAGACAATTGTGATGAGGATGTAGTAAACAAATCTAGGATGCTGTTAAATCTTTAATCAGTAAGAATTAATTGTTTAATTGATTAATAGGTCTATGTTAATCCCTAAATTTTTTTCAAGTCACTGTACTGAGAGAACTATAGGTTTTATCAGTATAAAGAAGAGATGATATTAAGTCAGGCAATGCATGTTAGGTGCGAGACCTTGTCTAGAATTTGTTTGTGTTTTGTGTTTTTGTGTTTTGGCATGGAGTCAGGCTGGTTTTATTTCTGAAATAGGAATTTATAACATGCCACATTGACCGTCTATAACTTGTGTGTTTTTTGAAGAAAATAGAATGTATCTGCAAATATAGATTCACCCCGTAGTTTTCACCTTTGTGTGTGTGTGAAGAGGCGATGCGTGAGTAATTCTGTTTCGCTTTCCGAACACAAACTGTGTCCCAGTAACTGGTGACGAGCAACTGGCTGATTGGATTTTTTTTGAGTTGCGACGGCTACTCATACTGCAATCAGGAAATGATCGATGTCGCGGCACGGAATGGTGCTTCGATAAACTCTGCTGTTGTTTTCAAGTTTATGAACCGCACTTGTTTTGTTCGCCTTCAGGGTGTTTTATTCCCAGTCCCTGATTGAAAGAGGGACAGTGGATTCCCAGAATGTTGCTGATCCTTTTCTCCATCTCCCTGTGTTTTTCGTGGGTCTCTCCTGGTAAGTACAGAATTAATTTCCATTCTCTTCTCCCCTCTCTGTCTCTGGGGTGAATGTGAATCTCTTGGTGAGAGTTTGAAATGGGGGCTGTTTGACCAGCCGCCTGTTATCCAGCCAGCCTGATATTTTACACACTGAAGGAAGCGCAGTCTGAGAGACTCATTTGAGTCCTGGTCATCTGACAGCAGGATGTAGAAACCCCGAGATCAGAAAAGCTCGGAGCAAGTGGGAAATGGTTCGAATGGACAATTTTAATTTCACTTCGATTGGGAGAAGCCAAACAGCTACACCTATCCTGGTCTAAAATCTTGTAAATACTGCTGGGAGGAGGAGGATATTTTGTTTAAACCAATGCATTGATGTGGTGAATTAAAGGAAAAATCATGCTGTGGGAGAATTTCTGAACTTTTGGAATCTTTCTTGGTCCGTCTTTCAATGTGTTTTGCACATGACAAGGGAGCAGATTGTGGCCATGATCTGACGAAACAGAAATAGCTTACAC
This sequence comes from Stegostoma tigrinum, assembly GCF_030684315.1. Lineage (NCBI taxonomy): Eukaryota > Metazoa > Chordata > Chondrichthyes > Orectolobiformes > Stegostomatidae > Stegostoma > Stegostoma tigrinum. The sequence goes on from NC_081387.1 coordinate 6,402,146, forward strand.
CATGCCCTTAAGGGGAGAATTTGTAAACTGGAAATGTGGTGGCGCATTGAATTTATGTAGACGAGCGGATTTGCCACAAAAACTGAACTGCTTCAACTTCTCTGAGGTGTCAGGGATGGATCGATGGGTCGGGGGTGGTAAAGCAAGGGGAGAAGTCTTGAGGACTGCAAGATTGAAATAATTCCAGTAAAGGATAAGAATTCCACTTGTAGAGCCAAAGTTCACATATTGGGCAAGGCCTAGTCCAAAGTCGAAGATTGTATCTGCAAATGCAAAATGCATGTGATAATGGGAGAAATAAATGAAACAATAAAGACACAGAAGGATTTTTCTGGGAAAATTCAGGTACTAAAAAAGGCCAAAAGAAAACTGCGTGTAGGAACATGTTTGACAGTGTGCATGAGGCTGTTATTGGACGCTGCGGGAAATGCTGCAGATGAGCATATTTCAACAGGCCCGAACCACTGCTCCTTATGGTCAAGGAAGTGTTTATGTAAATGAGCTGCCAGAGGAAGTGGTGGAGGCTCGTCCAATGAAAACATTTAAAAGGCTTCTCGATGAGTACAGTCACTGTTGTCATGTGAAGGACCACATCTCCAATGGTGCCAACCCCGTCCAAGTGCACCACTTAACAGTTTTGCTTTGACAGTGTAACTTCCCACAGTACTGACCCTTCAACAGTATAGCACATACTCAGTACTGTCACTCTGACACTGCAGCATTCCTACATGAGTTGACACTCCTGCAGTGTAACTGTTTACTTTGACAGTGCAGTATTCCCACAGTTTTGTCTCTCTGCCACTGTAGCATCCCCACAATACTGACCGTCCAACAATGCAGTGTTCCTTCAGTACTGAGCCTCTGCCAGCATCGCACTTTGTCAATGTTGTTCCTTTGACACTGTAACATTTCCACTGTTGCAGGTCTGGCAGCATTCGAGGCTCTGAAGTAGGGTCGCTGGACCCGAAAAGTTAACTCTGCTTCCTGTCCAGACCTACTGAGTTTTATCGGCAATCTGGGATTTGATTTTTTTTTGGTTTAACATTCCCACTGTACTGATAGTATAACAATGCGTTGTTCCCTCTGTACTGCTCCTCTGAGAGTGTAGCATTCCTGTAGTAGTGACTCTTGAACACCAACGTATTCAGTACCAACCTTCCGCATCCCTCCTTTCTTATGTTCCTAACTTTGTGTAGAAACATCCTTTTTTCTCTGGCAGTGTCCAGCTGAAACTGCAAGATTGCTGTAGGATAGTCCTGAAATTTTAAGACCGAAGTGCTGCCGACAAAGAGACCTTAGAGGACAGGTTCATTGTTCCTTGAAAGTGGAATTGGAGGTAGACAGAACAGTGAAGAAGGTGTTTGGTAAACTTGCTATTATTGGTCTGTGCATTGAGTATAAGAGTTGGGAGGTCATCCTGTGTCTGTACGGGACATTAGTTAGGCCACTTTAGGAATACTGTGTTCAATTCCTGTCTCCCTGCTATAGGAAAGGTATTGTGAAATTTCAAAGGGCTCAGAAAACATACAAAATGTTGCCAGAGTTGGAGGATTTGAGCTATAGGGAGAGGCTGAAATAGACTGGGGCTATTTTCCCTGGAACATCAGATAGTGAGATTATAGACGTTTATAAAAACATGAGGGACATGGATTTGGTGTCTAGTCAGGTTCTTTTCATAAGTGTCAGCAAGTCCAAAACCAGAGGGCATATGTTTAAGATGAGAGGGGAAAGATTTAAAACGGACCTAAAGGGCAACTTTTTCACACAGAGGGTGGTGTGTGTCAGGAATGAGCTGCCAGAGGAAGTGGTGGAGGTTGGTACAGTTACCATGTTTAAAAGGCATCTGGATAGGTATAAGAATAGGAAAGATTTAGAGGGATATGGGCTAGCAAATGGGATTAGATTACTTGAGGATATCTGGTCAGCATGGATGAGTTGGACTGATGGTCTGTTTCTGTGCTGTAGAACTCTCTGACTGTCTGACACTGTGATTTTGTCTTCCCATGTCTGTTACCTTCTCTCACCTCAGCCTGCTCCATTCTCATCTCCAACAATTTTTGAGGGGGCCTTCGCCATTTTATCATGAATACTTAGGCTGCCTGATCAAACACAGTATATTTGTACCCTATGACCCTCTTTCCACATCCCTCACTCAGTCCTTTTATTACATCTTGACTTGACTGTTCCAACACCTTCCTGGTCAGCTCCATCCCCATCCCTCCAGGATTGTTAGCTGTGAGTGGGGACTGCAGGGAGGATAAGCAAACCCACCAGTACACCATGCTACAGGGAGCCATTCAGTTGAGGAGAGGACATACAATTGTAGTCGTAATACTGAACAGGATAATTACTGCAACATGGCCAAAACTGCACAGGCAAGAGGAAGCGCGCCTATAGAAAATCGTCGCTATGAACAGGTATCCCCACAACTTGAAATAAACATTGACAAAGGGATACAGTACACCCTAATGCGCTGGCCACACTGCCCGATATCATGGACATAACAGAATTGACAATGAGACTCCTAATACCTCTAGGAATTATGATGGCACACAAGCCCACAGCCACTCTATGACAAACACTCACAAGGATTAAAGACCCCATTCCCACAACATGCAGAGCCAACGTAGTTTAAAAAATACCACACGATGACTGCCACAAATATTACATTGGGCAGACAGGGAGGAAACTAACCATCAGAATGCACAAACATCTGCTAGCAGCAAAACAACACAACTAACCTTTCCTAATATTGGTACACTTGTACAATGAAGGCCATCAGTTTAACTGGGACAATGTAACCATCGTAGCCCAAGCCAAATGTACACATGCACGGGAATTCCTGGAGGCTAATCTTGAGGCTGGATCCGGTAATGTTGAGGGAGGCAGGTTTAATAAATGCTGTTAGTGTCAAAATAAGTAGAATTTAACATTCAGTTTAAGAGGGAGGTACTTGGGCCAGAAACAACTGTAAATAAGGGTAGTTAGAAAGAAATAAGGGTGGAGTTGGCTGGATTGAGCTGGGAAAGAAATTTGGTGCAAGGTTTGTTGAGGGAAAATGGCCGATATTTCGGAAAATGGTTTAGATCCTTACAGCGAAGATACATCCCAATGGGTAGCAATGGATTTTAGGAAGAGGATAAACCAACCATGGTTAACCAGGGAAGGTAAGGAAGGCATCAAAATGAAAATAAATGTAAGTTAAATGTAGCAACGGTAAGTGGCAAGCCAGAGGAATATTTTAAAAACCAACAAAAGATGACCAAGAAATTAATAAAGAGGGAGAAGATAAAATTTGAGAGTAAACTTGAAAGTAATAGGAAAACAGACAGCAAGAGCTAATTTAAATATCTGAAAAGGAAAAGAAAGTGATCGTAAGTCCCTAGGAGAAGGAGGTTAGGGAAATAAGACAGGGGAACCAGGAAATGATAGAGGAACTGAATAAATACTTTCCACCCATATTGACAGTAGACGATACTAATAACATTCCAAAATTACAAAATAATCAAGTGACAAAAGGAGAAGAGGACATAAATGCCTTTCAAGGGATGAAAAAATTGGTGGGAAATATAATGGGGCTAAATATCATTAAGCCCCATGGTCCTGATGGGATGCATCTGAGGATACTGAAGGAAGTAGCTACGGAGATAGTCAAAGCACTGGCCAGAATCTTCTGTGACTCCTTTGATTTGAAAATGTTCCAGTGGATGGGAAAACTGCCAAACACTTCTATTTAAGAAGGAAAGAGAGGAAAAAGACGATATATGTAGGCCAGTTAGCTTTAATATTTGTTATTAGGGAAATATTAGAGTCTATTTGAAAGGATGTAATAGCAGAGTATTTCAAAACACATGATATGATTGGGCAGAGTCAGGGAAATCATGTCTGATAAATTTATACAGATTCATTGAAGAAGTAATAAGCAGGATAGATAAAAGTGAAATAGTCAATGTAATAAACTTGGATTTTCAGAAGACACTTGACTAAGTGCCACGAGCTATGTGACATAACAAGATGAATGTCTTTGATGTTGGAGGTAGTACATTTGCATGGATATAGGATTGACTAACTGATAGAAGTCAGAGAGTTGGGGTAAAAGGGGGTATTTTCTGGATGGCTACCTATAACCAGTGGAGCGCATCAGGGATCTGTGCTGGGGCCACAGTTACTTACAATATATGTTCGTGAATTGGATGAGGGAAATGAATATATGTAGTCAAGTGTGTGGATGGCACAAAAATAAGTGGGAAGGCAAGTGCGAAGGCTGACACAAAAAGCCAATAAGTGATATAAACAGGTTAACAGAGCAGGCAGAAGCATGGCAGATAGAATGTATTGTGGGAAAATATGAATTCACTTTGGCAGGAAGAATCGAGGAGCTGAATATTATTTAAATGGAGAATGACTGCAGAAAATTACAGCACAGTGAGATTTGAGAGCCCTTGTGTATAAAGCACAAAAATGGCTTGTGAGTTCAGCTGGTATTAGAGAAAGCAAATAAAATGTTGGCTTTTATGTCAATGATAATGAAGTATAAAATGCAAGAGATTTTGGTAAAACAATACAAGGCACTAGTCAGACCACTGTTGGAATACTGTGAACGGCTTTGGGCCCTTAATGTGAGGACAGGTGTGCTGGCGTTGGAGGTAGTCTAGAAAAGGTCCGCAAGGCTGGTAGCGGGATTGAAGAGAATGGGTTACGAAGAGATGTCGAATAAGTAGGGCCTGCACTCATTGAAGTTGAGGAGGATGAAAGCTGATCTTATTAAAACATACAAAACTTTTCAGGGCTTTGACAGGGGAGATGCAGAAAGGTTGTTTCCTCTTGGAGGGAATAATCTCAAAATGAGGGATCGTACATTTAGAGTTGAAGTTTCCTGTCAGCGGGTGGTGAGTCTGTGGGATGTAGTGGCTGGCTTGTCAAGAATTTTCAAGGCTGAGGTAAACATACTTTGAATCAGTCGGGGCATCAAGTGTAATGGGGAATAGGTAGGAAAGAGGATTTGAGGACTATCGGATCAGCCATGACCTCAATGAATGGCAAAGCAGACTCGATGGGCTGAATGGATCACCTCTGCTCCTAAGTCTCGAGGTCTTATTGTCTTCACTGATATAGATTTGGTTTTTATATTTGACAGAGTCACACTCTCTGAGGTATTACTACACCTCGATGCTGAACAGTGGGGATTTTCCTGAATTTATTCATGTTGGAGTTTTGGATGGTGTCCAGATAACCTACTATGACAGCATTAGAAAGAAGGATATCCCTCGGCAGCCATGGATGCGGACATCACTGGACGATCAGTATTGGGAACAGGAGACACAGAGATTGATCGACCGAGAGAGACTGTCTCTCGCCAATGTGCAGATAGCAACAAGGAGAACAAACAGCAGCGAAACAGGTTAGTGCACACATGGGTTACAGAGTGGCACGTGTTCACAGAGAGTTGGGGTGGCACAGTGGCTCTGTGAGCCTCGCAGCACCACGGACCCGGGTTCGTTTTCACCCTCGGGCGACTGTCTGTATCGTGTTTGCACATTCTCCCTGTGTCTGTGTGGGTTTCCTCCGGGTGCTCCGGTTTCCTCCCACAGTCCAAAGACATGCAGGTTAGGTGGATTGACCATGCTGAATTGTCCCATAGTGTTCAGGGATGTGTAGGTTAGGGGGATGGGTCCGGGTAGGATGCTGCGAGGGGCTGCGTGGACTTGTTGGGCCGAAGAGCCTGTTTCCACACTGCAGGGATTCTATGATTTATTCTACGATCTACGAAATACTCATGTTAGAGTGTGACCCAGGTTTATGGGAGGGTTGTAATGGTGAGCACATGTTTGCGTTAGAGTATAATCCAGGTTCACAGGAGGGCTGCAATGGGTAGATATATTCTTGCGTAAGGTGTCACCCAGGCCACAAGAAATTTGACATGTTGAACACATTTTCGTGTTAGTGTGAAACCCAGGCCACAAGAGATCTTTACTGGTGAATATACACTCCTGTCATTTTGTAACTCAGGTCTGTAGTGAAACCTGTGATGGGTTTTATGTACTCCGGTCAGGGTGTGACCCAGGTCCTCAGAGAGATCTGTAATGGTGAACATATAATCATGTGAGTGCAATGAGTATAACAGGTAAGGTAGATGAGCTTGGAACCTGGATTAGTACATGGTTCTGTGATATTACAGTCATCACAAAAACTTGGTTCAGCGAAGGACGGGACTCGCAGCTCAACATTCCAGGGTTTAAATGTTTCCGTCATGACAGAGAGGAATGTAACACCAGCTCCGCAAGCCAACAAATCACAACCCGAGCTACGAATTTACTCTAAATCCTCAGGAATGTAAAAGGGATGAGGTTGTTGCATTACTGATTAGGGACAAGGTACAACTGCACTGAGAGAGGGCATCTTGGAGGCTTCATCCAGCGAGGCTATATGGGCAGGACTCAGGAATGGAAAAGGTAAATTGACTATGATGGGGTTATACTACATGCCTCCCAATGGCTGGTGGGAAACAGATATTTAAGCAGATCATGGAAAGATATTTAAAAAAACAGCAGTTCAGAAAAGGTGGGTGATTTTATCTGCCCCAGTATTGACTGGGACTCCC